>NC_142883.1:55073269-55691346 GCF_051225735.1 Oryctolagus cuniculus | reverse complement strand
GGGTGGGCCAAATTATTTTCAGGACACAGTGGACTATGGTCCACAAAGAGCAGCTTTCTAAGGAGTTAGAAATGAGTACAACTTATGTGTGCTGCCCTATGTGCCAGAAGTTGTAACTGCAGCTGTAGGTGAAAGCCATCCAGGGGTATTTTAAACATATCAGCAAGTCAGGCCCCATCCTAGAGCAACTGAAGCAGTAACTGGGGAAAGGACTCAAGTCTTGGTATGAGTTAAAAGATCTCCAGGTGATTCCAATATGTGTTGCCCAGGTAGAGACTGAACTGTCTTTTGGAAATCCATTTCTTGTCTAGAAGCTAAGGTAATGAGAGCTGACTTATTTCCCCTTGTAATTAGACTTTTTTCCATGTCTCTGTTTCTCTCCTATCTCTCTCTCACATAAACAATACCTAATAATAATTGATAGAATTAAAAAGGAGAGAACGATCCAACATGGGAAGCAGGATACACAGCAGACTCATAGAATGGCAGATGCCCTATAAAGCACTCTGGCCTCAGAATCAGCCCTTAAGGCGTTTGGATCTGGCTAAAAAGCACATGAGAGTTTCTCAGGCATAGAAAGCCAAGACACTCTGGCAAAAAAAAAAAAAAAAAAAAAAAAAAAAAAAAAAAAAAAAAAAAAAAAAAAAAGTGACCTAAATGAAAGATCTCTGTGAGTGAGATCCCAATGGAAAGAATGGGCCATCAAATAAGGAGGTACCTTTCTCTGAAGGGAGGAGAGAACTTCCACTTTGATTATGGCCTTGTCTAAATAAGGTCAGAGTTTGTGAACTCAAGAGGCTTCCATAGCCTTGACAGCTCATGACAAGAGCCTCCAGTGATTACTGACGTCATAAATAAGAGTGTCAAATTGTTAAATCAACAACAGGAGTCACTGTGCACTTACTTCCCATGTAGGATCTCTGTCCTTAATGTGTTGTACTATGAGAATCAATGGTAAAAACAGTCTTCAAACAGTACTTTATACTTTGTGTGTCTATGTGGGTGCAAACTGTTGAAATCTTTATTAGTATATACTATGTTGATCTTCTGTATATAAAGATAATTAAAAATGAATCTTAATGAAGAATGAGATGGGAGAGGGATTAGGAGATGGGATGGTTTGTGGGTGGGAGGGTGGTTATGGGGGGAAACTGCTATAATCCCAAAGTTGTACTTTCAAAATTTATGTTTATTAAATAAAAGTTTTCTAAAAAAATACCTTGGTCCTAACCAGGAGCCACCCTACAATGATACCATCATTTTTGTTTAGCAGTGGCTCAAAGGCAGGCAGAGGAGTGGGAAAGATTAACAGCGGGGAGAGAGGGGTAGGGAGGATGTATGTGTGCCCTGATTTGAAGTTGTTGGCTTTGAGAAGCTGAAGAAAAAGTCATCATAAGTAGGGCATCTCTTGGGATCAGTTAAGGGTGCATATTTGGCTTTCTCTGGTTGGTCCTATCTTGGGCAAAAATTAAGGAAGTTGTCAGTTATTGACAGTGGTCATTAATTTTATAGGTCAACTTGAATAGTTATAGGATAGATAACATGGATGGGTGGTAAAATGCTATTTCTGATGTGTGCATGAAGTGTTTCTGGAGGGGGTTAGGATTCTAGTCAGTGTTTACATTACATTACATTCCCGATATGGGTGAGCATCATCCAGTCCATTTATGGCCTGAACAGAACACAACAGTGGAGGAAGGTGGAGCTGACTCTGCCAGGCTGCTTGAGGTGGGGCATGGATATTCTGAATCAAAGCGATCTGTGATCTCCAGTGCTCCTGGGGCCCAGGCCTTTGGTACCATCCTGGAGTCAATTGAAACCATCAGCTCTGTGGCTCTCAATCTGTTGAATGATGCCATTAGTTTTCCTAAGTCTTCCATTTGCAGAGGGCAGATGCTGGATCGTTTGCTTCTCTGGAGAATGCTGACTACTCCAGGAAAATAATATGGAGAGCTCCACCATCTTTATTTCTTCCAAAAATCTGGGGGACAATGAAAGCATGAGCATAGTTTGTAGGGATTTAAGGAAGGAGCTTGGGCATAGTAGCAGAATACATTCCAGGCAATATTTAATGAGTTGCTGGTTCCTAGAGCAATGAGTGGGGAGGCTGAAGGGCCTAAGCTTTGAGAGAGCATGCCTGAGAGATGGATGTCATCAGAACTTCAGGGAGAAGTTGGTAGCAGATGAGATATACCAAAGGCAGTCTTGGGAGGTGTGTGGGTGGAGGGGATAGACAGTACTTGGATTTCCCCTGGGTGGAATTGCTCTACATGGGAAATATATAGGCTCCATGGACTTTGCTGAAGATAGTATACTTTTGTAGCCATTTGACATTTGGATGATTTTTTTTCATGAAAATAACTGAAAAAAGAATAAGGATATTTCCATGGCCTTTATTCTCAAAAAGCAGACATCATTTTTATAGAGTTTGTCTATAGACAGAATTTGTTGAGTGCTTGCCTGTTCTTGGTTCTCAGCATTATTGAAGCTGTTCCATTTTCGACAATCTTACTAGAGAGGTGCTATTAGTATACCCCATTTAGAGATGAAGAAAGACCCTGAGGTTATTGCTGCCCAATATAACCCCATGGGTGAGATGCTACAGACAGACTGGTTCCCAAGTCTACACTTTTTTAAATTTTTTTATAACTTTTATTTAATGAATATAAATTTCCAAAGTACAGCTTATGGATTACAATGGCTTCCCCCCCATATCGTCTCTCCCACCCACATCCCTCCCCTTTCCCACTCCCTCTCCCCTTCCATTCACATGAGGATTCATTTTCGATTCTCTTTATATACAGAAGATCAGTTTAGCATACATTAAGTAAAGATTTCAACAGTTTGCTCCCACACAAACATAAAGTGAAAAATAATAGATGATTTTTTAAATGATGATGAAATCAGATCAGACCTATTGTCATGTTTAATCCCAGTGAGAGTCAAATTGGGAATTGATAATTTCTTCTTCTTTTTTTTTTTTTTTTTTTTACAGAAGATCAGTTTAGTATACATTAAGTAAAGATTTCAACAGTTTGCACCCCCATAGAAACACAAAGCGAAATATACTGTATGAGTACTCATTATAGCATTAAGTCTCAATGTACAGCACATTAAGGACAGAGATCCTACATGAGGAGTAAGTGCACAGTGACTCCTGTTGTTGACTTTACAAATTGACACTCCTGTTTATGGCATCAGTAATCTCCCTATGCACCAGTCATGAGTTTCCAAGGCTATGGAAGCCTTTTGAGTTCACCGACTCTTATCTTGTTTAGACAAGGTCATATTCAAAGTGGAGGAGGTTCTCTCCTCCCTTCAGAGAAAGGTACCTCCTTCTTTGAAGACCTGTTCTTTCCACTGGGATCTCACTCACAGAGATCTTTCATTTAGGGTTTTTTTTTTTTTTTTTTTTTTTTTTTTGCTACAGTTTCTTGGCTTTCCATGCCTGAAATACTCTCATGGGCTTTTCAGCCAGATCGGAATGCCTTTAGGGCTGATTCTGAGGCCAGAGTGCTGTTTAGGACATCTGCCATTCTATGAGTCTGCTGAGTATCTCGCTTCCCATGTTGGATCACTCTCCCCTTTATTTATTCTATAAGTTAGTATTAGCAGGTACTAGACTTGTTTATGTGATCCCTTTGACTCTTAGTCCTTTCATTATGATCAATTGTGAACAGAAATTGATCACTTGGACTGGTGAGATGGCATTGGTACATGCCACCTTGATGGGATTAAATTGGAGTCCCCTGGTATGTTTCTAACTCTATCATTTGGGGCAAGTCAGCTTGAGCATGTCCCAAATTGTACATCTCTTCCCTCTCTTATTTCTACTCTTATGTTTAACAGGGATCACATTTCAGTTAAATTTCATTTTATTTGAAAAACACAGAGATATAGATATGCAGACAAAGATCTTCATCCATTAGTTCATTCTTCAAATGCCTGCAACAGCCAACACTGGGCCAGGCCAAAGCCTGGAGCCAGGAACTCAGTCCAGGTCTTCCTTGTGGGTGGCAGGGATCCAAGTATTTAGGCCATCATTTGCTGCCTCCCAGGGTGCACATTATCAGGAAACCAGAATCGAGAAGAGCCAGGTCTGGAACCCAGGCACTTGGGTATGGAACGTGGTATTGGAAATGGTGTCTTAACTACTGCACTTCAAATGTCTGCCCTTAAATCGGCCCTTTCAAATACAGCACCATAGTGTCTGCATTTGGGGAAAATGAGGCTGTAAGGAATGTTCCTCACCAGAGAGGCAGGCTTCACAGACCTCAGGAAGAGGTGCCTGCCTTGGCCACTGTGATGACTTTCAGCACTCTGCTGATAAAGTCTGAGAGGGGCTGAAGATGCAGGAGAAGGGAAGTTCAGGTCGGAGGACATGGATTGCAGATGTGGTAGAAGATATGCCTACTGTATATAGAGAGGACTTATTGTTCATAAGACATAGTGTGTTTATGTCCTTTGACCTCATCAAAGAGTAATTAGAAGCAAATGCATTTTAACTACTTTATGTACAACAAACTTCTCATGTTTATACTACAGAACTTGGTAAATTTTGACATGCTTATATACCCATAAAAAAAACCAACACAATCAAGATAGTGAACATACTCATCACCTCCAACATTTCTTTGTGCTAATCTCTCACTTTTACCCCTCCCCTCCCCACACTCCCTGCCACCATCAACACTGATCGGGTTTTTTTTTTTGTTGTTTTTTTGTTTTGTTTTGTTTTGTTTTGTTTTTGACAGGCAGAGTGGACAGTAAGAGAGAGACAGAGAGAAAGGTCTTCCTATGCTGTTGGTTCACCCTCCAATGGCCGCCACCGCCGGCACACTGTGGCTGGCGCACTGCGCTGATCCCATGGCAGGAGCCAGGTACTTCTCCTGGTCTCCCATGGGGTGCAGGGCCCAAGGACTTGGGCCATCCTCCACTGCACTCCCTGGCCACAGCAGAGAGCTGTCCTGGAAGAGGGGCAACTGGTACACTGTTCTGTTTTCTGTCTCTCAAGATTCTGTAATTTTGTATAAATGGGACCAAGCAATATGTGCTAAATACTGGCTTCTTTCACTTAGCATAATTATTTTGAGTTTTTTGCATGTATCTCATATGTCAAAGTCTATTTCTTTTTCTTTTTTTTAAAGATTTATTTATTTATTTGAGAGGTAGAGTTACAGACAGAGGGAGAGATACAGAGAAAGGTCTTCCATCTACTGGTTCACTCCCCAGATGGCCACAACTGCCAAGCTGAGCCGATCTGAAGCCAGGAGCAAGGAGCCAGGAGCCAGGAACTTCCTCTGTGTCCCTCATGCGGGTGCAGGGGCTTAAGCACTTAGGCCATCTGTTACCAGAGAAATTGCAGGGTTCTTGTCTTCGTGCAAAAAAAGAATTCAGGCGTGAGACAGAGTAGTGAGAAATAAAAGTAGCAGAGTTTATTAGGGAAGGGACATCCATAAGAACGGATGGGCGGCCAGCACTGCGGCTCACTAGGCTAATCCTCCGCCTTGCGGTGCTGGCACACCGGGTTCTAGTCCCGGTCAGGGCACCGGATTCTGTCCCGGTTGCCCCTCTTCCAGGACAGCTCTCTGCTGTGGCCAGGGAGTGCAGTGGAGGATGGCCCAAGTACTTGAGCCCTGCACCCCATGGGAGACCAGGAGAAGCACCTGGCTCCTGCCATCGGATCAGCACGGTGCGCCGGCCACAGTGCACCGGCCGCGGTGGCCATTGGAGGGTGAACCAACGGCAAAGGAAGACCTTTCTTTTTTTCTTTCTCTCTCACTGTCCAGTCAAAAAAAAAAAAAAAAAAAAGAACGGATGGGTGGGTACCTCTCCAGACAGGACCTGGGAGAGAGTGCAGTGCAGTTGGGGAGGAGCAAGGTCACATGGTTGAGTGGAGAGATTACACCTTGCCAGACCAGGCAGGCAGCTCAGCAGAGAGGCAGAGGGCTGAGCTCCGAAGTCCAGTTGAGGCCAGGGGTTTTTAAGGAGATGGGTCTTGCTTCCCCACCTCTGCTCCTCTTGGAACAAAGGGCTTTTTGCATGTAAATAGAAAAACTTCTCACTTTTCCCCTGAAGGTTTCAGACAGGAGGAAGCCTAGCTAATGCCATCCTGAGTTTAGAGGAAGGGTAAGCAAGATCCCCTGGAGAATGGGGATTCGGGAGCAGGGTGTCTGAAATGCAGATACTGGGCTGCACCTGGAGATTGTGGAAGATTTGTCAGGCAGAGGGGGCGGGGACCCCCACCTGGCAGGTTATCAGGTAGAAGGGGGCAGGGCAGGATGCGAAGGCTGGGCTGCCCCTGAAACATTGTCAGGATGACTCTAAGATGTGCATATGCTGGACATAGATGTCTTCTCTTTAGGCCTTTATGTCACACACACATAAGCTCATAACTGACTTCCTACCTGACACACCTTCTTCTGCCTTCCCAGGCCATAGCAGAGAGCGGCATCGGAAGAGGAGCAGCCAGGACTAGAACCAGTGCCCATATGGGATGCTGGCACCACAGGTGGAGGATTAACCTACTGTGCCACAGTGCCGGCCCCCAAAGTCTATTCCTTTCCTTTTTTCTTTTAAAATTTTAAACAATTTTATTAATTAATTTATATTGATTTGAAAGTCAGAGACAGACAAAGAGAGGGATCTTCCATTTGCTGGATTACTCCCCAAATACCCACAATATCCAGAGCTGGCTCACACTGAAACCAGGATCTGGGGACTCAATCCAAGCCCCCCAAGTGGGTGGCAGGAACCCAACTACTTGAGCCATCACTGCTGCCTCCCAGGGTGCATATTAACAAGTAGCTGGAATTGGAAGCAGAGCCAGTACTCAAACCCAAGAGCTCTGATATGGGAGTGGGCATCTTCACTGGTGTTTTAATTGCTAGGCCAAGTTTTAATTGCTAGGAAAGATCTTTTGATTGACATCAGGTAGAAACTTGCAAAAGTCTAGATGTTGCAAGAATTCAGGATTGTTTAGAATAGTTGCTCTCCCCGAGACAGGAAGAAGTTGGGATAGTTGCAGAACTAACCATACTGCATCCCCATACACATCACTGCTAAATGGGAAGTAAATCACAATCTTTTCTAACATGTGTTGAACTCACCCTATGCTGAGCACTGTTTTAAATACTTTACATGCATCCAGTTACTTTGTCCTCAAAAAACCCTATGAGTAAGCACAGTTGCCATCCCCGTTCGACAGATAATTGAGCACAAAGAGTTTAAATAGAAGGTCTCTCAACAGTAAGTTTTTTAGCTGTGGAGCCAAAGTCCTTACCACTGTTTTACATGACTTCCCGTCTTTTGTGGGGGAGATTTCTCCCAAGTGAGTTTTGTGTTCACAAGTGATAGACAACAAAGATAACCTGCATGTATCAAATAGCACCCTGGCAAATGTGAAGATAGGAAGAATTTGTCTTTTTGTACGGAAGCAACAAGGCTTATCACGTCGGACCTCAAGGGATGGCAGCAGGTTTGTGCATTTCAAAATAAAGGAGCTGCTCTGTGTAGGTCAGATTGTTCTCTAGTGCATATTATAGAGCCCCGTCTGTGAGCTTATTTGGAGTTGCAACTGAACTTCATTTCTGTGGGGAAACAGAATGATGATGCTTGGCCAGGTGTGGCCTGGAGGCAAACAGAACTTTCATTGTCTTGGATTTACATGTTTCATCAGTTTCTGAGAGCAGAAGCAAAAAACAACCACAATAGTGGTGAGGGGCGAGTTGCTTACTTCAGGGGTCCTCAGGCAACCTAGGAAGGTGTTGGCAGAACTGTGAGATTTCTCTGATTTTACTGGTTTCCTAGTGGAAGCACAGGTGTTTCCAGGGATTAGCCAGAGGCCTGAGTTGAGCCCATAGGTCAAGAGAAAAAAAAATGGAGATACCTGACCTGCAAGGGGAGGGAAGTGCACAGCTTTGTTCCAGGATGAGTCGCTCCCTCTTGTGCTCATTCTAAGTTCAAAGAAGAGGACCTCTGACCTGGATTGGCTAGAATTCCAAGTCCTAGTCCTAGCAATTTGGATTTTCAAAGAGATGAAACATTGCGTGGCCCACAGAGACCACCTTTCTTTACATACCCACAGAAGAAAAGAGGGTAGGAGTTGCCTCCAGGAGTGAAAGGAGCAAGTGTTCAATTTCACCTGGGCGGTCTACAGTACACTTTCTCATCTTCCCTCCACCTCACTGCCCCAACATGTACACCTGTCAGGGATGCTTGTCCACTGGGTTGGGTAAATGAGACTGGCTGCAGCTATTGTTTTCAAAAAGAAAGGCAGACCATCTTTTTTTTTTTTTTTAAATCTAATTAGTCTTCCTTATGTTGATAAATTTCTCCCCTATGGTTAGCATAAACCCACCTGGGGCATGCTTTGAAATACAGTTGCCTAGGGCATTCTGATTAAGGTCTGGGCACTGAGGCCAACCCTGTTCTGTTCTTAGAAGATTCTCTTCCAATTTGTTAAAAAAAAAAAAAAAACAGATTTATTTATTTGTTTATTTAATTTGAAAGACAGATTCAGATGGGGGAGGGGAAAAAAGAGGGAGAGGGAGAAGAAAAGTAGAGGGAGAGGGAGAGAGAGGGAGGAGATGAGAGAGAGAAAAAGATCTTCCATCTATTGGATTCACTTTCCAAATAGCTGCAACAGGTCTGATCCAGGCTGAAAGTAAGAGCTAGGAACTACCTCTCACTCTCCCGTGTGGGTGGCAGGAACATAAGCACTTGGGCCATGTTCTGTTTCCTTCCCAGCTGCATCAGCAGGAAGCTGGATCAGAATTAGAGCAGCTGTTACTCTGGCACTCTGACATGGAATGACTTAACCCTCTACACCACAACACCGGCTTCCTTCCTACAACTCTTTTTTTTTTTTAGAATTATTTTATTTATTTGAAAGAGTTACAGAGAGAGGTAGAGCCAGAGAGAGAGAGAGGTCTTCCATTCCACTGGTTCACTCCCCAAATGACCGCAACGGCCAGAGCTGAGCTGATCTGAAGCCAGGAGCTTCTTCCAGGTCTCCCAAGTGGGTGCACAGACCCAAGGACGTGGGCCATCTTCTACTGCTTTCCCAGGCCATAGCAGAGAGCTGGATCGGAAGAGGAGCAGCCGGGACTAGAACCGGCACCCATATGGGATGCTGGTGCTGCAGGCTGGGGCTTTAACCCACTGTGCCACAGCGCCTGCCTCCCTACTACTCTTAATTAAAGGAGATTTCCCTGAATTTCAACTGGGTTCACTAAAATTTTACATGGCAGTAGGCAATAATGATACTACTTTCCTCTGTTCTCTTCTTGTTGTATGCATTTCCCTCTAAGATTTTTGCGAGGAGAGGTGGCAGTCTGAAGGAGAGATTTAGATGTTTGGGGTTTGGAACTTTGTCTTTTTCTAATGTATTGTGACATGATTTCAATTTACTGCTAAAGTGATGTTTTTGTGGTGATATACCTTCCTGGGGTCTCAGAATTACACCGTGAGAACAAAAATGAGTTCAACTCAGAATCTTCATTTATAAGGGAGCATGGTATCATAGAAGTAAGAGAAATGATGTCTCCAGACCAGCTCAAGGAAATAAATTTTGCCAAAGGTTTTTATGTAGATTATACTATGTCTATATTGTACAACTATCCCTTGTGTAACCAATACTTCTTACTATAAAAATCTACATTCTGGGGCTGGTGTTGTGGTGCAATGAGCTAGGCAGCCACCTGTGATTCCAGCATCTCATACCTGAGTACTGGTTTGAGTCCTGGCTGCTCTGCTTCCAATCCAGCCTCCTGTTTATGCACCTAGGATAGTAGCACAAGATGGTCCAAATGCTTGGGACCTTGTCACCCACATGAGAGACCAGGATGGAGTTCCAAGCTCCTGTCTTAGACCTGTCCTGGTACTGGCTATTATGGCTATTTGGGGAGTGAGCCAGAGTGGGGGAGTTCTCCCTGTCTGTCTGTCTGTCTCTCTCTCTCTGTAATTCTGACTTTCAAATAAATAAAATAAATCTTTTTTTTTAAAAGCAATGCATACTCATTTTAGAAAATTGGGAAATACATAAAAGATATTTAAAAATTACTTAGAGTCTCTAACACAATTAAGAACTTGGAGCAATTTTTTAAAACTTTTATTTAATAAATATAAATTTCCAAAGTACAGCTTTTGGATTACAGTGGCTCCCCCACCCCATAACTTCCCTCCCACCTGCAACCCTCCCATCTCCCGCACTTGGAGCAATTTTCTTCTAGTCATTTTGCTACATGTACACATATACATTGATAGATGAGGGTACTTCAAAAAGTTCATGGTGACATGGAATAAAAGGATAAAGTTTATTTTGGTGCAATTTTTTAAGAAATCCATGCATTTTTCACAAGATGTTTGAAGCCCTTCATCCATAAAAACATTTATATATTTATGTACAGTCAGCCCACCATGTCTGTGAGTTCTGGGCATCTACAAATTCAATCAATTCCTGATTGAAAATATCACCCTCAAAATTGTGTCTATACTGAATATATATATATATACACATATATACACAGCATTTTTTCTTATCATTCCCTAAACATTACAGTGTCACAAATATTTATATAGCATTTGTATTGTAATAGGTTTTATAAGTAATCTAGAGATTATTTAAAATATAAGAGAGTGGGGCCATAGTTGTAGAGTAGTGGGTTAAGCTACTGCTTCTGAGGCCAGCATTGTTTACTGCAGTGCCAGTTCACTCCTAATGCACCTGGGAAGGCAGCACCAGGTGATGGCCCAAGTGTTTGGGCCCCTGCCACCCATATGGTAGATAGACTCAGATGGAATTCCTGGCTTCTGGCTTTGGTTAGCCCAGGCCTAGTTGTTGTGGGCATTAGGGCAGTGAACTAGTGGATGGAAGATCTCTTTGCCTCTCTTTTCCTCTCTCTCTGATGCTCTGTCTTTCAAATAAATAAAATAAATCTTAAAAAATATATCTAGGAGAATGTATACAGGTAATATGCAACTACAATTCCATTTTTTATAAGAGACTTTGGCATCTATAGATTTGGGGATTCTTGGGGCCCTAGAACAAGTTTCCCATGGATACTGAGAGACTACTGTATAAGAACTAATGACATTTGTAACATTGAATGTATTTATTGTTTTCTGAACATAAGATTAATATGTGCCCATTATAGAAAATCAGAAACTATAGAAAATATAAAGAAATCACTATAAACCAAATAGAGCCCCACCACCTAGTGATGACATAATTGATTTATTGGTATACTTACTTCACAGTTTACACACACACACACACACACACACTTCCCAAGCTTTTACACATGGGGTACACCAGGATAATCGCTGTCCTAGCTGGAATTTAAATGGAAAGGGGGATTTGTAACAACTACAATCTACTGCCAGGTAGATTATTCATCTATATTTGTTAAAACCCAATGATTCAGATCATTCAATGTGAGTTTTTAGAATATTTATTTGTGGGGCCAGTGTTGTGGTATAACGGGTAGAGCTGTAGCCTGTGACACCAACATCCTTTATGGACACTGGTTCTTGTCCCGGCTGCTCCACTTCTGATTCACCTCCATGCTAATGGCTTAGGAAAAGCAGCAGAAATGGCCCAAACTGCTTGGGCCCCTGCACCCTCATGGGAGGCCTGGCTGAAGCTCTTGGTGCCTGACTTTGGCCTGGCCCAGCCCCGGCTGTTTAGCCTTCTGGGGAAGGAACCAGCAGATGGAAGGTCTCTATCTCTCTCTTTCTTGTCCTTTCTCTGTGTAACTCTTTCAAATAAATAAATAGATCTTAAAATATATTTATTTGTTTATTTGGGAAGGAAGGGGAGAGAGAGAGAAATGGCTTACTCCCCAAATGCTCACAATGGCTGCGCTTGGGCCAGGGCTGAGCCAGGCAGAAGCCAAGAGCTGAGAATTCAACTTAGGTCTCCTGTGTGAGTGGCAGAGACTGAACTAGTTGGGCCATCATCGCTGCTTCCCAGTATGTGAATTAGGAGGAAGCTAGAACAGAGAGTGGAGTCAGATATTGAACACAGACACTTTGTCCCATATAGGATGTCCCTAACCATTGTCATAAGTGCTAGGCCAAATGCTACCCTGAAGAGAATTTTTAAATGACTATAAAACAAGTCAGAATTCCAAAATGACCAATATGTTGCTCAATGCAACTCAGATTTTAAGGACAGGTCGAAAACTCTAAATTGGTGAATTTCTGGATGTACACAATACTATCATGTTCCTCACCAGTCTCCCTGCCTTCAGTGTGAATTTTGCCAAATCTGTGCTCTACAGTAGAGTTCCTGTGAAGCTTTGTAGTATAACCTTGATCTTGTCCCTGTCCCCATACTTCTGATGGTCCCTCAGTGGCTTCTCCCTGTCCTTAGATTCAGCACAAACTCTAAACATGGACACATAGAGTAGTTCCTATCACATGATAGATTATGTGAGGGGAGTACATGAGATATTGCCTTAAAGTGTTTTGGAATTTTGCCCAGTGCATAGTAAGCATTGAATGAATATTCACCATCATTCTTAATTCTCTTCTGTCACCTTCATTCTTTCCTCATATTGTGTGGGACAAGGCTACGAGTAGCCTCAGATTTGTACCATTAAGGTCCAGACCCTGAGAAGGAAAACATCTTCTCTCTTTAACTTTCAATTTGGAAATTAAAGGAAAGGACTGTTAATGGTCTGGTCTGAGTCAGGTACCTACAATGGTGATGAGATAGGGTTAGAATCTGTCATTAGGGGCTGAAGAGTAGATAGTGTGATAGCCAAGATGATGTAAGTCTATCAAGAACGTCATAGAGTTTCTCATTCATACAATTTTATGTTCCTTTCAGTCTTTAGCACAACATTCCCTTTGCCTTAATCCAAGGTGTCTTGCGTAGGTCCCATGTGTGAGGGGTGTTTGTCCACATAACCATTAAATTAAGCAAATAAACCCGGATGGGTCATCAGTAAATATTTCTTTTCAGGTTATTCTTAGAAAATAAGAAGCCAGTTGATAACTTCTCAGCTTCATAGGTAATAGATCCAGTCATTATAATATTAACAAATTCTAGATTATTGTAAAAGTAAAGCGTCTCCCAATCTCCAGCTCAGGCTTTGGGTTGATCAGCAGCAGTGGAGAAAAGCAGCTGTTTCCTTCTTTGTTATGTAGGAGCTTCTCCTTCTCTCATGTTCTTGAGATTGCCCCTGGGGATCGATCACACATACACACACACACACACACACATTCATCAAGAATTTGCTTCAAAGAGGTCTAGGCAGAAAGCTGGGCAGAAGTCCATTCTGCCCTCAAGGTCCTCTGCCTACCTAGATGATTCTGTTGCTCTCTTTGTTTTTTCCCCACCCCCAACAGCCCACCTCATGTTGGGTGACCAGAGTCACAAAATCCATAGATCTTATTCTCTGTCTTTCTTCTTTGATTCTCCCTGAGTTTCTTCCCTAGGACAGGAAAGTCTTTCTTTCTGTAACTTATTGCGAAAGCTCAAGCTTTCCAAACTTGACCAATTGATACTCAAATGTCAGCTTTCAAGGTTAAGGAAAAAACTTTCCTTTCGCTGTGTGACTCTTGCAAGTTGCATTACAACGTTTGCACTGCAGACTTGAAAAAGTCTATTTTGAAAGTCAAAGTTGAACAAAGACTTCTTCCTCTGCTCACCTTTTCCCTAACAGCAGAATAGCTGGAAGGCTCCTGTTGCTTGGACTGATGGAGAAAGACTAAGAGTAAAAAGAAAGAGAGGAAAACCGCCACTGCTTAAAATCAATACCCTGTTGTAGGGAAGAGTTTAATGTGATTCCAAGAATCTACTGTTAGCACAGCATGTTCACCTCTTCTCCAGAGTCCTGGGGTTGGAATTAAGGAGCAGATTTTCTTTCATGGGATTGTCTCTCAAAACTTCAGAGGTGTCTCACTGCAAAAAGGCTGCTCAATGTCCATGCCCACCCACCCTTCATTTTCTGAAAACCGCCTACACTACAGCGTACATGATTGCAATCATTTCTTAACATGCGATTCAGGTTTCTCTGATCACAGCTTACAGCACTAGAGATGGATATTTTACACAAAATGTGACAGTTAGCCTTAGCAGTAACTTTCATCAACATGCATTTCTCACAATGTCACTGTGTTATACTTCCTTCAAACAGTAGGAGAGGAGAGAGGGCAAAGGGGAGAGGGTATGCCTGCATGAGAGCCTGCATGAAACTTTGTGCAAGTTTGGTCGAGAGAGTATGCTATGTGACTTCTCAGGCTGTACCATAGAAGATGATACCTTTCATCTGGCTCACCCTCTCACCACCTGCCCACTTTCTCTTCCTCTCTCTAGACACTTGGTTTTGGAACCCAGCTCCCATAATGTGAGGAAGCCCAGGTCACATGGAGGGGGCACATATAAGCATTGCAGAAGGTAGCCCCTGTTAGGATCCCAGCTTACAACTGGCATTATCAGCCGGGTACATGAGTGAGGAAGCCTGTGAAATGACTGTAACTACATAAAATACCCTGAGAAGTATTTGATCGAGCCCAGTCTGCTCTCAGAATTTTGAGTCCACAACAATAAGTAATTGATGTTGATTCATTATATTAAGTTTGGAGTGTTTTTTTTAAACTTCTATTTAGTAAATATAAATTTCCAAAGTACAGTTTATGGATTACAGTGGCTTTTTCCCCTCCATAACTTCCCTCCCACCCATACCCCTCCCATCTCCCGCTCCCTCTCCCATTCCATTCACATCAAGATTTATTTTCAATTCTCTTTATATACAGAAGATCGATTTAGTATATACTAAGTAAAGATTTCATCAGTTTGCACCCACACAGAACATAAAGTGTAAAATACTCTTTCAGTACTAGTTATAGCATTAATTCACATTGAACAACACATTAAGGACAGAGATCCTACATGAGGAGTAAGTGCACAGTGACTCCTGTTGTTGACTTAACAATTTGACACTCTTGGTTATAGCGTCAGTAATCTCCCTAGGCTCTAGTCATGAGTTGCCAAGGCTATGGAAGCCTTTTGAGTTCGCCAACTTTGATCTTATTTAGACAAGGTCATAGTCAAAGTGGAAGTTCTCTCCTCCCTTCAGAGAAAGGTACCTCCTTCTTTGATGGCCCATTCTTTCCATTGGGATCTCACTCACAGAGATCTTTCATTTAGGTTTTTTGTTTTTTTTTTTTTTTTTTTTTTTGCTACAGTGTCTTGGCTTTCCATGCCTAAAATACTCTCTTGGGCTCTTCAGCCAGACCCACATAACTTAAAGGCTGATTCTGAGGCCAGAGTGCTGTTTAGGACATCTGCCATTCTATGAGTCTGCTGTGTATCTCGCTTCCCATGTTGGATCGTTCTCTCCCTTTTTGATTCTGTCAGATAGTATTAGCAGACACTAGTCTTGTTTATGTGATCCCTTTGACTCTTAGTCCTATCATTATGATCAATTGTGAACTGAAATTGATCACTTGGACTAGTGAGATGGCATTGGTACATGCCACCTTGATGGGATTGAATTGGAATCCCCTGGCACATTTCTAACTCCACCATTTAGGGCAAGTCCATTTGAGCATGTCCCAAATTGTA
Organism: Oryctolagus cuniculus; assembly: GCF_051225735.1. NCBI lineage: Eukaryota > Metazoa > Chordata > Mammalia > Lagomorpha > Leporidae > Oryctolagus > Oryctolagus cuniculus. The sequence goes on along the minus strand of NC_142883.1, from coordinate 55,675,769 downwards.
CATCTCCTCCCTCTCTTATTCCCACTCTTATATTTAACAGGGATCACTTTTCAGTTAAATTTAAACACCTAAGAACAATTGTGTGTTAATTACAGAGTTCAACCAATAGTATTAAGTAGAACAAAAAAATACTAAAAGGGATAAAGTATTAAATTGTGCATCAACAGTCAGGACAAGGGCTAATCAAGTCACTGTTTCTCATAGTGTCCCTTTCACTTCAACAGGTTTCCTTTTTGGTGCTTTGTTAGTTGTCACCGATCAGGGAGAACATATATTTGTCCCTTTGGGACTGGCTTAATTCATTCAGCATGATGTTTTCGAGATTCCTCCATTTTGTTGCAAATGACCAGATTTCATTGTTTTTGACTGCTGTATAGTATTCTATAGAGTACATGTCCCATAATTTCTTTATCCAGTCTACTGTTGATGGGCATTTGGGTTGATTCCAGGTCTTAGCTATTGTGAATTGAGCTGCAATAAACATTAAGGTGCAAACAGCTTTTTTGTTTGCCAATTTAATTTCCTTTGGGTAAATTCCAAGGAGTGCGATGGCTGGGTTGTATGGTAGGGTTATATTCAGGTTTCTGAGGAATCAAGTTTGGAGTGTTTTCTTTCTTTTTCCTTTCTCTCTCTCTCTCTCTCTCTCACTCCCCTGCCCCCCACACCTCTCTCTTTTTTCTTTGAAGATATACTTATTGATTTGAAAGGCAGTGTTGGAGGGGGAGAGAGAGAGAGAAATAGAGACAGAGAGATACCTTCTTTTCAATGTTCACTCTCCAAATGACTGAAAAGTCAGGGCTGGGCTAGGCTTAAGCCAGGAACCAGGAGCTTCATCGGGTTTCTCATGTGGGTGGCAGGGGCCCAAGTACTTGGGCCATCATTAGATGCTACTTTCCCAGTTGCATTAGCAGAGATCTGGATCAGAAGAGGTGCAACTTGGACTGGAACTGGTGCCATTATGGAATGCCAGTATCTCAGGTGCTGGTTTAACCTGCTATGCCACAGCAGGCCCCTCTTTTTTTTATGATCTATTTATTTGTTTGAAAGGCAGAGAGTGATACAAGGAGAGAAGGAGAAATCTACTCACTGATTCACTCCCCAAATACCTGCAACAGCTTGGGCTGGGCTAGGCTGGAGCCAGGAGCTGGAGACTCCATCTGGACTCTCTACATGGGCAGTAGAAACCAAAGTACTTGGGCCATCACCTTCTGCCTCCCAGGTGAATTATCAGGAAGATGGATCTGAAGTGAAGGTGGGACTCCATCCCAGGCAGTCCAAAATATGATGTCGGCATCCCAAGTGATGACTTACCCTGCTGTACCACGTGCCTACCCTGGTTTGGGGTGTTTTATTATGTAACAATGGATAACGGGTACACAAAGGGAGTCATTACAGAGATTTTCAGATTTTCTTCCAGCAAGTTTGGAACTGAGGCACAGGTTTGTTGTGTCAACTAGATAGAGGCTGGCAGAGAAGGTTATACAAACCTAATTGCTGTAGATGTCATTTCAGTCAGGTTTATTTAATCATATGTGAAAGGAACAAAACCCAGGAGAAATGGAGATTTGCAGAAGGAAGAGAGTGCATGACATAAAGAGAGAGAAAGAGAGAGAGAGGACAGTATTGCCATGGTTTCTGATAACGTTCTGCCTCTTAACTTTTGTGAGGTCTAATGATAAGTTATGGCTCTATTTCCTATGGAATGATTTTTAGCCAATGGTAATAATAGTATAATATGATTATATAAATAATAATTATTATATTCTCATTTCTTGCCTCCACTAATTTGGGTGAGTTTTTGTTTCTGGCAATCAAGTGGCTTCTGAGGAAGATATCCACTAAACTTGAAATGGGAATGGACACATCACTGGCTCCCTATACCATGAATCAGCTACAGAAAAGTTGTTGCTACTTTAAAAAAAATACTTTGAGAGTTTTATTACAGTGTAGGGAAGGAGACCTTTGTCTCTGCAAATTCCCAAACTTCCAATCTTTAGCTCCAAACACAGCATGGTAGCTATGGTGGTCATCCATGCTGCTCACTAGATGTGAGTAGAAGGTGATGGGTGCCACTCTGGGCTGCCATTTAATTGTCCTTGCCAGACTTTCTGGAGTTCTCTTTATTCTCTGCCATGGTGACGGGCAACACTGTGATTAGTGGCTTCTTTATCTCTTTTTTGGGGCTCTCGAATAAGTCCCATCTGATGTAAAACAGAGTGAGAATGAAAAAATAATCCTTTGCTGTTCTAAGGAGATTGCATAATGCAGCTTTTCCTGCATGATTCAATGACTGTGCACCACACACTTCCAAGAAGACTGGGGTCCTCTAGAGAGACCCCCCTGAGCAGCTCCTTCTCCTTATCTCACTGTGGCCACCATCTCTACTTCCCAAGATGTTTCAGGGGAGCAGCCCTTCCCCGTCCCCCCTTTCTGTGCTGAGGGGGTGAGTCTTGTTCTGCATCCACATCCTTATCTCTATTCTCTTCCCTTCAGATTTTGACACACTCAGGTGTGTGCAGTCTTTAGGGAATTCCACTCAACCTTACAATGATGTCCAACAGTCACATAATTTCTCTTCTGCTAAGCTTTCCTATAGATAATTATATACCCTTCCTCAGCTTTCTCCTCATTTACTAAATAATTAGGATTCTCTGTAAACTCACTTTTGTTCTAATCTCTTCACTGAAGCCAGCTGCCTAAAATCCTCAGATTGCGAAGACCAAGGCTACTATGATGCCCAGAATTCCAAGTCCCTATTCTTATCATAGGATTATAACATTTCAAAACCGAAGAAAAAGGCAAAATGATGTGCTTCTCAAACTTTAATGTTAATTAGAGTCACCTCAGGATCTTGCTAAAATGCAAGTTCTCTGGACCTGCAGAGATACTGATTCAGAAGGTCTAGAGTGGTGGGCAAGGACATCTGCCTTGCAGTGAGCTCCCAGAGGGTGCTGATGTGTTGCTCTGTGGGTCACATTTGGTAACACTAAATGAGATTGGTGGTGTTTAGTTTCTTCCCTCTAAAATTAAGATCAACATATGGGGCAGGTGTTGTGGTATAGGGGTAAAGCCACTGCCTGCAATGTTGGCATCCTTTATGGATGCAGGTTCATGTCCTGGCTCCTCCACTTTTGATCCAGCTTCCTGCTAATGCTTCTGGAAAAAACAGCAGAGGATGGCCCTAGTGCTTGGCTTCTGCCACCCATATGGGAGATCTGGAAGAAACATCTGACTCCTGGCTTCTGCCAGGCCCAGCCCTGGCCATTTCAGCCATCTGGTGAGTGAACCAGTGGATGGAAGACCTCTCTCTCTCTCTCTCTCTCTCTCTCTCTATCTTCTCCTCTCCTCTCCTCTCTCTCTCTCTCTCTCTCTCCACTCCTTTCTACACTTTCCTCTCTCCTCTCTCCCCCTATTCATCTCTCTGTCTCTCCCTATCTCTGTACAACTCTGACTTTCAAATAAATAAATAATAAAAATATCAACATTTAGACCAATACCCCTTATGAAGCAAAGAACGTCTTCTCCATAATTGCTGTGATGAACAAGCAGGAATAGTTCCTATAAGCTGCCCAACAAAGAATTATGGAGGTGCACACAGTTGGGAATGAGAGCATGCATCTTAGCACATTGCACTTGCTACCAATCCACAGTCCTGGGACCTGGAGTTGAGATTAACACTGGGGGTGAAAAAATTTCTCTACTCTGAGGAAAGACCCCTGGTCCTAGAGTACATGTTTCAACTCTATTTCTAAGGCAAAACACAAAGAAATAAAGAATGGTTGAAAACTTTCTGTGGAAATGCATTCTTGGAAACAGAAACCATTTTCTAAGGACTCCATTGTTCCTCTTACTCAGTATCTTTTCTTTCTCTGTAGCCATCTTGTTGACACAAGGGTATATATGCTGACATTTGGGAGATGTGATCTCATGAGTGGTGGCTCCAGCCAAGGATTTTTCTCTTCCTCATTCTCACTCTACCCTTCTGCCATGAACCATACCAGATAAGCTCACTATTTACCTGCATGGTCTTGGTGAAGTTACAGAAGCAAAGACTACAGAAGCTGAGAATCATTTTAGATATTGCCTGGTCTGGCCCATTCATTGTGTTTTAAATGAGAAAAATTGAAGTTTGAAGAGGAGAAGTGAGTTTTTCCAGGTCACATAGCAAAATGCTGGCAGAACCAGGTACAATGAATGAGATCTGGTTCCCAGTCCAGTGCTTTTTGACTGTATCCTGTTCTCTTGGGATGGGAATGCAAAAATGGGTAGTACCAAGAGAAATAGCTCAGTGCAAACTCACAAGTACTTTTAGCTTCTTAGAATCTCAGATTTAATTTGAGTATATACTGTTTTGTGATCATTGAATTATCAAATTCCAAATGTAAGTTCTTAGACTTCATCTAATTTCCTAACTGTTGAAAAGGAGGAAACCAGGCCGGCGCCGCCGCTCACTAGGCTAATCCTCCGCCTGCTGCGCCGGTACCCTGGGTTCTAGTCCCAGTTGGGGCGCCGGATTCTGTCCCATTTGCCCCTCTTCCAGGCCAGCTCTCTGCTGTGGCCCAAGTGCTTGGGCCCTGCACCCGCATGGGAGACCAGGAGAAAGCACCTGGCTCCTGGCTTCAGATCTGCACAGCGCACCGGCCGTAGCGGCCTTTGGGGGGTGAACTAATGGAAGGAAGACCTTTCTCTGTCTCTCTCACTGTCTAACTCTGCCTGTCAAAAAAAAAAAAAAAAAAAAAAAAGAGGAAACCAAAGCCCAGAGATAATACTGGCCAACACATCCATGTTATAAAATGTACTGATTCCCTTATTCTGGAACTTTCAAGGCATTCCTTTCCCACTTCTGCTTCTAAACTCTTTCTACTTTTCCATTCCTGATATTTGCAGCCCAAACAATAAAGGTCCTCAGCCTTCTTAGATCCTTGAGGGAAGCTCTTTCTTGTTCCTCTCTAGAAGTTTAAACTTTATTCTCACATTCATAAAGAGAGGAGGAACAAGAAAATGAGCATCCAAAGTGACACTGCAGGTGAAAAGCCATCCAAGACCACTGGAATCTCAGTGCTTCCAAGATGAGTTTGCTTTGGCCTTGGCTCATTCATAATGGTACATTAAATTGTCATTTATTTACATCTTACCAAGTTGGAATTAGCTAGCAACAATTGTGACAGGGGCTTAATTGAGATTTAACTTTGAGAATAAAAGAAGTAAAATAATGAAACAAATTGGTAGAGTTAATGATATTTAAAGGGAGATATTTAGCCTATTTAAGAAAATTCTTAAAATATTTTTAGAAGCACCATTATAAGTGTGTTCAGAACTCTCTGACCCATACCTAATGACCATTTTAGTTTTCAAAAATGCATTTTTTAATTTATTTATTTTGAAAGTGGGGGACAGGAGAGAGAAATAGAGAAATGGCAACCACCAGTTCACTCTGCAGCAACCAGGGCTGGACCAAGGAGCTGGAGCTAAGAGCTGGGAATTCAGTCTGGTTCTTCTATGTGAATAGCAGAAACTCAAGTAGCTGGGTAACCACCTGCTTTCTCCCAGGGTGTGAATTAACAAGGAGCTGAAATCAGGATCAGAGTCAGGACTTTAAACCAGGCACTTTGTATGGGATGTGGACATCCCAAAGTAACATCTTAACCTCTGCACCAAACACTCACCCCATTTTACTTTTTTTTTTAAGACTTTATTTATTTATTTGAGAGGTAGAGTTACAGAGAGGGAGAGGGAGAGACAGAGAAAGGTCTTGCAGCTGCTAGTTCACTCCCCAAATGCCACTGCAATGGCTGGAGCTGTGCCGATCTGAAGCCAGGAGCCAGGAGCTGCTTCCCAGTCTCCCATGTGGGTGAAAGGGCCCAAGGACTTGGGCCATCTTCTACTGCTTTCCCAGGCCACAGTAGAGAGCTGGATCGGAAGTGGAGCAGCCAGGACTAGAACCAGTGCCCATATGGGATGCCGGTGCCTCAGGCGGAGGATTAACCTACTTTGCCACAGTGCCGGCCCCCTCATTTTACTTTTAATTATGTATTATTCTTACCTGTTCAATAAAGAATGTCCCCTGTGAGTTTTTATGAGAAAACATGTTTTAATTTAATTTAGTCATTATATGTATATGTAAACATTATAATGAAATTGTACAACTCTTAAAACTTTCTCCTGCTCAGAATTTTGTTTTCCTTTGGGTTTTGTTCCAGTAATGGGTATAGATTAATGAAGCTCTTGTATACTTGTAATGTGTGCATGCATGTGTGTAGACTTCCTGTGAAGCACCATAGGATAGAGACATTAAGGTTAAGAACCAATTCCTGATCAGTAGTGATTATTCTAATGAGAAAATGCATTTCAGAATAAGAGTGGTAATTTGTTACAATGAGCAAGAATAGTGAACAGGTTTGTAATTTTGTCCTAGGTAATGAATGCCATTAATAGGAAAGAAAAAAAAAGGTTTGTCACTAAAAGTGCAGTGCATCCAATGAGAAGGATTTTATTTCCAGAGGAATCAGGGAGTTGGCAAGAGAGTGTGACCGGACACTGGGAGTGGAGATACTGAAGTTGGGGGTTAGGCCAGCTGCCCTCTTGGACAACACTGTGTTGAACTTGAACATACTGGTATCCAGTTGAAAACTCAGAAACACGAAGCAAATGACCTCAGCAGCAAGAGTGAGCATGCGCCAAAGAAAACAGTACAAAAGACGTGTCCAGAGAAAGAGATTCTTGAACGAAGCTATGAATCTAAATCAGTTTTCATGGTGCAACTTGATTTTCTGGCTTAAGTGGCCTAGATATTTAGCTACATGTACTCTAAGCACTCAGGGTAACTGCAAAGACTAACTCTAAAATCAAACTAAGACCTAAAGTCCAAGAGTAATAGTGTTGGAGTAGATGAGAATGGGTACAAAGTTAGAAATTTAAATCTGCTTGGAATTGGCATATCTTGTCCAGTGGCATTTTCCTAGGAATACTTTCCTATATTCCATTTGTTCTTCATTTTTAATAGCATTATTAAAGTTTAATTTTTATATAATACTATTTCCCCATTGTAGGCATACCGTTTGGTGATTTTCTTAGTAGATTTATGCATTTGTGCAACCATCACTACCAGTCAGTTTTAAAACACAGTTATCACTCTAAAAGTTCCCTTAGCTCCATTTGTAGCCAATTGTTGCTCCCATCCTAACTCTGGATTTTCTAAATTCTTTCTTGCTTTGTATTGATGTTTGGTTTTGACTGTCAAAGTAAGCACATGATTTAAGAGACACAGGTTATGTTGAAACAGCTTTATTTTTTTTAATCCATAAATATCTGTTACTGACAAAAGTGGAAAAATCCTTAAGACTAAATCTTACTAAAGTGATATATGTTTACAGTACATATAGAATGTGCTTCGACGAGTAAGTAGACCAATGAGATTTGTACAGAAGAAGCAGTTACTGGAGCACTGCTCATCACAAAGCTTACATATGAGTCATGAAAGAACTGGGCAAGGGTACAGATAGAAAGGTACTTTTCATCAGTACTACCGTATAATAAACACGGAATCCATAAATTGGGCTAATGCATAAAAATGTTCATTAATCCCCCCCTTAGGAAATCGTGTCCCCAAACTAAAAATATTACAGTAAGAATTGCTTTTTATTAGAGAATTTCAAGAATTATTTACTACAAAATGTCTAGTTGAGTTATAGAACTAGAGGGGTATTTGCCACTACGAAGCATATGAGTGAGTTCTCCCGCGGAGTGGCATTCTGGGGTCACTGCAGGGTGGGTAGCAGAGCTGAGCAGGGTCTTCTCCCTTGGGAAGGAAGGTGGTAAGGAAACACACAACGTCATCTCTCTGAATGATGGGAGGTTAATGTGTTGGCTGATTTACAAGATGAGTGTGATGACACCGACTTGGACTCTCCATTCTTGCTTCCCAAGCCTTCACCGGGAGGTCAGTAGTGTCATGAGGAGGGGGCTAGAAGGTACTAGGATGGGGTGAGTGCCCACCTCCTTGCAGCCCCAATGGTGATGCCTCCCCCTTATCCAGTGGGAATGGAGCCTCAGTGTTCAGACTTGGTCTTCAGGACACATGCTGCAGAGTGGGACGTGTTAACATCCACTGCCACATAGAGCCTTGGACAGGCATGCTCTTTTGGGCTTTGAATGTATTTCCCAGCTGCCCTCAAATAGGAGCTTCATCCCCTCCTGGGCAGACCTCCAAACCTTTCTCCTCCAGCCCATCCTCTGTATTTGAAACCGCCTCCCTCCAGCTTATTAGGATCTTGTCAAAAATGAAAACTCCAAACTCAGAATTCCTCTGTGACACAGACACCTTGGATGGTTATGTGTGTCTGTAGGAGAAGGCTTCCCTGACACATGATTGGCAAGCTGTAGAATGGGTAGGTCCTTCACCTTCAGGTATGAAAGCATCCCTGGGTGGCCAAGCCCATGGGGCCCATCCTAGGCTCTGGCGACGTGTCTGGTGGCTGTCTAGGTTATCTGAGGACATCACCATAAGGGCAGGTGTAGTTGGATGCATGCAGATCAGATGAAGTGGGGAGGAATACAAAGAAGGGAAGGGATGCCAACGGGGAGTGAACGCCCTGGAATGTAAGGGATGGGTGAGACTTCAGAGCTCATTTAATCAAAGCCACCCATTTTACAGATGGGAAACTGAGGCACTGAGCAGGAATGTGACTCACCCTTGGTCACATGGTAGGATGGAGACAAAGCCAGGCCTTGTCTCTAAGAGCCTCTGCCCCATGCTTTTTTTTTTCCTCCTAGAGTGTGCCACCTTCCAAAATCAAATATGGAGCCCAGGAATGCCTATCTTTCATATTGAATCTTCCATTAAAATGCTGCATTGATAAAGAGTAACATTTGAACCCTGAAAAAAAATCTCATTAAAACACCACAAGCTTGCTTGAGAATACGTACTCCTGGGGCAGCTTCCCAGGCTCAGAGAGGCAGGCAGAGCAATGTGTGTGGGAGGTAAGGAAACAGCTCTTCTCAGAGCAGGTGCCTTCTAGGGTCCATGTGATGGACAGCCCTTTCATATTACCTTGGGTCAAGTCCACAGATGCCTGTGGAAGTAATCTGAGAATGGGAGGCTGGTGGTGGCAGACAGGGTGTCTCAGAAGAAAATGGACTGTGTATGGTGGCAAGGATGTTGAGATGAATATTCCCTCGTGCTTGGAGGTTCATGAGGTCCTCAACTCTTTGGGGACAAAGGGACATCTGTGATGCATGCAAGCAAGAAGGGGGAGGCGAATGAGAGCAGAGGCCAAGAGTCCCCAAGGGTCAGGGGCTTCAAGGGGGATTTGCAACTGCAGCCACCAAAGCTGATTTTTTGGTTTGTGACACCCCTGACCCAGCAGCTTCTCTCCTTTCCCTCCCAAGGATTAAAGTGGGAGAGCCCTTGGTTCCCTGCCCTGGAGTATCCTCTCATAGGTGCAGGAGGTAAAGGATAAACCCATGCAGTGAAACCAGAAGCCCTAAGGAGGGTCTGATTCATTCACTGGTTTCACGGACAGCTTTGACACTGAGAACAGCAGGATCAGGGACAATTAGGGATGGAGGAAGGTAAATGGAGGTGGAAGAGAAGAACAGACAGGCATAGAAGACTGATGTTGAGACAGGAGTTTCTCCGAGCGAGACTGGGAAGAGGAGGTTGCGGGAGAGACTTGAGTTACGGAGAAAGATGGGAATTTTCAAAGGGTAAACCTATCATCCAAGACACAGGGGAGCTCTGAGGGCAAACACCTGGTTAGGAGGAATTCTTGCCCTTGGTGAATCACAAAGGCATAGAGCCAGGAGTTAACTGGAGGAAGCAAAGCAGGAGAGGTACGAGAGCACAAGGGATGATGGGAGATTCACAGCCACCACAGACCAAGAGAACAGGAAGACCTCTCAGGGCAGGAGAGAACCTGTGCATGCCCTGGTCCATTCCTATCTGGGCAGTGAAGGCATGCAAGAAAGAACAGAAGGAGTAGAGTGAGACCCTGGGCTTTCAGCTTCCCCTGCTAAGGGGGAGGGGGCTTTATTCCAGGGACAGGATGGCAGAGGCCCGTGGCCCGGAAGTCACAACATCTGGGTTCCAGCCCCAGAACCCTCTCTTATCAGGCTGTGTGAACTGGTTCCTTAAAGATGGGTGGGATGGCTGAATAAATAGGAGACAGTCATTCCAAGATGCAGGAAACCACAAATGGTACCAGGCCCTCTATATATATTCTTTGTATCCATGTCCCAGTTAAGAAAGTTCGCTGGATTTTGAAATGGGGACTGAATTAGAGCAAGTTTGTAGACTTCTCCCTGTTTCCTCCCCCTCCATTCATGACTTCTAGACCTAAAGGTGAAGCAGAAGGAATGCTTTAAAAGCATTCTAGTAGAATTTTCTGATCCAACTGATGTCAGAGACTTTCAACCAGACAGTGGTAAGGCTGGAATGAGAAATCTTTTGGAATCAACCTATCAAACAACCCCTGAGACAGACAGACAGACACCTTGTCAGAGACAGGGTGGAGGTGGGAGGCAGCCTGGGGAAAGTAGGAGGGCAGGAGAACTTGGCATTCGGATGACGCAGGTGCAGGATGAGATCAGGCTTCTGGCTCGGTGTGTACGCCTGTAGCTACCTGGGGAGGGAGTTCCCACCTACGTCTGTCCGGTCCTTTCCCCTCCCCACTAACAGGCAGCCTGAATGTGAACTGGCCAGGGGTGGGATGATTAAAGGGTACTGAGCTTATGGGCTCAACTGTGAGACAAGCTTTTTTGTTTCTGGGAGTGATTGACTGCTGTCTGTAGACTGATGTCCTCCTTTCCAATCCTCTGAGCCTCACCTTCTGAAACAAACACTCATAAACCCATGAGGACCAGCCCTTTTGAAGGTTTATGTGTTTGTAGGGGAGGAAAGCGAGGAGCTAACCCTGGCTTCCCACCCCCACAGTCCCAGGGACACTGCCCTGGACAGAGTTGGGGGAAGCCGGGGCTGTGTTCGTAGCCCCAAATCTTCATCCCCTTGTGACACATGCGAGGGTTTCCTCACGTCGGGGAGAGCTTTGGGATTCGTGAAATCAGTAAGGGAGGCAGTCCATGGATTTCCCTGCGGCCATGGACGTGGTGAGATTCACAGTTCCCAGGGATGACACCAAGGACTTCTCCCACCACCCCGCCCCCACTTTTGGCAGGGTCATCCATGCAGAACTGAGGGCAGTGAAAGCCTATTGAAGGGCTTCACTCCCTTCACTCATTTGTCTGGGGCTGATTTCCCCCCCAGCCCAGGGAGGTGCCCTGGCCCTGAGAATGGGGGAACCCCTTCTCTGCCGCCTTCCTGCTGCCCCAGGCTCTGGTCTTAGGGGGAGTAGATCCAGCTGGGTTCCCTGTGAGGCTCCCCAAGAGCCTATGATGTCCTGCCCACCCTACCCCACTCAGACCAGAGGCAGAGATGGGGCTGAAATGGGCTGCCAGTGGAGTGGCCTCCCAGGGCAGAGGGCAGGGGTCATCTGCCACATACTCGAGCGCCCCCTGCAGTGAGGGACTGATGCAGTGAGAAGCTGCGCAGTCAGCCCCCAGACCAACAGCCTGGAGTACCCTTGCTTGAGGAGATGCAGCCAGGAGGGAGGAATGGAGCTGAGGGCAGGGGGAAGGGGAGGCGGGCAGATGGGGTGATAAGAGCATGCAGGGTGCAGGGCAACCACCTTGGGGGATGAGTATTTTCTCTCTAGAAGCCTCTGCCTCCATCCTGCCCTGAACTCATGGGAGGAGATAGACAGAGCCTTGGATTATGGGAATGGGCAGCCCCTGAGACCCCGGGCATCACAGTGGCCCTCTCCGCCCTGACTCCTACAGTTGCCTCCAGGGGAGGGAGGAAAGGTAGGTCTGAGTGACGGGCAAAGCTCAGACCTAGAGGCCTGGAGGAAGTGTGCAGGGGATTGGGTGGCTGTGGGGGGCATCTCCAAAGTCCCTACATCTCATTGCTACCCTCTCTCTGGGAGGGCAAGAGCAAAAGCCCCAGAGAACTCAGGGGTAACATAGCCAGGGCACAGGGAGGAGCATGGCCCCCCAGGGGAGAGAGGGCAGGGCAGCCAGCTGAAACTGGGGAGGGAGGGGAGGCTCTCCCTGAACTCAGGATTGAGGGGAGGGCCAGGGGCCAAGGTGGGGCCCTACGGGGTCAGCGAAGGAAGGGCCACTCGGCAGGGACCAGAGAGTTCCAGCAGGCAGCAGAGAATCGTTATTGTGCTTATGAACACAGCAGCTCTCCGGCTGTGAGAGAGCGAGCAGGCAGTTTTTAGGCACTAGAAGATTTCTGTGATGTGGTTCTAGGTAAAGGAATGAGACCAGGTTGTTTCTTCGGTCAGCCCACTGGCTGCACCCGCTGGCCAATGGAAACCCAGGCAGCTGTGGGCTCCGGGTCAGGCGAGGGTCTCTTGGCAGAACCTGCGGCTGAGTCCCCTGGAAGGGGAGGTGGGGATGTGAGACTGAAGGGAGTTCGTGAAGGTGGTGGAGGGCTGCACGGGGCGGGGAGGGGCTTGCCCCGCTCACCCACCGCCAACTCTGTGGGAAGAGGGAGAATGATCGCTCTGGATGTCGGGTCTGAGCGTACTGGGCCAGGCCATCAGGGTGGTGTCCCTGGGGGTGTGGCTTTCTGGACAAAGCTGGCCACCCCCACTGCTAACAGAAGAGATCAAGGAGGGAGAGGTTCCAGGCTAGAAGCTCTGCTCCAGATCCCTGTCCTGCCCAGTGGCCCTGACCCTTCGCCACCGGTCACACGGTCACTTCGGTCTTGCTGGCCGTGTAGCAGGTGTGGTGGCCGGGGATGTAGTGCAGCTGCTCCACTGTGTTGTGTCTGCGTGAGGCGAAGGCGTGGCGCTTGGCTGCCGTCTGGCTCTGGCCCAGGGTGGCGTAGGAGTTATTGGAGGCACTGGGATGGGAGTGCATCTTGGTCATGCGGTAGCGGTCCAGCACAGGCGTGGACACAAAGACGTCCGTGTGCGAGATGGCCCGCGACAGCGACTGCTCGGGGAAGGCCGTCCGCTCTGGGGACAGCAGCGGGTCCTGGGAGTGCAGGCGCTCCGTGGAGAGAAGCTGCTCGTCGGACAGGATGCGGTCGTAGGGCATGCCGAACTCATCCGGCAGGCCCCTCTGTGGGGACAGGACCCTGTCCTGGGACATGGCCCTGATGGGCCGGCGGGGTCGTTCCCTTGGCAACGGCTTCTGCTGTGACATCTGGATGACATTGAGGGGGAGGGTGCCGCGGGCAGCCAGGTCAGGCAGGTGCCTCCGCCTCATGTAATACTCATCAGCTTCCTTGTCAGCTATAGGGGAGAGACAGAGAGAGAAGACAATTGGGGTGACATCACACTAGGACTCAGGTAGAACCCCACCTCCTTCCACTCAGCTACACAGCTGTAAGCCTTCAGGGCTAACAGGTAGACCTCTGTAGTTTGTGGAGTAGGACTTGCAGGCTCAGGTAGGTGAAGGCAGTGGGTCTCTATGCAATGTGCAAACTCCTCTCTGGGGCTTATTAAATGCAGGTTCAGATTCTGGGGAGGGGGAAGGAGGAAGGGGTGTAGGGTGGGCCCAAGAATATGCATCTCTCACAAGCTGTCAGGTTTGAGATGCCCTGGTCCAAGGACTACCCTGAGTGGTCAGAGGTTAAAGGAGTTCCTCTAGATCCCCAGGGAGTTCATGGCCGAGTTGATGGCAAGCTCAGATCCTTGGACTTGCCCTGCTCCTATGCAGTATCTGCCACACCGCGATCCTGACTTAGAATGGCTCCCTGTCTTGCTAAAATGCTCAGGGAGCAGCTTTTAGCTTCCCGATGTGGTCTGGAGCATTTCTCGATGAAAGCTGGGGTGCAGAAGCAGCCTCCTGCTGGAATGAAGTAAGATGCTCCGGCTAGGAGGCACTTGTGAAAATGCCTCACTGGTAACTTAGGAACATAGTAACACCTTCTCTGGAGTAACAGCCAATGCACAGGAAGCCAGCACATGGGCACCCAGTCCCCACACACACCGGCATCAGCAGCCTACACTTACTCTGCCTGTGCCCACAACACAAGCAGCCTACAACAGTCTCCATGTGTACCTCATTCAAATGTTCCACCTCTCTGCATCCAGTACACCCTCCACACTCACACTGCCCCCTGTGCCTTTGAGCTTACCAAGGACACACACAACCCTGCATGCCCCAGATTTCAGAAGCAAAGCCTCGTGGAACTCTGAATAGTGTACGAAGGCTGACTGCTCCTCCCCTGGCCCGGTGGGCTCACTGATGGGCACATTATGCCTCCTGAACCATACTCCCTCTTTTTGGGGCATCCGTCAGATCACCCACCCATGAGGTGGGTCATGTGCACCCGATCTTAGGCCAGGGTAGGCTACTCTGAAGTTTCAAGCAAACGCTCTGCCCGGAGGCTCCAACTCAGTTGGGTGATCATCAAAAGAGACTCATGGGGGAAATCAGAGGAGAAGACCCCAGGGTCAGAGACCAGGAAAGAAGAGCTGTCCCTCAATGTGTTTTCTTGACATCTTAATGTCTTAAACTTATCAGTGCTTGGACTCTCTCCAGACCCAAGTGGTAGATCTGAGATCACTGGATGGACTGGAGTTGGCTAATGACCTAGTGCTTATGAGAGATATGAGAAGTCTCAGGTCCTTAAGACAGTCTTGGCTGGGTTAGAGAGGGAGCTGGCTTGTGGTTCTCTGGGAGGGGTCACAAAGAAGTTCTGGCCATCGCTAGCCTCTATTACAAGGTAAGATATAAAGCAACTGTAAGTCCATGGTTTGAAGAAGGCAAGTGGGGTACAGGTTGGGGGAAGGTTTTCCCTTACAGTTTAAGTGGTGCACGCATTGAAGTGTTGTCTCCCATGGGACTGTGGATCTGAGGATTCTGCAGCCTCTTTCTGAGGCTGGGAGAGTGGGCTCAGGCCCTCAATAACAAAAGCCAGGGGCTGTCTCTTCTTCCTCTCTCCAGCTTTCTCTTTGTTCCTGAGATTTCTCACCAGTCCTCTTGGTTTAGGGGCAAGACAGTGAGATCCAAGAGGATTTCCTCGAGGCCCCAGGGGCACACCCCAACCCTGGAGGAAACCCGACTTACTTAGTCTCTTCAGAGATGAGTACTTGCTTGGGTTGGTCTTCACCGCAGACTCATAGGATGGGGGTAGATGGGCTAAGTTCTGGAAGGAGCGGGAGAAAGAAAGATCATAGGGCTCCGTGGCTGATGTCAGGATGTTGTTCATCCGTGGCTTCTCTGCAAGGAAAGGGAGGGGTGCATTGTATCAGAGAAAAAAAAAGGCTGTGCAGACAAGAAGGAAGCACCCAAGTTCCCTCTCATTTTCTGCCTCATCCCTGATGAGAGCCCACATCCTGCTTCCCTGACCCTGTGTGCTGGGACACAGGTGGTGCTGTTTTAGCTGTCTCTGGCCACCCACCACAGCAGTTGACCATTCTTTGAATAGCAGATTCTACTCTGAGACTAAGGAGTAGTCTCCAAATGCATCTCTGGGTTGTTTGATGAAGATGTAGGCCTGATGGAGCTGAGGGGCATCCTAAAATCATCTACTTCCATGTGCCAGGGCTGTCCCTTCCCTAGTAGCTTTAGATAAACCCAGCTGTCAGGCTTGGGAAAAATCTGAGTTTGGAGCAGCTGGTGGAGGGATTTGTGTGCGTACCCAAGGGAGAACTAAATCTAGCACACAGCCTCACTGAGACTCTAACCCATGCTCTGTCCATCATGTCACTCTACCTCTCACATAGCTCCTTCCACCATGGGCCTCTGCAAGCCCAGTGCCTGACAAGCCACTCTGAGAGACACAGCCATTGTATCTTACTTTAATTCCTTTCTCCAAAGCCCTCTTAGCCACCTCTAAGCTGCTGGGGAAAATAATATAGACAAAAATGCTTGGCACATTCTTCCCCCCAGAATAAAGCCTTGGGAAGGAAGAAAGCCTTGAGATTCATAAATCAAAAATGAAAGAGAGAAAGTCATTTGTTCAATTCCAGACCTGCGGAAAAGAATGGAAGACAAAGTGAAAGGGAAGTGAGTGCATGACCACTGGGGACACCATGCAGGGCAAGCTGGGCTCTGGGGGACCAGATTAGAGACAGCACAGGAGAGGAAGGAAGGAATGCAGAACTGGGTGAGGGAGTGGCTGTGGGAAGGTGGGAGATGGGGGCAGAGAGGAATGGAGGTCCCAGGAAGGAAGACAAGCATGCCATGGCGATTGACTGACAGGAGGAGGCACCCACCACAAGAAGAAATCAGCAGGTGGTTGCCAGGGGAAACAGTGGTACTATTCTCAGGTATGAGGTGTTTGGGAGGCTGCTGTCTGGTTGCATCAATTCTCCAGTCTCTTTGGTTGGGAACTCTCAGGACCAAAGAAATTCTGATAAGGGGTGGGCTCTAACTCTAGACAGATGTGTAAGAGAACTGTAGGAAACCACAGACAATAGGAATTCTATGCCATGGAGCATAAAGAAGCCCCTGTATGACTTGTCCTAGGGCAGCCCCGTGCACAGGGAACTCCTAGCTCCTCTATTCCTTTCCTGCCTGCACTGTCACCCCCAAAACTGGGGATTGAGCCAGGGAAGCTCAGCCAATAAGCTGCTGTTCCTGCCAGCTTGGTACATATGTGAGGGGGTGGGGAATGCTCGTATCCCTGAGAGATCAGAACATGCTGTACCGAAAGAGCCTCCCTGGCATGGACCAGGACAAATGCCAGGAAATGGAGTGGGCAGGAAGCTGGGAGTGCTGCTTTCAAGAGGTGGTTAATAGCCACTAATCCCTTAGCTCTTGTTGCTTCACTTCGGTCCATGTCGGAGAAGATGGAACTTCTTTCTGCCAGTGGGTCTCATCCTCCCACTGAGGGCATCACTCAGCTCACCCTCTTCCAAATGCAGTTATTTCTGGGTACCATTGCCCTTCAGTGAAACATGACAGCTCTGCCTTGCCTTTTGCCCCCACCATGACTACCCTTGCTCCTTTGCTGATGCTCTGGCTCCTACTGAAACGTCTCGCCTTGTGCTTCCTCTATTGGATTCTGACTTCACTGAAGGCTCCTAGCTGTGACAGCGTTACATCTTTGATGCCCACAAAGGTATCTGCTCTTCAACTTTGCTCATGCTTGTCTTGTCAGTTTCACCTAGTTTAGCATCTAACTGCTCTCTATAAAAAAATCAACTTGAGGTGATCTTGTTGATCTCCAAAGACTGCAATCTCCTTGGTAGGAGAAGTCTTGCTTAGCCACTTTTTCTACCTCCTTTACTGCACTTGGAACAAAATAAGGCTCTTATTAATGCTCTTTGGTTAATCAGAGTCCACTCAGACTCCAATTATTCGCTTTGCCAGTTCCTGGAAAATGTGTAGTATCCAAGAAGGGGTTGCAGAGAAAACTGTGCCTCCACTGCAGTGTGAACCACTCAAGGACAGGGACTGGGTCCATCTCCTCCTCCTTGCACTGACTGGAAGAGGGAAGACAGGAAGAAGAGAAGGAGGGAAGAATGGTTCCTCTCCTTGTATTTGGGAGTGTGTGCACGTGTTGGCTCCCTCTGGGAAACCAGCTCAGTGGCTGTTCTTTCAGAATGTAGGAGCTCTCCTCGCTTGCCTTTTCGGGCTCCTCTTCCTGTTTCTGCTTTATCACCACGGGCATCCCCCAGGCTCCCTGCCTCTGCCTTCTGCTTTTCTCTTTCAGCATTTCTGCACAGATTGTCCCTACTCCCGAGGCTTCTGTTACTGCCTGCAAAGCATAACTTACGTCTTCGGCTCCAGCCTCTCTGCACAATTCATTTTTTGCATCCCCAACTGTCTGTTGAATAATTTTTCTTGCATATCCTATGGTCTCGTCAAACTCCAGGTCTCTAGATGCAAGCTCACAAACAACAACTCCATCCGCTGTAGATGCTGACGGTTTCTCTGATTCCTTACTTGGTGTTAAGACTCAGCACCCTTTCTTCTAATTCATCTTGGCTTGAGATTTTACTCAGAACTGGCTCACACAAGCCATATTCAATGAGTGACAAAGCTGTCTCAATCTTTTGTTCAAAACATCTGAAATCTTAATCCTCCTCTCTGCCCCCACTGTCAACATCACCATTAGGATCAGCTTTTTTGAACTGTTTTCTCCAATTTCTCCATTTCTAGTTTTTCTTAAACCCCACAACTTGAAACATCGGGTTATATTTCTGCCTTCATCGCATACTCATTCTTCCACCAGAAGTACAGCACTTGAGGGCATGTAAAAATACCCCATGGACCTCCAGTGATTATCACGTCCTTCAACCTGACACGAGAATGGCGGGTGTCTCTATCAGGTGGGCTGAAGACTTTACCTTTGTTTTGAGTTTCTGTCTCCCTAAAATTCTAATGAAGCTTTCATCCTTTCACAGCAAAGAGACAGGAATGACTGATAGTTCACAATTTACATGGCTGTCTTATGTTCTGCCGACTTTTGAGCAGGTGTAAAAAATAGTTTTCCTCTGCGGTTCCAAATGTGAAGCTGTGATCTGGTGGGAGGACACTGTAACCTAAGTGGAAAACATGGTTTTGTGATCCTCTGGCACCGTGTGAACATTCTTCAGCTTTATGACTTCTTTTAGTCTATCCCCCTGCCAAGAAGCTAGGGCCCAAATCAGCTTTTAGTTTTATCAAATCTTAATTAGTTTGGGGAGGATGGAGAGAGTTTAACCAACTCTCATGTCATCCGTAAAGGATACCACAAGTAGCGCTGGGCAAGGAGAGTATTACACTCCTTGCCATGGACATACGGAATTCGTGAGTCAAGAAGTAATGTGGCTTGCAAGAAATGATGTCAACTGCAAGCAGAAATGGGTGCATAGAGGCTCTAGCTTGTTTCCTTTCATGGCAGATCATTGTGATATCAGAGAGAGAAACACCAAGGGACAATGGTCTGAAAGTGAGAGGCAAGCATTGTGGCCATGGAGGAAGGCAAGCACGTGGCTTCTTGCACCTTCCAGCTTCATGCGTTGATGCCCTGTCAGGCATCAGTGGTTAGAATGGAGCCACTTGAATGAGGATGGAATACAGAGTGTTCCCAATCATCTCTCACCATGTGTTGGGGTCTGGGTAGCACTGCTTAAAATCGGATGATTATACTGATGATCACCTGAAAGTAATGGAAAAGAAGTTTATAAAGAAGAGTTCAGGTATTCCACTGTCTCTCCAACACAGCAGCAGCTTCTCTTCCTCAAAGGAAGCACTTCTAAGAAAGGCAGGGAAAAAGTACATTAGCCTCAGAGAAACTTCTCTTGCTGTTTCTGTCTCTTTACTTCTGCACCAGGGCTTCCTCTGTTGCCATGGTGACCCACCCACATCTCTCAATCTGGTTGACCAGCCACAGAGGATTGGTTGGGATGAGGGTACATGGAGACCAAGAAGCATTTGGCAAGTATACTTACATGGGGTGGGGAACCAGGCAGGGAAAGTAGGTTCTTCGTGTGTGAGGGGGTATGTTAAGGTGTGATTAATCTGAAGGAGGATGCTGTGATGCAAGGTCTGGGTGCATCCTGAGATGCAGAAGTATTCACTGTCCAAGATCAGGAGTCCTGGATTCTGGGCTCTATCCTGCCTTTAGAGGACACAGCCCAACCATTCAAAAAGTTTTCCTTTATTCATAATGCAAAAAGTCCACCTAGATTGAGTGATACACAAAATTAATCAAGCCTTAGTTTTCACAGCTTGCAGTTCAAGGCATTCCAACGGCTTCTAAAGTTGTTTGAACGAAAATATTTGCCAGTACTATATTACTGCTTTAGCTCAATATTGTATTCTTGTATTTCAAGGGTGCATGCATCTAATTTCAGCTGAAGAAAGGTGAGGAAGAGTGAGATCTTTGCTTTAGTTTACGAAACCATGGATTGCAGCTTGTCATCCTTGTGAGGCTAGGTCGGATATCAGTCCTGTTTCCTTGCATCTTGTTATTTAATCATCTTTTCTACTTGTTGAATTATACTCTCTGATGACTCATTCCCTTCTCCTTCAATGTATCCCTTTTTATCTTCTAGTCCCTAAATACAGTGGCTGCATAAAACTCAGGTATCTTTATAAAAACTTCAGCAGTACTTGGGGCCTTTATCCTCTTACCCAAACTGGTGGTTCCAAAGTAAATGTACTCCTTTAGCCAGAGGTCCATCTAATCTACAAAGTTAGATTTTAAACCACTCAAGCACATTGCCTTAAAATTTTTGTCCTTACCCCGAATCATTATAATTTCTTCTCTATGTCTCAGATTTTGTCCATGGTGCTAATGTTCCATGCTCTTGGAATGTGAAATTTGAGTTATTATTATTATTTTTTTTACCATTTCCCTTTCTTCACCCTCCATATCCATTAAATAGTCCTTGTCCTATATCTGCTCTATCAATCCAAGTCCAAGATATATCTATTTCTCAAGATTTGTCTTAGCTCTAGTCTCTAGCCACTTCCAAGACAAGTCATCCTGTGTATTCCTGCTAGACAAAATTTCCTAAACCAATGGAATCATTACATCATTTCTTGGATTAAAACTGGACTCTTTAATCTGCCAAGCACACCATCTAGTAGGGGCATGGGTTTCAGCAAAAGGGCAGAATTTATTTTTGTTTTCAAGCAATGTGGTGGCACCAGAGAGAAAAGTACAAGAAATAGGAAAACATTGCTTGATTGGTAGAGACTGGCAGTTGATGAGAAGTGCTTCTAGTGTCTTGTGTCAGGATCCAAATTGGATAATTCAGGTTCAGTTGATGATTTCTGAAAGCTGATTGTGCTCTATACCCTGTGCTGAACATGGTCACATGCATTAAAAACAAACAAACAAACAAAAAAACCTCACAATGATCTTCCTGTGAATGGAGAATGCAGTGAAGCAAAATGAAAATATATTATTGGCCTACCCTTAGCCAGACCCTGGACAAAACTCTTTAAATACCTTCATGGAAATCTTTTCTGTAAATTTTTAACAGATACGGTTTAAAAAAGATAAATGTCTTGAATTTAGATATTTGGCTTGCAAGTCCAGTGATTTTCCTTTACTTTGAATCTCACTGAAAATGTTTTGCTCGCATTTGGTTTTATTCCTACCTTGGCATTAACAAGAAACTTTCTAAATTAAGTAAACAGAGGAAAATTAAAACTGCCCTAAAATAACCATTGTGACATTTTGTTGTACTTCCTTTTATTTCTCTCCTCTCATAAAAGAAAATGTGTGTGTTCATGCGTGTACACTCATACACAAGCACTTGAACAATATCGCAATGAGTAATCTTGGCTCTATGTCATTTTGCATACGAATTCCAGTTCTAAAATGGATTAAAACATGGTGATTTGATTCTGACAGTTGTGCAAAATGACAAATGTGTGAGGCTATTCATTGGAGCATTTTTATGGTGGCAAAAGCAAAAAGACAAACAAAATGCTGATACAAATATCTACCTAGATACAGAAAAAATGTGTAGTTTTCCCAGAGATTAGCATGTTGCACATACTGCTTTAATCTCGTGCATACTTAATGAACAGCATATCTGAAAACATTTTCATGTTTTGAAATCTTTCATGAAGCTTCACAATGGTCTTTCTAGAGAACAGTCTATGTATCATTTAAGCATACTATATTGAAGTATAATATATGTAAGCACAATTAAGCGGTCCCATATTTTTTGGTATTTAAATGGTTTAAAAGTTTAATAATGTTACACCAAACATCTGTGAGCATAAATTTTTGATCATTTATCATGTTCTTAAAATAATAACTAAAAGCGACATTTCTAACTCAAAACACTCTCAGTTGCCTAGCAGTGTGACAAAGTAGAATGACAGATTTCTTCATATTTAACCATTCATCTATTCCTGGAAAATACCTAATCTGATTCTGGTATCTGGTTATTTTATTACATCACTGGATTTTAGTTGCTTATCTTTAATGAATGTATACATACTTACATACATACATAAGATATATAAAACTGTTAATTTTTTGTGCTAAAACTGTTGTTGTATTAAGGTAGTGATTTTATAAAACCAAATGAATAGTATTCTGTCTTTTTCTATGCCTTGAAACTATTCATATAGCATATGAAATATCTAGTCTTTGGAAATTTGAAGGAAGAAGTAGACACTGCCTTCTGAATCAAGTTCTGCTGTAGGCCAGTGAGAGAGGGTGGGCTTGTGTTATTTCATACCATCACCAATGAATAGATAAGGGAACTGAAGTGTGGAGAGGTTGAATACTTCGCTCAGTATTACACAGAGAGCAGGTGAAGCTGGGGAGCAACCACAGGTTGGCTGGGGCCTGCATCCTTCACCATTAGGTAGACTGTCTTCTCGTATGCAACAACACAATCCTTACGTATTGATTCACTCACCCTTTCTAATGCTGGATTCAATCAGTAGTTACTGTGTGTTTTTTTTTAAATACTCATCCATTGGCTACTTTCAACTTTTTATTAGCTTAAAACTATAACATGATCAGCCGGCGCCGCGGCTCACTAGGCTAATCCTCCGCCTAGCGGCGCCGGCACACCGGGTTCTAGTCCCGGTCGGGGCGCCGGACTCTGTCCCGGTTGCCCCTCTTCCAGGCCAGCCCTCTGCTGTGGCCAGGGAGTGCAGTGGAGGATGGCCCAGGTGCTTGGGCCCTGCACCCCATGGGAGACCAGGAAAAGCACCTGGCTCCTGGCTCCTGCCATCGGATCAGCGCGGTGCGCCGGCCACAGCGCGCCGGCCGCGGCGGCCATTGGAGGGTGAACCAACGGCAAAAGGAAGACCTTTCTCTCTGTCTCTCTCTTTCACTGTCCACTCTGCCTGTCAAAAAAATAAAAAAACAAACAAACAAACAAACAAACAAACAAAAAAACTATAACATGATCATCCCACCTCACAATCTCCGTATATTAGGGTATATCCATTTTCTTGTTCTTAATTTTCCATGTCACTGTTTTCTGAGTTAACAATTTATTCAAATCATTATTCTTTTTCATAGAACTACCTCTTCCACGCTATATATCATCTGCTATTTTTTATTATCTGATAAATAAACAAATAATGTTTTCTTTTTATGTAATGGTCATAAGAGAAAGCATTATTTAACCTTTGGATCTGCTTATTCCTGCCTCCTAAATCTCCTTGTTTTCATTTGTTATTGTTTCCTAATTTCTTGGCTTGAATCTTTACTCCATTTATTCTCACTGTTGTCTGTAAATAGTGGAGTCTTAGCTGTGGATTTATCTCTGGCACTATCCCATGGGCATCAGTGCGTAGTGTTCCCATTGTGGTCATGCCCTAAATGATCTATAATTGCACCCTCGATTTCCTCTTTGACCCAGGAGTTATTTAGTAGACTGTCATTGAATTTCAAAGTGTTTGGATTTGTTGATTTGAACTTCTGCCATTAATCTTCTGTTTTATTGTACTATGCTCAGAGAACAGGCCCTGTTTAAGTTCTGCTTTTTAGAACTTGTTGAGTTTTCTGTTGTGGGTTAAAATATGATCAATTTTTATAAATATTTTATAAGTACTTAGAGAAAAGGTATATTTTCTTTTGATAGAGTACAGAATTGACCTATATCTATTAAATCAGCCACATGGTATACATTATTCAGTTTTCTGTACTGTAATTCATTCTTTGCCTACTTAATCTGTCAACGATTGAGAGAAGTGTGCTAAGGTCTCCCACTACTCTTGTGTTTCTGTCATTTTCTCCCTGTATTTGTTATGGAGTTGGTTTTATATATTTCATAGCTACATTATTCAGCAAAAAAAAAAACTCATGATACTTATGTCTTATTTGTGGATTGCACCCTTTATCAATGTTAAATACCACTTTTGGTCCTATTTAATGCCTTTTTTGCCTTTAATTCCGCTTTTGCTGATATTTATATTGCTAACCCAGCTTCCTTTTTGTTTGCATTTGCCTGATAAACTTTGCCTATCCTTTTACATATAACCTTTCTGTGTCATGTTGTTTTAAGCTTGTCTCCTTTGAGAGTATATATGTATTTAATCTGCTTTATGTGCTTTGGTACTTTCTGGGTTGTCCTGAGAGCTAAAAGTCATTCTACCTGCTTGTAAAATTGTCCCACCTTCCACTGGAGCATTTTCCTCTTCCTGCTATATTCATGCCATAGGATCGCACTCCCTTCATGCAGCCCAAACTCCAGATGCCATAGCTGATGTGACCAAGTGAGAGTTTTCTGACTCAACGTGAGCCAATTTGAGTTCCTACTTCAAAAATCATGAAATGAGAATGATTTGATCTCTCTGTGTGGATGAATCCATGACACATAAACAAGGTAGCTATGGGTAGTCATCTGGGTTTGGAATACAGTCAGTTTTTAGAGACCACAGCAGATTGTGTTTTCCAGAAATGACCACGGTTATGGTTGTGGTCTCACATTCTTCCCCAAAACCTTGTGATTCCCCCATAAGATGCAGGACATTGAAGTGGGGTGGGAGGCATTGGCCTTGATGAATAGATTCCTGCAAAGGCAATGGGAAATGACTTCCAAGGCCAGGTTGCAAATGGTGATGGGGTTTCTACTGGCTCCCTCTCAATACCTTTCACACCTTGGATCCCAGCCACCTGAAAGGGCTACCTGTGAAAAAATACTTCCACATGTTTGTGCAAAATGGATTGAAATGATGTTCTTTTTTGGTGACAAAATTTTGAAAGCCATGGATACAAGGGGTTTTCAAGGACTTCATGGATAATTAATACTATGACAAAGCTGTGCATGGGTCATTCAATTGTTGTTGCTGAGTAGTAAATGTTATATGGTGTGAATGTACCACAGTTTGTTTCAGGACCCACGTGTTGAAGGACATATAAGTTATTTTCAGTTTTGGGATACTGGGAATAAAGCTTCTATGAACATTCATGGTTAATTATTCAATTATCTGATTTAAATACAGTTATGTATTGCTTAGCAACGGAGGTATGCTATGAGAAATTTGTCGTTGTGCAAACATCATACAGCACACTTACACAGAAGAAGATGGCCAGGATGTCACTAGGTGATATAATCCTATGGAACCATGTATCATATATGCAGGCCCATCACTGACTGAAACATTATGTGACACACGACTGGGTCTAGCAGTGCAGTTACTGGATGGCCTGGCAGTGTCCTGTGTACTTTTTAAAACAATCTGCCCAGATGTTTTCCAGAGTGGTTGTACCATTTTACATTCCATCAGATATGAAAGAGTTGTCCAGTTTCTCTACAACCTTGCCAGCATTTGGTGTAGTCACTTTTTTTTTTTTTATTTTAGCTTTCTGTATCCACGGCAGGTGTGTAGTGTGGTGTCTTATTGTGGACATAAGGTACATTACCCTGATGGCCAATGAAGTTGAGCATATTTTTATATGTGTATTCTGCATCCTCTTCAGTGAAACTTTTCTACTTTTGTCCATTTTATAATCAGATTGCATGTTTCCTGTTAAGTTTTGAGGCTTCATTTTATATCCCAGATACTAGTCTTTGTTGGCTGGATGGTTTGAAGGTATTTTCTTCCAATCTATAGCTTGTTTTGTTATCCTTTCAATAGGGTCTTTCACAGAGTGAATGTTGTATTTACCCAATTTATTGTTTTTTTTTTTTTTTTTTCCTTTTATAGCTTGTTCTTCTGGAGTCAAACCTAAGAACTCTTTTCTTGTCCTGGGTGATGAAGGCTTTTTACTGTTTTTTTTTTTCTTATGTTTTAGACAATCCATTTTAATTAATTTTTATAAAACGTATAAGATTTAGGTTGAAGTTCATTTTTTTTCCTTATGGATGTCAAACTGGCCCAGTATACTTTCTTAAAAATGATCTTTCTCTCATTGACTTGCTTTTGCACCTTTGTTAAAATATATCAGTGGGATATGTTTGTATGTGTCTGTTTCTGGGTTTTATATTCTATTTCATTTATCTACATGTCTACTTCTCTGCCAAGTCTACACTGTTTTGATGACTGTAGGCATATGATATTTCTTGAAACTGAGTGGGATGATTTCTCCCACTTTCTTTTTCAAAATTCTTTTAGCTATTCTAGTTCTATGCCTCTCATGTAAATTTTATTATATTGTCTATAGCTAAAAAACACTGTTGTTTATAAGAATTGCCTTAAATATGTATGTTATTTGGGGGGGAGGAGGTTGGACATCTTTACTCTGTCTAGCCCTCCAATCCATAGGCTTGATATCTCTACTTATGTTACGCCATTAAAAATTTTTTTCTGAATTTGAGAAGCTGAGAGACAAAGAGAAATCTCCCATCCGCTGGTTCAATCCACAAATGCATGAGACAGCCAGGTCTGGACCAGGCTGAAGCCCTCAGCCTGGAACTCAATCCTATTCTCCAACATGGATGCAGAATATCAAATACTTGAGCCACTACCTGCTGCCTCTCTGGGTGTGAATTAGCAGGAAGTTGGAATGGAAAACAGCTGGAACTGGAACCCAGACACTGTGGTGTGGTGTACAGGCATCCCAAGCAGCAGTCTAACCACTGTGCCAAACGCCCACTCCTTTAACATTTTAGTTCCATTGACATTTATACTATGCTTTTAAAGTTATTTTCTTAATGGTTTCCATAGGGATGACAATATGCATCTTAACATGTCACAGTCTTCAGAATTCAGGTAATTCTGGAAGAATATAGAAATTTTAATCCAGTATTGTCACAGTGAACCCTCTTCCTTTGCATTATCACTATCATGTATATTACATCTGTGTACATACATATACAGATATATACATGTTACACCCAATGAGGAAGAATTAACGTTATTGCCTTATGTATTTTGTGTCTTTTTAAAAAGTTAAAAGACATAAAAAATATGATTGTTAGAGACTCTTCTATTAATGACATGTTTATGATTTCTGTGTTTTCATTTCTTCCAGTGGATTTGAGTAAGTGCCTAGTATCCATTTCCTTTCAGCCTGGAAACTTTCTTTAGTATTTCTTAAAAGCCACATCTGTTAACAAAGAATTTTCTGTCTTTGTTTATCTGAGTGTCTCTATTTCACCTTTATTTATGAAGGATAATTTTTCCCAATAGGCAATTCTGTGTCGATCGTTTCTCTGTAGAAATTTGAGTAAGTCTTCCCAACTACCTCTGGCCACATTGTTTAGGACGGGAGATGAAGCGTTAATCACAATGTGCTGAGAGGGCAAGGGTGTTAGCCGGGGCTCCATATCCAGCAAGTCCATTTCCACCACAGAAGCATAGCAGCCTGCACACCAGCCTGCCCCACAGTAGCAGGTACACACTCAGCCTGCACACATAGCCTGCCCACAGCAACCTGCACACTCAGCCTGCACACATAGCCTGCCCCCCAGCAGTCAGCACACACAGCCTGCACACTCAGTCTGCCCCACAGCAGTCAGCACACACAGCCTGCACACCCAGTCTGCCCCACAGCAGTCAGCACACACAACCTGCACACCCAGTCTGCCCCACAGCAGCTGGCACACACAACTTGACTCCACTTGGCAGAACCTCTGGGGAGATCACAGAGCACTGTGTAGAGCTAATGAACCTTCACTCTCCTTATCTGAAGCTCTGTCATTGTTCTAGCACAAACACTTCTCAAATTGTTGTCTACTTTGGGTCAGTTTCTAGAGCCCAGAAATGGCTGCTTTTATAAATATATTTCTCCAGCTTCATAGTTGGCTTATGGGGGAAAGCATTTGCTAACCTTCTCACTGAGGCATGGCCAGCTTCACCTAGCTCCCCACTCTCCAGCTCCTGAACAGCCAGTACAGCTCAGTGCTCAGCCAAACAGATGCTGGAGGGAGTTGAAAAAAAAAAAAAAAAAAAAAGACAGGAGCTCTGGCTGGGTTATTTCTTCCTGGGCAGCTTAGAGGGTAGACTTGGGTATCAGAAAAATCTCCATTACAATGTAGGCTGAGCCTTTTGTATCCGGGGAGAATGATTTGTGTCTAGATTTCAAGCTCATTCACATATTTTAATAGTTAGAATATGGGCTACAGAAGAGTCACTGGGTATTGACAATACCTCCTAGGAGTGAAAAATCAATTTCAAAGTTCTTTTACTCTGAGATGAAGGCAATTATTTGTCGCCCCAAACCATTCACATTTTCAGAAATAATAATTTGCTGGCCTTGCCCTAAGTGCAGGCTCAGTGGCTTCCTCCACTTCCTCCACGTAGGAGCCAACAGTGATCCCATGTGAGGAGCACCTTGTGTTTCCATCAAAAAAGGCACTGAAAGGGACCTTAGGATGGCCTTTCCTGCAGTGGCTCTGGGGAGGCCTGTGGGTTGTTTGGACGTGCCACAAGGGCCACTGTTCAAGGGATAGTGTCTCGTGGACAGAGGGTCCTCTCTTCCTCCTCTTCCCCATGCCGTCTCACTGAGAGCAGTTTGGATTCCATCTGTTCTCTGAACTGGGCTTTTATTAAGATATCATTAGAAGGAACAGTTCCACTGGTAGAAAGTTTAATGTCAATGGATCAAGTGCAGCCATTGCATTTTACAGGTGAGAAAAGAGGCCCAGAATACTCAAGTGATCTGTTCTAGTAGAGGCAGGAGTGAGTCTTGAATCCTGTTTTCTAGGGTTGTATTTCTTCCAGTAGGCCTTATTGTCTGGGAGCTGACAAGATCTTCACCAAATCCCCTGTGTGCCCCAGCAAGAGATCCTCAGAGCTCTGAGGGATTTGGGTGGCTTACACTTCTTTGTGAACAACTTTGGCTGTCGTTGTAGACTTGGGTTCCATGAAATACTTACTCTAAACCCTGGGAGAACAAGAGGTGGTTCTGAATCAAATAAGCTTTGGATATGGCACACTATCCTCTTCATCTGGGAAATTTATTGTGCATGTTAAAGGCTCTGAGAAGTCCAGCATAAATCCATTTGGGTATTTTGGGGAAACTTTAATAAAGGGACTGTATTGAAAGGTGTGAGCAGGATGTAGAGAACCCACAGGGATGGAACAGTGTCCTGGCGTGAGTATGAGAATGGAAAGTTTTATCCAGACTATCCTGATTGTTTTCTAGGACCCAAAGGCAGGGAGTGCTGAGTAGACAGCATCCTCTGATCTTTGTTTCAGGGACAGAGTTAGAACACCAATAAAAGTGCAGAAAGGCAGCTTGGGACTTAAGTATCCCAACTTTGCTCTCCTCTCTTCTTTTCTTCTCTTTCCAGAATTTAATTAATTTGTTTGTTTGATAGGCAGAGAGACAGACAGAACTCCCATACTCTGATTCGTTCCTCAAGTGCCTACAACAGATCCTTCCCTCCCCCACCTTTAAACTCTTGCTCCCTGGCTGGGGCCAAACCTTAGCAATGGGGAAGCTAGGAACGCAGTCCAGGTCTTCCACACAGTTAGCAGGGACCCAGTTGATTGAGCCATCACTGATGCCTCTCAGGATCTGCATTAGTAGGAAGCTTGAGTCAGGAGCAGAGCTAGGAATTGAATCCAGGTACTGTGATCTGGGATGAGAGCATTTTAACTGGTGTCTTAAATGCTAAGCCAAATGCCCATTGCCAGGGATTTCCTGTTTATCAAAACCAACTAATAGCAGTAAAATAAGGAGCCCATTGATGCAATCCATAAAGGTCAGCACCCAGGAGCACTGGCAAAACTCCTCCCCATGGAGGTATTAACCCACTCTGACCAACACTGCTCTGGTGCATCCAAAGGTATCCTATGGGGTGTGGGGGAACAGGTGTTTTGGGGAACGGATGAAGGCTTGGGGTGTCTGGGACATAGGTGTTAATGGCAAAGGGTGACAAGCAGAGTTCATGGCGTACAAAGAATAAAAAGACTGACAATTCCCTGATTTTGCCTGGGGTTCCTCTCTTCTGGGTTGTATGTGTGCTCTGTTCAATTCGGCATCCTGTCTCTCCCTGGACTCATCCACTGATCATATCTCCTCTCTGGCAACGATCAGTCTTCCCCTCCGTCTCCCGCTTCAGTGAGTCCTGGGCTTTGGCACAGTGCCCAAATGGGGCGAGCAGCCTTTCTGATGGATTGAGCAGGATAACATAACAATTAATTAGCGCTCAGGACTCATCGGTCGATATGCTGACAAGACCACAAAGTGACAAAACAATCTCCACCTGAGTTCATGGCTGTGTGGCAGAAGCAGAGGAGCAGGAGGGGACTCTTTGCCCACGGAGAGAGTGTGGGTCACCAACAGTGATGAACTGACCTCTCAGAAGCAGAGCGTTGTCCCTCACTCCTGCAGCCCAAGCTGGCCGAGTGGATGGTGAATTTCCTGGCATTGGGACCAGGCCTAACTGCCAAGGGAAGTGCTTGGTTTCTCTGGAGAAACAAATAAACTGTGTGCTCATCTGGGTGTGCTTGCATTTGTGTGTTTGTTTATGTGTGTGTTTGGAGCACTTCGGGGATGAAAGAGAAGAGGGTGATTTGACGTCAGGTGTTTTGATTGATAATTCAGCAACAGAGCAAAAGTTGCTTCTGTTCAGCAAATCATAGGGAAGTGGTACAAACAGTGCCTAAAGGCAACAACAACGGCTTGATCAATGGGATCCTTAGAGGACAAAACAAAGAGGGAATGTGCATATTGTTATAGGCTCTCTACTCTGGGGGCCTGACTGCCACACTCTGAAACTGCTGTGATCAGCACCTGATTTCCTCCAGGCTTCCAGTTCCTGCAGCTTGGGGTTTATCCTCCCTGGCCGATATTTCAGTCTTTCTCAAATGCTAATGTCATCCTGCCCCTGAACCCCCAAGCATTGCAAACTACCAGTAGGTTAAAGTTCAGGCGCATGCAAGGTCTTCTCCCCAGCCATTAATAACAGGGAAGATTCCTGGAGGATAAGCTCAATTATGCTGCTTTTGTGCATTAGCACAGTTCTTCCTGGGCTCCTGGGAAGCACTTGTACAGGTTTTTAATGCTGAATGAATGAGTAAATGAATCACTTCTTGAGGCAGGAGAAAACGGGCAAGAGGCCATGGTGATAACGACTTGGTTGCTTTCCCTATTTTTCCTCTTCTTGTTCACAACCCTCTTCCCAAAGCCCAGAATGGCAGATTTTGTGGGCCTGTTGGACAGAGTCCTGCATTGCAATATTTCACTTGTGTCTACATCTGAGTATGTGTGGAGGAGTAAGGCACCCTTCCTCCCCACCCAGATTCAACCTACACTTGGCACCTCTTGAGGTCTGGTTGCCATCTCAATGCATCCCACACAACCCTGTTAAACCTGGTAGCATGAAGAAGTCCAGGTAGAGAGGCAGGCCTGTGAGACTTGGTGTCCCCAGCTGAAATTCCTCCCAGGAGGACAGGTTGGTCGCAGGTGACACTGTAAGGTCATGGTACCCTATGCTCCTGTCTATTCTCTTTCCTTCCCCTACTTGCAAACTCACCCTTCTCACCCAAGAAGCTCTCACTTGGGGTCCCCTGCACTCCACCCCTGAGAGCCCAGCTTGTATGAGCTCCTTCCCTGTGGACTTGCTCTGCTTCCCCACTTCTGGCAAAAATTTTCATTTTCGATTCTGCCTGGGGAAAAAAAAAATGACATCACATGGGTTGTCATGCCCACACAGGAAGGCAATGTGTTTTCTGCCAGATTCACTTAAAAAGACAAACTTTAGGTCTCCTTGGGAGTGCTGCCTGCTGCCTGCTGTGATCCCCTTCAGTGCAGCTTCTGCTCATCCGAGTCAGGAGTTGCTGGGGCTGTGCTGTTGTGCTTGCAGTTATTGTAAGCGCTGCAACAGGATTCACCATCCTCTACCCAGCTCCAGGCCACCGTCCTGCTCCTGGCAGTGAGGAATGCTTGAGCTTATCCCCGAAGCCTGTTGAAATCATGCCCATGGAGAGACCACCTTGAAAGGGCTTGGCATGACCTGGGAAGGGGATCAGGTGTGAGCACCAGGTGTGTGATGGAGTGGACCTGAGAGAGGGTAGGCTGGACAGGCCTCTGTCACCGTGTCAAGCTGGCAGTTCAGGTGGGATCCTTATGAGGGCTGAAGCCCTATAACACTCCCTCAGAAGGGGGATTGTTGGGGGAATTCCTGTGCAAGTTTCAGACCCTTCTCACCCCCACTCAAGGGCATCCCACCCTATAAATTTCCAAGCTCTGATCTAGACATCAAATACATCCACTGGGTGACACAAAGAAGCTCAGTATCACAACATGTGGCTCAGATTGAAATATCTGTTTGGGAAGGATTGATATTTTAACGGTGTGCGGTCTTTTGGGATATCCCAAATATCCCAAATACAAGGTCATCACCACAAGACCCCTACCTATCAGGTAATGCTATGAGTGTGTACCTGACACACTATCATATATCCCTTATGAAGTGAAATAGCATAGGATCCAGGGTTACAGTTTAGTTCTCATGTTTGCTTTCTATATGACAACTCCAACTGGAGGAAATTCTAGATCTGGTGGCTGACTCAAGAAATCAGGACAAAAGGAGTTTTATCATGTTTGGACAAAGACTGTATGTGGGATGTATGTGTGTGTGTGTGTGTACTTATAAAAGTTCAGGAAAAAGTTTCTGAAATACAAGCATCATGTGGCAAGAGGAAGCGGCATGTGTGGATGTCTGCCTGTGTCTCTCTCTCTCTTTATCTGCTTGATAAGCCATCAGTGTTCAATCATGAGGGCCTCACCCTAATGACTTGAGGATCTAATGATTTAAGGCCCCACCTCTAAATAATCATGGCTGGATTAACTTTCTATCCTCTTCACATCTCACAGGGAGGTTTGACTATCAAAGTCTTGGGGTACATGTTCAAACCATGTTTCAACCATGTTCAAACCAGGCTGCTGTAGAAATGGCAGAGGGGAAGGAATGGGAGCAGAATTGACTCTGAGATTTCTTTTAGATTGAGGTCTCTGTCACAGTCATTGTGGTTCATGAAGAAAGGACCTAGTTCAAGATATAAAGAGGGCCAATAGGGGCCCACATTGTGTTGTGTCAGGTAAAGCTGCTGCCTACGACACCAGCATCCCATATGTGTGCTGGATCATGTCCCTGCTGCTCCACCTCCAATCCAGCTCCCTGCTCATGGCTTGAGGATGGCCCGATTACTTGGGCCCCTGCCACCTATGTCGGCAGAGACCAGGAACAAACTCCTGGCTCCTGGCTTCAGCCTGGCCCAGTCCCAGACATTGTGGCCATCTGGGGAGTGAACCAGTGGATGGAAGAACTCTCACCTCTCTCTGTGTCTCTCTCACTCTCTGTTATCTCTGACTTCCAAAAATAAATAATAAATAAATAAATAAATCTTTTTTTTTTTTTTTTACAAAAGGGCCAATAACCAATACCAGATTGCATTTCTCTGTTGGGGGATTCATTCCTATTATTAGTGGGATGCTGCATTTATCTCTGGCAATTGGGCAGCCGCCTAACAGGCAGAATCCATAGCAAAGGAAAGCACAGCCCAGAGCAGCTGTTCACACTCGCACAGTCCCTGCTGACCATCTGTGGGTGGGGCTTACATGACACACAGGGAAGGGGACAGCAGCAGAGGTGCTGGCCCTCACCGGCTTCAACACAGGCATTTTGAAGTAACCCTTGAGCCCAGTGGTGAGGGAAAGGACGTGGAGCTCCCTCTGTGGTAACACGCAGGGGAGACCCTGGGTATCACTGTGTGCTGTCAGGTGAGACGTGTGTGATGAGGAAGCCTGCAGAGGCTGGAATAAAATGAAGACAACAACAAACACTTTTCAAAGACCCTTGATAGACAGGAGAAGGGCATGGGCTCTTGGCGTTGGGAGGTAGATTTGTGCTCAGCTTAGAACTAGAATTGGAGGACTATAGGTCGGTGCCGTGGCTCAATAGGCTAATCCTCCGCCTTGCGGCGCTAGCACACCGGGTTCTAGTCCCAGTCCGGGTGCCGGATTCTGTCCCGGTTGCCCCTCTTCCAGGCCAGCTCTCTGCTGTGGCCCGGGAGTGCAGTGGAGGATGGCCCAAGTGCTTGGGCCCTGCACCCGGATGGGAAACCAGGAGAAGCGCCTGGCTCCTGCCTTCGGATCAGCGCGGTGCGTCGGCTGCAGTGCGCCGGCCGCGGGCATTGGAGGTTGAACCAACGGCAAAAGGAAGACCTTTCTCTCTGTCTCTCTCTCTCACTGTCCACTCTGCCTGTCAAAAAACAAACAAACAAACAAACAAACAAACTAGAATTGGAGGACTATGGCAAAATCCCCACCTGTTGCTGACCTGCCCTGAGGACTGTGTGTGTTTCAACGGAAATGCTCACTGGAGAGGCTTGGTAGCATCATGGGGTATTTTCCCAGAAGAGGAACTTGGGAGGAGGGGGAAGAAGGCATTTGTGTGCACATGTGTACACACATTTTGCCTTCTCCCCCTTTGGTTGGATAATCTGGGAGGGAGAAGGGGCAAAGGGCAAGAGAGAAGGCTGTGTATTCCCTGGGCACCAGGCACCTTGATCTTGGAGCTCACAAATGCTCTTTATTATCCTGCTCTATCACACACTAAACATCCAGGCCTCTGCTGGGAATGAAGAGATGGTGCCTGCGGCTTGAACTGCCTGCTACCCCCTGGGGAAGGTTCAATTCCGTATGTCATCCCTAACCCTGTAACACACAGCCCCTCATATAAACCCACCAGCCAGCGCTGGCCAGCTTATAACACGTCTCTTGTTTCACATTTTCTCTCTACCCTATAAGATTCCTTTTTCTACATCACTATTTTTTATCACCTGAGAAGTTATTGGACCTCATCTTACTTCCCTCAGTCTCTAACTTTCTCCTATACCCTTTGCTTGCATTTGATCAGGCATTTAAAATGTTTTTTTTTATTTGACAAATAATAATTTCCTATATTTATGCAGTACAGTGTGATATTTTGATATATGCTTTCATTGTGGGATGATTAAATCAGCCACCTCACATATCCCTCACCTGATAAACTTACCGATTTTTGTAGTGAGAATATTTAAAACCTAACCTTTGAACAATTCTGAAATATGCAATGCAATATTATTACATCACCATTCTGCACAAGAGATCACCAAAGCTTAATCCTCTTATCTAAGGAATTGTTTCGGAATCAGTGCAGAGAATCACCAAATAGTGTTCATGTAATAAATGTAGAAGTCTTAATAAACTTTAAGGGCTGTTTGGGTTATTTAAATTTATTACTTTATTAAATCTTTACAGTAACTCCAAGATGTAGGAATGAATATCAACTCCATTTTATAGATGAGAAAATTGAGGCTCAGATCAGGAAAATGTTTAGGACACATGGCTGTGAGTAATGACATAGGCTGATGAGCTCAGACAGTTCAACAGCACAGCCACCCTCCGAATCCTCACTGGCCATATCTGGGCTGTTTCTGTGTTCACCACACACTGCACAGCTGATCTTGTCATGGGCACACTCTCCTCAAATCAGACATGAAGACTGATCAGTGCGCTGGGAATCCTGGCCATATTGCAATATTGTATCAAACCACCAGCGATAGTGCCAGGGGAGAAGAAAGAACCATTTGCTGTGCAATTCCATTGTGAAGAGTTAGTGTATTAGGTTGAGAGGCATCTACTGTCATTATAGAGTTCGGCTGTTTTCCTGTAAAACTTGTCCTTGCTTTGTTTGTGAAAAATTCACACAGTGCTTCTTTTCCTCATAAGTATGGGGAGCCTTTCTCAGAGAACATCTTTAATAAATGACTAACCTTGACAACAGACATGTCAGTGATGCTGCCAGAACTTTATAACATGGTGTTCGGAGGCATCCCTTCAAGCGTGGGAGAGCGAGAGGAAAGGCTGAAGGAAGTACTCCATTTCTGTGCTTATGCTGGGTTTCTGGGAACAGCTGAGTATTGGTCTCCCCTTTGAAACAACCACAGTCATGGCTGATTTTCATTTTTAAAAACGATCCCACTCACCCATGTGACTGTTTAAAATACAGAAAATAAGACTCAACAACAACAAAATGTGTATGTATGCTTTCTTTTTCCCCCATTTAAAAGAGATCATGTTTTGGGATGTGCTTTTTCACCATCGAAGTATATGATCATATACACCTGTATGACTGTAGGCGGTAGCTTAGCAATCAGTTGTATAAATGCATCCTCTGTATGAGTTTTGCTGTTGTTTAAAACCAATTCCTTGCTGGCGCCGCGGCTCACTAGGCTAATCCTCCGCCTGCGGCGCCGGCACCCCGGGTTCTAGTCCCAGTCGGGGCGCCGGATTCTGTCCTGGTTGCTCCTCTTCCAGTCCAGCTCTCTGCTGTGGCCCAAGTGCTTGGGCCCTGCACCCGCATGGGAGACCAGGAGGAAGCACCTGGCTCCTGGCTTAGGATTGGCACTGCGTGCTGGCCATAGATGCCATTTTGGGGGTGAACCAACGGAAGGAAGACCTTTCTCTCTCTCTCTCTCTCTTTCACTGTCTAACTCTGCCTGTCAAAACAAACAAACAAACAAAAAACAAAAACAAAAAACAAAACAAAACAAAAAACAAAAAAACAACAGTTCCTAATTGTTAGGATTCAGGGTGCTCCCGTTTAAGTGATATAGTAGTCAATGCTTTATTCCTCTTCACAGGCAGAACTGCATGGGGATCCTTAACCATTTTCTCAAAGGAAAAATTCTAGAATCAGAATTTCTAGGTTAGAGGGACTGCAGTTGTTAAAGGTTGTGGTTCAGTTTCTGATCACATTTGTTGAGCTGACTGATAATTCTTGAGCCTGAATGACAGCACAGTGCCCATTCCTCACCATGAGTGGTACCAGATTTTTCTTGTGCAGAAAACTTGCAAGGTATGCAACAGTATCTGGTATCCACTTCTCTGTATTTCATTGATTACTACTCGGATCAAACAGTTTTTTATTTTCTCTGTGTTTGACAGGGGAAATATGTTTGATAGACATTTGAATATATTCAATAATTTCTTTGTCTCCTTTCTCCCTATTGGAGTGATTATTGTAATTTGTTCTTTTATTAATTTTTAAGAGTTTTATATATCAAAGATATAGCTCCTCCATCTCTTACACATCATAGCATTTTCCCCAATATTTGTATGTATGCTACCAAAGTGAGTACATTTTACCAATTTTTGAAAAATTAAAAAAAAATTTTTCACAAATATCTTACATTGGAATGTATCAGTTTTGTCAGTATTTTTGTCTATGTTTTGTCTCTTTGGAAATTTTTTCATTTTTTGTTCACAAAGCCATTTTTGAGCACTGACTGCGTGCCTGGCGGCAGGTGATGCTCAGGACGATAGCCCATTCCCAGATGGCACATACATTGTTATCTCATTCTTTCATGAGTTTACTTTTGGCATTTTGATCTCCAGTGTACATGGAATATATTTTGTTATATCCATGAGATAAAAATTTACTGTGGGGCAAGCTCCGTGGCGCAGTAGGTTAATCCTCTGCCTGCGGTGCCAGTTCTAGTCCTGGCTGCCCCTCTTCCGATCCAACTCTCTGCTATGGCCTGGGAAAGCAGTAGAAGATGGCCCAAGTGCTTGAGCCCCTGCACCCGCATGGGAGACCTGGAAGAAGTACCTGGCTCCTGGCTTCAAATCGGCGCAGCTCCAGCTGTTGTGGCCATCTGGGGAGTGAAACAATGAAGACTTTTCTCTCTGTCTCTCCCTCCACTGTCTATAACTCTACCTCTCAAATAAATAAAATCTTTTAAAAAATTTATTGCAAAATGTTTAGATAATGATTCTTTTTTTTTTAAAGATTTATTTATTTGAAAGGCAGAGTTACAGAGAGAGAGAGAGAGAGAGATCTTCCATCTGATGGTTCACTCCCCAATTGGCTGGAGCTGTGCCAATCCGAAGCCAGGAGCCAGGAGCCAGGAGCCAGGAGCTTCTTCCGGGTCTCCCATGTGGACACAGGGGCCCAAGGGCTTGGGCCATCTTCTACTGCTTTCCCAGGCCATAGCAGAGAGCTGGATCGGAAGAGGAGCAGCCGGGACTAGAACCAGAGTCCATATGGGATGCCAGCACTTCAGGCAAGGGCGTTAACCCACAGTGCCGGCCCCTCAATAATGATTCTAACAAAGACTTTCCTTTCTTTTATGCAAACCCATCCTAACCCTACACTAAATAATTAGCCATTAATGAAGATGGCATGGTTTGAAGATTGACCATCCAGGCTATTTATATTATCAGTAGTAAGGAAGGTTTGCAGAAAAAACTGTCTATAGATTTATATCCAGAAATTCGCACTCATATTCATTCAATGGTTTTGAGACTTTTCATAGTAAATGAAAAACTAGGGGAAATCAAAGATTATGACTCAGAACCAATCTCCTATTATAAGCAACAGTGGAATATGCAAGGGGACTGTAAAAAGTTTTTGGAAAATGGAGGAAAAGATGTGCGTTTCAGTGCAAAATGTTTGAGATCTGTGCGTAGTACGTTTATAACATGTTCTTTTTTTGCATGCACTTTATGAAGACCCTTTGTAAAAGAGGAAGGGGAGCTCAGGTAGATCTGGGGCAGCCCACTGCGTGCTGGTAGCTACTGTTGGGCTAGGACCTAACTCTAGCTGGACACCTGCATGCCTGTACTGCTATCCCCTGGGTCTCTGCTGTGTGCACAAAAGTACATGCCAGTCCTCCAGAATTAAGTGAACATTTATTTCCACCAAATGTCTGTGTTTCAGTGCTCTCTGTGTGAATGATAATTCATTACACACAATCCCATGCTGCCTATTCTATCCTTTTTGGTAGTGCTCCCCCACTGTTTTAATCATTAACAGTTTATATTGCCTCTAAACATCTGAATGTCTAGCAGAGCAACTATCAATCTTTATTTTTACATGTGTGTGCACCTGTATATTAATATCATGCATCTATTCTTTCAGATATATTTTATTATTATTTTGTCTAATTAAGAAATTCAGGGTTTTTTTGGGCTTGGAATTACATTTATGGATTAATTTGGAGACAACTGAAATTTTTCCCATTCAGGGACATAGTATATATTCCCCAATTATTTTAATCTTTTATTATGAACCTTAGTAAGTATTTGTCATCCTCTTTACATTGATCTTGCACATTTTTATTAAAGTCATTTATTTGTAATCATTGCATATCTTTTCTTGTTACAGTTGATCCAGCGTCTGGTGTGGTAAATACTATCAAGTAGCCCAAAACAACTTAGAGAGGTTGTAAGTTACCCCCCAAAAATAAAAATTTGGAACTTCCTAGGATTTTTTTAATATTTAAAGTTTATTCCACTTGTTCATATTTGTAACATTTGACAACTTAGACAAAATTGAAATGAGTCCTATATTTCTCCTGGTATGTCTTAGTTTTTATTTTTCTCACAGCTGGTCAATTGAGTAATTTTTAAATATTTTCATTTGCCAGTTGTGTTATTTATTGTGGTTCCTCGTGTTTTTGTCATTTTTTATTTTTTATCCCTTTATGAACTTGTAAGTGTATTAAAATTAAAATTATCCAAAAAATAAATATTGTAAAGTACTTTGTCTTTACAAGAAAAACAACTAATGAACCAACAAACACACAGTTGCAAACAACCCTGTGGGAAGGATTGGTTGATAGGCTTGGCAATTGGATCAGACAGGGTGGCCTGATTCAGGGGTGGAAGGCAACCCACGGCTGCACATGCCCTGAATGATAGCTGAAGGTCACTCCCTTATGTTTTACCTGAGGATGCTTTCTCCCTAGAGTCCAGCCATAGTTCCTCATCCTGCAGCTGAGTTTTAAAACAAACCAGAGTGGAGTATTCACGAAAGATATTTCTAGGGCTGTTTAAGGACCATTCTGCTAGGAGGCTCTGCTTGTCCCTGACTTCTGGGCCACAGCAAACTCTGGATAATGTCTTTTCCTGCATGAACCAGATAGAACTTGGATCCCATCTTCTGAAAGGGCAACCTTTTACCACTCCAAATCACAGATTCCTACCTGCCCTGGACATTTACATAAAGAATAAGCCAGCTCCTTAATTCATCAGTCTCAGGCTTAAACATTACTCATCATTCCTATGATGAATGATACATGTTAGCCTTGGCCTATTCATGAAGACTTTTGGAACATGTCATCCTGTGAGGAAATCCATAAAATAAAGCTGTAGATTTCATATGGATTTGATTGACATGTCCTTGACATTGAGTTCATGGACAGGAATCAATTAAGGGTTAAACTATGAAAACTCCACATCAATTATTTGTATGAATGGCAACACAGACATTGCACTGCAGTGCTCCTATGGAAGCTGGTAAAAATCTCTGGCTGGGTCAATCAATCTGAATTTTATCTTACATGAATCTACTGTTGGGTGACATAAACATATGCATTTTCACCCACATGGGGTAAGCAGGATAATGATTCTGTTTATACTGAACAAGTGTTATTTATTTTATTATTAGGTTAGGAATAATTTGATGGAAAAACTGGTCTTTTGGGAGACAACTATTACCAGAATGAGATAGATCTAAGGTTGGCAGCACTGTGGTCATGAGCCAAATCTGCCCCCATGATCTCTTGCTGTAGATAAAATTTTATTGGAACACAACTCCACCTAGTTATTTGTATGTTGTCTTTGATGCTAGACTGGTAGCCACACTTCCCTGCGTTTTGTCAGATTCCCCGTACCAACTCTAATCCTCCCACAGACAACGAGAAGAATACATTAGTGGAAATGAAAGCAGCGAAGCTACAGTCTTGTGCAGTCCCAGGAAATCCTGTCAGAACCATCAGGATGGCTTTCTCCCTTTTGTTCCTTTCGAGAGAGGGGTCCCTCCACCTTCTCTGCTCTGCCTGGGGACCTGCCTGTAGGCACAGCTCAGCTCTTGCTTACTGACCAGCAGGTGTAGGTGTTGGTCCCCAGGAAACTTACCCTGGGATTTTCTTAGAGGCTCAGGGAGTGTTCCGCCTCAGTATCCAGATGAAACAAGTACAAACATCTGCTGAGAAACTGTATGGGAATGATAGCTGAAAACATTCTGCTTTACAAAAACATTGCAGAAGTCAGGGACTCTGGAGGTAGTCTGTGATCTCAAGCAACATCTGGAAACTCGATAAGGCAAAGATGCTCCTGGAAGCTGCATGTCAAGTATTGTCACTTGCGAGCCAGTATAAAGAAATCCTTGTCAAAAATACTTCCTTAGAGTGAGGCACAAAGGCACAGTCCAGATAATATGGACCATCTCCTAATGGATAAATCTTGGTTTGAGGGTTTCTTTTTTAAAAAAAATTATTTATTTAAAGGCAGAGAATTGGAGACCAAAAAACAGGGATGATTTAGACAAGCAGATAAAATATAGATGATAGATGATAGACAGAAGGTAGATAGATAATAGATAAGTAGACTATAGATAATAGATAGGTGGAAGAAAGATAGATAGGGAACTCTAATCCACTTCTTCACTTTCCACATCCTTGCAGCAACTAGGGTTGGGCCAAGCCAAATCCAGGAGCTCGAAACTCTATCAGTGTCTCCCACATGGGTGGCAGGTTCTGTTATTCCCCAGTATCTGCATGAGCAGGTGTTGGAGTCAGGAGCCAGAACCAGGAATTGAACTCAGGCACTCTAATGTGTGACCCAAATGTCTCAACCACTGGGCTAAATGTCCACTCCCAGAGTTGAAGCTTTTTTTTTTTTTTTTAAGATTTATTTACCTGTTTAAGTCAGAGTTACACAGAGAGAGGAGAGAGAGAGAGAGAGAGAGAGAGAGGGAGAGAGAGAGAGAGAGGTCTTCCATCTGATGGTTCACTCCCCAACTGGCTGCCAAAAGCCGGAGCTGTGCCGATCCGGAGCCAGGAGCCAGGAGCTTCTTCTGAGTCTCCCACATGGGTACAGGTGCTCAAGGACTTGGGCCATCTTCTACTGCTTCCCAGGCCATAGCAGAGAGCTGGATCGGAAGTAGAGCAGCCAGGTCTCCAACCGGCATCCATATAGGATGCCTGCGCCTCAGGACAGGGCTTCAACCTGCTGCGCCACAGCATTGGCTCCAAGTTGAAGCTTTTCAAACATTCAATGTAAAAACTACATGCTTCTCTAAGGAGGGTTCCCTCCCCTAGCCTCTTCTTCCATCCCTTCAAAGAGACAGAAAACAGGGTGAGAGAGAAGAGCTAAAATCTAGTTAGTTTCTTCATTATGATTATTGTAAGGGTAGTCATTGCAACCAGTAACTCTAAAATGAAATGAAATCTTTTTGAAATTAGGATGATTTGAACCCTCATGTTCTAAAGGATTTTGACCAAGCTAAGGATGAGGGTCAATTGTTATTAAGGATTTGTGGAAAGACACCACATACTCATTTTTGGTAAAAAAAAAAATACTTGCTATAAGTACAAAATAAATATTAATTAATAACCTCAAAAATGTACTTTAAAGAATATAATCTGGCCGGTGCCGTGGCTCACTAGGCTAATCCTCCGCCTTGCGGTGCCGGCACACCGGGTTCTAGTCCCGGTCGGGGCGCCGGATTCTGTCCGGTTGCCCCTCTTCCAGGCCAGCTCTCTGCTGTGGCCAGGGAGCGCAGTGGAGGATGGCCCAAGTGCTTGGGCCCTGCACCCCATGGGAGACCAGGAGAAGCACCTGGCTCCTGCCATTGGATCAGCGCGGTGCGCCGGCCACAGCGCGCTGGCCGTGGCGGCCATTGGAGGGTGAACCAACGGCAAAGGAAGACCTTTCTCTCTGTCTCTCTCTCTCACTGTCCACTCTGCCTGTCAAAAAAAAAAAAAAAAAAAAAAAAAAAAAAAGAAGAAGAAGAAGAAAAGAATATAATCTATTGGTTAATATAGTGTGTGAAGGCCGGCGCCGCGGCTCACTAGGCTAATCCTCCGCCTAGCGGCGCCGGCACACCGGGTTCTAGCCCCGGTTGGGGCGCCGGATTCTGTCCCGGTTGCCCCTCTTCCAGGCCAGCCCTCTGCTGTGGCCAGGGAGTGCAGTGGAGGATGGCCCAGGTGCTTGGGCCCTGCACCCCATGGGAGACCAGGAAAAGCACCTGGCTCCTGGCTCCTGCCATCGGATCAGCGCGGTGCGCCGGCCGCAGCGCGCCGGCCGCGGCGGCCATTGGAGGGTGAACCAACGGCAAAGGAAGACCTTTCTCTCTGTCTCTCTCTCTCACTGTCCACTCTGCCTGTCAAAAAAAAAAAAAAAAAGAAGAAGAAGAAGAAGAAAAGAATATAATCTATTGGTTAATATAGTGTGTGAGATCAGCTGTCTCAATAAATAATTTTTATTAATAAATAAAATAGGGGGAAATTCAGGCTTATATTCTGGAATGGGACCAGGAATATCTATCTTAATCTGAACCCAGGGCTTAAATCCAAGGCACCATTTCCCATGATGCTGCTGTACTCCAATCTGTTTAACATGTATTTATTGAATGTACCATGTTCCGGAGGACAAGCAGAGAGGGTCTCCACAAATACAGTGTCTGTTTGCAAATCAAACAGTTGTGGCTCCTATGCCTGTGGCATTTAGAATTAATCAGAAGAGATAGGTAATTATAAGTTAACACACACACAGGAAGAACCTGCTCTTAGAGATAAAGACTGAGAAGGTGATAATTAGACTTAGGGGAAATAAGATAACAGAAGGCGGTGCCTAGCTAATTAGGGTGATCAAGGTTCTTTGAGGAAGTGACATTTATATAGAGATCTTAAGGAAGAGAAGGGGCTAGCCATGCTAGTGGACATAGTGTGAGGGATGTAAGATGCAGAAGTAGGTTGTGTGTGTGTGTGTGTGCACATGCATGTGCACACTTACACATGCATGCACAAAGTCCCTGGGGAAGGAAAGAGCTAAGTTAAGTTGAGCAAAAGTATAGTCGAGAATCTGAAATGACCAGTGTGGCTAGAACATCCTGGCTGCAGAGTAAAAGTTGAAGAAGAATCATTCAGAATCATGGATCAGTAAGGAGACTTCCACAATAGTGTACCTGAAGCAAGATGGTAACTTGCACTTAAGAGATAATATGGAAAAGAGGCTAGATTCCAGGAATACTTTGAAGGCAGATCTATCAGGATTTGCTAATGCATATATATGGAGGATGAGGAAATGCGAGAAATTGGGGAAGCTACTCAGATTTGAACAACTCGACCTTTGCTGGGATGGGGAAGAGTGTTGGGTACACAACTGGGGTGCTGGCTGCAGTCAAGAGTTCCGTCTGAACACATGGAGTGTGAGATGCTTGTGAAATATTTGAGTGATGATGTCAAGCAGACAGATGCAACACTGCGAGTCGTCGATGCATTGCTGTGTCCAGCCATGGGACTTGATGAGCTCTCCTGGGTGAAGAACAGTGTGTACTCAGGGAAGAGAGCAGAGACGGCCCAGGCGAGAACTGAGGAACCTCTTACATCTGAAACCTAAACCGTGGGGCCAGAGACTGAGATGGAGGGCAGTCAGTTAGGAGTTAAAAACAGAGTGTGGTGTCATGGAAACCAAGAGAACAGAGCATCTTCTGAAGGTGCTAAATGCTTCAGCCAGGCTAAGTGAGGGGAGGAAGGGAAGGTGTTTACTAGCTTTGTAAACACGCATGTCAAGGTGACCTTGGCTGGAGCAGAGTTGTTGGAATGAGGAGGCAGAATCAGATTGGCTGTGGGCTGAGGAACAAATGGGACATTAGGAAGTGGGAAGCAGGTGTTTACAGCTGTTATTATTATTATTTTATTTTGTATTGTGGCAAAACACATATATAACATAAAATTTACCATCTTAACCATTATTATTTTGCAGTTCTGTAGTGCTGGGACATTCACACTGTGTGCAGCTGTCACTGCCTCTGGCTTTTTCATGACCCCAAACAGAAACTCTGTACCTTTTCAACAAATCCCCGTGTCCTGAGCACCCCAATCCCTAGGAACCTCTATTTTACTTTCTGTCTCTGTGAATTTGCCTAGTCCAGATCCATCATGTAAGTGGAATCACACGGTATTTGTCTTTTTGTGATTGTCTTGTTTCACTTAATACATAGTCCTCAAGGTTCATCCATGTGGTAGCACATATCAGAATTTTCTTCCCTGTTGACCCTCCATAACTGTAGGGTTTACGTCCATGGATTCAACCAACCATGGATCAAAAATATTTGGGGGCAGGCATTT
Organism: Oryctolagus cuniculus; assembly: GCF_051225735.1. NCBI lineage: Eukaryota > Metazoa > Chordata > Mammalia > Lagomorpha > Leporidae > Oryctolagus > Oryctolagus cuniculus. The sequence goes on along the minus strand of NC_142883.1, from coordinate 55,630,814 downwards.
GGTGCAGCAGTTAATACACTCCTTGAGATTCTCACATCCTATATCAGAGTACCAGGTTTGAGTGTTGGCTCTATGTCTGATTCTGGCTTCCTAATAATGTGTGCCCTGGGAGGCAGAAGGTGATGATGGAAGTAGACTCAGACTGAGTTATGGGTTTTGACTTTGGTCTGGCCTAACCCTGGATGTTGGGGGTATTTGGGAGTGAACCAGTCAGTAGATGGAAGATTTGTATATGCCTATCTCTCTCTCTCTCTCTGCCTTTCAAGTAAAATGAAAATAAATAATTTTTTAATCAAAAGAAACATACTTTAAAAAATTGGGACTACAGTTCCATCTGTGTGGGACATGTACCAGGTTTTCTTCCTTGTAATTATTCTCTAACAATACCGTGTAACAGCTATTTACATAGTATTTACATTGTATTAGGTATTGTAAGCAGTGCAGAGATGACTTGGGTGAACAGGAGGATGTGTGGATCATATGCAAATCCCACACCATTCTTCAGAAGGGATTCAGCATCTGAGGCTATGCCTATCTGTTGGGGGAGGGGACCCTCTACACCTCATTTTGTTTATCCATTCATCCATCCAGGGAGACTTGAGCTGCTTCTGCCTGTGGCTATTCTATTGTGAACACTGCCACTATGAACAGAGGTGCACAGACGGCTCTTTTGAGTGGAGTGACGGGGGCGAGCACTGGAGCACTGTGCAGTCAAGGGAAAGGGTTTGCTTTTGTTTGTGTTTTCTTCTGCGTCTCCCCAGGCTAAGAGAAACTGGAGCATGTCTGTGTGCCACTGGCAAAGTGGTTCTGTGGAGAGACAGACAAGCACTGAGCAGAGAACCGGACAATTGGAAGAGGAGGGGGAAGAGGAGGGAGGAACTTGAGCAGGGAGACCCCCTTTCTCAGCAGAAGAGAAGGGAGAGGATGTGGCTCTACACGCAGCTGCTTTCATAGCTTTGGAACTGAAGTCTGTAAGGAAATTTCCTTCAAATGGCATCAGTTTCCTCCATGAAGTATGAGGCAAGTTTGTCAGCTGGGGCTCGAAAACAGAGGGGATGGGAAGAGGTTCAGAGGAGAGGGAAGGCATGGAATTGTCTCTTAAGGGCATGTTTCTCCATCGTTCCTTGTTGCATGCTGGACCCATATGAATGCAGAACTTCCAGAATATTCCGATAGCTGTGCGTCTTCCCCCATTCTGACTGTGATTTCAGCGGTCTCATTTGCGTCCTGGGCATCTAGAGATTTTTTTAAAACTCATTAGGTGACTCTGATGTGACACAAGGGTGGAGAAAAACGGTCTAGAGTGGAAAAGCCAATTTGTTAGAGAAAAACGGCAGGATTCCTAAGAGTGTCAAACCCCAATCTGAGCTCCGTAGTCGTAAGTACCAAGGGAAATGAGCCAGTGCAGCTGACAAGGTGTGGATGTGAGTGCCTGTGTGTTTCCTGCCCAGACGTGTCAAGTTCAGCAAATCTGTCACCAGCCTTTTTTAGGAGCCTATTTCTCATCGCCGACTTCTTTCAATAACAGTAACAAGTAGCTTCACCTTGTGTCCAGTACGGTTCTAAGCATCTTATTCATCACGTCCTTCAGTCCTGACTATAGCCAACATGTCCATTCTACAGAGAAGAAAATGAGATGCAAAAATAAAACCAGGCAGCTGCCAATGCTCACAGTTTATGCATGAGAGTGGCGACACCTGACACCAAGAAATCTATACCCAAAGTCTGTGCTCTTGACCATGCCCCTACACTCCTCCGTGTGCACGGTCTAAGACTTGTAGTTCCAGCCCTACTCTTCCCAAGACATGAAACAGAGAAAGCAGAATTAGCTATTTCACAGGGCTGGAGGAACCACTTTGATAAACTTTCTGGCAAGGAGAAGACCCTAAAGGTCACAAAGGGGTGCCAGTTGATGGTGGGTGGTGTCAGAGGTGGGGTGGGTAAGCAACGGGCTGTGCTGGGAATGCAAGGTCAAGGGAAGAGCTGAAATTCTCCACATACTACAGAAAGGATTGCAGAGAAGAGCCAGGAGTGGAGGTGTGAGTTAGGGGAAACTTGGCAAACAGCTGTGTCGGACTTCAAACTCCTACCCTACATCTACTCTACACCTGCTGAGCTATCCCTCTGAGATCCCTTACAGTAGGGGTAGAGGTTTCACTTGGGAAGTAGTGCCAGGCTCCAAGAAAGTTTCTTGGTTTTCAGCACAGAAAGACTCCTAATTGTCAGCGTGAGACCCCACATCTGTACTTCTTACACTGCCCACTGCTAATATTATTGGTGTTAGTGAATTATTTGTGTGGAAGGTGGCCATTGTTGACATCTGTGGCAAGACTGGCTATGAGGAAAACTGGCTGAAGATAGGGGCAGTTCTATGATCAGGGTGCAGGGGTGCAGGCTATAGTCTTTTTTTTTTTTTTTACAGTTTCTTGGATACTAATACCATAATGATCTACAAGCTCAAGAATGATTTCCCTGATTCTCCAAAGGGGTTTCTGACTTCCAGAAGCCCAACTAGTACCGGATCCCCATCCCCCATCTCAAAGCTCAGCACCACCTTTGAGCGCAATGTCTGTACCAGACTGTGTTGGATTTGAATTAGCATAGGGCACTGGGCATCTTTTATCAACACGTCTGAAGGTCTGGAGTGAGCATCAGACCAAAACTGAGACAACACAGCAGAGACAGGCATTGGCTAGGAACAGGAGTCCTAGTTGGCCCCTTTCCTAAACTATTTGTCTCTCTGGGAAAGTACCAGAAACCAGCATTTTGATGGATTTAGCACATTATTGATTTATTGCTCTGTTGTAACAGGATGCTGTTATGCTCATTTGGAATCTAATCTTTATTCTGTCCTTGTGAATGAGCTCAGTGAGGCTAAAGGAATGTCAGGCATGTGTGGTCAAGGGTCCCTGGGCTGGCAAGCTGCAGACCTGGAATTGGAATCTAGTGTTTGGGACTGAGGGTCTGCAGACTATGGAATCAGACCCTGATGCATTATTCCATTGAGTCATCTTGGCCTCTGTCACCACCGTTTAGGCAGGATAGACACCTGCTGAGCTATCCCTCTGAGATCCCTTACAGTAGGGTTAGAGGTTTCACTTGGGAAGCAGTGCCAGGCTCCAAGAAAGTTTCTTGGTTTTCAGCACAGAAAGACTCCTGATTGTCAGCGTGAGACCCCTCAAGGAAGGATGGAGGTGTCTGAGCACTGCCATGATGTCATCGACATTTAAAAATGTGCCCCAGATCTGTATTTGGAGAGAATCCCTGGCACTCCACTGCACTTTCTCCGTTGGAACTTTGTTTTGGTGAAGATGACAGTGTGAGAGAGAGAGCAAAGAGAGCCTCCTATAGATCAAACAGAGGGCTCGGAGCAAGGGAAGTTTTCAAAGCTCACAGCCAGGGGAGAAGTCTGCTTTGTGAAGCATTTGAAGGAAGATGGTCTTTCTTGCTCCTCATTTAGAGGAATGTGGTGAGTACTGCAGGTGCCCCAGCCAGGTCCCCTCTGGTGAACCGGTGCATCAGAATCGGGGCCACCTTGCTAAGAAAGTGTTGGGGGTAGGGAGTCAGGCTTAGGCCAAGCCTGATGGGGTAGCAGGTACAATTGTGTCTCTGGTTTCAAGGTATGGTTAACATGCTGGCCCACTTGGTGTTCCAGGGTGCTCTGGGATCACACAGGAGCCACATCTGCTGTAGCATTCTTTGCCTGCCTTCTCCTTCTTCCTTTACTTCCCTAGTGTTAAAACTCCCCCTGTAATAGACTTGCCCCTGGAATTCCATCATAGGCTCAGCTTCGAAGAAATTCAATTTTAGATGGGAAATTTTTCTATTCTGAGATTCCCAGAGATAAATGAAGTCTTCAGTGGTTATTTGGAGCATCTTCTGAGGGTTCTCCTGCTAATATCACCCCACCTTCGCTGTAACACACTGGTAGAAGGGTTTGGGGGAATTCTGAGACCCTCTGGGGAGACCTCTCTCTGCCTGGCAGTGACGTCTTCATCCACTGTGGCTTCTAAAGGAGGCTCACCGGGCTCCATGCACTGCCTCTGCATGCTCCCTGTGCCCCTGGTAAGACAACTTCTCCTGGCCTCCAGGACACCCCCTCAGAAGCCCAAGTGGAGACAAGGACATGGGTGTGTGCCTTTTATTTGGGAAGATGATTCCGGAATTGAACGAGGGAGGACAAAGAGCCACTTCGAGGGCATGCAGGTGAGGCTGCTGCAATTTGCAATGAGACCCATGCTCTGTGCCTCCTAGCTTTGTCCTCCTGAAAGGAGGGAGGCTGGAGAACATACATGCTGGCTCCCATCCTACCTGGGCTGAGAGTCCCCCTAGGCATGTCAAAGTCCTCTCATTTCTTGACTTCTGCTACATCAGACATTGTCCTCAAGTACAAACCATAAAGATATGCTTACGACAGATGCTGCCCAGGTGAGGGAGTCTAAGGTCACCTGGATCTCTGCCCCTGAAGCTGAGGCAGAAAGTCGAGGTGGGCCAAGGGGATGGGATGCCAGGCAGCAGAGACATCTGCTGGCACTACCCTACCTACCCCCATTTCAAAGTTGACTGAAAAAACAGTTTGAAAAGAAGAGTATCATTAACATTGGTTCTCTGGTTTCCTTTGAAGGAGATTAAGACCAGTACCGTCAGATCTTATAACTAAGGCCATCTCAGCCACTTCCGGAAGCCCAAGTCCTTTGCTGCATACCATCACAAAACTGAAACACAGTGAGTTTTCAATACACATGTATTGAACATGGGACAATAACACCAAACATGAACCTATCAATCAGGATGGTAGCCCTGGGTCAAACTGCGTTCAAGAGACAGAATGACTGACAGGGCAGTCAGGCTGGTTGGTACTTGAGTGGCAACTATGATCACAGCTGAATGCAAGGAGATGGGGTGCTGGTAAGCCACAAAGCACGGAGCCCAAACTGGCTGTGCCCACTCAGGCCCAGTCCAGGGGAGGAAGGGGGCACAAGGGCCATCAGGCTGCCGGAGCATGATGCTAGCCAAGTCTCGCATCCTTCACCAACCTCTCCTCTCTGCTCTTCTGCTCCTGAGGCACCCTTTGGATATGTCTGGCTGCTTCTGTAGCTTGCCTGAGGGATAAATTGTACTGGAGAGTCCAGCAATTGTCTGGTCGACCTGACAGTTCTGTTTCTCATCACACATAAATAAGTCGGCTCTTGTGTTTATAGACTCAAATCCCCTGCGAGTTTAGTCACCGTGAGTCAGCCTGCTCGGGATCAGCTCTGGGGCATCAATAACATAGAGTTTTTAGACATACACGACCCATGTTCGACTTTCACCAGTGTGGGTCCCACGCTGGCGCGCTCCGGTGCTTGGCTACTTGGTGTTTTAGCAAGGAGCTCACCTTCAGATTTCTGTACAGAGTGGGCTCCAAGGGAACGGTAACCGGCTCTCAGCCTTTCCCCGGATTGTGGGGAAAGACTTGGGTGAGTCAGCTCAGCTTCTCTCACCCAGACTGATGGTATACGGTGGACAATGAAGGGACTGCTCCTTTAAAAGTTACACCTTTCTACATCAACAGGGCATCCCTAGAAGAAAAAAATACAAGAGTGTGTGGCACATAGTATGTGCATAATAAACATTTGTGGAATGAATGAAATATACTTGGTCAGTAAACCTATGAAAATAAATATCCAGTCTCAGTGATCAAAGGCATGCCTGTAGCGCAGGCATTGTGGTGCAGCAAGTTAAGCTACCACTTGAGACATCCACATCCCATATGGGAACACTATTTCAAGTTCCAGCAATGCTGCTTCCAATCCAGCTCCCTGCTAATGCATCTGGGAAGCAGTTGGTAACAACTCAAGTATTTGAGTTTCTGCCACCCATGTGGGAGAGCTGGATGGAGTTCCTGACTCCTGGCATCAGCCTGGTCTAGCCATGGTGTTGCAGTCATTTGAGGAGTGAACCAGCAGATGGAAGATTTCTTTCTCTCTCTGTGTCACTGTCATTCTGCCCTTTCAATAAGTAAATAAGTAAATAAATCTTTAGAAATGTCTATCAAAAAACCAGATGCTAGGCCGGCGCCGTGGCTCAATAGGCTAATCCTCCACCTTGCGGCGCCGGCACACCGGGTTCTAGTCCCGGTCGGGGCGCCGGATTCTATCCCGGTTGCCCCTCTTCCAGGCCAGCTCTCTGCTATGGCCAGGGAGTGCAGTGGAGGATGGCCCAGGTGCTTGGGCCCTGCACCCCATGGGAGACCAGGAGAAGCACCTGGCTCCTGCCATAGGATCAGCGCGGTGCGCCGGCTGCAGCGGCGGCCATTGGAGAGTGAACCAACGGCAAAAGGAAGACCTTTCTCTCTCTGTCTCTCTCTCTCACTGTCCACTCTGCCTGTCAAAAAAAAAAAAAAGAAGAAGAAGAAGAAGAAAAGAATATAATCTATTGGTTAATATAGTGTGTGAAGGCCGGCGCCGCGGCTCACTAGGCTAATCCTCCGCCTAGCGGCGCCGGCACACCGGGTTCTAGTCCCGGTCGGGGTGCCAGATTCTGTCCCGGTTGCCCCTCTTCCAGGCCAGCCCTCTGCTGTGGCCAGGGAGTGCAGTGGAGGATGGCCCAAGTGCTTGGGCCCTGCACCCGCATGGGAGACCAGGAGAAGCACCTGGCTCCTGGCTTCGGATCAGCGCAGTGCACTGGCCACAGTGGCCATTGTGGGGTGAACCAATGGAAAAGGAAGACCTTTCTCTCTCTGTCTCTCTCTCTCACTGTCCACTCTGCCTGTCAAAAAAAAAAAAAAAAAAAACCAGATGCCATTTTTCCTGACTCAGACTGAAAAAGTAAAAAAAAATAGCTATTTATTAATTTATGACATGTAAATATATACACATTCTATATATTGATGTATTACATAAATAAACATGATCATATGTGAAGTATGTATTCTTATTCATTCTGAGAGGAGGAGAACAGTATTTTTTATCATATACAAACTTAAAAATAAATATACATGGGGCCAGTGCGGTGGTGTAGTGGGCTAAGCCTCAACCTGCAACGCCAGCATCCAATATGGGCACCAGTTCTAGTCCTGGCTGCTCCACTTCCGATCCAGCTTGCTGCCGTGGCCTGGGAAAGCAGCAGAAGGTGGCTCAAGTGCTTGGGTCCCTGCACCTGCAGGGGAGACCTGAAAGAAGCTCCTGGCCCCTTGTTTTGGATTGGCCCAGCTCCAGCTGTTGCGGCCATTTGAGGAGTCAACCAGCAGATGGAAGACTGCTCTCTCTGTCTCCCCCTTCTCTCTGTCTGTAACTCTGCCTCTCAAATAAAAAGGCAAAAAATCTTTAAAAAAAAAAAAGAAAAAAATTATCTAAAAATTAATCTAAATTTATCTAAAAATATATACACATGAATAAATGTATTAAAATAACACATGCTTCTTAGGAAAGGGAAAGGAAATAGACATGCTTATAATTACTGCAAAATTTCTGGAAATAAATTTCATCATATGCATTAAAAACCTTAAAAGTATATAGGCCGTTTCACCCAGCTAGTTCATTAATAGCAGTGAAGCTTGAGGAAATAACTGAATAAATTTGCTGCAAAATTGTTGGTTATAGTAAAAAATGAGAAACGGCCTCATTCACAGTGTCTAAGAATAACGAAGCATTGGGTAAAATTCAAAACCCCAAGCTTCATGTCACTAATGAGCAAACCCATGCATGTCGAGTGACAAGAGAACTTGGAAACAATATATTAGAACGTGAGTCTCTCTTTTAGTTATATCAATTATTTTTATGTGAGAGAAATCACCTGGAAGGTCAGAGAATAAGTGATTTTCTTTGAGCGGTAGCCTTATTGGCATTTTTTACTTTTTTGACTAATCTCCTTTTTTATAAGTTATCTTCCATCTACCTAATGTTGTTGCAATGATGAAGTTACTTAAAATGTAAAACATAAAAGTGACAAAGATTACCAGTTTCAAAAGGATTCCATTTCAAAAAATAATGTCGGCCGGCGCCATGGCTCAATAGGCTAATCCTCCGCCTTGCGGCGCCGGCACACCGGGTTCTAGTCCCGGTCGGGGTGCCGGATTCTGTCCCGGTCGCCCCTCTTCCAGGCCAGCTCTCTGCTGTGGCCCGGGAGTGCAGTGGAGGATGGCCCAAGTGCTTGGGCCCTGCACCCCATGGGAGACCAGGAGAAGCACCTGGCTCCTGGCTTTGGATCAGTGGGATGCACTGCCCGCAGCGCGCCGGCCGCGGCGGCCACTGGAGGGTGAACCAACGGCAAAAAGGAAGACCTTTCTCTCTGTCTCTCTCTCTCACTGTCCCCTCTGCCTGTCCAAAATAAATAAATAAATAATAATGTCAGGATATGATTTGACATGAGAGATATAAACACACAGTTCTGGGGTTAAACATGTACAGCTGATGAACGACAAGTCTCACTAGGAAGTAGAAGAAGGAGCCCTTTCTGGTGTTCGAGGTGAGCTGGTTACTGTACCTTGTGTGTGAGTGTCCTGGCAGCAAGGACTAAAAGGAACTCCAGGAGGTGAGACTGTTTTCTTTTGCCTGAAAGGGAAGGCACAGAGATTTTCCCCTGCAGGGCCACATCCCTCCAGGCATAAAGATGAAAAGCCATGCGTTCTGTATTAAGGTCAGTAGCTAACGCAATTATTCTTCATTGTGTAGATCATCAAAACCTCATTCAAGGAAGTAATTCTTGAATAGAACTTGCTTTGTAAACAAAGGGTACAGCATGAAATTATACTTAGAAATCATGGAGTATTCAAATTGGAAGGGAGGGACGTTAGGGGTCAAACTCATTTACAGATGAAGACACTGAGGGTTACAGTGGCCAAGTAATTTGCCTATTGAGCTGGAAAAGGAGGATTAGAATCTAAATCTCTTGCGTCCCACCTCAATGCTTTGTGTGCCCCTGACTGGCCTGCACATCCAAGACTGGCCTGGCTATTAGCAGTCGTGTGTCTACTGCGTCTGCCTGTGTCTGATCCATCTTCCGCATTACACAGAGACCTCATCTGTCTCCCAGTCCAGCAGAGGACATATGCAGAGGGGTTATTGATTTGCAGTCGTCAAGGAGAGCTTGCAGAAGCAGAAAAGGTTATGATCAGCTTACTGTTTCATACTCCAAGTTTAGAGAGCTTTGAAACTTAGGTAAAGTTAAAGGTTGATGAAAAGCACACCAGTGCTAATTGAACATCTACTGAGCTATTACTGACTCACAAAACACATGTCTAAGCCCTGTTCCTATTATCCTCGAGTTTTACAAGTCACAACCTCTGTGTTGGATGCTCTCCCTAGGTCTTTATATTAGATGAGAATACTGAGGCATGGTACTGGAAATAACGTGTCTGAGCAATACTTCGAGAAGATAGCAAAACTAGGGTGTGACTAGTTTTAGCATCCAGATTCTTTACTACCAAGCACAGTGACTAAACTGGAATAAGAAGAATGCTTTTGACTAGATATGTACTTTTTTCAGGAGCCAGGCACTGAGCTAGGTTTGTTAGGTAGCAAGACAGACATTAACCTATATGTGTGAGGGGCCAAAGCAAATGGAAATTTTTGTGCAGATGAATGAATGCAACCTTGAACATGATAACTTTCTTAGGTGGGTCCCAGCCCTCTCCCAAAGGCAGCTTAGGTAGATCTTCCCTAGCCTGCTCCAAAGGAGCTAATAGGTGGAATAGCACAGTGCTAATAAAATACTGGAAGGAATGCCACATTCAGAACCCCTCTACCTAGCAATGTATGAGAAGAGGGAGGGGGCAAGAGACATGGAGGGCCTCTACTTATATCCATAAAAACTCCAATCTGAATGCAGACTGGGCACACAATTCTTCCCTAAGATGGCTGCCTGGACTGTCAGGTGCATTCTCATCATTAAACTTAGCTGCCTCACTTACCACTACTCTCTGTCTCACATCAGTTATTTTTTCCCGTGCAAAGATAAGAACCTCAGAGCAGCCATCTCCTTTAACAGGTATATTCTAACCTTCTGCTCGTTAGGTGGTACCATCTGCATTTGACTTGGAGAATGATGCTGGTTCCCCAAATCCAAAAGAGCTGGTGAGTGGTGGAACTTGGATTGAGACTCATATCTCTGCCGTGTCTGTGCTGTTTCTCCCAGGTCTTGTGCAGGGGAAAAGCCCCACATGGTGAGGTACACATTCTAGACTTCTGCATGGGAGTTGGGCAGCACACGGGTTTTACTCACCTGTCAGGCGGATCCCAGGGTTTGTGGTGTAAGTGCTACCTACACAGTCATGGGTGTGGGAGAATCTCCTTCCTGTGGGTCAACAGACCACCCGAGCAAGCTCTGCAGGGTAGCTCTTTCTGCATTTTGCAGCCCTGGAAATCCTTGTCCAGCCTAGGAAGACCTTCAGCTGCAGCAAGGATAGAGGCAAACTTCTCCCACCACATGGGACTCGCCAACCAGTCAGGCACTCAGTTTAGTTTGTAGACAGGTAAGGACATGGTTGGCTCAGCAGGGCCCGTGTGGAAGGCCCTGGAGCACTGTGGGAAGCTCCCTCTTGGAGGCAGGAGCTGTGAGGGACACCTCCATGGAGGAAGTGACACCTAATTTGTGATATCAATAAATAATCTGAAGGGAGAATTTGGGGAAAGGGAGCTGAGGGACACAGTGCCCCAGGTTGGAACCACCAAGAGGCAGGGATAATGACCAGGAATTGGTGTCCCTCGAGGCGCCAGCTCCATGCCAAACCACTGGCTGGCAAATGTGTGCTTCTACCCTCAGTTTCCCTTTGATGTGCAATTTGTTCTTGGCACATTTCCATGATCTCTCCTCCCATCTCCCACCTCAAGTTTGCTGCTTCCTGTATGGAACCTGCTTTCTGTTTCTCTTCCCCAAGGTGCACATGATCAGAGAGATCACAAATGTCCCTCCCTCCCCTGAGCCAGGGCAAAGTGTACAAAGTTCCTCTATGGCCATGGATAGTCAGGAAGCTGAGCATCTCTTCTAACCCTGCCCTCTGTCACCTGAGCTTTCTGTCTTCTTTTATGTTTTCTTTTTTATTTATTCAAAAGGCAGAGTTACAGAGAGGGAGAGTTTCCATTTTCCATCCTCTAGTTCACTACTCAAATGGCCACAACATCTGAAGCTGGGTCAGGCTGAAGTCAGGAACTTGGAACTCTATCCAGGTCTCCCATGTGGGTGCAGGGACCCCAGCACTTTGGCCATCTTCTGCTCTTTCCCAGGCACATGAGCAGGGAGCTGGATCAGAAGTAGAGCAGCTGGGACTTGAACTGACACTCATATAGGGTACCAGTGTCACAGGCAGTGGGCCAACCTGTTGCACCACAATGCCAGCCCCTAGTTTCCTATGTTACCCTACTGACACCCAACTCACTGCAACCTCAGGTTTTCTTTGGTTCATTCATTCACTGTGGGCTCTCCTAGAGGATGCTCAGATGCCCTGAAGGGGAGGGAGTTGCGGAGAGGCGGGGATAGTGAAGCTTCAGGGTGGAGGCAGCAGGTGCCACAGTAAGAACACCTTGGAGTGTTCAAGAATCAGCTCTCTACAGTTCTGGTCATACCCGCATGTCTCTGAGCACTGGTTTCCTGTCTGCCTCCTACAGTTGTGCTGAGCCTCACTGGAATGATGGAGGTTGAAAGTGCGTTGTGCATGGTGAAGCCTTGACCAGGTGTGAAGTCCCTGTGTGATGGTGTATCTCACTCTGCATGGGTTTGCTCAGCCTGTGCTCCTCCACTCTGGAGGCTGCTAGAGGATAAATCCTGAAATGAAGGTTCATCTCCTAACAGTGGATGAGCCACTTCTTCTGCCCACACCCAGGGCCCACATCAACCACCAGCTAAGGAACTGGACCTTCAAACTCTTCTGGGACCTGGATTACCCGAGAGATTTCTTTCTACTTGCTGATCCTTACAGAGTCCATGACACCTTCTTAGGAGCGTTTTAAGCTGGTGTTATTATCCTACTTGGGTGCCAACTATGGTCCTCAGTGCTCACTGTTTCTGTAAATGAAAAGGATTCACTTGGAATCTTTGAATGCAATCTTCAGACAAATGAGTGCTTTGCTGCGACTGCATATGGTCACTTGAGGGAGGAAGTAATCCTGAGAGGTGAGGAGCTAGGCACTGGACTGAGCAGGGGGACCCTCAGAGAGCCCCATAGGAAAGGCTGAGTTGTTCTCTCTCTCCCTCTCCCCCCTCCCAATTTCTTTCTCTGTCACTCTGCTTTTCAAATGAACACTTTAATAAATCTTTTTTTAAAAAATAAGCATTTTTAGAATGAATCAAAAGAAACCCACGAGAGTGTATAAACAAGGAGGGAATCAAAGAAAGAAGTGTCTGCACCTACCTGTGGATCCTGCCCTACAGAGAAATGACCAGGGAGCAAAGCTAGGTTGAAAAAGGAAAGCCCCATGGTGCTGATTCAACCAGTGGTGGACCTCAGGTCTCCAGGCTAAAGCTTTCTGTTTCTTAGAATATGTGGGAAACAAGCCTTGGAGAGCTCCAGGCTCTTGCCCACAGACACTGCTATGGTTTGAATGTGTCTGCTCCAGAATCTAGATATTGCTGCTGTGGCAGTATGGCAGCAGTGGGCCAACCTGTTGCACCACAATGCCAGCCCCTAGTTTCCTATGTTACCCTACTGACACCCAACTCCTCTAGGGGTAAGGCCTTGAAGAGGTGACTGAGCCTTGAGGATCCGTCCTCCATGATTGGGGTTAGGTGCCCCTTTCAAGAGACTTGACATGTGCTGTCCTTTCCACCCATGGCCAGGTAAGGGTGCAGCACTTACCAGAAGCCATGTGCTAGAGCCTGGATCTTGGACTTCTAGTCTCTAGGATTGTGAGAAACACATTCTTATACTTTTTAAATTACCCAAAGTGTGGTATCCTGATAGAACAGGACAGAGAGACCAAAACAATCACACAGCAGGACATTTCAGAGCAAGAATTAGATTCAGGTCTTGACTTCCAATCCTGTATTTCCTCGCTAAATCTTGCTTCCTCTAAAGGCTTAGGGTAAGCAAGAAGAAAGAAGAAGTCTTGGAGAAGGTCTCTGGGTACCATAATTAGTTGCTTGAATGGTGGTTAGTGCTGAAAGCCTTGAGCTAACTCACTGCTTTGGCCTCCTGTCTCTGGTGTGGGGGAGGGTGACATGCACTATTGGTTCCTGCAAGCCACAGACTAAGTGGGATTTGAGCAGATGTTTCAACAGGAAATACACAATGGATCGGGACATTATGAGATTGGAGGGGGCTGCTGCAGATCAGAAATGAAAGAATCTTATTGTTTTAGAGGAGAGATGTACTTTCAAGTTAGTGGCAAGAGACACATTAAGACCATAATGTTGGAGTTGGATGGCGTGGGGGAGCAGCAGGCAGATTTGTGCTGCACTCATTTTTCTCCAAATGTTCTTTTCTAGTAGTAAAGTTGGAGAGGTGGGGGAGTCTCGCCACTTCGGGACTGTGGGACAGCATCATCTCTCAGAGATCCAGGAGAGGAGGATGGGGAAGCCCACATCTGTTTAAGGATAAGTGGGAAAGTATGGGGATGGTCACTTTCCACAGCACGTGGGAGACACAAAGCATTTTTTAAGACAAAGAGGCAGTACCAGCCAAGAGATACCTAGAAGGTGGCTCCAGACAGATAGTGAGAGAAGCCTGAGGAAGGGGGAAGAAGAACTCCCTCAGCAGAAGACAGGGGTGGTAGGGAAGCGCTCTGACCCCAACATCGCCATGGCCAGCAATGCCTGGGTGAGGGGCCAGTCTTATGTGCTACCTGTAAGGAAAATACAGACGTTCTGCTCTCCAGCCTGCCTGTCCAGTAACAATACCAGCAGAAAAAGCCAAACCCATTCAGTAATTTATATGACAGGAAACTTTGTAACCCATCGGTTTACTGGATCTTTGTGAGATACTGGTGGGACAGGTATAATAGCTTTCCTCATTTTACAGATTAGGAAACCCAGGCTTGGAGAGGCCACATAACTCAGGAAGATGCCTGTTTGGTGGGTGGTAGGGTACAGACTTGAACGCTGCACTCTGCACTGCATGGCCTCAGTATGCCCAGATTTTACATCACCTGCTCACTGGCAGGTGGTCTTTTTTTTTCTTTTTTACAGGCAGAGTGGACAGTGAGAAAGAGAGACAGAGAGAAAGGTCTTCCTTTGCCGTTGGTTCACCCTCCAATGGCCGCTGCAGCCGGTCCACCGTGCTGATCCGAAGCCAGGAGCCAGGTGCTTCTCCTGGTCTCCCATGGGGTGCAGGGCCCAAGGACTTTGGGCCATCCTCCACTGCACCCTGGCCACAGCAGAGAGCTGGCCTGGAAGAGGCGCAACCGGAACAGAATCCGGCGCGCCCCGACCGGGACTAGAACCTGGTGTGCTGGCGCCGCTAGGCGGAGGATTAGCCTGTTGAGCCGCGGCGCCGGCCTTGGCAGGAGGTCTTGACAGTGATCCTGGGCACTGCCTCTCTCCTCAAGACCACCCTTGAGTCTGCACGGCAGTCGACCTCTCCATGCTATAGTCTAGGGGTGTGGCACAGCAGAGGTGCTTGTGCTAGCTGCTGAGATCTGTTCTGTAAAATGTGAGGTGCAGACGGACATAGCGGGAAGCGTCTGTCTGTACCACTGGTTCCAGTTTGAAGCTTATCAGAAAAAGCTCATAGATATTCACAGTGCCATGCTTTGTATAGCTGGGGAATCACTGCTTTTTCAGATAGTAGCCAGTCTAGAAACTCCCAGGAATTCCTAGAGAAGTTTAAGTGTTCCACCCTTACTGAGGGCATCTCTGGACCAGTGATACCAGAGGACCAGCTGAATACAATGGCCATACTTTACCATAACAGCATGGGTCAAGACACAATTTACCGTGGTGGAGCTTGGTCCTAGCTCAGCTCTTGTATCATTGATTATAATGAATTTGGGTTGTGGAGAATTAGGGCAGTAAGGAATATATCTAAAGATATCCGTATTTTCCAAAGGAGAAAAGGCATCATGACCAAATGATTTTCGTGGTACCCAGGGTCTCTCAAATGGAATGAAAGACTCTGGTTTTCCATATCATCTCCTTAAAGTGATTACAGACAGACATCAAGGGAGGGGAAGAAGGAGACAGCAAGAGGAAGTAGGGAGAGAGAGAGATAGAGGAAAAGGAAGAAGAGAAGTAGGGAGACTAGAAAGTAGGGAGAAAACAGGTGTGGGGTAGGGGAATAAGATGCTGTGATCCCCTCCCTGAGTGTCACAGAGAGAATGTGTTTTCATCAGCTTCATGGATCCTAATGTCTGACATGAGCACAAAATCTAGATAAGCTTTGCATGATCTTCTCTATAAGTGGAAATCTATGTGAGGAGGAAGCAGTGGCCATATCATACCTACAGATTGAGAATGAATCAGAAAAAAAAATCACAGTAACAGGTGAACTGTTGAGAATTGTGCTATACTAATTATGCATTTGCTGTGACCCAGAGAATCTAGCGTAATAATAAATCTTTTAAAATTAAAAAAAAAGAAACTCTCTTTCCAGTTTCATTGTGCCCCAAAGACCCATGAATATTCCCCTACCGTTTCCCTTCTTGTCACACTGTATTCTCTGTCATGGCCTTTTTTTAACAGTGGACCTTTGATCAGGAAGCACTCCAGAGAGCCACTGTCCCGAGTCTCTCCCCAGTCCAATCTCTGCCGGGAAGCTTTCCTAAGTCATCGTCCCTGGAGTAAACCTCTCCTTCTTTGAACTCTGCTTATCTTTAGATTGCACTGTTCTTCCAACAGTCATCATGGTCTATCTTATGTTGTTATAGGTTATACCTGTGTCTTTCTTTTCCATTTGATTTTTCATCAACTTTGGAAAGCAATCTATCCTACTTTTTTTTTTCAAAAAGATTTTATTTATTAATTAGAGAGGTAGAGTTAGAGACAAAGAGAGGGAGAGACAGAGAAGTCTCCCATCTGTTGTTCACTGCCCAAAAGGCTGCAATAGCTGAAGCTGAGCCAATCCAAAGCCAGACGCCAGGAGTCAGGAGCTTCCTCCGGTCTCCCATGCAGGTGCAGGGGCCCATGCACTTAGGCCATCTTCCACTGCTTTCTCAGACCATCAGCAGAGAACTAGATAGGAAGAGGAGCAGCCAGGATGTGAACCAGTGCCTGGATGGGGTGCCAGCACTGGAGGCAGGGGCTTAGCCTACTATGCCATAGCACTGGCCCCTCTATCCTACTTTCTGGGAAAAGAGTTTCTTGCCTCCCACAACACCAAGCACATTGCTTCACAAAGAAGATACTCAGTGTTGGTTAAAAGAATAGCATTTTTAGTTGAAAATAATTTTAGAGTGTATGCAGGACCCAATTTTACAGATGCAGTAGTTACCATCTCTGACCTATGGTTCAGTCTTGTTCATTTTACTGCACTCCCACACATTCCAAGGCCCTGGGGTGCTTCTTGAGCTTGGGAGTCACTGACTTGAGTCTTTGGGGGATAGAGCTATTTCCCTGAGTAGTGTTTCCACATGTGCTACACAGCTAAGGTAGTCAGACTAGGAGATTTACTGAAACATGCTCTGGGCTCACTAAATCACGTGCCTGGAGTCCATGGAACCATATGACACTCCACGTTTAGTTCTACAAGGCTTTCAGAAAGGGAGATTCCTACTTATGGAACCATTCATGTACCCAAGAACGTCCAAGATGCTCCAGATGACCTATAGTGTGTGAGTCCAGAATCCTGGGAGAGAAGCCACACGTTTGCTTCCTCTTTGGAGGAGAGGCAATAATTGTTAATGCTTTCTAGAGGAGAAAGGAGAAAGGCAGAATTCTCTCAATTTTCTGAAAGTACTACAGCTTTTCTCCCCACAACATAAAAAGAAAATTATCTGGTTCTAGCAAGCCATGAGGCTTTTGCTAGAATATGCCAGTCCCAGATAAGTACGGTTTTGGAAGTTCAATCTCAGGAATGTCTGATGAGTACTGGCCAGTGAGGAGAAGGATAGCTCGATGGCAGTGTGGGATACATACTGACAGCATCTTCATGAAACTGCAGGTGTTTCTTCATACAGAACTGGTGTGTTCGCCTCTCCTATGTGGATCTACTGTCCTCTCTTAAAGGCCAGTGGAATTAGCATGTTTGGTACCAGCAGCTCCTTTTCAATCCTAGTATTTTCAGGTCCTTGGAATTTGTTCCCACTTCTCCTATTTGTGTGCTATTTGTGATGTCCCTGCTGACTTTCACCCTGATGTTCCAGCTCACTAGAAGCCAGAAGGTCTCTGGGTTAACTTCTAACCAGAGGGTCTTCATTTCTGTTTGTTCAACACCTCCCTCCTCTTCCATTGGACCAATCCATGTGATCTGAGAGACAGTCTCCTTTCCTATGCTTTCAAGTCTCTGGAAAAGGACAAGGATGCTGGTTTCATTCCTGAGCCCTAGGACCATGTCGAAATCTTACGACAAGTCTGTCCTGAATGGGTTAAGTTCCCTGGGTTTCTATGATCCAAGCCGAGAGGGCAGAGTGGGAGGGAATGGTCCACCTCCTCCTTAGGATGATGCAAGAGCAATTACCAAGGTGAAATTCTGGAGAATGGCTTAAACATTTTATCAAACATTGGTGACCATGGAGCTTCTCCCTGACACATAAGAAACTCAGTCGGCTAATTAGCTGCCACACTTCTGCTCCACACTTTGAGAGTTCATGCAGAACATTCTGGAGTGCAATAATTTACCTACAGAGCCTATGAAGTCAGCTTTGCCTCTTCCTCCTCATATCTGAGCACTTTCTTACCTGGTTGCCTTCAGCAGAGGCTCACGGACCTTTCCAAGGTCATTTAGAAGTCATTTTATCCACCTGCTGCCTTTCAGTAATAACTCATGCATCCTTCCCAGATAAATGAGCATCTCCCCTAGGTTTAAAAATCGCCAGAAGGCGTTGTGTTCTTTTGGTTCTGTTTTTATTACATTGCGAACATTGGTACAAGGTTAAATACACACAGAGACAGACATCAGAGGGCTGCAGAGAACTTACACGTTGACATGCTTGTACATAGAGAAGGAGTACAGAGAGACCGACAGAGTATACAGATACACATACAATGCAGACAGCAGCCTTGGGAGTGCGGGCTACATCCGGTACACATTCCTACATGAAACAGCATTGGATACAGAGCGCAGGTGTCAGTTGATAAACATCATCAGTTAAAATCCAGCCATTTGTGTTACATTTGACAACAACAATACACAAAGCCTTATTACATCCCCAAGGGGTACAAGGTCTAGGGAACTTCAAAGAGCTCTATGGAATTGGCTCAGAGGCCAGGCTCTGAGGGTAGGAAAGGAGCAGGCAGCAACCACAAAGATACCAAGGGGAGGAAAAGCATCAGGCTGAGCAGTGGGGACAGTGAAGGAGGGGAGTCCAGGTAGACACGAGGTCGGGTCTATATCAATACCCTCAGGGAGATCAAGAAGCTCCAGATCCCTCCTCTGGGCTGGACTGGGCTGTGTCAACTCTCAGCTCCAGTACCCACCTCCACTTTCCAGCCTCACTGGAAAAATCCAGGGATTGCAGATGAACAAAGGGAGTCTTTTTCTTTTTCTGTTTTGTTTAAGTTACATTTGGTAGCTAAGTCCCCAGCCCCAGGCCACAGGCACAGGACGTCACCCCTGCATGGTGAGGACCGCCATGAACGCCTCTGTGCTGGCAGCCTTGGGTTCTAGCCTTGGCTCTGCAATCTGCTAGCTGAGCAATCTCAAAGAAGTCACTTAAGCTCTCTGGACCCCAGCTTCTTCATCTGTAATATGAGGACGCTGGCTAGATGACCTCTAGAACCCTTCCAGAGCTTACAAAGGGAAATTCAGGTGAGTCCTAATAGCACCTTTTTCTGCAGGAGAAATAAGACAAAAAGGAAAATGTTCGTCAAAGGTAACTCAGCTTCTCATCCGCCCCTCTTCCCTTACCCCATAGCCATCCCCAAAGACCAGACTCTGAGATCCAGCAATTAGACACCTTGAAACCTGGCTCTGTGCCCAAACCCATCCAATAAAAGCTCCCTCGGTTCTGTTCAGGGCAGACTTCTGAAGCTTAGGAGTAAACCAGTGTCTGCAAAGATAGACGTGACATTGGCTTTGCTTTGTAAACCCCAGGATTCTACCCCAGTGCCTGGCCAATAGGATAGGTTTCTTGTCTTCATCTTCGGCATCGGCATGTGA
The DNA here is from genome assembly GCF_051225735.1 of Oryctolagus cuniculus. Classification (NCBI taxonomy): domain Eukaryota; kingdom Metazoa; phylum Chordata; class Mammalia; order Lagomorpha; family Leporidae; genus Oryctolagus; species Oryctolagus cuniculus. The sequence continues at coordinate 55,611,649 of NC_142883.1, read as the reverse complement.
CAGAGTGGTTTGATGGAATTTCTGCTGGGTGTGAGTTCCAAATACATTCATATTCTCTCTCTCTCTCTCTCTCTCTTTCTGAAACCCCAGGGGAGGCATCGCAAAAAAAAAAAAAAAAAAAAAAAAAGTGGAAAAAGGGAAAAACAACGTGATTTGATATCAATGAATTTTTCATGTCCTATAAGCAGTGACCAGAGAACTCAGTAATTCCGCCACCACCATTGTCTGTCTTTGCCTCCTCTTTCCTCTCCTTGGCTACCAATAAGAGGGAGAACATGAGTCCTGCTGCACGTGTCCCTGTCTGCAGGCAAGGCACTGCTGGAACCATAGGGATATGCAATTGGAGGCCCTTTTTCTCTGAGTATTTCTAGATGCAGTGGATATCTCTCTCTTTCTGTGTGCGTATGTGTGTGTTGTGCACATGTGCGTGTCTTCTCCACTGTCCATTTCTCAAGAAACACCACCTTGTGACCATCTGAATTCTCTTTGTTCCGTGTTTTTTCTCTTCTCTATCCTTTAGCACCTATCCAGGTGCCCAGTATCCTCCCATTCTTATAAATGGGATTAGATCACTTCTTGGTCTGCCCTTCTAGAATGAAAACAACCTCATTAATTCCTGTAACTAATTCTGAGCCCTTTCACTGTCTTTGCCATCCTGAAAATAGTGTTTGTTTACTTGGCTCCATAGCAGCACTTCAATCGATAATCGGCTGGAAACAGTAAGATTAGTTTTTTGTTTTTTGTTTTTTGTTTTTTTTTTTTTTTGACAGGCAGAGTGGACAGTGAGAGAGAGAGACAGAGAGAAAGGTCTTCCTTTGCCGTTGGTTCACCCTCCAATGGCCGCCGTGGCCAGCGCGCTGCGGCCGGCACACCGTGCTGATCCGATGGCAGGAGCCAGATACTTATCCTGGTCTCCCATGGGGTGCAGGGCCCAAGCACTTGGGCCATCCTCCACTGGCCACAGCAGAGAGCTGGCCTGGAAGAGGGGCAACCGGGACAGAATCCGGCGCCCCGACTGGGACTAGAACCCAGTGTGCCAGCGCCGCAAGGCAGAGGATTAGCCTTTGAGCCGTGGCGCCGGCAAGATTAGTTATTAAGAACCTGGTTTCTGAAGCCAAAGAGACTTGAGTTCAAGTCCACTTACAAGTTGTGTGCTCAAGGCAAGTTACTTCAAACTGCAGAGCTTCAGTTTCCTCTGTACAATGGGATTAATGAAAGCAGCTACAACACTTGGTAAGACTGAGTGAGGTCATTCATGCAAAGTGCTCACTGCAGTGTTTAGCACGGTGCATGACTCAGAAGCAACCACAGAGGCTGGCGCTGTGAAGTAGCAGGTAAGACTGTCGTCTGCAGTGCCAGCATCCCATGTGTGTGCCAGTTCGAGTCCTTGCTGCTCCACTTCTGATCCAGCTCTCTGCTGTGGCCTGGGAAAGCAGTAGAAGATGGCCCAATTTCTTGGGCCCCTGCACCTGCATGGGAGACCCAGAGGAAGCTCCTGGCTCCTGGCTTTGATTGGCGCAGCTCCAGCTGTTGCAGCCAATTGGGGAGTGAACCAGTGGATGGAGGACCTCTCTCTCTCTGTCTCTCCTTCTCTCTCTATGTAACTCTGACTTTCAAATAAGTAAATCTTAAACAAAAAAAAAAAAAAAAAAAAGAAGAAGAAGCAACCACAGCAACAACTCTGTCTTCCTTGACCTCCAATTTCTCTATACACCCAGGTATAACCAGAAATTCAGCTATGTCCAACAGAATTTTCTGAGCTGATACAATTCTAATACAGAGGCCACTAGCCACATGTAGTTACTGAGCACTTAAAATATGGCTGGTTAAAGTTAGAAAAGAAAATTTCAAGTTGATTTCATTAAGTTTAAATAATCACGTGTGCCTAGTGGCTACCAAATGAGACAGTGCCGACTCCTTTCTCTGTCATTGTCTTTGTTTCCATTTCGAACAAGCCAGGGACATTACGGTATAAAATATGGGCTGTACTGGGCTCACCACTTGATACCACCATGCAAACTAGGGCAGGTCGGTTCAATTCTGTGCCTCAGTTTCCTCGTCCAACGATCCAATACTCCAAGATCCCTTCCATCCAGAGCTGCTACCTATGAGTGTATGGGTTGAGTGCAGCACTCTCAGAGGCAGGTGGCTCCATTCACAGTGACTACAGGTTTGTGGAGGGCACCCCCTAGAGCTGTGCAGCCTTGTGGTCACCTCTAAACATTTTGGGGCTTGAAAAAGGTTTTTCAAATTGCCTCCTCTGATATTTCCCACAAGTCAGGAAGGGTTTCTAGGCCAGCACATACTGCAGCCTGTGAGGGCAAATGGTATTCGAGGGCTACAGGGAAAGAGTACTGTGTGGGATAAGCTGGCCAACTATCAGCTTTGTCCCAGACTTCCAAGACTTCTATTTGTAGCCATTATTTAATAGGGAGTAATACCAGGCATCATTCTCCATTAAAGCACTAAATGGGTATGCATAAATTCTCAGTAGACATCCACACTTTAGCATAAATTAGCCTATTCTAAAGTGCTAACTAGCTGAGAGCTGTTTTGCTAATGTAAAGAGATATTCAGAGCCTGTCACTTGCCTTGAGAGGTGAAGCCTGGCGGTGTGTGTGTTGGGAGAGTGAAGCAGAGGGGTGTGTGTGTGTGTGTGTTTATGGGAGAACATGTAGATAAGTGCTTCAGAGGAGATGAAAGGACCTGAAAGAGCGGACGGCGTGCTCCATTGCTCACTCACTGGTGGCTCCATTCTTCTCACCCAGTGCTAGCCCTGCATTGAGGATGAATGAATCTATTCTTGGACAGCAGTGTTGCTCTTATCAGCTCCTCTCACTAGGCCCTGTGAACTTCCTGCTCCAGGGTAGACCTGGGGCTTGCATCCTCACCCTTCCTTTCCCACAACCAGTTTCAGTTGGCTGCATATTAATTATACATCCTCAGGAAGACAGTCCATGTGTTTCTGCCATGGCAGGTGCAGCTGCAACTACTGCCAGTCCAAACCCTGGAGGTCACAGAATGGGCTTATGATAGCAAGTGAGCGTAATCACTACCACTTCCATGCTTTTCCTCCCTTCCTCCCTGTCTCCCTCTTAATGACGGTGACAGCAAAGTCACAGAAACAAACATTTATTGAGTGAGGACTGTACGCCAGGCACTGTGTTAAGCACTTACACCCGTCACTCTACCCCATCATCGAGTAAACCCTGTATGAGTGTAGAAGGAGGCATTCAGGCTCAGAGAGGGCAAGGTCACAAGTTGCATTACGTGGCTGAGCCGGAGATCCAACTCAGGTCTGTCTTGCTCTGCAGTCCAGGCCCTTGCCTTGCCCTCCTCCACTTTCCCTCCTTCATTTTGCTTCCTTTATCTTCTCACTCTTTACTTCTCATGGGGGAGGCTCTTGGAAGCCAGACTGAGGCCCTGCCCGCAAGGAGACAGACACACACACGTTTCTAATTGGATGCCAGATAGAACTGGAAGTGGATCTTTCCAGGATGTTTGGGGGTGGAGGCAAAGGGTAGATGAGCTCACGGAAGGATGAGGACCCACCCCAAGGAGGGTTCTGCAGAGGATATGCCCTTTGACCCAAGCCTCAGCTACTGAGGACAACACAGAGTTCTCACCCTGAGAACTCCAGCTTCCCCCAGCATGTCCCATACGGCTTCTATTTAGGTAGTGGAGGAGCAGGAAGAGGAGATACAACAAGCCTGAGATTCTTGGCCAGAATGAGCTAAGATTCCTCCACTTCCCAACCCACTGCCTTCTTCTCTTCCTTCTACAAACACTGTATTTATTAAGCACTTCGTTGGGATCTGGGGGATGAATATATTAAAAACAATTAAATCCCATTCCTACATCCAGTTCTCACCTTTCCAAGCTGGGAGCTGGTATAATCAACGGATGGGTGCTCGGAGTCAGCAAGAAGGAAACTGGCTTCAACTGCACTCAAAAGGAGGGCTCTGTGTGTCTGCAGGAGAGGAAGCGTCTGCCCCTGGTATTGCACAATGGAGTGGGGAGAAGTTGAGAATGATGAGGTGAGGAGGAAGGTCTCAGAAGCAGAAGGAAACAGGAGTGAAGAGGGCTACTGGGAAGCTTTCCTGAACCCTGTGAAATTTAATGGAGTGAGGGCCCATGGTGTGGGACACAAGACTGGTGGTAATTTGTGGCTTTCTTTAGGGTAAAGGGAAAGATTTTGGACAAATGTTGGATAATGTATGGTGTTTCCTTGGTGGTTTGACAACACCCACCACTGAATCCTGGGCTACCAGCCTGAAGTGTCCAGGGATGCCTCCCTCAAGCTTAACAAGGTCCCATCTTTCTCAGCAAGTGCCCCTGATCCACAGCCATCATCTCTTGTTTGGATGGTTGCAGTAGCCTATTCCGTGGTTATCCTGGTTTCACTTGGACCCTGGCATATCCCTTTCTCTTTACAGCCACCAGACTAATTATTTTAACCCACAGTCAGGTCAGTTCTCTCTGTACCCATCCTAGGTTTCATGAAAAAGCCAAGTCAGTAAACTTCTAGAAGCAATCTAAGAACATGAGCCAGATCGGTCTTCTGTGACGTCGGGTTCTTCATTCCTCATCCAGTTCCTCTGTCTCTGATGCTTCCTTCTCTTCTCTCCTCAGGTCAAGGCCTCAGGATGTCTGCTCTAAGGATTTATGCAGGGGAGAGAATTTAAAGGCCTATCCCAGGCAGAGGTCCTGCGGCTCTTCCCTCCTAGAGGGGCTTAGTGTCCACTGTTACGGGTAGCAGCATTCTGGTTCATGTATGCATTCGTTTGGCCTTCACTGTTTTAAAAGTTAGGAATTTAGATCCAGAATACGAATTGTTGACTTCTCTTTAAAAACAAGATATAGTCCTACAGCATCTGTATTCCAACATGGAAGCGACTGGTGGGAGCTCAGTAATTGGCCCACTGCTTTAACTAGGCCCCTGCTTTCCAGTATGTCAGAGTCTCTACCACTCTTCATCGTTTTCTACCTGCCCTTTTTTGTCCCATTTTATGCCTGGATCTTATGGGCATTTGTTTGGAATTATTAGGTTAGGCAATTTCTAAAATCTCTTCCATCCTATCTTATTTTTACATTACAATGAATCTAAATCAAGATGGCCCCTCTTGCTGGACTTAATTTGAAGTCTCCCTTGCAGTGGACTGAAGAGTGTGAAAACAATTTCAGGTAACACAAGGTTCTTTGGGAGGAAAACAGTGGTAAGAAAATGGAGAACCTCCTGTGGACTGGGGAATCTCTTAAAAACCTTTAGTATAATAGCGCAATGGGGACACTAGTCAGTTTTCATGAGATCACACTTGGTGGGTCCTTTTCTAAAAATGTATTCATTTGAGAGACAGAGACACAGAGAAGGGGAAAGAGAGAACACGACTCTCGAAATGCCTGCAACAGCCAGAACTGGAACAGGCTAGAGTCAGGAGCCAGGAACTCAATCCAGGTCTCCCATGTGGGTAGCAGGAACTCAATCACTTGAGCCATCATCACTGCCTCTCTGGGTCTGTGTTAGCAGGAAGCTGGAGTCAGGAGCCAGAGCTGAGAACTGAACCCAGGAACTCCAACATGCAACACAGGTATCCAAACTGTTGGCTTAACTGCTAGGACAAACATCTGCTCCTACGCCTCGTGAATCTGAAGTGATGTTGAGAGTCAGCTGTCAGCACCAGGGCAGAACACACCAGGTCATTCCTGGTACATAGGAAGCCATCAAAAAGACAGTTGTTAATGGATTGGTAGATGGGGGGAGGGAGGGAGGAAGGGGGATGGAGGGAGAAATGGGTAGGTGGATGGGTGGATTGGTGAGTGGATGGATGGAGGGATGGGTAGATGGGTAGGCAGGTGGGTGGGTGTGGGCATGGTCCAGATAAGAAAGAGGTGCTCTAGGAGAAGTCTCTTTGGGAATCCTCCAAATGCAGGCAGCCTTAATAATTGACACTCCTTTCCCTCAGCTTCTAACTGTGTGATTTGAAAGTCTGGCCTAAAGCCAAAACAGCATAACAGCTACACATTCCATAGAGAAATCAACCCCCTGATGGTTCTAAAGTATGGGGACTGCGAGAAGGCGATCCCACAGCACAAGAGCCAACATGCTCACTTAGTTCTCCGAGAGACGGTGTGGTGAAGGGGCCCATGTCGGAAGCAGCAGGAAGAGGCCTCAGTGTTCCTGCAAAGTGGCGGTCTTTATGTCATATGGCCAGGCTGGGGATACCTTGGGAGTGGATAAGTAGACAGCTGTCCACAGGCATTGGAAGGGGCTGAAGGCAGGAGAGAGTATGTGCTCAGGGCACACACCCTGAGCCAGTGGGGACTCCTGAAACAGGCCGATCTCCCCTCCTTTCCTGTTCCCCTGGCCCTAGCCCTCATCTAGTAATCCATCAGGATTCTCAAGTTCTCTTGACTTTTGCAGAACTTGTTTCTCTCTGGCCTCTGTGCTGGAGAACACAGCCCATGAATGTGGCTTATTTATGAACTCCAAGGAAGGAGATAGAGAAGGTACAACAGTGCTAGGTGGTGGGGTCAGTTTGTCCAAAATCACAAAACCACTAGATGATGGATGCTGGGCTTCTCTGCCTATAAGGCTCCCACTCAGAAGACCCAACAGTGGACAAGATATTTTCACCCTGAGGTCTGGGGTCTTCCCCTGGAGAGCTCCAAGAAGTCTAGTGGAGGCAGGATAACAAAGTTATTGCACCTTGCTCAAGTCTTTCTTGCTTTTAGTCATGAAAGTTCTGGTTCAAAGGACCCCTTGTTCCTGGGTAATGTCTGAAAGGTTTGTCACCCTGGTCAGAAGGTGGGTCATCCTCAGGCCCACAGTGAGTGGGCACGTTGAGCAATGTTAGTGACTGGCTCCAAACCTCAGACATGTTCGTTGAATGGGTGCAGACTTTAGCCTGGGAACTGAGAGTTCTAGAAGCTCCCCGGATGAGCCATAGCCAAGGTTGAGAACCACTGGTTTCCTCTCAGGAACTGGGCTCAACACTGTCACCTGGTTAGCCCATCACCTACCCAGATTTGTCCTCACCCTTCCAACCAATCCGTTTCCTACCAAAGTAAGCAGAAACCTCTGGGCCAGGCATCCAAGAGCTTTCCCTAACTGCTCCAACCTAACTTTCAAGGCCCCTCCTTCCTCTGTTCTCTTAACATGTAAACTCTCCGTTACATGAAGCAGTAGCTCCTGAGAGTCCTGATGCAAGAGGCCCTGAGACTCCGAGTAGCTCTCTTTTCACAGTCACTTTCTGGAGCTTCTTGTTCCCCAGAAATTCTGTGGGTGCACAGAGGCAGTGTGCTGGGGAAGATATTCACTTTTTGGTGAAATAATGGCACAGTGCACCTATACACAGCCCAGTTGGTAGGTCACCAGTAATGCAGCAAGCAGAGTGTAGGGCACTGGTGGCCAGGGCCCTGAAGAAGGCAGGAAACACATTGAGGAGGTGGGGCTGACGAGGGATTCCAAGGCAGCTGAGGGGGGCTCTGCCTGCCCTCGGCTCTGCCTGGGATTCCTCCCCGGTCCTGTGCAGCATATGGACTGTGAACGTGCAGGAAGAAACAGAACCCCCCTGGCTGAGCCAGCCTCAAGTAACCATGTGAATGAGGACTGCCTTCTGCTAGCTGAGCCTGACTTAATTGGTATTTCTCCTAATTATCAGATTTAATCACCACCTCTCTGGTGAAATAATTTTTGACTCAGATGAGAAATTAGTATTAAAAAAAGAAGCAGTAGGAAAAATATGTAAAGGAGAACTGAATGCAGCAAAAGCACATATTTTTAAATGACTTTTTCGGGATGTGCAGAAACATTGCCTCTTTTGCCACTGTCTCTGTCTGACAGGGGTCATGAGGCCGGTGTCTCTGAGCAGACACCCACCCCGTTGGCTGTCTTGTGTTAGGGGAGCAGCTGAGGGGATCTGAAGCTGGGGAGGCTGGGGATCCCCAACCCTAAATGGGGATCCTTCTTTGATGCCTTCCATATGGTTAACACTTAGGCTTGGAAACCCTGTTGCTGTGCCTAGGGAAGAACCTGAGGTTCCTCTGGATCTAGGAGGGTTGGATAGGTAGACAGAACATGTGTGCACACATGCATGTGTGTGCATGTATGGTGCCAAAGACATACAAGTAGCCATTGCTTTTTTTTTCCTTCTAGGAGTCATATTTTGGCTGACCAGCTAAGTGGCTGCCATGGTCAAGAGATGACCCTGCTATATAGATGAACACACAGTAATGATTAGCCACAGCTTCTGGAATATTCTTCATTCCCATGGAAAAGTCAATTGTTAGTGTATAGGATCTCCATGTAGCAGAAAGTGGCTGACGGTAGATGGGCTGATCTCAAAGTTCCTTTCGTATTGATGCTGGGATTCTGGGATTGCGGTTGGTGAGAGAGGGAAAGACCGTGGATCTAGCGGGGCAGACAGGAGTGGCAGCCTCTGAGGAAAGTGAGCTGGGTGTGACACCAGGGAAGGAGGAGGGAGAGAGGGAGGAAAGGGACTGGGACCATCTGAGCACAGGGAAAGTCTATGGCTGGGTCTGATTTCAGGAAGGACTACATGCAGGGCACTTGGCTTCAGGGTGAAAGGCACCCTTGCCCTGCTGTGTCATCAGGGGAAAAGGACACCTGGGTGAAGGGACACCGACTCTCGATGCATGGAGTAGTCTATTGCAAAGGGGAAAGGTGGAGTGCATCGAGCCCTCACCACGCACCATGATCTGTGCTAGACACTTCCATGCACTTACTTCCTACAACAACCTTGTGACGTACTCATCATCATCCTCACTTTATGAATGGCAAAATTAATAAAATCTGGGTTCATAAGGGGTTAAGTGGCTGACCCAGAGTAAATACCTGCTTCTGGTACAGAGAAGGCTGAGACTTGAACCTGAATTCATCTGATTCCTCAAATCCAGCATCTTCTACCGTATCATCAAGGCTGAAGCAGTTGGCTGCACAACACCGTCTGTGGTGTTTATAAGTCAGTGTCAGGGTCTGCTCAGCTTCGAGTTGTGATAACTACTCTTGCAACTGAACCTTGATTGAACAAAGTGAGGCAGAACATTCAGTGACCTGCACTTTTAACCTTCTGCGATGTTTTTAACCCTTCACATTGCATATCGACCTTTACTTGGGCATGCGTAGGAAGCTCCAAGAAGAACAAAAGATCAAGGTAGGAGACCCCCACCCCACCCCCACCCCATCTGATCAGATGCCTCTGATCAGATCCCACTTTGTTTCCTGAAAATCTTCAGTCATCTCCCTTTAAGTACACGAAACTGAATGTTAACATTCAAGTTGGTATTTAAGTCCCTTTATGTGTGGCATCAGCCCATACTCCTGTTAGTGCTCCATAACTCCAATCAAAAGGGACACATCTTGGGTTGTTTTCCATGTAGCTCCAGTTACTTAATATTCTTTTTCCTTCCAGAGTCTACTTTTTTTCCTGGCAAAACCTCCACTTAGGGCCATTATTTCCGTGAAGGTCCATTCTGCTGACAACAGATATCTCCCTCCAGGTCACTCAGTAAGTTAAAGAGCTAGGCTTGCCCCTCGAGGACACTCACTTGGGGTTTAGTCCTTCTACAGAATCTTGAAGCTGGGGAAGCATTCCTTTTTTTTTTCTTTTTTTGACAGGCAGAGTGGACAGTGAGAGAGAGAGACAGAGAGAAAGGTCTTCCTTTTCCATTGGTTCACCCCACAATGGCCACTGTGGCCAGTGCACTGCGCTGATCCGAAGCCAGGAGCCAGGTGCTTCTCCTGGTCTCCCATGCGGGTGCAGGGCCCAAGCACTTGGGCCATCCTCCACTGCACTCCTGGGCCACAGCAGAGAGCTGGACTGAAAGAGGGGCAACCGGGACAGAATCCGGCGCCCCGACCAGGACTAGAACCTGGGGTGCTGGCGCCACAGGTGGAGGATTAGCCATGGCGCCGGCCGGAAGCATTCCTAACCAGACACTGGCCCTGGGCTGAAGGGACCACCAAGGGACCCATGCTACTAGAGAGTCTCCCTCTCGCTTTGTATGGTTAGGAAGGTTGCCATAAGGGTGAGACCCAAGTCTGAATTCAAGTCTGCATTGGATCTACTTGTCCTGGGAAACCTAGACATGGTTTGTTACAGCTGCATTTGTCAAAAAGTCAGAGAAGGCTCTTTCTCTTCATTGAACTATCCGTGGGATGCATGACATCAGTGGACTTGAACTGCTCCTGTGGATGGTCATTTCTCCATGGGCTTTACGAATCCATCCACAGACACCTTCCACTGATATGGGAAAAACAGGGCAGGGTACTCAAGGTAAGGATGTTGGCCTGGGTGTGGCCACTGCCTAGGAGCCAGGCTGCCCTCCCTTCTTTCTGCAGGACATGGGGATCTACAGTCACTGCTGGCTGGACCTTTCCAGAGTGTAGCAGAGCCTGTGTGGACTCAGAACCTGCTGGAGCAGAGTGTGAATAATGGGAACCGCTTCTGACTTAATTAGACTCACATTAACACTGCGCTCCCTAAAGATTGCAGAGGCGGGTGGCCTCATGCCTCCCCCTTCCATGACCTGAAATGCTCTCTCACTCCACTCAAGGCTGAGGCTTCCTGCTTCACCAGCAGGAGAGTTCTGTCCTCTTCCTCTGTTTCCATCCTCTTCCCCTCTCTCCTTCTTCACCCTTCCTCATCCTTACCCTTTCCCCTTCTCTTGGATTTTATGTTGTTTCCTCTCCCATGATTATTCGCCATTTCTTTCTTCTCTTCTCCTTTCCATCTTCCTCCATTCTGTTGGTACCCCCCAGTTCTGTACTCTGCATCTACTGAGTCTGCCTGTTTGATATCTGTGAGCACAGGCCAAAGCCTTGATATCCTGTGGTCACACAAGGACTAGAAGGGATGGCAGGTGTTCATGTCCTTCTTCCCTGACTCCTCGTGTTCCCCACTCCCTTCTGCAAAGGGAAAAACAAAGGTCATGGCCAATTCAGTTAGGCTGGAGACAGAAGGGAAAGCTGTGAGAAGCTATGAAGGGAAGCCCTTGTTTCTTGGATACTGCTATGCCAGATTTTTCAACCTGGGTTCTATTGACTTGGGGGCTGGATAATGTCTTTGTTGTGTGTGTGTGTGTTGTGGGAGGGCATTGTGCTGTGCACTATAGGGTGTTTAGCAGGGTCCTTGACTTTTACCACTAGATGCCAGTAAATTGGCACCCATCCCAGCCTCCCTCAACTTGAGATATTCAAAAATGTCTTCAGAACCCTCGTTTAAGCTTAGCTTCCTTGCCACTTCTTAGCACCTACCCCTGGCTTCTTACATTTAAGCTCTCTTAAGTTTCTTTTTTTTCATTTTGCAAATGAGGCCATTACCTACTTCACAGGATTAATATGAAGGACAAATGAGATACAAACTATAAAGTACTACATAATATTACATAAAATATATTTAAACACTACACTATGTTATTATATGCAAATAGAACTAAAGCCAGATACTCAAGGGAGAGTTAATTATAAGTGGGGATGCCAGAAACTCAGTTGATTAGATTGGGAGATTTGTGGGAAATTGTTCAGAAGGAATAAGGGACTCAGCAGGCAGCATGGGAGGAGAGCACCATGAAACAGAAGAGAAAATTTCCAGAAAACTAGAGCCCCAAGAAGCACTGTGGTTAAGAGGCTAATGCTGGTCTGGGGTTTTTGTCTTCCTATTTGGAGGAAATGATTTGAGGACTCAAGGAAGGGCTTGTAGAATCCACAGTTGAAGGTGAAGGCCACACTGTAGTGAGCGGCAAGACCAGAAAGATTTTAGAGACTTCTTGGTTAATCAAGAAGAGAGAAAACACCTGTACAAGGAGGACCCAAGCCATTAAAAAAACCAGATGACCTCAGAGATGGACTTGCCAGGGAGTGGTGTGGACATCTGCTGGGTGTGCTGTCCAGCGTTCCCCATCCTATTTCCTAAGAATGGTACACTGGTTTTCCTTTGGGGAGCCACCCACTTCCTATTTTCTGTCCTCGGGCCTTTGATCATGGACATGACTATCATACTTGCCAGCCTTCAGTGACAGACTCAAGGATCGGCACTTAACTCAGATACGGCCAGCCAGATCAGCGCATAGCCCAGTTGATGTCAATGAGATCCCATGGATGTTAGCTTTGGGACTTCTACGCAGTACCTGGAGAGGAAGCATGCACTTTCTCCCAAGGTGTCTAACATGGAAGGAGGAAAAAGAGCCTGTCTGAAAAGGAAGCAACAGAACAAAGCAGAGCAAGAGGTGGACAGAGATGGATTAATGATGACACTATCCATACATCTGGATCCAGTCATGCCTGAAGCCTAATACTCCATGCATGCATAGAAATGTGAGGCCATAAATTCCACTTAAAATTCTTTGTTTTTGTTTTGTTTGGTTTTGTTTTTTGGCTTAGCTGAGTTTAGGTTGGCCTTCTGACACTAAAAGAGCTCTTCACTATAAGGAGGTAGTATGGTAAAAAGGCTGGTCAAGGGGTCAGGGATTCAACTCTTGGCTAGAGGCAGCCATCGTTCCTCTTTGAACTTTAGCCTGTACTCATCTGTAATATGAAGATGCTGAACAAGGAAGTGTTGAAGAACTCTTCATACCAGCAAATATGACGATTCTCACCACTGTTTTAAAAATTTTACTTATGTATTTGAGAGGCACACACACACACACACACATACACAGAAAATGCTCCCATCCACTGATTCACTCCCAAATGCCTCACAAAAGCCAGGGTTGGACTGGGGCCAAATCTGGGAGCTGGGAGGTCATCTGAGGTCTCCCACATGACTGTCAGGAACCCAGCTACTTCAGTTATCAAATGTTTCCCAGAGTCTGCCTAAGCAAGAAGCTGAAATCAGGAGCCAGAGCCAGGAATTGAACCCAAGATACTCTGATGTGGGACACGGGTGTCCTAACCACTAGGCTAAATGCCTTTCTGTGACCATTCCTACCGATCATTTCTGCCTACAAAGAGCAAGCACCACGTCTTCTAGAGGGCCAGTTCCTGGACATTGTGCAGCAGCTTGGGGTGGCTTCTCACTATCTATTTGTCCAGACAGCTGAGAGCTCACCTTGGACAAAACTGTGAGGTTAGGGAAATTTTTCTCCATTTGCAACATCCTCCTCCTCTTCTGTTGCTGTGAGACGGTTGGCTCTTCCTCTCTCCCTGCCGCAACAAAAACAGATCTGATGATGCCAGACCCTTTAGTTGGAATGAAGTTTAAACAGGCCCTTTGCCTTTCAAAACAACTTGAGCAAACCTTTGGTTGGGCTCCAGGTGATCCTTCATTGAGATTCACTTTATGACCTTCAGAGAAGCTAACCTGAAGGTGAGTCGTCACCTCGGACCTGTCTTTGAGAAGGGCCACGGCCCTAAGAGTAAACTCCAGGTTCTCAGGAAAGGGCAGTTGCAAGCTAATGTCACTCCAAGCTGGAGCTTTAAAGAGACTGGCAGACCGGAGAGGATATTCACAAAAGGGTCCTGGCATTAGCAAATTGTTAAATTGAAATGTTTCCAGTCTTAGAAAGAGTCAGGGGCATTAGTACACTCTGGCTGAGGCTAATCCTATTATTGGGAACTCTATCAGTGCGTTCTTGCTCGAGCCTAATCTCGGGGGTGGATTACTGCAGGGGCTGCTTTTCATTTCTGCTCTCTCTGCTTTAATGATATTTCCTGGCTACATCGTCGCCGGATTAGGACAGGGCTGCAGCTGGCTTGTCCTTGCCCCCACCCCACCCCCAACCAAATCTCTCCACATTCCCTGGGAACACTATGCGTATGGCTACTCTTGATAAGGTAGTGAGAAAGTTTATTTTTGCAAACAGTGAAAAACAAGAATGGCAATCTACTTTGCATCCCAACTTTGAGGCTTTAATTGTCACAGTGAGTGTCGTAACCCCTGGATGTGCAGTGGAGGAAGAGGAGAGAATCTTGCAACACCTGGGCTATTCCTGCAGTATCTGTGGTGCTGCCAAGGACCATGGTGGCTCTTGGTACTTCCAGATGGAAGCCTGCTGGGTCTGCCTATGCCTAAGAAAGCCCATGTATGTGTGGATACAGGGGTGCTTCCCCCAGATCAGGGGTCTGCAAACTCTCTGTGTAATGGGCCAGAGAGTAAATATTTTAGGTTGTGCAGGCTGTAAGTTCTCTGTCACAATGCAGCTTTGCAGTTGTGGCACAAAAATGGCTGTGGACAATATGTAAATAAATGGCTTATTGTGTGCACTAATGAAATGTCATTTACAAAGAAGATGGCACTGGATGAGCCCTGTAGGCCCAGCTGTCTGACTCCTAGGCAAGACACCAACTGTACTGCATGACTTGGTTAACCGGTGTGAACAGAATGTAGACAGTCTGCCTTTTTCTTTCACACCCCTCCATTGTGGGGGTAGGATGGATAGGAGACCAGCTACTGATGACAAGAAGGGTAGATGAGATGAACCCTTGAGAGTCTTCCTAGTGACCAGATGCTAGGGTTCAGGGCTGTTGAAGAATCATAAAAAACTCTTCCTCCAGGTATCTATTTATGGTCTCACCTTGAGTGCTGTCTTGGCTAAGATGAGAAAGGTCCTTACAGATAATCACCACAGTGCTTGCCCAGGGCTACAGTCTCTGGCAGCTCATGTCATCAATTCCTCTGGTTGTACCATTTTGTCCTATATGATTGGCCCTCCATATACCTGATTCCATATCTGCCAATTCAAACTCAATTGAATATGGACTAAAAAAATTTTACACCCTACTCAATGTGTACAGACATGTTTCTCATTATTATTCCCTAAACAATGCAATATAACAACTATTTACATAGTACTGACATTGTATTAGGTGTTAAAAGTAATCAAGGGGGGCCGGCAATGTGGCATAGTGGGTAAAGCCACCTCCTGCAGTGCTGGCATCCCATATGGGCGCCGGTTCAAGTCCCAGTTGCTCCATGTCCAATCCAGATCTCTGCTGTGGCCTGGGAAAGCAGTAGAAGATGGCCCAAGTCCTTGGGCTCCTGAACGCACATGGGAGACCCCAAGGAAGCTCCTGGCTCCTGGCTTCGGATCAGCGCAGCTCTGGCAGCTGCAGCCAATTGGGGAATGAACCAGCGGATGGAAGACCTCTCTCTCTCTCTCTCTCTCTCTCTCTCTGCCTCTCCTCTCTCTGTGTAACTCTGACTTTAAAATAAATAATAAATCTTTTTTTAAAAAGTGTTTAAAAAAAAGTAATCAAGGGGCTGGCACTGTGGCACAGTGGGTGAAGCAACCATCTGCAGTGCTGGCATCCCATATGGGTGCCGGTTTGAGTCACAGCTGCTCTGCTTCCAATCCAGCTCTCTGTTAATGTACCTAGGAAGGCAGCTGAGTATGGCCCAAATCCCCCTCACCCATGAGGGAGACCTGGAAGAAGCTCCTGGCTTCTGGCTTTGGATGGGCCCAGCTCCAGCCATTGTGGCCATCTGGGGAGTGAACAGAGGGTAGAAGACACCTCTCTCTCTCTCTCTTCTCTCTCTTTCTGTAGCTCTTTCAAATAAGTAAATAAATCCTTTTAAAAGAGTAATTGAGAGATGATTTAAAGTAGATAGTAAAATTGCATAGGTTCTGTGCAAAGACTACACCATTTTACACAAGGAACTTTACTTCCCTAAAGGTTTTGGTTATGGGGGGTGGACTGATCCCACCTGGACACCAGGGGAAGACTGTGTAGTTATTCATCCAATTCCTTGTTACTCTCTTTGCAGCACTTTGCATGGTTAGAGTGGGGGTGTTGCATAATTATTTCTTGAGTCTGTTGCCCACGATGGGCCAGAGCTTGTACTAGTCACTGTGTTTCACAGGAAAGAGACTCAGCTCCTGGCGTCAGGGAGCCCACAGTGTAGGTGACGAAGACTAAAAGAAACACACATGAATGTGTTAAGTGTTGTGAGAGCAAGCAAACAGCCCTGTTGTGTGACAAGGAGTCATCCCAGGGCCTCTTTGCCTCTTTGCCTCCAATGCCCAGTGCCATGCAGCACAAAGCTCCCACCCCTAGCGGCTGCTCGAGCAGCACCGAGTGCTGTTCACCTGCTCAGAATCACAGTCAGCGTCGGCGACACAAGCTTCCATAGCCTATTTGTAGTAGAAATAGAGTGCGGCCCATTCAAGGGGAAAAAAACCCTCCCCTTCTTTGCTTCTTACAGCAGTTTTTGTTTATCTCATTATCTCCCAACCTGAAGAACAGGACCATCTGGCATGCGGGCATGTTAACAAGATCATAAATTAGGAGGAGAGATGAAGCCAGATTTCCATAATGGTCGCAAGACAGAAATCAACGGGGCTGGATGGAATCCGCTTGGAAGGTAGGGTGGGAGGGAAGTGGAGCAAAATGGAAGTGCCTCAGCGCATCCTGAAATGAAAATGAAAAACACAGATCCTGAGCCATTTAGGAGCAGTGTTTAAAAAAAAAAAAAAAAAAAGCACTAGCAAAGCATCTCTCCTTCTCCCTGACTCTCTCCTGCTTCTTTCTCACTTCCTGTCTACTGGGTCTGCCCCTAGGGGTGAGGCCAATGTCAAGCCCTTATTCTCACAGGTGGCTACTGCAAATAATCCTGTGAAAATTCATTTTGCAGAGGAAGAGGCGCACCCAGTGCACAGTGTGCTTGGGCCAGAGCTTGGGGATGAAATTTAGTATCTGCTCCAGAGTCTGTCTTGGGATTTCTGGAGTCTTCTGCAACTTTAAGTCTTGGGTATGGCCAAGGTGCCTGTGGGTAACTCACATGAGCAGGCATTGCCCTCTGATTAACTGGATAACTAGAACCCCCAGTGTATGCACATCAAACCAGTTTTGCCTGCATTTTCTCCCACTGAATTGCTCTTGGCTTTTGGCAGAGAGAAGCACCCTTGTGCTGGTTCCCCCAGAGAGTATTTAATGAGCCTCGCCTCTCCTCTCCTCTCCTCTCCTCTCCTCTCCTCTCCTCTCCTCTCCTCTCCTCTCCTCTCCTCTCCTCTCCTCTCCTCTCCTCTCCTCTCCTCTCCTCTCCTCTCCTCTCCTCTCCCATGGCTCCTCATGGCTCCTCCAGGCCTCTCTCTACCTCCTATGGCTGCTGGTCCCTTTCTTTGCCTTCTATCCTGATAATAGAAGCACCATCTCTGAACAATGATATGTGTGGGGGATTATATTGCTCCACTGACTGTATTCGGAGGACATCAGGGAAAGAAAAGGGTCTTTTTAAGAGTTAGAAGTATATTCAACAAGCCGGCGCCGTGGCTCAATAGGCTAATCCTCCACCTTGCGGCGCCGGCACACCGGGTTCTAGTCCCGGTTGGGGCGCCGGATTCTGTCCCGGTTGCCCCTCTTCCAGGCCAGCTCTCTGCTATGGCCAGGGAGTGCAGTGGAGGATGGCCCAGGTGCTTGGGCCCTGCACCCCATGGGAGACCAGGAAAAGCACCTGGCTCCTGGCTCCTGCCAGGATCAGCGCGGTGCGCCGGCTGCAGCGGCGGCCATTGGAGGGTGAACCAGCGGCAAAGGAAGACCTTTCTCTCTCTGTCTCTCTCTCTCACTGTCCACTCTGCCTGTCAAAAAAAAAAAAAAAAAAAAAAAAAAAAAAAAAAAGAAGTATATTCAACAGAGAGAGCTTAAAGAAATCAAATGTATGCCAGTTGTAAGCCTTCTAATAACACCATCACGGATTCACCATAGGCTCTAACACTGCTTGCAAGCTGATTTCTGTCCGTTTCTTTCTGGTAGGCAGGTGGAGCAACGTGTTACAAAGTTTTCAGTTTCTTCCATAGATTTTTCCAACTATTTATGCTTTTAAACTTTTTAAAAAGCCAGAGTTGATCATGTACAATTGTGTGTTTCCTAGAAAATTGCTCTTTTTGCAGACATGACAAATCTTATTTTCTATGCCTGTATCTTACCCATTTTTAATCTTTTGTGTATTCAGATCTTTCTCTTCGGTTCTTTCTCATTTCCATGGATGCATGCTTTGTTTAAACCACAATTTCTGGATTGACTAATCTACTTTGCTTTATAATTTATTAACTTCTATTTTTATCTTTATCAACTATACCCTCCTAATTTTCCAGAATTTATTAACTGTATTATTCTACATGACTGGATAATATATTTCCTTTTATTGAGTCAATTAATATTTTCATCTCTTAAAAATATTTATTTGAGAAAAAGAGAGAGAGAGACAGAGACAGAGACAGAGAGAGAGAGAGAGCGAGCCCACCAACTGGTTCACTTATCAAATACCCACAATAGCCAGGCCTAAGCCAGGCCAAAGCCAGGAGCCGGGAACTCAGTCCAGGTCTCCAATTCAGGTGACAGGGACACAGATACTTGAGCCATCACTGCTGCCTTCTAGGGTGTGCATTAGCAGGAACCTGGAGTCAGGAGCTGGAGCCAGGTGCCAGGAGTCAAAACCGGGTACTCTGATGGAGGATGTATGTGTCTTAGCTGCCATACTAAATGCCCGCTCCTGCACAACATTTTTTTTTCAACCTAATATATGGTCAAATTTTGTAAATATCCCATGGTCACTAGAGAAGAAAATGTTCTTTCATCTTTGTAGGTTGGTGACATAAAAACATTCAGCTAACCATGGCTTTATTCTTGGAATTCTATGTTGCTCTGAAAATGTTGCCTTTTATTATTTCTATTGAAATTTTTTCCTTCAGTTCTAACTATTTGTGCCTTAGTATTTTGGTGTAACATGATTATGTATGTGAAGGAATGGTGTTAGATTTTCATCATGGGCTATAAGGCTGTATCAATAAAAAAAAAACTGTATCATCTAAGTAATTTGTCACTAAGGTTCTATGCAACCACCCCACCCCCATTTTCTTTTTATTTGCATCACCAAGTATTTTGTTCTTGTTGTTGAGCTCTTAACTTTTGTATTTTTGGATTAACTGTGTTGTAGGTGTATTTCTTGTAGATAAGGTGATGTTAATCTTTATTCCTTAAAACCCTCTGAAAATTTGCATTTTAATACAAGAGTGGGACCTACTTATCTGTGTCTTCTATCTGACTTTTTTCTTATGGCTGTATTGTAATTTTTTTTGCCTTTCCTTTTTATATCTCCTTGCTATTTATTTCAAAACATTAGCTTTATGGGATGTTTTTACCCCAGAAGTAGTTACTTCTGATTTTACAAATTTTGTCAAGTCTGTGTACTCTTCAGGATTATCAAAGTCAGTAATGAAGCAGTAACTGACACTTTTTATCACAGAGGAAGAAAAAGTTGCCATATATTTATGTCTTTTGCCCTTTTCCTCCCAGATTTACTTTCATGCTATCAAATTTTAGGGCTTCTCTAGTACTGATAAATGCTTTATTTACATTGTGCATTGTTTGTTTTCTAGGAATCGTGCTGTTTTGTAATGGTATTGACAATCGTTATCTAGACCCATATGTCTAAGTACCTTCCAGGGCCATCATGTTTCTTGTGAGCTCTTTTGAATTACCATGTGGTTGTCAGCAAAGCGTCTCAGTGTACTCTTATTTTATTAAGGAAAAAAGTGACATGATATACATTTGGAATTCTGACATATCTGAAAAAGTCTCTGTATTGCCTTTAAGAGTCAATGAGCCCTTAGCTGACCTGTGTGTTCTTGGATCAACATCCCTCATTGTGTAGGTAGCCACATCTTCTGGAATTTACATAACCCTGTGATGGAAACTTCTGGGGAAAATCTAACTTGTGCTCCTTTGTAAATAGCTATTTTATTTTTTCAATTCTTTGCCTGGAAATTTGTCATATTCTTTCTTTATCCTTGAAATAACAAAAATCAATATATTCCTATGTGTTGCCTACTTTTAATTAATTGTGCCTGAGGAGCCCATTCCTTCTAGCTAGTCAAGCCTTCCTAAATGCAGGTGAATCATCTTCTACTCTTTTATTGTTTATATAGATTTCATGTCTTTTGTTTTTAAAGTTTCCAATTAAGAACCCCCTTCATCTATATGTTGGCATTTGCTCTCTGAGGTCAAATCCTAAGGTCTTTACTTGGGCCACTCCCACCTCTTGTTTCAGTTGCTTTGGTGCCTGGATAGCATCTCCCACTTGCCCTTCACTTCCTTTTGTATTTATATGAGCTCTGCTTTGCTCTCTGCCACTTCCACTGATTCCTTTTCTTCTCTCTTTAATCTACCATCCACCATGATCTTTTTACTTTATGATTTCTCTTATATTTTCATTAAATATGTGCTTTCTTCCATGTATTTCAATGAAAATCCATGTTATCTAGTATTTTCAAATATAATTATAGTAATTTTGATCTCTAATCTCGAATGCTATGTTTATCTTTGTACATGCTCCATATTTTTTAATATACTTCACCTCCCCTTGCCCCCAGCTGACTCACCTTTAAATAAGATAGCTTCTCAGTTTGGAATAGCACCAAAAGTGGCACCAATAGATTTCCTGTGGGGACCCTCCTTGTTCTCTCCTGGATGGTGTCCCTGATTCATATCCTACATTGGTACAGATTTATATGCTACCAGTTCAATGATCATAGTGCCCACAGAGCATGTGGACAGCCCCAGCATGGAACTGTGATCACTGTGACTTTCTCTTTCAGTCTTGTAGGGAACAATCCAGGGGCATCTTGCCCCTTCCTGGATCTCAGTGAGGGGGACACCACCATTACACAACACTCCAGAGTCAGGGGAGAGTCTGATACATGGAGAGACCTGGGACTTTGGGTGACCCTGGCCTCTACATGCTTCCCCTGGCAACTGTCTGCATGGTGGTATCACTGTGGCTAACTATTACTCAGCCTTCAGATTTCCTTTCATTCATTCATCCATTCAGTAAATGTTAGCTTATGTATTCTTTCCAAAAGTGTTTGAGAATATATGCCAGGTTCCCCAAATTGATATCAGACAACAAACCACAGATACAGGAAGCTCAGAAAATACTTCCCTAAAAGTACCTAGCCACATCACCTTAAACAATAGGAAGTCAAAGGGAAGAAAATCCTAAAAGAAGTTGAGGTGAGGAGAAGCTTTCCTGGACGAACAAATGTAAGAATCATATCTAGCTGGCGCCGCGGCTCAACAGGCTAATCCTCCACCTAGCAGCACCAGCACACCGGGTTCTAGTCCCGGTCGGGGCCCCGGATTCTGTCCCGGTTGCCCCCCTTCCAGGCCAGCTCTCTGCTGTGGCCTGTGAGTGCAGTGGAGGATGGCCCAAGTGCTTGGGCCCTGCACCCCATGGGAGACCAGGATAAGTACCTGGCTCCTGGCTTCGGATCAGCGCAGTGCGCTGGCTGCAGCGCACCAGCCGCGGCGGCCATTGGAGGGTGAACCAACGGCAAAGGAAGACCTTTCTCTCTGTCTCTCCTCTCACTATCCACTCTGCCTGTCAAAAAATAAAATAAATAAATAAATAAAAGAATCATATCTGACTCCCCTCAGAAACCATGCAGTCAAGAAAAGTGAAACCTGTGACCTCCAGAAGAATAAAACCACCAACCTTGGAATCTGTACCCTGAGAAAAATTAAGGAGAAATGAGGACTTTCTAAGATTACTTGAGGGAATCTGTTGCTGACCTGTTTTACAGGAAATGTTGAAAGAAGCTCTTTAGAGAGAAGAAACTCAACCGTGTATATAAAGAAAGGAAGAACAGCAAAGAAGGAATACGTGAAGATACCTTTTGTTTTCCTTATTCTTGCTTGACCTATTTGATAGTAGTTTGTTAAAAATAATTGCAATAGAATAAAAGGTTAGCATATTTTATACATTTTCCATGAACTTTCCAAAAAGATGTATTTTATTTATTTGAAAGGCAAAGTGACAGAAAGAGAGGGATAGATAGACAGAAAGAGCTCTCCCATCTGCTGGTTCATTCCCTAATGGCCACAAGAGCCAGGGCTGGGCCAGGCTGAAGCCAGGAGCTAGGAACTCCATCTGGGTCTTCTATGTGGATGTCAGGAGTCCAAGTACTTGGGCCGTTTTCTACTGCCTTCTAGGCACATTAGCTGGGAGCTTGATTAAAAGTGGAACAGCTGGGATTTGAACTGGTACTCTGATACAGGATGTGAGCATTTCAGGTTGTGGCTTAACCCACTGTACCACAATGTTAGCCCCCATCCATGACTTCTTGAAATGACACAAGGGACACAACAGGAGGGAGGAATGAGGATTATTTTGATATTATAAAGTACCAATGCTACTTGTAAATGATGTCTTTTTATTTATTTTTAAAGATTTATTTATTTATTTGAAAGTCAGAATAACACAGAGATAGAAGGAGAGGCAGAGAGAGAGAGAGAGAGTCTTCCATTCGCTGGTTCACTCCCCAGTTGGCTGCAATAGCCAGAGCTGCGCCAATCTGAAGCCAGGAGCCAGGAGCTTCTTCTGGACACAGCTTCTCAAAATGTTTGAAATGCAACAAAAGCAGTATGTAGAGGGAAATTTATAGCACTATGCACATATATTAGAGAATAAGAAATACCTAAGTCCATAATCTAAATTTCTACATTAGGGGACTGGTGTTTGTGGTATAGCAGATAAAGCTGCTGTCTGTGACACCAACATCCCCTTTGGGCACTGGTTTGTGTTCTAGCTGCTCCACTCCTATCTCTCTGCTAATGTACCTGAGAAAGCAGCAGAGGATGGCCCAAGTGCTTGGACCCCTCCTCCCATGTGGGAGAACAAGAGAAAGCTCCTGCCTCCTGACTTTGGGTTGGCCCAGCCCTGGCCACTTTGGCCATTTGGGGAATGTACCAGCGGATAGAAGATCTCTCACTCTGTCTCTCTTTTTCTCTCTATAATTCTTTCAAATAAACAAATAAAAAAAAAACTTTCTACCTTAAAAACTAAGAAGGAAAAGCAAATTCAATCCAAAGTGTGCAGAAAAAAAGAAACAATATAAATAGGGGCAGGAATCATTGATATTTAAAACAAGAAATCAATACTGAAATCAACAAGCTAAAAGCTGTTTTTTGAAAAGATCAATAAAATGGATAATTCTCTAATCAGGCTACTTGAAGGATGAAGAAAGGATGAAAATTACTAATATCAAACAAAAGAGAGGACCTGATCTCATGGACATTAAATGAATAAAGGAATACAACAAACAACTCCATGTCCACAAATTTGATAACCTAGATGAAATGGACTAATTCCTTGAAAGATAAAATCTGATCTGCCCAAACCCACATATGAATAAATAATCTGAATAGGCCTACATTTGTTAAGTAAATTGCATCAATAATGAATAAAATTCCAAAATTGTTAATGAAATTGTATCAATAACTAATAAAATTTCAAAACATAAATCATCAGGCCCACATGGGTTTATTTGTGAATTATAGCAAATGTTTAAAGAAGAAATTATAGTAAATTTCTAAAATGTCTATCAGAGGATAAAAGTAGATACTGTGAAGCCATTATTACTTAATGCCCTAAACCCAGAAAAATACTTTACAAGATAAGAAAACTACAGACCAATAACTCATATGAAGATAGATCCAAAAATCTTCAACAAAGTACTAGCATATCAAATCCAATAATGCAAAAAACATTATAGACTATGATCAAATGGGATTAACCCCAAGTATGAAATGCTGATCAAGCATTCAAAATTCAATTAATTGAATCTTTTCATCAAAAGGTTTTAAAGGAAAAATCACAAGCTCATATCAATAGATGTAGAAAACTCATTTGACAAAATCCAATAATCATTTATAGAAGTTCTTAGTAATATAGTAACAAAGGGAGAAATTCCTCAGTTTGATAAAGAACATCTACAAAAACCCTACATCTAACATCATACTCAATGGTGAGAAATTCGCTGTTTTCCCACTATGATCAGGAACAAGACAAGCATGTCTTTTTAACATTATGCTGGAAGTACATACTAATGCAATAAGAAAAGGGAAGGGAGGGGAGGGGAGGGAAGGGAAGGGGAAAAGAAAGAAAAGAAAAGAAGAGAAAAGAGAAGAGAAGAGAAGAGAAGAGAAGAGAAGAGAAGAGAAGAGAAGAGAAGAGAAGAGAAGAGAAGAGAAGAGAAGAGAAGAGGAGGGGAGGGGAGGGGAGGGGAGGGGAGGGGAGGGGAGGGGAGGGGAGGGGAGGGGAGGGGAGGAGAGGAGAGGAGAGGAGATACAGATTGTGAAGGAAGAGAAAACTGTTTCCAGATGACGATTATCTATTGTAGAAAATCCAAAAGAATCAACAACAATAAAAGTCTTCTGGAACTAATAAGTAATTATTACTTTTTAAAAAGATTTATGTATTTGAAAGGCAGAGACAGAGAGAATAAGAGAGACAAAAAGTGAGAGCAAGAAAAAGAGTGAGCGAGAGAGAGCAAGCGAGAGAGAGTGTGCTTCCATCCACTGGTTCACTCCCCAAATGGCCACAATGGCTGGGGCTGCTTCAAGCTGAAGCCAGGAGCCAGGAGCTTCCTCTGGGTCTCCCATGCTGGTGCAGGGGCCCAAGCTCTTGGACCATCTTCTGCTGCTTTCTCAGGCACATTAGCAGGGAGCTGGATGGAAACTGACCAGCCGGGACTTGAATGGGTGCCCATATGGGATGCTTGAACTACAGGCAGAGGCTTAACCTTATATGCCACAGCACCAGCTCCCTAATAAGTAATTATTAAACACGGTTGTAGGATAAAGGGAGATATACAAAAGTCAATCACTTCCCTATATACTAGAAACCCAAGTAGAATTTGAAATTAAAAACACAATGCTTGCAGGTGTTTGGCACAGCAGTTAGATTCCACTTGGATGTTTGCAACCCATATCAGAGTGCCTTGCTTCAAGTCCTGACTCAGCTACTGATTTCAGCTTCCAGCTTCTGGCCACCCTGGGGGCACCAGGTGCTATCTCCAGTACTTGGTCCCTGCCACCTATGTGACAAACTTGGATTGAGTTCCCAGCTCCTGGCTTTAGCCTTTCCCAGCCTTGACACTGAGGCTTGGAGAATGAACCAGCAAATGGGAGAGATCTGTCTAGATCTGTCTATCTGCCTCTCTCTCTGTCTTTGTGTGTGTGTGTGTGTCAGTGTCAGTCATTCTCTGTGCCTTTCTAGTTTAAAGAAAAAAAAAACACCACTTGCATTAGCAGTCTCAAAAACAAAATAACTGTATGTAAACTTAATAAAATATGTATAACACCTAAATTCATCTGAAGAAAACTAAAAATGTCTACTGAATGAAATCAAATAAAAACTAAGTAAATGGAGAAATAGCCTATGTTAATGGACAGGAAGACTCCATACGGTGAAATATTGTTCAGTTTTTCTGAACTTGATCTATAGATTCAATGCAGTATCAGTCAAAATCCTGAGAAGTTATTTTGTGGAGATTTATATATAAAGATTCTATATATAAAGAGGCAAAAGACAGCCTACACAATACTGAAGTAGAACAGAGATGCAGGGGTGACACTACCTGACTTCAAGATTTACTGTAAAACTTCAATAATCGGGATAGGGCAGTGTTCATGAAATAATGTACAAATGAGGGGTGCCATGACTCACTTGGCTAATCCTCCGCCTGTGGCGCCAGCATCCCATATGGGTGCTGGGTTCTAGTTCTGGTTGCTCCTCTTCCAGTCTAGCTCTCTGCTGTGGCCCAGGAAGGCAGTGGAGAATGGCCCAAGTGCTTGGGCCCCTGCACCCACGTGGGAGACCAGGAGGAAGCACCTGGCTCCTGGCTTCGGATCGGCATAGCGCCAGCCATAGCAGCCATTTGCGGGGTGAACCAATGGAAGGAAGACCTTTCTCTCTGTCTCTCACTGTCTAACTCTACGTGTCAAATAAGCAACAAAAAAAAAAAAAAAAAAAAAAAAAAAAAAGGAAATAATGTACAAATGACTCAATAGAGGTCCAAGAAATATATCTACATATAGTTAACTGAGTTTTGACAAAGATTCAAAGTGAATACATTTGAAGCCGGCGCCGTGGCTCACTAGGCTAATCCTCCACCTTGCGGCGCTGGCACACCGGGTTCTAGTCCCAGTCAGGGCGCTGGATTCTGTCCCGGTTGCCCCTCTTCCAGTCCAGCTCTCTGCTGTGGCCAGGGAGTGCAGTGAAGGATGGCCCAAGTGCTTGGGCCCTGCACCTCATGGGAGACCAGGAGAAGCACCTGGCTCCTGCCATCGGATCAGCACGGTGTGCCTGCCACAGTGCGCTGGCCGCGGCGGCCATTGGAGGGTGAACCAATGGCAAAGGAAGACCTTTCTCTCTCTCTCTCTCTCATTGTCCACTCTGCCTGTCAAAAAAAAAAAAAAAAAAAAGTGAATACATTTGAACAAAGATAGTCTTTTTAGTAATTAGTGCTGGGAATAAAACAAACAACCACAAACAAAAACAAGAATCTAGAGACAGACCTTAGAACTTTCAAAATGAACTCAGAATGGATTTGTAGATCTAATTTAACCCAAAATATGACACTTACAGAAGATAACACAAGAGAAAACCTAGAGACAACACCAAAGGCAAGATCCATGAAAGAAATAATTGATGGGGCAGGCTTTGTGGTACAGCTGGTTGGGCACTACCTGTGACACTGGCATCCCATAGAAGCACCAGTTCCAGTTCCAGCTGCTCCACACCCGATCCAGCTCCCTACTAATGTGCCTGTGAAGGGAGTGGAGGATGGTCTGAGTACTGGGGCCACTGCCTCCCATGTGGGAGACCTAGATGGAGTTCCAGGATCCTAGCTTCAGTCTGGCCCAGCCCTGGCCATTGTGGCCATTTGGGGAGTAAACCAGTGGATAGATCTCTCCCTGTGTCTGTTTGCCTCTCTCTCTCTCTCTGAAACTGCCTTTCAAATAAACGAATATAAAAAAAAGTCCTACCCTATTTGATTGACCATATTTGCACAAAATTAAAAGAAGAAAAAGACAGAATTGCTAATTTTGATCTTTGTTAAAATTAAAGCACCTACTCTGTGAAAGACAACTTCAAGGTAATAAGAGGACAAGATACAGACTGAGAAAATATTTGCAAAAGATGCATTTGCTAAAGGATTGATAATCAAAATATACCAAGAACTTGAAAACTTAGCAATAAAAGAACCAACCACCTGATTTGGATCAAAGACCTTAATAGATACCTCAGCAAAGAAGATATACAGATGGCAAATAAGCAAATGAAAAGATGCCATCAGGAAAATGCAAATTAGCTAGGAGCTACAACTACACATCTAATAGAAAGCTCAAACACTGAAACCCTAACAATACCATGTGCTGGTGAGGATGTGGAGTAATAGGAACGCTCATTCATTACTGTTAGGCATACACAATGGTGCACTCACTCTGGAAGACAGTTTTGTGGTGTCTTACAAAACCAAACATACTCTTGATGATCCAGCAACTGCACTCCTTGATATTTACCCACAGGAGTTGAAAATTCATCTCTGTATGCAGAAAAAAAAAACACTTTTATATGATGTTTAGTAGAATTTTATCATAATCCCCCAAACTTCGAAACAACCAACATGCCCTTTAGTATGTGAAAGGATGGTGGTACGTCCAGACAATGGAATATTACTCAGTGCCAAAAAGAAATGAGCTCTCAGTCATGAAAAAGCAGGAAAGAGATACAAACACCTATTATGACATGAAGAAGCCCATCTCAATCCTGTGGGATTCCAACTCTATTGCATTCTGTGGAAAGATTAGTGGTTGCCAGCAGCTGAAGGACGATGAATGGGAAGAGAAGGTACACAAGAGTTTTAGGGCAGCAAAAATACTCTGCTTGATGATATAATGATGGATCCATAGCATGCATTTGTCCAAACACACCAGGAATGAACCGTACTGTAAACTCTTGACTCTGCATGATAATCATGTGTCAGTGTAGGTTCATTAATGGTGACAAATGCTCCGTTCTGATGGGAGATGATAACAGGGGAAGCTGGGCATGTGTGTGTGTTGGGGGGCGAGGGTAACTTTCTGTGCCTTCCTTTTAATTTGTCTCTATGAATCCAAGAATACTTTAGAAATATTAAAAACTAATAGTATGTGCTAGGCACAGTGCTAGTTACAAGATCCTTGCATTGTGCTTCCATTCCAGTGGTTCAAAGAGAATCCACAGTCTCAGTCTCGAGACAAAGCAAAGCTGTAAACAATCAACCAACGAGTTGACTACAGACTGTGTTAGATACTACAGAAGGTATCCCAAGGGTCAAGTGCCATTGCTTCAGATGGAGAGGTGAGCAAAGGATTCTTCTGAGCAGATGACCTTTGCAATGAGGCATGAAAGACAGAGGGAGCATGGTGCACAAGGGAACAGAAAGGAAGCCAGCATGGCAGAGCCAGTAAATGTGCTGCTGTGTTCTTTCAGACTTCTGAAACCACTGTCATCTTCAACACTTTGTGCACCCCAAGCTCTCTGATGCTGTGACTGCCAGTTGGGCTCAGACAACAGGGAGCACCAGCAGGCGACTGGACAATGGCACAAGGAATTCAGCTGGTGTATCTATTCCCCTAATTGCTGCCCACTTGAGTCACTCTTACATGTGGTTTTCCTCTACCTTCTCTGGGTTCTGGAACCTACCTTTCCCCTTGGCCCTTTAGACCTTGAATTGTAACAACTCCCTACCACAGAGAGCCCCAGGGACTACACTAACCCTAACCCATGCTATTTCCTCAAATCCCACTGCTACCTGCCAGGAGAGAACATTATGACATTGCCCATCTGTCAGGACACAAATGAGAGGCCTGCCCTCAGCCCTACCCCTACACACTCCTTGGAGGCTGAGTTATGACTTCTGTGCTTGCTGAATCAAATCACTGTCTACTTCACGTCTGCCTTGTTCATTGAATCTCATTTCACCTGCTCTTAGTGGAGCCTGAGGAGGCGATGGCTGCTCACCTGGAAGGCCGGATCCCGGCTGCTCCTAAGGAGTGTGTGTCATCATCCTTTTGGAAGAGAACCCAAGCAGATGGGGTTGGGGTGACCTTGGGGTGACCTTGTGGGGGATGGTCTTCCCTAAGAGGAGAAGGCTGAGAGCATCAGCAGCTTTCTGTATGTGCCTCCCGGGACTGATGCCTGTAAGGAAGACTCCCTAGAGAGGCTCCTGACCTCCTTCTCCCTGTGTGTGCATAATTGGTCATTTGAAGTGAGGACACTCAGAGGACAAAGGAGCAGAAGTGCTCTATGTTGTCCCAGTTGCATGAATAGAACTAAGGGCAGTAGGGGCTTCGTTCTAAGTCAGAACCCTGAAAATCCCAGGATGAGCATATTTGTCTGCTTGAGTTGTCCCAGCAAACTTCTACAGGCTGGGCAGCCTGAAGTGCAGGAATGGACTCTCGCACTGTACTGCAGGCTAGAAGTCCAGGATCAAGGTGCCGTCAGCATTGGCTTCTGGTGAGACCTTTCTCCACGACTCCTTGCTGGGGCTCCACATGGACCTCCCTGCTCACACACACACTCACATACATTCACACACATTCACACACACACACACACACACAAACACACAGGGCGCCATCTTCTGTGATCTTTTCCTCTTCTCATAAGGACACAAGTTCTATAGGGTTGGATTCCACCCATAGGTCCTCACACTTCATAACCTTTTTCAGGGTTCTAGTTCCAAATGCAGTCATATTAGAGGTTAGGGATTAGATATAGGAATTTTGAAGGGACACGATTTAGTCCGAATAAGGACTAAATGGGGAAATCTACAATTGGAAGGTTTGCTGCAGGGGCCTTCTTGGAGCCCAGACATGAGAAAATTGCTTCTTCTAGGTACACTTCAGCTGTGCGGGGCAGGAGGAGGCAAGGCCAGTGCTAGAGAGAGGGGCCCAAGATGGAAGAGATTCTGAGGACCCCTCCAACAAGGCCCATCTAGATCAAGTGATCCCTGCCCAAAGCATAGCAGGAAACCCTTCACCCCTGCTCTATTTCCCCCTTCTTGGGGGAAGGATGGGGGGCAATATTGGTTTCCTATTGCTGCTGTGACACATTCCCACAAACTCAACGGATTAAAACAACATGGATTTTATTATCATACAGTTCTGAAAATCTGGAGTCTCAAATGCTTCTCCCTGGGCTAAAATCAAGGTCTCCCCAGGGCTGTCTTGCTTGTGCAGTCTTCATGGGAGAACCAGTTCCCTTGCCCTGGAAGCTGCCTCCTCTCCTGGCTCTTGGCCTCTCCCTTCTTCCTCAAAGCCAGCAGTGTAGCATCTTCCAGTTTCTCTTGATGCGAACTCACCTTCCTCCCTACTACGAGGCCTCTTGTGATTGCACTGAGCCTGCCCAGGTAATCCAGGGTCACCTCTCAATCTAGAGCTTCTTTGCCATGTAGAGCACCATAGTCCCTCCTCATCTGAGGTTTCACCTTCTGTGGTTCCAGTTACCTTCCATCAGCTGCAGTCTCAAAATATTGCATGGAAAATTCTGGAATAAACAATTTATAAGTTCCAACTTGTGTGCCATTCTCACACACCATCCTGCATATCCTGCCCAGGATGGCACTCATCCTTCATCCAGCATATCTGTGTTCTGCATACTACCTACCTATAAGTGAAGTGTAGCCATCTCCATTAAAAGATTGACCGAGTTTGTGGTCAAGGAACCCTTATTTTACTTCAACACTGTCCCAGGGCACAGAAGCAGTGATGTTGGCAATTCAGAGATGCCATAGAGAAGCTATCAAATGTTTCCTTAAAGTGAAAAGATGAAAGTACAGTAAGATATGTTGAGAGAGAGAGAGAGAGAGAGAGAGAGAGAATGCACACCCACACATTACTCAGATTTTATTGCTAGAATTGCCCTATTTTACTATTAATTATTGCTACTCTCTTACTGTACCTAATTTTTAAATTAAACTTGATCCTTGGTATATATGTATGGAAAAACATAATATATTTGGTACTATCTGTGGTTTTGGGTATCCATTGGGGGTCTTAGAAAGTACCTTCCTCAGATCAGTGGGGACTCCTGTACCACATATATGGGTTTGGGGGACTGGGAAGTGGACATCTTTGGGGTCATTATTTTGCCTACCACAGGGGGCTCATTCTGCTGATGTCACAGGCTGTCTTCTGTCCTTGGAAAGTCACTGAGACCCAAAGAGATACTTCAGAGAAATTTAGGAGCTACAGCCCTAGATCAGGATGGGAGACTGGCTGGGGTCTCTTTAGGAACAGCCTTTCTTGCTCAGGTGGGAGTGGAAAAGAAGAAGGTGGGTTCCCCAAGGTCAAGGTCTAAGATTCAAGAATATGCAGAACCAGATGGATGCCCAGGGTTGCCTGGACCATATGGGTTCTGGCCACAGGGAGCCTATGCAGAACAGAAAGGTCCTTCATGGTGGGCCCAGAGGTAATTGTGCCCTCCTCATGCCACTGCATTCTAGACAAGAGCCTTAGGGATGGGAAAGGTAGAAAGTTTCAGTCCAGGGAATCACACCATCCCTTCTCCTTTACATAGGAACAACTGGGATGGGGCCTAGCAGTTCAGACACTTGTTGAGATGCCCATGTACCATGTCTGGAGTACCTGGGGTCAAATCCTGGCTCTAGCTCCTGACTCTAGCTTCCTGCTGATGCAGATCCTGGGAAGCAGTGGTGATGGCTTAAGTGATTGGGTTCCTGCTCCCTGTGTGAAAGCCCTGAATTGAGTTCCTGGCTTCTGATTCTGGTCTTGGGCATTTGGAGAATGAACTAGCAGATGGAAGCACTTTCTCTCTCTCTCTCTCTCTCTCTCTCTCTCTCTCTCTCTCTCTTCTCTGCCTCTCAAATAATTAAAATAGATGTAACTGGAAAACATTATACTGAGTGAAATAAGCCCGTCCCCAAAAGACAAATACCATATGCTTTCCCTGATCTGTGGTAGCTAATAGAATACCAAAAATGCAATGTATAGGAGTGACACTGACATTTTGAGCTTCAGTGATTGCCTCTACTCAGCCCTTATCTCTACTGTTGAGGAACAGTGTTTTTTTCTACATACTATTTGTTGAACTCATTACTTAGTGCAGGGTTAATTTTACAAGTATAAAAGTAAATTGAAAGTAGATCACTATAAAAATTAAGAGAGGGAACAGGAGAGGAAGGAGGAGCAAGGGTGGGAGGGAGGGTAGGGTGAGAAGCATCACCTAAACCTGTATACATGAAATACATGAAATTTGTATACCTAAATAAAAATTATTTTAAAGAAAGTAAGGGGGAAAATAAAGAAGGAATAATGGACTTCAAGCTTTTCTCTGGTGAGAATGAGACTGGGCCCAGCCTCTGAGCTGAGAATACCACATGCTGTCCTGTGACTCCTCCAATCATAGCCCTGATGTGCCAGGACTCCTTTTCTCTTTTAAGATTCATAGTCAGATGTACACCAGCCTCGAGGCCTCCTCTGTCCTGGCAGGAGCAGGCCCAGTAACCCACTTTCATGCAAACCCTAGCACACAGTCTGCACCCTAGAGGACGCTCCTGGTCCATTCTGTCCCCATTTACAGAACTGGGTCCTTATCTTTGCACAGTTTGCCTTTGATAACCCAACTCCAATGCCCAAAGCAGACAGAAGTCATGGCTCTGCCCTCACCTGGGGTGGGGTTGGGGCGGGGGTGCAGGACACAGAATCTACGGAACCTGGGTGGACAGTGGTTCAGGAAGGCAAGAACCACCGAAGCAGGGTTTTCCAGGAGCAAGCTGGCCTGAGGCATGAGGCAGGGATCAGGAGGGAAGAGCAGCGAGTGAGCAACGGACGGAAACAGACCAGGGAGCGAGGGGAATCAGAGCGAATAAACTCATCTCCCTGAAGTTGTTGAATTAGGAAAATTAAAAATATAAATTAAATAATGCACCTGTTCTCTGAGGCCCCTTCCAGCATTAAAATTTTTATGCTTCCCTAAGCTTTTGGGGAAAAGAATAAACCAACTGCTAATATCAAGGAGATCTGGGGAGCTTTAGCGGTTTTAGAAGCTGCATCTAACAGGAGCGAGGGCGTCTGCTGTGCATACATGGGCAGGCCTGCAGAGAAAGGGCGAGCCCAGTCCTCCAGGATCTGAGCAGAGGCTTCTTATCCAAACCAAACCCTGCTTCCAGGCATTGACGCCTTGTGAGCGTCAGAACTGGGGTATTGTTTTCCCCTTACATCAACAGGAGCTGCAAGAGGCTGCTCTTTAAGACATCAGGTATTCTTACAGTAGATGCCATTAACATGCAGGGAAAGCCTTTTCTTTGGGGGCTCCCCTGATGAGAGCTGGTGCCAGCACACATGCGGGCATTTTATTCGGGAACCACCGTAAGGGGGGTACTGGACCCTGTCTTGTCCCATCCTCCTTCAATTTTCCTTCTCTTTTTTTTTTCTTTTTTGATAGGCAGAGTGGACAGTGAGAGAGAGAGACAGAGAGAAAGGTCTTCCTTTTTGCCGTTGGTTCACCCTCCAATGGCCACCGCGGCCGGCACGCTGTGGCCAGCGCACCCCGCTGATCCGAAGGCAGGATCCAGGTGCCTCTCCTGGTCTCCCATGGGGTGCAGGGCCCAAGGACCTGGGCCATCCTCCACTGCACTCCCTGGCCACAGCAGAGAGTTGGCCTGGAAGAGGAGCAACCGGGACAGAATCCGGGGCCCCAACCGGGACTAGAACCCGGTGTGCCGGCACCACAAGGCGGAGGATTAGCCTAGTGAGCCACGGTGCTGGCCGCAATTTTCCTTCTCTTATGCAGGCACAAAGTCAACCTTTGTGCCATCTAAGAAATGACAGAAAAGACGAGAAATCTATGCCATATACCATGTTAACCTGGCCGTGTCTGAACATTGTCATACTGAGTTCAAGGTGACAGAAGTTAGAGATGATCTTTAACATCTATGAATCCAGGGTCATGGTGGTGGCTTATTTTTGAAGGTTAAGCATGAGCTATCTTCCAGGTGGGGACAAGTATGAGCTTGTTCATTGTGATAACCCCGAGGCCAAGACCAGTACCTGGACACCTGGACATGGGTCTTTTTTTTTTAATTTATTTGACAGGTAGAGTTATAGACAGTGAGAGAGAGACAGAGAGAAAGGTCTTCCTTCCATTGGTTAACTCCCCAAGTGGCTGCCACAGTCGGCGCTGCGCCGATGTGCTTCCTCCTGGTCTCCCATGCGGGTGCAGGGCCCAAGCACTTGGGCCATCCTCCACTGACCTCCCGGGCCACAGCAGAGAGCTGGACTGGAAGAGCAGCAATCGGGTCTAGAACCAGCGCCCATATGGGATGCTGGTGCCACAGGCAGATTAACCTAGTGCGCCATGGCGCCGGCCCCGCTCAATAGGTCTTAACTGAATATATGAATGAATGAGTACTTGGGAGTGCAATAAATCCCCAACCCATAGGAGCTAACTCCACACAGCCAGCTAATGGATATATCTTGGTAACAGGCTGTTGACAGTAGTAAGAGGGATATCCCTTTTTTAAAAAAAGTTTATTTATGTATTTTCATCTACTTGAAAGACAAACAGATACAGAAAGAGACAGGTAAGAAGGAGAGAGAGACAGAGACAGACAGGTGGAGAGAGAGAGCTTCTATTCACTGGTCACTCACCAAGTGCCCCAAACAGGCAGGGCTAGAAGAGGCTGAACCCAAGAACCTAGAACTCCATCTGGGTCTCCCATGTGGCAGGAACTTAAATACTTGAGCCATCATCTGTTGCCTCCCAGGAACATTAGCAGGGAGCTGGATCAGAAGCACTGAGGAGCTTGGACTCTGATCTGTGGGCATCCTAAACAGTGCCTTACCCTGCTGGGTCAGAAGAGGGATAATCTGTGTTAAAGAAAACCTGTCATTCCAGTTTCTGGTATTTATTCATGGTTACTGCAAGCGAAGACCTAGAGCGATGCCCTTTGCATAGCAGGCATTTAATGGCATTGGGGACATGCAAAAGCAAGCCTCTGTGAGAGACAGGCATGCCTGGAGAGCAAACCTCATGTGCACTAGAGTCTTAAGTAAACGGAGAGGAGTAGGGTGAAGCCAGATTGCAGGAGGCAGGCTGAGAGGAAGACATGGATTTTGAGAGAAGTCCCTGTGGGAGACAATGACCAATACATTTCGAGAATCCATGAGGCCTGACATCCATTTAGTAAAAATTCTGTCCTGCTCTCTGCTTTTGGTCTACTCTTCTGTCCTTCACAAACCTAACAATTCTATTTGTCTCCATCCACCATCCTCCATCAAGACCCAAGCTATGGAAAGACTGGTGGGCAGTGTAATGATAGACTGAGCAGAGGAGGCAGGTCCTCAGCTTGTACAGCTGGGGATGATCTTCATCCAGGCTTCCCATTTCACAGATGAAGAACTGAGGCCCAGAAAAAATGACTTGGGGGCTGGTGTTGCGTTACAGTGGGCTAAGCTGCCACTTGCAAGGTCAGCACCCCTTATCAGAGTGCTGGTTTTGAGTCCCAGCTGCTCTACTTCCCATCCAGCTCCCTGCTAATGTGCCTGGGAAAGCAGCAGAGGATGATTCAAGTACTTGGGTCCCTGCTAACCATGTGGAGTTCCTGGCTCCTGGCTGTAGCCTGGCCTAGCCCTGACTGTTGTAGCCATTTGGGGAGTGAACCAGTGTATGGAAGTCTCTCTCTCTCTCTTCCCTTCCCTCCCTTCCTCCTCTCTCCCTCCCTCTGTCCCTCTGTCCCTCTCTCTGATTCTCTTCCTCTCTCTCTCTGATACTCTGTCTCTTTGCCTTTCAAACAAATAAAATTTTAAAAGAAAAGAAAAACGATTTGTGCAAGGATAAGGAGTTAAGGAGTAGTGTAATAAGTTAGTGTAATAAGGGTTACGGAGTAGTGTAAAGTAGTGTAAGATAAAGAGTGAAGCAGTAGTGTAATCAGGATTTCAGACTGCTGGTTTCTAACCCTGTGCTGTTGGCTATAGGAACATCGCTGCCAAGGCCCAAGCCCTAGTATGGGAGTGCCTTATCACTTACCTACGGGCCAGGTTTTGAGGAAGTGGACAGCACATGAGCCATTATGGAGTGTCTGCGATCGTGTGTGATCGTGGGGCCATCCAGTTCCCTCACCTCTGTGGTGATAGATCCTTGGGGAGCCCAGGATTGGAGTGCCCATGTCTGAGAGGGCAATTTCATGGAAGGTAGGTGTGTGAGTGTTGGGTTTCCCACCTCTCATAATGGCCTCTATGTCCAGGGCTGCTAGCAACCCAGAGGGGTACCTTAGAAAGCCTTCAACTGGCAATAATTAGCCTCCTGTGGGAATATTGTCACCTTCCTCAAGCTCCCTTGTCCTGCATGACCTATCATCCCCAGATTCCTTCCCTGATCAACACCCATGAATTTAGGTTTCTCTTTTGGTGGATTCTAAGCACCTACTAACTCAACATAAGCGTTCCTGACTTAATGACAGACAGGATTCCTTATTCTCTGGTTGTCTGCAGCCATCCCTTCACGTGCTCAGCAGCCACTGTGTGCAGACACCCTACCAGGAAAATTTCCCACCTTGGTCCCCAGCTTCTAGTCCAGGCCTGTGTACTATGTGACCAGAGATTGCTGCAGCATGGGAAGTGGAAAGAGGAATTACTGTATTCCTCTACCCCAGCACTCCATTTATGAGAACCTGCTTTGGCTTGAGTTCCTAAGCATTGGGTTTGAGATGGCATGATGCTGATTTTACCAGAGTTGAGTTGAGCAAAGTCTAGGAGATTACTTACAAGCTCTCTATTAAGGAGAAAGGCATGGAGGCCATGTTGGCAATGGTTCCCAGCACAGATGCCGTTGTGAAAATGGACTGCACTTCTGAAGGGCATAGCAAGGTGACCCAGTGTGAACCTCTGCTGCAGAGCAGAGCCATCCCCACTGCTCCTCCACCAAGCATAGAACTTTCACCGAGGAAGAATAGCACACTAGCTCTCGGGGCGACTGGGCAGTGGGTACTGAAGGAGGAGAAGCCAGGTGGGAGTAGAGGGGAAAGGTGAGATCAGGCAGAGGTGGGCCAGGATGCCAGTACAAGGGTGCAGCACGACTCCAACTTCTAGAGAAGCTTCTGGACCTCCTGGAAGCCAACAGCTAGAACATCTATGCTAGAGAATCTGACGGAAGAGGCTGCCAGGTCTACGTGACTTGTTTCTGAGTTCACTCCAACATGTCAGTTTCCTGGCTTTCTCACTATTCTCCCCCTCCTTTGGCTGAGGACCACACCGACTCTTTCCCCCACACCTCCACCCGTTCAGCCTTTCTGGAGGCTGAGAAGGTGGAGTGGTGTGTTTAAGGAAGCCTTCCCTGCTCATACCACCTCTACACAATGGAGAAAGTCCATCACCGAGAGACTGATTTGGGGAAACCAGGAAACACTGCTTGAAAAATCAGCAGGGTGACCATGCTTCTTAACTTAGTGCATTGTTTAGAAATATGTATTAAATGCTTATTATGTGCAGGGTATATTAGATAGTAAAAAAAAATGCTTCATGTGGTTTGGGTCCTGTCCTGTAGCACTTGGTGATCTAATAGAGGACAGAAGCCATAAGTATGCAAATAGTAGCAATACAAGATTGACTATGAGATGCATAAGGAGTATTAAAATAATTTGAGAGGCACCAATGTCATAGCCAAAGCTTCCTGGAGTAGGGTCTTTCTGGATGTCTTATGGGATTCAGGAAGGCAAAGGAGCAGGGACAGCAAAGTAAGGGAGCATGAACAGACACAGCTTGTTGGGAAGGTCTTTTGGGCTATGAAGCTGGCAGTCAGTAGAGACCAAGTACTTGAAGACTTCAAGTTGCTAGTCTGAGCTGTTTAACTTCTGGTAAGAGGTAGACAGCAACTGAAAATATGTGAGAGAAGTATATGAAGGTAGCATTTTTTTTTAAATATTATTATTCTTTCCATTAATAGCATGGATGCAATATTTATCAAAGGGAATTTCTCCTGGCTTGATGGCATTAGATAGAGGTGGCCAATTTCACCTCATTCCAGATCTTTCCTAAGAGGACAAGACTCGAGGATCATGCAGGCAAAATGAACACTGGTGGCTCCTGCACCCCATCCCACAGTATCTATGAGAAACATGTTCTCCTTGGGGTAATGGAGCTAGGGATTGAGCCAGTCTTATAAAGTTCACAATTATAATTAGTCCAAGTAGGAGGGGAAAACCATTGATCATAATGACTTCAGGTGTACTGTTCATTTAGGCAAAGCCCTCTGCACAATACTGATCCAACATCCCTTTTACAAGTACCCATAAGGTGGCTGGCATGTATTTCAAAATGTCCATGGGGTTTTCAGAAAGTTCATAGAAAATGTGTACTATCAAAAAAAACTATGCAAAAAAAAGAAAATATAACTATGCATGGATTTCAAACATTTTGAGATCTTCTCATTCAGTTTTTTCATGAACTTTTCACAGTGCTCTCATATAAACAAAACATTTTTCATGTTAGATCATACTTGGGATAGGTAAGGATACAACTTAAATGTCCATCAATAGGGATGTGGCTCAGTAAGTACTGACACACTGGTCCTACATAGCTTTTAAAATGAGAATATGATGATCTGCATGAGCCTTCCAGGAACAATACCCATATCATTTTGTCAACTGAAACAAATGAGTTCCAGTCCAGTAGGGATGGCAGATTTTACTTTTATACAAAATGTGTGTGTGTGTGTGTGCATCTATAAACCTATATTCTAGACAGAAAGCATAGCAGAGTGTTGGAAATAATTCTGTTACAAGTACTGAAGGATCTGGAGGGGGAGACTGGAAAAGAAGAGGCTGTAATTCCCACTTCTTTCTTCAATCACTAGAAATGGTGGGACTGGAGATGACTCTTTTTCTTTTTCCATCTTTAAAAAAAAAGAAATCATTTAAAATGATTCATAAAGGGCTTTTCAGTATTTAAAGGAGAGGTAAACCATTTAGCAAAGTGAAGAATAATAACAGCTATTATTTGTTGAGTGCTTGTTACATGCCAAACCCTGTGTCAAGTGCTTTATAAATATTATCTCATTGATTCAGTGCCCATTTGGAGGAGATACTATTATGAGCTCCACTTTATGGATGAGGAAACAGGTTCACAGAGATAAAATAGCTTGTTGAAGATCCCCAGTTTGGCATGTGGTCAGCCAGACGTGCATTTGCACATCCGTAGCTCCACACTGTACTCCTGCCTGGTAAACTGTTCCTGGACCATGCCTTGGGAAGTGAATAGCTCTGTATTCCACATTGAGGATTTTCATAATGCAGATCTTTCAATCTTGGGTCTGTGATGCCC
This sequence comes from Oryctolagus cuniculus, assembly GCF_051225735.1. NCBI lineage: Eukaryota > Metazoa > Chordata > Mammalia > Lagomorpha > Leporidae > Oryctolagus > Oryctolagus cuniculus. Next base: position 55,572,528 of record NC_142883.1, on the reverse strand, counting down.
TGCATCATAGGGATGGTCAACTTTGTAAGGACAAAATCTGACTGTGAGCTCTTCTCTTCACTCTACCTCCACGGACAACACATGGGTTAATTTTTTAAAAATTATGAACAAACTTTCCATTGGTGTTTCACTTAAGGCCAACATACTAGTCATACCAGTTATAATAATCAGATTTTACAAGTGGGAACAGTGAGCTGTGGTATGATAAATGACCTGAAGCTGAATGCCTGTTAATCCTTCCTTCCACTCCTCCCTTCCTTCCATTCATTTGCCTTTCTCTTCATCCATTCTTCTCTCCATGCATCCATCCATCCACCAATTTAGCAAGCATATGTAGTAGACACCTACATGACAATATGTTAGGTGCCATGAAGAGTAATAAATGGTATCAAGAAATTCTCAGGAAACTTCTAGACTAAACCTTTGCCACTGCAACGTGGTCTCTGGGCTGGTTCAGTTATTATGAAGTAGAAGGATCCAACGCATAACATATTCCTTGAGAAGACTGAACCCAGCAGCTTGCTCACTGAGCCTCTGAGACACGGGCCTGAAATGCCCAGTGAGGTGTCAGCTCCTGTACCTGGCTGGGGAGGAGGACACGCTCAGGACCTTGTGCCTTCTTGTTTCATAGGAGACCTAAGCAAAGAGAACTGAGTATGCTGCTGATGGAGACTGTAGTGTTGTCATTGGGTGGTGAGGACGTGACTGGGCAGCATGGGGCAGTAGCCCAGAGGGTCCCTCCAATAAGATCTCCTGGAGGAGGTATGAGGGTCAAGTTAGAAGAACAAGAGCAGAAGCAGTAGCTTGAGAAGGGATCATGCCTCCTGCCTTTTCTCCCACTGTGAGGCTGTGGCATCTCCGGCCACTTATCCCATTTCAAGAAAGTTGTGTCACAGTCTCCATTAAAGGCAGCTGTGATAATGAGGAGAGCAAGTACTGGGTCTGTCATCAAAGACTTAACTTCAAAGCTTGTTTCCACCACTTAATGACCTCATTGTCATAGACGTGCGTGCAACTTAACCACTCCAAATCTCTGCTTTACTGTGTGCAAAATGGGTGCTCATGGGACTGAATGAGAAAAATTACAGAGCTGAACCTGGCATGGGTGCTTTGTGTAACCTATTTTGCTGCACCTTTTTTGTTGCTGAGTGAGCCTTCTCCCAGCCCCTATCCACTGCCTGTTGTCCATGCCCCAAATCAGGAAATAGACAAATCAGAGAACTTTCCATGTCACTATCAAGCACATCCTTCCTGGATGGATTTTTAGATGATTCTCTGACATCCTGTGCTCCTTCCAGAACAGTGACACTTAAGCAAGAGCAATTTTATCATATCATTAGGGGACATCTGTAATATATGGAAACAGTTACGATTATCATAAATTGGGGAGGTGATGCATGCAGTGATGGGGCTAAGCATCCTACAATGCACAGGACACTCCCTCCCCATCAAAGAATTATCTACCACCTCCCTACACCACCCACTGTCAGTAGTTGAGAAGCTCTACTCTTGAGTCAAGAGCAAGAACATTGATGTCCAGGCACCAGAATATGATTCATTAGAGACAAACTGAGTGTTGATACTGACAGCACCATCCTGGGATTGGAGTTGGGTGGAGCATTTTTCATAATGATTATAAGAATAGCAAAACAACAATGTATCCCCAAGCTTGTTCTTTCTCCAGTCTTCTCCACCTGTAAAATGACGCCACCAACCAATCACTATCGAAAGTCAAAAGCTTATAGGTCGGTCTTGAGTCCTCTTCTTTTCACTCCCCTCCTCACTGATCCTAATCAATAGCTGCTTCTGTCATTCTGAAAGATAGCCCGAATCCAACTGGAGCCCAAGGCACTATGGGCACTTACACCATTGCAACAGCCTGCTCGCTGATGGTTCTGTTCTCCCCTGTGCCTCTGTGGAACTGCCAAACTCATCTTCAAGAAGCATTCATCATGGCCTGCCCCTGCTTCAAACCCTCCCACTGCCCTTGGGAGGAAATGCAAATTCTTCGGCCATTCTTCAGGAGTTCAGTTCCTAGAGAAAGTCATGCTCTTTCCTCCTTGGGGACTTTGTATTTCCTGTTCCATCTGTGTAGAAAACTCCATCTGCCTTGTCACAAACGGGTCCCTCTCAGCTTGCAGTTCTCTGTTCTTTTCCCCTTGAAGAGGCCCAACCTGCTCTCTCTAAATAGGCCCACCTTATTATTCTGCACACATGCCTTGTTTGTTTCTGTCATTGTGTTTATACAATGTGTAATCAACTAAACTAATTATTTTGTTTGCCTACCATCTATCTCCCTCTACTCAACAAGGGCATGACCCATGTTTCTGTGCCCATTGTTGCATTCCCAGCACCTAGCACAATACCTAGCTCCAGCAAGTGTTCCACAAATGTTTGTCAAATGAATGAGCTAGCTGTTAAATTACATAGGGTGTTGTAGTTGACAAAACACTGTCATCCGTGTTTGTTATCTCTAGAAGGAGAAAAGTAAAGGAGAGTTCTAACAGGATTGTCTAACCATTGACGTTGATGTGGGTGGCTGCCGTTGAATAGCATAGCTCCTGTTAATAACATCACACATTGGCAGCCACAAAGCACTGCCTGATGAGGCCAGCAGTTGCCTGATCCATTCCCAGGAGGTATGCAGACTTGGTAGACAGTAGGATTAAGACAAGAATCTGTGTTCTTGCGATACAGACAAGCCTCTTGGCCCCCTTTGGGGAGAAATGCATCCTTGTGGCATCTTTAAAACACAGGTAACTAACAGGCGCAACCATTCAGCCCCTAGGGACCCTGCACAGTTCACAAATCCATACCGATGTCTCCTTGCAGAAAGGGCAGGCAGAAGGAGTGGGAAGGAAGGGGTGAGTTTTAATCTCTGCTATCTGTCACTTTGCACAGTTTCTTTATCCTGTTTTCTCTCATTCTAATCCAATTTGTATTTTTTCCCTTTATATGGCTTTGCCTGGAAGTTTTTGTATTTCCCTAAGGTTTGCTAACACCAAATTGCCCACCAAAATCTACACAGCATAAAACAGGCCCAAATTTGCACCTCCATAGCATTGTAATAGTTATATTTTCTAATTTTTTGTATCATTTGTCTTTTAAATTATAATCTGTATGATTTTTTGAGAGAGACAGTGTGGGCAGCCACAGGCAGTCGCCCCTTTTGTTTACACTTAAACATATGGATGGAGACATCCTGACACAGACAAAAGGCTAAGGAGATTCCAGGAAGAGGCAGGAAGAACCTTATGGGGAACTCTTTGTAACCCCAAAAGTCTTTTGGATATGTAAATCTTTTGTGTGCCTTTTTGTATACAACTGTTCATGTTTAAATACTACTGGGTTTGTTGAATAAATGAGCCTTGATCAGGATTTGTCTTGGCTCCTTTCTTTGTGTCCTTGTCCCTGCATTCCCACTCTCTGTTTCAGGAAACCCGGTTCATTGTGCTGCAGGCCGGCACAAGACAGAGACAGAAAGACACTCCAGACAAAGATCTCCTATCCTCCAGTTCACTCCCCAGATGCTCACAACAACAGGGGCTGGGCCAGTCCAAAGCTGGGAGCCATTTCCACTGCCTCCCAGCGTCTACCCCCACAGGAAGCTGGAGTCAGAGAAAGAACTCAGGAATTGAACCTACACAGTGTCTTAACCAGCATGTTAACCGCTAGGCCAAACACCTGCCTCCTAATTTCTCTGAGGTCTTGATGACTGGGGAAGGACTGCCCCTCCCAGGGTGATTAATTCCTAGAGATGGTGAATGCCTGGCTTGGAAGTATGCCTTTCATATGCAAACCAACCAACCCAAAGCCCAGTTCTCACTTTCTGTTCCATTCGCCTCCTGCTCTAATCATCTCAGGGCCTGCTGTTAGACAAAGAGGGGCAGCCCCCATTGTCCTGAGCTCACTTAAGTTATTCAAACCAACCCACCCTAGATCTGTTTATCTGGGCTTGCTTTTGCCTTCCCTGTGGACACCACAGTAAAGGATCTTGTCCAGGTCTTCTTCCTGCTGCCTTCTGGCCCAGCCTGGGGCTCTCCTTGTTTCTAGGGACCTGTGAGTAGGAAAGCATCTTATTTCCTACAGCCTTGCCCACTTCTATGTGTTGGACCGCACCTGATAAAAACAGACCCAGGGCACATTTTAAAACAGGAATGCTTGCTATTTAACTGTACGCTAAAATAGGATTCTTATATTTGTTTTGCATTTTTATTTGCTTGTTTTATTTTTATCAGATTTAGCCCACACTCTGGGTTACTGATGAAGACAGAAACCATCAGAGAATCATTCATCAAGTATGTATGACACTCTATGCAAAAAAAAATAAAAAGTCCCTCTGTGTTGCAAGCACACTTGTTATCCTAGTCACAATCCATTAATCTTGACATTTTGTTGGTCTTTAGCAGATGAAGAGACATTTAGGGGCTTGTCAGCTCTCTGTAGGCACAGCTAGGCCTAAGGGCTGCTGGCAGGAGGCATGCTGAGGGGTGCAGGCTTTGTCGAGACAAAGACTCAGCATCCGAGGGTCACCCCATCCCCTCTTCCCCACACACCTAGGCTGGCAGACTATCCGAGAGTGCCGGGTATCCTCGAAAGGGACACAGAGAACCTTCTACCACCCTCCTGTCCAGCGTCCAGAGGCAAACACTGTTGGGTGTCTCCTATTAGACTCAAATGTATCATTTTCACAAGGCTGTTTCTGAGAGACCATCCAGGCAGCTGTAGGGTCCCCCATTCCTACGTGTGGGCAGAGCCCCTTGCGTGGCAGTTCATGCCCTTTTCTTCCTGTTCCGGCCTCACTGAGCTGGGCATTGCCATCCGTCCTATAGAAATTTCCCCCAGACTTGCACATTGTTATTTGTTCTGCTCTACAATAAATCAAACAGATGGCTTCATCCTTCCCTCACAGGTCCTATTTTCTGGCCTTTAATCATGTTTGTTGCTTAATGTTGGCCAATCTACTCGGCAGCCGTTTGTCTGAGACCTCTGCGGCCGAGGCTGCCGTCGCTCCCTCCTGAACGTGCCCAGGTTCTGGGGTTTGATGAGCAATAGCTCCTATCAGCGAGCTGGATATTAAACAGAAGGGACTCTCCACAGCCATTTCAGAGACTGGCCCAGAAGACAGGGAAGCAATTTCAGAGACCAGAAGCAATTGCTTCAAAGACTCCATCCAGTTCCCATGCTGTGTTCTGGGGCCCGAACACAGGAAGCTGATGGGGGTGGGGGGCAGGAAGAGCTGGGCTGTGTGTTTCACAGGCAGTCTCTCCACTCTGCCCACTTAACGTCTCCGCTTGCTTATCTGGGGCCTGTGCCCCAGGATAGGGAGTGTGGACCCTTAATAGAACCCCCTTCTCCTACCTGCAAATGCTGACAGGCACATGACAGACAACACGTGGGCTGAGTTCACATCGAATGAGATCTTCATTATTTCATGCATTAAATGCTAAATGCTTCTGGGCCGTCCACCATGTGCCAGGCACTGTGCTGCCCACAGTGGTGACTGTGGAGATGAGTAAGAGCCCTCCCCTCCCCACCTGTCTCCATAGAGAATGGAGCAACACAGCCCACACACACCTGTGAAGAATTCTTTATTATTCAGGGCAGACAATGACACGTGCTGTAACAGGGGGGCACTATTACTATTCAGAAGGAATTCCGGAGGAATACAAGACGAATTCCATGTAGGAGGGGAGGGAAAGGGTTCATGGGAGGATGAGACATTTGAAACTAGTCTGTGTCTTTCATACTATGACTTCTTTTAATTCTCATGACTACCCACAACAAGGTAGGATTATGCCCTTTCATCAAGTGGGATACCAGGGCTCACAGAGACTGTAACCTATTGAAGGTCACATACAAGGCAGATCCACATGAAGGCTCTCTAAATCTTGGAGCAGGGGTGGGTGTTTAGCCTAGCAGTTAAGATACCAGTCAGCTTCCTGTCAATGCAGACCCTAGGAGCAGCATTGATAGCTCCAGAGGTTGGGTCTTTGCCACTCACTGTTCCCTGCTTTGTCCCAGCCCAGCCTCAGCTGTTGCAGGAATTTGGGGTGTGAACCAGTGTGGGTGGAAATTCTTTCTTTTTAAATCTCGCTCTCTCTCTCAGGTAAATAAAAATTAAAAAATAAATAAATTTAGGAGGAGTGTTTTGCCATCTTACTGCTCAGGAGAGTAAGATGGGCCAGGAAAAGGCACCGAGCCTAGGGCTGGTTCTCCAAGTGGATGCTCAACTGGGACAAGGACACAGAGGCGGTTCTGTGCACTCAACTAGGGGCCTGGTCTAGCTGAGACGTTTCGGGGGGCCTCCCTCCTGCCTGTCTAGCCTGTTTGCATCTACAACTCACTCTCTTCCAGGAGAGCAGATCTTTGCTGCCACACAGCCTCATTCATCTTCATTAGCATGTCAAGGTGTGCTATGCTAAACAGGGGACACAGGAATTGACTGCCCTTCCTTCTCTGTTTCTACAGGGCCCAGCAATCACTCCCTGGGGTATTTTGCTTTCTCCGTCCGCTGATAATAAACCCAGAGGCTGGGAGAGTGAATCCAGGGCGACTGGGGTCGTTGCTGTGGCGCAGTAGGCAAAGCCACCGCCTGCAGTGCCGGCATCCCATATAGGCGCTGGTTCGAGACCCGGCTGCTCCACTTCCAATCCAGCTCTCTACTATGGCCTGGGAAAGCAGTGGAAGGTGGCCCAAGTCCTTGGGACCTCGCACCCGCGTGGGAGACCAGAAGAAGCTCCTGGCTCCTGCCTTCGGATCGGCGCAGCTCCGGCCTTTGCAGCCAATTGGAGAGTGAACCAGCAGATGGAAGACCTCTCTGTCTCTGCCTCTCCTCTCTCTGCGTAACTCTTTCAAATAACTAAATCTTTCAAAAAAAAAAAAAAAAAAAAAGAACAGGGCAAGAGGAGGAATGCTCCTATCAGAGCCTACCAACCAGCTTTGCAAAGCTGATTTCTTCCCATGGTTTCATCTTTGAAACAGTGCAACCAGCAGACACTGTTGGTGTGTTACAGATGGGAAGACTAAGACTTGAGAAAATTATATTATGACCCAGGAAATGGATACTTACTGGCTTGACTTAAGCAAAACAAATCTTGTAAAGTACTTACAAGACAATTCTCAACACATGGTAAGTGCTGAGTAAATGCTAGTTTACTTTGTTGATGATTTTTTTGTTAAAAAAATTTATTCTATTTATTTGGAAGGCAGAGTGTCAGAGAGAGAGAGAAAGAGAGCGCGCGCGCGCGAGAGATCTTTCATTTGCTGGTTCACTACCTAAATGGCCACAACAGGGCTGAGCCAAACCAAAGCAAAGAGCCTGGAACTCCATCCGGGTCTTTCAGGTGAGTAGCAGAGACCTAAGCATTTGGGCCATCTTCTGCTTTCCCAGGCATTTTAGCAGGGAGTTGGATTGGAAGCAGAGCAGCCAGGACTTGGACCAGATATTGCAATATGGGATGCCGGTGTGGCAGGCGGTAGCCTAACTTGCTGTACCACAGCACTGGCCCCAATGATGTTATCAGGCATTCAAATCTTACCCGCTTGAATGGAAGCCAATGACATTTCCTTGTGCAGAAAGCAACCCCAGGAAGCTTCTGGAAAGCTTCTGTTCTGAAAGGGAGGTTTCACTTGTGTTGTAACTGTCTTCTGGAGGGTCAGGAGTGTGATTCAGCAAAGGCCCCTCAGGAAGGCTGAGGATTGATGGATTGGGATGGGCGGCAGAGAAGGAAGAGTGCAGGGTACACCGATGAGTGGCAGGGACAGCCTTGAGGGGCCAGGGAGGGAGGGAAGTCTGCATGCATCAGATTGACAGCACATAGGGAGGGGAGAAGACAGGGCCCGAGGGAGGTTTTTTGGCATTATAAATATTCAGTTGGTCACCATGAATATTCAATTGGGCAGTGATTTGCAGACAGGCTCTTGGGGGAACCAGAACTGGCAAGGGATACTGACTTCTTTTAAGGGTGCTCTGATATCCAGGGAGCAAACAGCCCAGCAGAGACCTGGGCTGGATTGACACTGGAGGCAGAGCGCTAGAGATTTGGACGAAGAGGAGTGAGTGACAGTAGGCAAGTTCAGGGCCAGCTTGAAAGACTTGAAAAGCATCTCTCAGCCGAACAGCCCAGCAACACCAAGGAGCTGAGGATCTCACACTTTGCATTTGCTTGCCACTCTTTACCATCTCCTGGGGATCTTTTCCTGCTTAGCCAGTTCTTACAAAACCACAGAAATGTGGCTCTGAAGAGGACATTAAAGGCAGCCTCAGGCTGGCGCCACGGCTCACTAGGCTAATCCTCCGCCTTGCGGCGCCGGCACACCAGGTTCTAGTCCCGGTCGGGGCTCCGGATCCTGTCCCGGTTGCCCCTCTTCCAGGCCAGCTCTCTGCTGTGGCCAGGGAGTGCAGTGGAGGATGGCCCAAGTGCTTGGGCCCTGCACCCCATGGGAGACCAGGAGAAGTACCTGGCTCCTGGCTTCGGATCAGTGCGGTGTGCCGCCCGCAGCGCGCCGGCCGCAGCGGCCATTGGAGGGTGAACCAACCGCAAAAGTTAGACCTTTCTTTCTGTCTCTCTCTCTCACTGTCCACTCTGCCTTCAAAAAAAAATTAAAAAATAAAATAAATTAAAAAAAAGTCAGCCTCTGTCTCCTGCAGCTCTTCCCTGAGTGTGTGGGGATGTGGCTAGGCCACCAGGAGAGCCTAAGTGTCTCAGGCCCCTTCCATCTCCACCAGTAGAGCCTCAAGGTCATTAGCTGTATTCACCAGCTTCACAGAACAATTTCATTGGAGGATCTGACACTACAGCTCCAAAATCAAACATGTGCAAACAACTGTCCCATTCAAATTCATCATTTTGTGGATGTGGATGTCAGGAGCCAGAGACCAGAGACGGGAAAGAGGAAAGAGAGTCCTGTTTTAAGTTAGGGGTGGGATCCAGGCTGCAACTGAGCTTGGCTCACTCTCAGCAGCTCTGTTTCCACTTATTTTTGTCTGTGAAGGAGATTTTGGGTGAACTAGGAAAGGGAAGCCTCCCTGGGGTGGTCACCGCCCCAGTGAGCAACATGACCCGCCTGGTGCTTGGTGCTTGCACAGCACACCTGTGCAACCCCATGTGATAAACAGGCAGAGTCCATGGTGCCATCTGTGTAGGATCCTCCCTCCTCTCTGTCTTCTATCACCTAGCGACTCACTTTCTAAAAGTGTGAGTTTAGTAAATGCCTCCTGCATGCATGACGACCCCTTCATGACTTGCCTAGTCAAGAATACCATTGGGAAAGGTCTGAATCTGCAAATTTGGAGTTGCTAGACAATTTGAAGCAAGAGGCTGCCAGAGGTGAAGGCATTGAGAGGAGCGGTGAGTGAGGATAAAATACTCCTCCGACTCCTCATGGGGATCTCGCTAACTTCAATCCTTCCTGCTCACTAGAAGAACCCGCGTTCGTTTTAACACAAAGGTGATCTGCAGAATATCTTCCACTGAGGCTCAGTGCTTCGAGTGGAAGGAGACACCCAATAACTTTCAGGCAACTACAAGGATCCCTACGTGGTACATTCATCACAGGTGAAAACACAACCCAAAGCAGCGCCCCACTGGGAGAGTGTCTCCTTCCAAAACAGAACACAAGCTGCCCTGCGTGTTTCCTGTGCAGGCTGCAGAAGTCAGGGAAAGAGGACACTCCATAGGGAGAGTACCAACGTGCCCGGGGATGTGGAGCAAACGTGTCAGATCTGTGTTTAGCTCTCCTGAGCAACACCGTCTGCGTGTGGTGGTTGTGTTTGTGGGCCTACTCCCATCCCTGCAGGCTCGGTGAATCTTTGTTAAAGGAATGAAGAGCTTTGCTCTCTAAGAAGGCTGAAACTCTCCCTCTCCCAGGAGTTTGCTTCCCTTGGTACTGTTTTATGCTCACACTAGTAGATGTTTTACATGTACTGATTCACTGGCTCCTAACTCCATGAAGCAGGTACTGCTTTTCCATATAAAATCTTCACAACCCCCACCCCAATTTTTTTTTAAAGATCTATCCATTTTATTTGAAAGGCAGAGTTACAGAGAGAGAGGTTTTCCATCTGCTGGTTCATTACCCAAACAGTCACAACAGCCAGAAGTGGGCCAGACCGAAGCCAGCGAGGGGCTTCATCTGGGTCTCCAACGTGGATGGAGGGGCCCGAGCACTTGGGCCATCTTCCACTGCTTTCCCAGGTGTACTAGCAGAGAGCTGGATCAGAAGTGGAGCAGCGAGGACTTGAACCAGAGCCCACATGGGATGCCGGCACCACAGATGGCAGTTCAACCCACCACGCCACAGTGCTGGCACCTCCTTTATTAATATTTTTAATAAGCAGTATAGGCAGTGAAGCTGGAAGAGGCTGAAGTGTTTAGAGGTAGAATCATGAAGACTTGCACATAGCTTTAATGTGAAAAGCTATAGAAATGGCCGGCGCCGTGGCTCAACAGGCTAATCCTCCGCCTAGCGGCGCCGGCACACCGAGTTCTAGTCCCAGTCGGGGTGCCGGATTCTGTCCCGGTTGCCCCTCTTCCAGGCCAACTCTCTGCTATGGCCCGGGAGTGCAGTGGAGGATGGCCCAAGTGCTTGGGCCCTGCACCCCATGGGAGACCAGGAGAAGCACCTGGCTCCTGCCTTCAAATCAGCGCGGTACGCCAGCCGCGGTGCGCTGGCCGCGGCGGCCATTGGAGGGTGAACCAACAGCAAAAGGAAGACCTTTCTCTCTGTCTCTCTCTCTCACTGTCCACTCTATCTGTCAAAAAAAAAAAAAAAAAAAAAGCTATAGAAAGAGAATGATAAAGAATGACTTCTAACTTTTGACTATTTTATTTATTTATTTTTAAAACTTTATTTATTTGATGGGGCTGGCACTGTGGCAGAGTAGGCTAAGTTTCTGCCTGTGGTGCCAGCATCCCATATGGGCGCTGGTTCGTGTCCTGGCTGTTCCTCTTCCAATCAAGCTCTCTGCTAATGGCCTAGGAAAGCAGTGGGAAGATGGATAAGTGCTTGGGCCCCAGCACTCACAGGTGAGACCTACAAGAAGCTTCTGGCTTCTAGCTTTGGGTCAGCCCAACACTGGCCATTGCAGCCATTTGGAGAGTGAACCAGCTGATGGAAGACCTTTCTCTGTGTCTGTTCCTCTCTCCGTATGTAATGCTGTCTCTCAAATAAATAAATAAAATATTTTTTTAAAAAATTATTTATTTGAAAGACAGAGAAACAGAGGGAGAGACAGAGAGAAAGAGAAATCTTCCATCCTCTGTTTCACTCCTCAAATGGCCACAACAGCCAGGTCTGGACCAGGAACCAGGAAGTCCATCCTTCCACATAGTGGTAGGGGCATAGTACTTGGTCCATCATCTACTGCCTCCTCAGTGTTTTTGTTTGTTTGTTTAATAAATATTTCTTTATTTATTTGAAAGTCAGAGTTACACACAGAAAGAAGTAGAGGCAAAGAGAGAGAGAGAGAGAGAGAGAAAAAGTCTTCCATCTGCTGGTTCACTCCCCAGTTGGCTGAAAGGGCCAGAGTTGCACTGATCTGAAGTCAGGAGCCAGGAGCTTCTTCCAGGTCTCCCACATGGGTGCAGGGGCCTAAGGACTTGGGCCATCTTCTGCTGCTTTCCCAGGCCACAGCAGAGAGCTGGATTGGAAGTGGAGCAGCCAGGTCTCGAGCTGGTGCCCATGGGATGCCAGCACTGCAGGTGGTAGCTTTACCCGCTATGCCACAGCACTGGCCCCTTCTCAGCATGTTAGCAGGGAGCTGAATCACAAGCAGTATAGGTGGGACTTGATCCATCCCTCCAATATAGGAAGCTGGAGTTGCAAGTGGCAGCTTAACTGCTGCACCACAACATCAGCCCCATCGCTTTCGACTTTATAAAAAGGAATGGATGACAGCTACTCTGCAAAATAATTTGGCTTGTCAATTTATATAAGCCAATACACATTATTGATATAACTTATAAAAGGAAACGTAAACATACCAAATGACCCAGCGATCCCACTCCTAACTATTTACTCAAGAGAAATAAGAACTTAGGTCCAAACAAACACTTGTAAGTAAATGTCCTTTGGTAGGTAAATCGATAAACACAGTGTCACACCTCCTAACCCTCAGTCCCTAGCAACCACAGATCTGTTTTCTGTCCCAACAGTTTGACCTTTCTCAGAATGTCATACTAATGAAATCATAAGGATGCAACCTTTTGAGACTGGCTTCTCTCACTCAACAAAACGCCTTTGAGATCCAGCCACAGTGGTGTGTGCTTTGATAGTCTACTCTCCTTTAATTGGTCAGTAGTTTTACACCAAAAGCCAATTTTAATGTATGTAAATTTTCAAATAAAACTCAAATACTTTTAAATGGAAACAGAAAAAAAAAAGCAAATGGCAAAGATGAAAGCAAAAGCTGCAGTGGATGGTTGGAGGGCCTTCTGCAATGGGTTAGGTGGAGGGAGAGACAGACACACAGGGCAAGGCCTGGGGGAAGAAGCTATATTTAAATTCCTAGATTCGAGTGTGGGAAGCTTGGCTGACTCTTGGTACCAGGCTGTGTTAGGCAGTAAGGAAGACTGACCCTAGGAGGTCTGTGGGTGGCAAGGAGGATGAATTGCATAAAGGAGGTCAGCCAGGGTGAGGAGCGGAAGACACAAGAGCCCACTTCCCAGGAGCTGCTGTGACCAGGCTCCAGGCTCCTCCTTCACCAAGTCCACTCTGTGGCCAGCGCTGTCCTTGGGTCAGCTGGCAAGATGACCTTGGAGCATCTCTATCTGATCATCTCTGATGCCTTCAGGTGGGTCCCATGCTGTTTGGGGACCACTTTCAGCGTCCCTGGGCCTTTTCCAAAATGGTACACACAGGTGGATGAGACATTACAGGACAAGAAGACAGACTGGGAGGAAGTGAAGGCTGAGGCCTCTCTGTGCTCTGCATGGGAGGAAAGCTGTGGTGTGTTTCCAAGAGAACTGGATCCAGATTCTGGGTGGGGCACAGAAGGAGAAGAAAATGGAGGAGGAAGAAGAAAAGGAGAAGAGGAGGTGGTGAGGGAGGGGAAAGATACTGAGTGTACTGTTTAAACTGCAGCTTTCTCAGGCCTCCAGCATGCTTTGAAAGCTAGTGCTACAGGGCTGGCGTTGTGACACAGCAGGTTGTCACTACTTGCAACACTGGTATCCCGTATCAGAGAGCCAGTTTGAGTCCTGGCTGCTCTGCTTTGGATCCAGCTTCCTGCTAATGCACCTCCCATGTGGGAGACCAGGATGGAGTTCCTGGATCCTAACTTTGGCCTAGCCTACTCCTGGCTGCTGTGGCCATTTGGGGAATGAATCAGTGGATGGAAGATCTGTGTGTATGTGTGTGTGTGTGTGTGTCTCCCTGTCTCTCCTTCTCTCTGTCACTCTGCTTTTCAAATAACTAAATAAATAAATTAGGAGAAAGCAAGCAACCAAGCAAGCTAGTGCTGCAAGCAAAATTCCAAACATCAACACTGCCTCCCCCCATTTTCACACTGGAGAAAAGCATATATATTTATGGATTATGTGTTCACAGACCAACAAGCTGAAAAGGAAGATACTAAATTGGGAACAGTGATTCCCTTTAGGTGGTGGAAATTACTGGGGATTTACTGGAAAAATATGCCCGTTATAAAAAGGAAAACCATTGAGGCATCTGCCACGTGGATTCCACACAGCAGCAGGAAGAGCAAACATCACAGAGGCATCAGGAAGCGTTTATCACTGCTCCTCCTCCTCCAGACTTCTCTTGCATCATGGCATCTTACTTTTCCCCTTGGCTACTCTGTCATTCATGGGAGCATTTAATCTCCATGTGAGAGGATAGGGGGATCTTCCCTAAACTCTGAGATGAGGATGTCCCCTGTGCACTGAGATACGTAGCTGCCCAGTAACCATCTGTTGTATAAATGGAAAAGGCCAATTGTCCAACTCAGCGTGGCCCAATGGAAAAACCTGCAAATGTAAGTCACATCTGCAATATTAGCTTTCTAGGAGCCACATTAAACATGAAAAGAAACAAGTAAAATTTACTGAATGATAGGCGGGCCTAGTGGTTAATATGCCAGTTAAGACAGCCATGTCCCACATGACAGTGCCTGGGTTTGACTACTTGCCTCTGGTTCCTGATCCCAGCTTCCTGCCAGATGCAAACCCGGGGAGGCAGCAGGGATGGCTCAAGTGATTGGATTCCTGCCACTCACATAGGATTGGGTTCCCAGCCCCTGGCATGGCCTAGGCATGTTGCAGTGAACCAGTGGGTGGGAGTTCTATCTGTCTGTCTCTGTCTTGCAGATAAACACAATTTTTAAAAAGTATGTATTACTTAACCTCAACTATTTAAAATATTAAGATTTCAGGCTGGGCTGTGGCTCACTAGGCTAATCCTCTGCCTGTGGTGCCGGCACTCCGGGTTCTAGTCCCAGTTGGGGCGCCGGTTCTGTCCCGGTTGCTCCTCTTCCAGTCCAGCTCTCTGCTGTGGCCCGGGAAAGGAGTGGAGGATGGCTCAAGTACTTGGGCGCTGCACTCGCATGGGAGACCAGGAGGAAGCACCTGGCTCCTGGCTTCGGATCGGCGCAGCACCGGCCATAGCGGCCATCTTGGGGGTGAACCAACGGAAGGAAGACCTTTCTCTCTGTCTCTCTCTCTCACTGTCTAACTCTGCCTTTCAAAAAAAAAAAAAAAAAAAAAGATTTCAATCTGCAGTCATTACGAAATGATTAACAGGATATGTTCCATTCTTTGTATTGTTGTCTTCAAAATTTGCTGTGCATTTTACATTTACAGCACCAATCACTTTGAACTAGGTACATTCCAAGAGTCACACATTGCCAGTGGCTGCATTACTGGGCATGAGTTTAGCCCAAGGCTTGATGTGTGGTCAGTCCTCAGTATTTCCTGAATGACTGCCTGAATGGGGACCAGAGGGAGAGCTGATCCTTTGAGGGCCGTGGAAAATGCTATAGTGCTGTGAGGTTCAGTGCTGGATTCACAGATCCAAAATCAAGGATCTGATTTGCTGGTAGGGTTTTATCCCATGTGCCTGTGGCATGAAATACAAAGATGCTGGTACAAGTCACTATTATCCCCTTGATCTGGTGGTGAAGAGGCTGGCCTCGGCTCTTTGTGTGCAAGTTAGTTTGCCACAAGAGAGAGAACAGTACTGGGCTTGCATGCATAGCAGTGTCCACATAGGACAGGTCCATGTGGGGGACAAAGGCTTTCTCAGAATACCAGGAATGCAACTAGGTTTGTATACAGAATATACATATATCCCACTAATAGACCTCTACACAGATATCCCCAGAAGCACTCTTCTTGTAGGAGCACCTGGATTAACTGCCTTCTGTCTTGCAAGCTGGTCCTACCTCCACCCATTGTGCCTGCCTTTGCTTGGGACCTCTGACCAGCACCACAGGTGGAATTTATTCTCCATGTATGTGGCCCCGTCTCCTGTCCAAATACAAGCATTGGTCTCCCCACTGCTAGAGCGAGACAGTTGCACAGCTGGGTGACCAGGACCTTGATGTTAAATCACAGACTTATAGAGGTAAAGCCCTTCTAATGAGTTCATCCTGCCACAGGATCTAGAAATTTCTTTCACTTATGTTCATCCTTCCACCAGCTTGAACTCCTCTGGATTAGGGGAGCTCAAGACGGTACAGGCAGCATACCCCATGCATGACAGCTCTGATGGTCTTGTTTTTCATGTTATGTCTGATTCTATCTCTCTGTAATTTCCACACACCAAGGATGGCCTGGCTCCTGAACCAACACAGAGAAAACTCAGGCCTTCACTCTTTCTGTCCCAACATGTTTCTCCCTCCCACCAACCTCTCCTCTAATCTCTAGAGGGGGCTCACATCCCATTCCTCCAAGGGTGTTTTTTTGTTTTGTTTTGTTTTGTTTTTTTGACAGGCAGAGTGGATAGTGAGAGAGAGAGACAGAAAGGTCTTCCTTTGCCATTGGTTCACCCTCCAAAGCCACCGCGGCCGTTGCACTGTGGCCGGCACACTGCGCTGATCCGATGGCAGGAGCCAGGTGCTTCTCCTGTTCTCCCATGGGGTGCAGGTCCCAAGCACTTGGGCCATCCTCCACTGCACTCCCGGGCCACAGCAGAGAGCTGGCCTGGAAGAGGGGCAACCGGGACAGAATCCGGCGCCCCAACTGGGACTAGAACCTGGTGTGCTGGCGCGGCTAGGTGGAGGATTAGCCTATCGAGCCACGGCGCCGACCTTTCCAAGGGGTTTCAAGCACTGTCTTTCTGCCTTACTGACCTTCACAGAACTTGGGCTGATGGGGCTTTGGCTCATCAGTAAGATTATTCTACTTTTAGGTACCATGGATTACTGAGAAGTCCAGTTCCAATTCAGTCACTTATCAGCTGTATAAAATTTGGTAAGTTACATAATCCTCCAGAGCCACAGTTTCCCTATCAATAAAATGGGAATTCTTGTGCAATCAAGTAAAATAATGCAGGAAATGTGCTGGACATTGAAGAAGCTGATAGTAAATCTGAGCTCTCTTCTTCCCTTCTTATATTTTTTTCTTTCCAAAGACACGGTAAACTCCTTTTTTTTTTTTTTAGAAAAAAGATTATTTATTCATTTGAAAGGCAGAATTACAGAGAGAGAGAGAGAGAGAGAGAGATCTTCTATCTGCTGGTTAACTCCCAAAATGACCACAATGGCCAGAGCTGGGCAAGTCTAAAGCCAGGAGCCAAGAGCTTCTTTCAGTTCTCCCACATAAGTGCAGGGGCCCAAGCACTTTGGCCATCTTCCACAGCTTTCCTAGCCACATTATCAGGGAACTGGACTGTTAAGTGGAGCAGCCAGGACTTGAACCAGAGCCCATATGGGATATTGGTGCCACACACAGCGGCTTTACCCACTATGCCACAGTGTCAACCCCACCATAAACTCTAGAAGAGGGAATCATTTTGAAATATTTGCATGGCATTTCCCTGGGCAATAAGCTCCATGAGACTCAAAAAAAAAAAAAAATGCTTGAGTTAGACTTCAGGCATTCATCAGAAAGCTAAAGGCATGACTTATGTTGAGTAAATCTTGATAGAGGCTCATGCACACAGACATGGCTTGAGGCTTCACTCTTAGAAATCTCCCTTTTTCTTATCTTTTTAACAGAGCAGTTAAGGCTACCTCAAAGAGCACTTAGAGGAATTAAATAAAGGCATGTGGACACAATTCTCAGCACTTAAGAGATACCCCATAAAAGTTAGTCATCAGAGCTGGTGCTGGGGTGCAGTGAGTTAAGTTGCTGCCTTCAGTGCTGGCATCCCATATTGGAATACTGGTTTGAGTCTTGGCTGTTCTGCTTGCCCCAGCTTCCTGATGATGTGCCTGGGAAGGCTGTAGAAAAGGGCCCACGTGCTTGGGTCCCTGAGTTCCTGGCTGTTGGCTTCATCTGGCTGTTGTAGCCATTTGGGGAATGAATCAGCCTGGAAGATCACATTCTGTCTCTCCCTCACTCTGTCCCTCTGACTTTCAAATAAATAAATAAGTGAATCTTTCATAGAAAAGGTTGGTTTTCCCCATGACTTCCACTTTTTTCCTTCTACTCCCAAGGACATTATGAACAAAGTGTATCTGTCTGCATTATGTATGCTAACGACCAAGTCCTGAGAAAGTCACAGTGGACCACCCCATCAGAGAGTTCAAAGCATCATTAGAAAGCAAAAATTTTCCAGCAGGGAACTGCACAATGAAGCTGCCCATTGCCCCTCTGACGCTGCCCACTACTGTTCTTAGGTTGCATAAATCCTCTACTGGCTCATCAGCCCTTCATCTTTATAACATGCCCCTCATAGCTTACACTTACGGGGTTATCTCCACCTGCAGCTGCTCTGGACTGGATCTAGTGCATCCCCTAAAGGTTCATGTGCTGGAAGCTGGGTGCTCAGTGTGCCAGGGTTGGTGTAGTGGGACCTTTAAGAGGCAGGGTCCAGGGTGAGGGCATTAGGTTATGGGGGCGTTGCCCTTGGAAGGCATTAATGCTGGTGTCTTGGAGCGAGTGAGTTCTCACAGAGTGAGTTGCAAGAACAGCAAGCTGGGCTCTGAATCTGCCTCTCTTCCTAGTTTGCCGTGTGATCTCTTCCACACACACTCTTGCCATCTGGACTGAGGCCCTCTCACCAGAGGCTGAACAGATGGGGCCACCCTATCCCAGACTTTCAGCCTCCAAAGCAGTGAGCTAAATAAACTCCTTTCCTTTACAAAGTCCCCAGCCTCGGGTTCTTTGTTCTACCAACAGGCAACTGTCTGGCCACCCAACTCTTGGGTTTAGAATGGAATAAAATACAGAAAGAACAATTTGTTGAAGAGACAGTGACAAAGCATATGACAAGGCATTCTTTAACCAGGCAGCTATCCTGTGAAAGCGCCAGGAAGGACAGGGCAGGAGTCTGTCATACCAGCCAGGGCATCACTTGTAGATATGGAGAAATAGGAAATAGCTGCCTCCCCTCTGAAAAGGTGCAGCTGAGAGGAAAAGAAGAAAAAAAAAAAAAAGAAGCAAACTTGCAGAGGCTGGAGTGGGGTGAACTGTTAATGAATCTGGCATTAAGAGATCTGTGTTAACTCAACAGAGGTGGCTCCATTCCCAGGTTTGATTCAGCCTGTTCCAGGAAGCTATGGGGTAGCTTCTCTGAGATCAGCAGCAGTTAAGCTAAAATATTCACCTGTTCATTATCCCCACGGATTACACTGCTCTCCCCAGAGTATTTTGGGAAGTAGACAATGGCCCCACATCAGGTGCATTATTCAGCACTGAATTTTGGAAGTTATCAGCCTTAGCTCAGTTACTCTGCCTTCTCCTCACTTCCCTCTTGCCATCCCTTCCTGGGGGAGGAATGTCACCCCTGCCAGGGTTTGGATGTGGTTTGGGTGTCTTCAAGGTGTCTGTGTGTTGGCTTGGTCCCTACGATGGTGGTACCAGGAGCTGGGGTGCCACCTTTCAGAGGTGGGGTTTGATGGGAGGTTGTAGGTCAAGGGCACAAGTGTCTTCAAGAAGAATTAAGGTATTTTTAATGAGCCCTTGGTTATTTCTGTCAAGAAGCCATTGTGAAAATCTAAGCCTGGCCCCACCCAGTTTCTCTCTCATCCCCTCCCCTCCCCTCCTCTCCTCTCCTTCTCTCTCTCTCTCTCTCTCTCTCTCTCTCTCTCTCTCTCTCTCTCTTCCCCTTCCTTCCTTTCTCCTTCCCTCCCTGCCTCCCTCCCTCCTGGTTTGAGATATGACCATTTGCTCCTGCACACACTCCCACTATTGCCATCATATGATGTAGCTGAGGGAGGAATCTCACCAAAACTGAGCCGATGCAGGCACCATGCTTTTGAACCTCTCAGACTGTGAGCTGCATCGACTACTTCTTCCTAAGAGTCCGGTATTTGGTTCTAGTGATGAATAGCTGACAAATGCACACACCAACACCATTTCTCATGCTCCCAAGTGTGTCCTTTGTTTAACATGCCCATGACTTTATTCACATCTGCAGGAAGTTCATGGTTATTGAGGCAAAGCAGTGCTGCTCTGCCTCCTTTGCAAGAAACAAGAGGTGTTTGATCTGAGAGGAGACCGGTTCAGAAGAGACTCAGAGTCTAGCCAGGGGCCAGATCATCGAGTGAAGATTTTTGTTAGACAAACACTGAGGCCTGTACTTGCATCACTGAGTGGTTGGAATGAAAGAACAAGATAATTCCATGAGCCACACCTCGCTGGCTTCTCCCACATCTATGGGACATGAACAGGCACACAAGAGTCCTGTTTCCAAACAAAGAACCTGCAGCTCAGAGTTGACATGACTTTCACATCAAAGAGGCAAGCACAAGAGGAAACTCTACTGGGCTCCACAGTGTGGAAACTAGACCAGGAAAAGCTAGATGGGATGCCTGGTCACAGAGGTCTCCAGACAGAAGAACAAGGACTGAGTTCCTAGGCTGGACCTAGCACCTTGGGTCCTCTCCTATCCCCTGCACCTCTGTCCACATGTAGATCTCATCTTCTCCTGGCTGAAGCATTTTCTTGTAATATTTGTCCAAGAGTGCTCTGCCGACAGTAGCCTTTCTGGGGAAGAGTGTTGGGGAATTGGATTAGCAATGTTATATTCTAAAGGTCAGAGCCACAGTAATTAGCACAAACATGCTTGAATAGGGGCAGCCAAGGGCAGCAAGGACAGGGAGCTTCTGTTCCTATGTACAGTCGTGCATTGCCTAATGATAGCAACAGGGTCTATGAAATGTGTCTTTAGATTTCATCCCCTGTGAACATTACAGAGTCTATTCATAAACCTAGCATAAAACCTATAGGTCAATCACTCAACATCTCTGGGTGCAAGTAGGAATGGGCATTTGACTTAGCAGTTGAGATGCCTATGTCCCATACAGGAATAGGCAAGTCTGAGTTCAACACCCAGCTCTGGCTCCTGACTGCAGTTTCCTGCTAATGCAGACCTTGGAAGGCCATGCTGATGGCTCAAGCATTTGGGTTCCTGCCATCCATGCAGGAAATCTGGATTGAGTTCCTGGCATCTGACTTCAGTCCCAGCTGGGGACCATTGTGAGTATGTAGAAAGTGAACTCATGGATGGGAGCTGTCTCTCTGTCTCTCAAATAAATTTTTAAAAATTAAAAAAAGAAAGACAGTGATAACAAGACGATGAGGCTGCTGCTGACATAATGTGGAATACTATTGGTGGTAAACTAATTTTTTAAATAAGTAGAAGGAGTATAATGATACAAGATTAGTGTAATAAAACACATAAGCTATTTATTACTATCCTTACCAAATATGATGCACTGGACATAACTGTATTTATATAACTGGCAGCAGTGGGTTTATTGACATGAGCATAAACACAGCCAGGTGAGGAGTAGGCTGCACTACGAAGTTTCACCAAAAGCTGTAATATCACTGGGCAACAGGAACTTTTCAGTTCCATTATAACCATATGGGGCCACCCATCATATGTGTGGTCTGTCATTGACTGAGATGTCATTATGAGGCATGTGACTATATAGTTGCTAAAGTCCCAAGCCTGTCTTTGAAGATGGTCTCACCATTTAGTAAGGTTCAGTGTGTGTGTGGGGGGGGGAGGAGTGTTTAGTTCTACACATTTTGATCACATATAGAGTCAAGAGTCACATGACAACCATCACAGTCCAGAGACAAACAGTTCCATCCAAGGTCACTGCTTTGACCTACACTCTTCTATCTCTGCATGCAACATTTTCCCTCCTTCGCTCTTCCTCATTTGGCAAACTCCTGCGCATCTCTCAGGACCCAGTCCACATGCCACCTCCTGTGAAAGCATGCTCCAATCTCTTGTCTACTTGTGGAGGCCTTCCTCTGAATGCCAGAGCTTCAGCGTTTATGCACTACAGCCCTTCTGGTCTATTTGATCACCTGCCCTCACTGCTGAGTTTCTTGAGCTCAAGGACAGTGTATCTGGGACCTCTGCGTCACCAGTACTTAGCATCATGCCTGCCACATAGTAAGGAATCAATCACTGTTTGCTGAATGTGTTGTTTTTTATAAAGAACCAATGTCTGTCCCCTGGCCTAGACCAAAATCATACCCAAGAAAAGCTATCATAAGATTAGGATTTAATATATACTTGACTAATACCAACATACTTACATTGCTAAAATGCATTAACATTTTAACATTAATTTAATTTAACATTAACATTAATTAGCTGGAGTTATTTTGCAAGGGTATGTATGAATGTGTAAAGTAATAGTTTTCATGCAGTTACATCACTTTTTTTTTCAGGAGTACTAAGTGCTATTCTGCAATGGACTGAATATTTATGCTCCTCCCCACCACCAGGAATTCGTTATCTTGAAATCCTGTCCCCTAAGGTAGTAGCAGGTGGGACCTTTGAGGTGGGAATTAGATCATAAGGATGGAATGGGATCATAGCCCTTATTAAAGGGACACAACAGAACCCCCTTGCCTCTTTCTATCACATGAGAATGTAAGAAGTCAGCATTCTACAGTCTGGGAGAGAGCCCTCCCCAGAACCCAGCCATGTGGGCACCCTGGTCTCAGACTGCCAGCCACCCAGTGGTACGCTGGTGTAGCAGCCTGAATGGACTAAGACACATGCAGATTCTCTCCTAAACACTGCCACTGAGTTTTGCCCTTGTGTCACATCCCCCTTCATCAAAGACCATTTTTAAAAAGTCATATGAAACCCACTTCTCTCTACCTACATATTCTATAAAACTGTTGCTTACTAAACTTTTTGTCCACATTATCTGCATTGTATAATAAAGTTATTTTAGAATCTGACAACAATGAAATCAATGTCTCTTCCAAGGTACTAGTAAGCTTCTTTCTGATCACCAGATGTATAGAGGTGGACATCTTCTCCTTTTTGTCCTGGTTGCCAGGAAGCATAGATTCAGCTCTTACCTGAATCCTATTTACTGATTCTCGTTCATTCAGTTAGCTACATTCTGACTTCCTGGTATTTCTCTAGAGAATTATAAGCCATCATTAACTAATACATCTCAGTTCCCCTTTTCCTCGATGTAAGCCATATGGGACTGTGTGAGAAGCAGCTCCATCCAGATCTGTGGACTAATCGATCAGGGACTCAGACTTTTTGCTGCTGTTGTTATTCTTGTGTTGTTTTGGTCCAGAGCATCTAAATCCACACAGCCCATCCTTCTGAAACCCCAGTGGTGACCTGGAAAGGACCTCACATTAGACTGTTTTGGAGGACCTGAGTCTCCTGGAAAGTGCCTCCATGATTCCCCAAAAGGAATCTCATGTGTGCTATATGATACAGATGGAAATTCATTAGGACTGTCTTCACAAAATACAGTAACACAGAAACCCACAAAAACTTGATTTTCTCCCTTGTTGTTGATCTTGATTTTTCTATTCCTCTTTGATTTCTGACTTTTATTTCACACCTACCATATATGGGGGGGGGGTGTCATATGGCTCAGATTCTTTATGGAAACAAAAAGTGCCTCTGTCCAGATGACTGGAGACATTGCATAGTGCATTTGCATAGATTCCTCCATTCAATGTTTATTTGGCAAATATTTGTTGAGACTAATCTGTGTAATAGACACTGCAAAGCAAAGGAATTTTAGAAATAGTTATACTATTTCTACTGCTGCTTTAATATTCTTAGTACTTCTGCTACTACAGGCTGAATATTCCTTATCTGAAATGCTTGGGACCAGATTTCAGATTTTTTTTTTAATTTCTGAATGTTTGCAAATACATAATGGAATATCTCAGGGATGGAATCCAAGTCTAAACAAGAAAGTAATTTGTTTCATATACACCTTACACATGTAGCCTCAAGGTAGTGTTATACATAAACATAATATTTCTAGTATGCTTGTGTTTTGACTAAAACCTGTTACGTGGGATCCGGTGTGGAATTTTCCAGTTATGATGTCATGTCAGCACTCAAAAATTTTCAGATTCTGCATTATTTCAGTTTTGGGATTTTCAGATGTCTTTTTATTATTATTATTCAGAAAAAGAAGTTGAAGCATAAAGAACATTACATAACTTGCCTAAATCCACACCATAACTGTGACTATTTCCTGATCTTACCCTCCCTTGACCACCCTCAATAGGCAAATGGCTAACTCCTTCTCCTTGTTCTCAGAACCGTTTTATCTTATTGTTGTTTCTACTGTAGCACAACTGACATTATATTGCCATTCCTTGTATAGGGGGCTGAGAATCCCCCTTAGACTCTAAGCTTCCTACACTGCATGTCTTTTGAGTCCATGGACCTAGCCTCAGCCAAGGCATAGGTTTAGGAAGGTGATATGCACCTGTTGTGCTTCAGTTCCATTATCAGCACAACAGACCAATCACAGCACTCTATAGCTGCTGTAGTTTTAAGGGTTGAAAGAGAGGTAAGCCTCATAAAGCCTGGTACCTAAAGCGACCACCCAATGCTAGGTTATATTAATGTAGTAGTAATAATAGTACTGATAGTACTAGGTAGTATTAGTAATAGAAATTCTAAAAATTGGAGACATAATACTATTATGAATAATATCCCCATTGCTTAGTGGTGTCCAGTCAATAGTTGCAGAATAAATGATGAATGCCTAAAAGTATTCTATCCCTCCTGTGCACTCTTGAGATGGGGATATGGAGGCAGATATAATAAAGGGCAGACCAAAGCCAGAATCCAGATGTGCAAGGTACTGGCCATATGCTTTAGGCTGATATGCATGGCCTTTTTCTGAGGACTCAGGCTGCTGCAAGAGAAAAGCCAACTCTTCAAGTCCTAGGGATGCCCTTCAAGACTCCTAAAGACAAGGCTCCTGAGGCCAGGTCAAGTACAGGTATGAAAACTGTCAAACTCAACCCCTACTAGGATGCCCAAGATCGCGGGGGAAGAGAGAGCAGAGTAGACCTCAGTGTCATTGTTGCTCTCTATCTTCAACCCAACTTTTATGTAGTTCTTGGCTTTATTTTTCTGCCACAAAGCACCAGGATGGACAGGTTTCAGCCCTCTCTCGCTTTCTTTTTTCTTTTCTTTTCTTGCCTGAGCTCTGGAGGAAGTGCTAATGAGCGGTGGCTAAAAGGAAGGCTACAAAAGAAAGACGAGACATCATTAGATTGGACACTCAAGGCCAGGCTGGCCCAGCATGGATATGCTGCCCACACTTCACTTTTGAGAGCCCAGGGCCCTGAAGCCGCACGTCTCCCAGGCTGTCTCCCAACACTCCCACAGGTAGAGAGAGCTTTGCCTGTAGGAGGATGCTGTCCAAAGGCAGACTTTGATCACTGTGGGGAGCAATCCGGACTGGACTAAGTTACTGAAATTAAGACTTATTCTATGCATCTGCTCTCCCACAATATGGCGCTGGGAGAGAAGTAAACAGCTTCCGCACAGCTGCCTCCAGTTCAGCTAATAAACTGTAGGACTTGCTCCTGATTGGAGAGCAGCGTACTCGGCGCGTGGGCAGCCGAGTTAGGATTGGCGGAGGAGGACTATAAAGGAGGAGAGAGACGGCATGCACCGGGAACATCTAAGGGGAACATCTAGCTGAAGGAACACCTGTGCAGCCCCCGAGAAGAGCCGGCCGGCGGTGTGCCGCTCCCCTGCGGAAGTGGGGAAAGCGGCCAGGGGGAACCGCCCTTCCATGGAGGTGGAAGGGACAGTAGCCAACCCGGGAAGAACCAGCAGCAAACCCGGGGAGGGCCGAGCAGACGAAAGAACAGCGCAGGGTCCTGTGTTGCTCCTCCACGAAGAGGGGGAGCGACATAATGGTGCCGTGACTCGGATATGAAGCCTAGGCAGGGCTTAGTGTTGCTCCTCCACGAAGAGGGGGAGCGACAGATCACCAGATTCTACTAGTGTAGATTCTATTAGCAAAAAACAGTACCTTATTTAGCCAGGCACTGGTCTAAATATTTTACATGCATTATTTTATTTAATCTTCACAACAACCTTCTGAGGGAAGTAGAATTACTAGCTTCCTTTGCAAGTGAAGAAACTGAGACTTACAGAGAGAGAGTTCATGTACTTTGTCTGAAGTTGAGCTGGGATCGGAACAAGAAACCTGCTCTACACAATAGCACAGTGTTTTCTCAGTCTTGCAAAAGCAGAGCTCTGATGGAGATGCAGCATGGATAAGTACTTTTTTTTGAAGGAAACAGAAGACATGTGGGAGAGAAAAAGGCCAGAAACTTGGGGAGCTCTGTTGCTGAGCGGATCCAAGTAGATAAGGTTCACACTGACTCCAGGCGAGATGACTTGCCAGCAGCTCAACATTTCGCTGGCTGTTTCAGTGATCCCAACTGGAGTATCTGTTGCTATAGCTAAAAAGTCAAGATAACGACACTGAAGCATAGCAGTCCAAGCAACAAATGCAAACAAACAAACAAAAATGTTGGTGAGAGACCCTAAAGCATTGTTCTGAGTCTGTGAGGGTGTTGATGGTGGTGAAGAAGACTCTCTACACTGAGAAAGCAGAAGTTTGAAGAAAGAAGAGTTCTATAAAAAGGAGGGAGACTGTGTTTCTGTCTTCCTGCTTCTTGGCTTTGCCCATGGTCTACCTCTGAGGACTTGCTCTGGGCTCTGTACTTGTTAGGAGCAAAGGGCCTCCAGCATCTGTCATTTAGCAGAGGTGAAAAGTCTGCAGAACTGCTCATAGAAGCTTCCCTTGAAAGTTTCTACCAAGTGGTTTCCCAGCACTGGATCCATGCCATTCATCGCAGCAGCAGATATAGCTCATGGTCCATCCAGAAGTTGTTGTTATAAAAATGTGGCAGCATGCAAGCTATATATCAACTTAATGTAGCTGAAACTAACACCAAGAGATTCACAGTGGGTCTGAATACATTTGGGGCTTGAATCTCAAATCTATGACTATTCTTTCCTCTGTATTCCCCACCATGTGCCTCTCACCATGTGCAAATGAATTAGGAGTGCTTAGTAGAACTGGAAAGTAGAGATTTCTCATATTCTTTTGCTATCCTCTCTACCAAGTCTTTCTCTTCTCTCCCTTCATATATAGAGAGAGACACAGACAGACAAATAGAGCTCCCCTCACCCTGACTCACTCTCCAAATGCCTACAACAGCCGAACAGCAGGTGCTGGGGTAGATTTGACGCCAGGAACCAAGAGCCCAGTCTGTGTCTCCTACATGGGTTGCAGGGACCCAACTACCCGAGCAATCACTTGGTGTCTTCCAAAGTGCACATTTGCAGGAAGCTGGTATCCATAGAGGAGCCAGAACTCAAACCTAGGCACTCCTGTATGTTATGCGGGCAACCCAAACAGCATCTTAACCACTGCACTAAGTACCCACCTCCTCCTTTCCTCTTGATCAGCCAGTTTTCTTGGCCCCGGACTGTCTTTATCCTGCTTCCTCTCTTCCATATCTCAATGGAGCTATTAGATGAGCATGGCTGGTCGAGTCTGGAGCCAGAAGAGGCCAAATCCCAACCTCCAGTCATTAATTACATTTGGATACTGGAAGCAGGCCAATGCTAGTAAGGTAGCAGCAGAAGTAAGTGGTAGTGGTAGTGTTAGAAAGAATAACAAAAGGTCCTCCATTTCTTAGGTGCCTATTACTATATTTCAAGCACTTGCCCTATATTTTTCCTAACTCTTCACTCAACATAGATAAGTAGGTGGCTGATTAGAAGAACTACAGCTTTTCTAAGCCCCCATAGACAGGGAAGTGATACAGGAAGATTTTGCCCAGAGAATCCAAATTGTCTCTACCATGCTAGCCTGCCCCGTCATTCACTCCTCGTGTATGTCCAGATCCAGCAGGAATGCATGGAGTAAGGTGAAGGTAAAAGCAAGTCACTGGAGGGCTGGTGTGTTCTCTTGTTATAAACTGGGTTTTCCTCTACCCTCCTTCCATATGCTCTCTCCTCTCAAAGAAACCCACAAAAAACATGTGTGGCAATAGTTGTTGGCTGCAGTGTAGTATAAATTATGACGTAGCAAACATTTTGTTCTTGATCTTCCATGTCTGCACCTCTTTTCCCTTTTCTATGGCCCCTAAAGGAGAGAAAATACCTGTAGGGCAGGTTTGTCGTCTTGGCTGCTCTTGTTTAGCGGATGCACTACGTGGGTTCTAGTTAAATATGGAATAAATGAATGAGACATCTCAGAACACCAAAGGCCCTCATGCTGCCTCCTATTTATTTTGGATGCCCTCTGCCATAACCCACCTTCCCTTCCCTCCACCAAAGTCTATCCCCCAGGATGCTGTGAAGCATAACAGAGTGTGATCTCCTCTCTTCTCAGTAAAGAGCTAAAAAACACAGGAGGGAAATATGTCATCAAGACTATAAAACCATCTCCCCTCAAAGAGCTAAAAACATTAAACTGAAAGAGAGGAAACAGAACTGCAGTCTGATCTTTTCAAGAGTGGGCATGTAATTACTCAGAGAGAAGGGAAGATGAGCGTGGAAAAAGCAACTAGGGTTTCTTAAGTGCCACTAGATGCAAGGTAATTTCCTACCTGCCATATTTACATGATGTCTCCCTCTTAGAGATGACATTTAGGAGTCAATGGCACCACTTTCTCTTGATCACACAGTAAGCTGTAGATCCAGGACTCAATTTGGATATACTAGACTCCAACCTACTCATTTCAAGAAATCTATGAAGCCATTCGTTTTTGAAGTTTCTACCCATAATGTCTATGACTCTCCACTGCCAAACACTCTCCACTGCTTCTTCTGGAAGACAAAGTGGCCAACAAATAATGTCATGTCATCAAGCTGAGAGGCCTGGCTGAGGGGCAGCCAAGTGATGCTCAGAAGCGTGGCTCCTGTGCCACCTGTACCTCTACCCTTAGGCCTGCAATGTTCTTGTAGAGTTCTGCAGTGGACAGCGTTGACCCACTGAGAGTCCTCAAATTCTTTGACTCCTTCTGTGCACTCCTCCAGAGTTAAGGGTGTTTTGCCTTCAATGGACTTGCCTCTCTATGTTGAAAGATTTTCTTGGGTACACAGAACTGGACATGCTTGGAAACTCATGTCCCCCTGAGAGAGCCTCTTAGCCAATGTTTACAGGTTTAGGAGTATGAAGTGTGGTCCCTGAGTCAGCAAAACTCTGAGGTATCATTAACACTCCCAGAGCCATTGTAGGATCAGTCCTGAGACTCTGCCTGAATTTGCATACTTGCTTTCCTTTTCTTTCTCTATTCTTCTTCCTTGCTTTGCTTCCTCCATTCCCCCATTCATAACCCATAAGACTTGCTAAAATCAAGAATCCTCCTCTTGGGATCCCTAACTCCTCTTCATCACCAATGACTTGGGTCCCTAAAGGTGAGTCCTACTGCTTCATAACTTTCCTATGGGATTAATGAATAATGTCTTTAAAACAGAGTGAGACTGCTACATATGGTTATAGCTGTGGACTGAATTATGCCCCCCACCTCCAAAGTCAAGTGTTGAAGCTCTAACACTTGGAGATAGAGCCTTTTAGGAGGAAATTAAACTTAAATAAATGAAAAGGGTTGGAAAGTCTGATAGGACTGGTGTCGTTATTGAAGAGGATGAGACAGCAGAGTCTGTGTTCCTCCCTCCCTCCCTCTCTCTCTCTCTCTCTCTCTCTCTCTCTGCCTCTTACTCTTTGTATGCAGTCAGCAATGGCCATGTGAGCACACAACAAGAAGGTACCTGTCTACAAATGAGGAAGAGAGGCCTCAGCAGGAACCAAATCTGCTGACATCTTGATCTTGAACTTTCATCCTCCATGACTGTGAGAGTAAATTTCTGTTGCCTAAGCCGCCCACTGTGTGCTCTTGTGTTATGGAAGCCATAGCAAACTCAGTTACTAATGGCATACTCTAGGGTTTTAAACATAATTTATTATTTGGAGAACAGGGAGGATGTAAAGAAGGATGAAACAGTCTAGTGAAAATAATGCTTAGGTCAAGACAAGTTATTAAATGATTAATTAGTTAATGACTGAACCAAATTTATGTATGATACATATTTGCTGTACCAAAGAGAATCGATGTTGAGAGACAGATAATGCATGGTGCTGGCCCTCAGGGGGCAGGGTAGTATGAGAGAACACTATAGAAAGAATAGAAACCAAGTCTGGCATAGATCTTCATTTACCTTAACTCAATATGCCAAGGTTCAAAACATCATGAGAGTCATCTTATGATTCCCAAATATTTCCCTCACTGGCCCCTTCTTCAACGGTAGCTGCAGCCCCAGTGTCCCAGAGCCACCCTGAAATTTCTCCAGGTGGACCTGGGCTTGGGGATTTCTCTGCAAACCAAACTTACGCCTGCCTCTGCTCCTAGGGACCTGTTATGTGCAGAATCGGAAAATAAGTAAGAGGAGCACGCAAGATGCAGGCATTAAAGAAATACAAACACATGGCATGGGATGTGCCTTGGAAGCTCTGTGTTGAGGCCTTGGAGAGGCGCCTGATTATCTTGCTACTCATTTGGGCAATCTTCCTCTCTGACTACTAAAGAGCCCCACTTGCTGTTCTAGCCTGCTGTGCTAAGTATTCTCATGGAGTGGACAGCAAGTGGGCCATCAAGCTGAGCCTAAGGGAAGAGCGAAGGAAATATATCACTGCCCAAAAAATATGCTGAGCTCATGATCACCAAGGTAGCAGGCACTTGTGCTATCATACCTGAGCTCAGGTACAGATGGAAGGGAAGGGACCCTGTGAGGGTAGAATCATGCTGAACCATGATCCACTACTAAAATGCACTGTATTTCTTTCCTTTTTATGACTCAGCACCTTCTCCAACCCCCTGGGAGTCCTCTCTGTCTTCAACCAAAGACAACCCTCAGTCAACAGAGGAAGGGGCTAGAGGTTAAGTGGCCAGCTTCCCATCCTCCAAGCACGCTGTTCTGTGCACTTCCAGAGGTCACAGCTTAAACAAGCTCCAGTTATCTATGGCAATGATCTCAACAATGCAACCACTTTCTAACTTTCTTTTCTCCTCTCTCATTGCCATGCCCCTCACCATTTCTTTCTTAGAACTATCTCCCAGAACTCCAGTCCCAAGTCCTTCTCCCAGGTTTTTTTCTCAGGGAAAAATACTACAACAGCCACTGTTTAGCAACATACATGTCTCACACAGAAAGGTAATAATTTTTCTCCCAGGCCTTTTAGTTTTAACTGGGCAGTGGCAATAGTGTGGCCAGCCATTGATGGGCTTGGCCTTATGATGGAAAAAGCCAGATTTCCAATAAGGTGCCATTGGGTCAAATATGGAATTTTAAACCTCCATTAGGCTCTTTGGGAGTCTAAAATAGTATCTTTTACTAAAACAACTAAGCAAAAGTAGTTATAGGTCACTAATATTCAGTAGCACTGATTTGCATTCCTTCATTTATATATCTAACAGCTATTTCTCAGGGTCTACTGCGATAAGTTGTAAAGATACAGTTATACTGATGACAGAAGATCCTTGCCTTCATGGGGCTTGGATGGAGTGTAGCAGAAGCAGCAAACACTAAGCCAGGAGCTAAATGGATTAGTTTAAGCACAACCAAGCAGGCATACAGAAATGCTGTGAAAGTGAGTAAGAAGGATCTGATGAAGAATGGGATTGTGATGGAGCAAAAATTCCATCAAAAACTCAATTAACATTTGTAAGAGAATGATATAACTGTAACACTTACAGAACATATCATGGATATAAAAACACATAGGCACCATTCAGCCATACAAAATACCACAGACTGGGTGGTTTAAACCACAGGAGTTTGTTTCTCATACTTCTGGAGGCTGGGAAATCCAAGAGGAAAGGACTGGCAAGATAGTTTTCATCATAGGAGGTCTCTTCTCATGGCTTATATAAGACCACCATCTCGCTGTGTGTGGATGTGACTGCTTCTTAGTGTGTGGACAGGGAGGAAGAGAGAGAGAGAGAGAGAGAGATGAAGAGAGATAAGACCATCATCTCGATATGCGTGCACCTGCCTGCTTCTTAGTGTATACAGAGAGAGCAAGAGCGAGAGCGAGAGCAAGAGAGAGCATGCCAGCTCTCTAGTATCTTTTCCTATTCGGGCACCACTCTCATGACCTCTTCTAACCCTAATCACTTCCCAAAGACCCCATCTCCAAATATCATCAATTTGTGGGTTAGGACTTTAATCTATGAATGTTGGGAGGACACAGTCAACCCACAACAGTCCCTTCTTCAACAATCTGTAACTGCTTCCTGATCTCTGAACTCTGTGAAAGAGGCTAGGGTAGGAAGATTGAGAAATCTGCTCATAGTTCTTCCTTCTCTCTCTTGGATATTTCAGGGTCAAAGACTGGCTAAGTACACCAGGAACTAACTAAAGACCAGAACAATGCATTAGACTAAAACATAGACAAAAATGGTTCTGGATACTAGTTAAGCAATACATAAAAATCACACATTTTTATGTACATTTTTCCATGTACAAAAAGAAATATTCCAGGGGCCAGCGATGTAATGTAGCAGGTAAAGCCACCACCTGCAGTGCCAGCATCCCAGTTTCTCCCTGGGTGATGACAGCCTCTCCCACTTTTGTATAAATGGCTGAGGTGAAGTTGTAGCCATTCTACGAAGGGAACACATTCAAAGTTCAAGTTGACTCAGCACAGAGCCCTCCCCTGTCCACCATGAGTGGTTCAGTGCCGGGATCAGAGGTCTGTCAAAGCTAATGAGACAGAATGATGGCTTCACTGGGGCTTCAGGGAAAGAGATCTTGCTTTTCTTGCACTAAAGAAAACCTACAAGATGTAAGGGGTGGAGCTGTCCTTGCCATCTGGCTACCATCACCATCTGGCGTATTACACGATGGCTGAAAAGGAAAGCCAACGTGGCTAAAGACGAAGAGTAAAAGATGAAAAACAAAAATGCCTGGTGCTCACCACAGTTAGTTCTGAGCTCTAAATTTAGTTGCACCTTCAAGTTCGACCTTGCCCTGAGGTTTTCATCCTTGATAATCCCATGATTTTTCACTTTAATTAAGACAACTTGGACTGGGTTCTTCATCACTTGAAGCTAAAAGAATCCTTACTTTTCCCATTAATGGAGAGGCATGTTTATGCCTGGACATGTAGCCATGCCAAAAAAAAAAAAAAAGCAAAGGTAAAAGAATTAAAGAGTGCTTAAAAGGGATAGGGTATTTTAGGGTAACTAGCTGCAACCCTGTTAACTGTCAGGTGAGCAGACTGAGAACCACACAGGGGAAGTCTGAGTGTGTTCAGGTAGTTGCTGCCAGGCGAGGAGGGAGCAGGACCTCAACTGGTCACACAGTCTCCTTGTCACCTGTGCCCAGTCAGGCTGGAGTGGATGCTCCTCTTCTACAGGGCTGGGTGTCCCTGCTGGCTTGTGTGCAGTCACCCTCAAGAACTCTTCATGCTAAGTCACCTTTGTCTTCCTTCTCCCCTCATACTCCTTTCCTTTCTTCTCTCCCTATTTGATGTGATTTAAGAATTTTTATTTTGAATGATTTTAAGCACATAGAAAGTCACAGACATGATATACCTCCACCTTTGTTTACCACAGTTAATATTTTGCTTTTTCCCTAATTTTTCTTTTATCAAAAGGAATTAAGACACTGTCCCTCAAGTCCCACTGCCTTTCCCATCGCTTCTGCTTCTCCTCATCCTGTTTCAGATAGTTAAGTAACAATTATATTAAACAGGGTAGAGGGGCCGGCACTGTGGCGCAGCGGGTTAACACCCTGGCCTGGAGCACTGGCATCTCATACGGGTGCCGGTTCGAGACCTAGCTGCTCCACTTCTGATCCAGCTCTCTGCTATGGCCTGGGAAAGCAGTAGAAGATGGTCCAAGTCCTTGGGTCCCTGCACCGACGTGGGAGGCCCAGAAGAAGCTCCTGGCTCCTGGCTCCTGGCTCTGAATCAGCAGAGCTCTGGTGTTGTGGTCTTTTGGGGAGTGAACCAACAGATGGAAGACCTATCTCCGCTCTACCTCACTCTGTAACTCTGTCTTTCAAATAAATAAAATAAATCTTGAAAAAAAAAAAAAGGGTGGCACTTTCTTACTATTGCTTTACACTTTAAATCCATGAACAATAGGTTGTTTAGTGTTAGACTGAATAATTTTATGTCAATAGTATTGTACATATCTTGTTGTAGTTTGCTTTTATCAGTGTAATGCTTTGAGAATTATTTATGTTGATAGAGATAGTTTTCTTCGTTCTTTCTTTGTGCAGAAATGTGCTTATTTTGTTCTACCTCCTGAACTATGCTTTAGCTGGTTATAAACGCCTAGGTTGATGGTAA
Organism: Oryctolagus cuniculus; assembly: GCF_051225735.1. NCBI lineage: Eukaryota > Metazoa > Chordata > Mammalia > Lagomorpha > Leporidae > Oryctolagus > Oryctolagus cuniculus. The sequence goes on along the minus strand of NC_142883.1, from coordinate 55,538,771 downwards.
TTTTGCTTCATCATAGCATCATCCAGCACTATCATGTATGTTTAGAAGTCAGCTGCCTGCTCTAGTTTGTTCCGGTGAAAGAAGCCTATCACTAATTTTTGTCTGCTTTAAAATTTTATGTCTGTGGCAGATGTTTGGCATAGTGGTTTATGATGCCGCTTAGAACACCTGCATCCCATATCAGAGTGCCTGTGTCCAATTCCTAGTTCAACTTCGGATTTTTGCTTCCTGATAATGCAGACCCTGCGAGGCGGCAGGTGAAGGCTCAAGTGATTGGGTCCCTGCTACTCACAAGGGAGAACTGGATTGAGTTCTCAGCTCCCAGCTTTGGAATGGCCCAGCCCCAGGCATTTGGGGAATGAGCCCGAAGATCTCTCTGAATCTCTCTCTCTCTTTCTCTGTCTTACAAATAAATAATTCAAAATTAAAATGTTGCAAGTGATTTGAGATTTGGATTATTTTACCTCCCTGAGGGTTATTATATATTTTGAGTCTGTGGATTCACATCATTCACCAGTGTTGGAAAACACTTCACTGCTTTCTATTCAAATACTATTTCTCTAGTACTTACCTTTGTTCTTCCATTCTGAAACCTCTGTTAGATATATGTGAGATCGTCACATTTGGCCTAATCATTTTTTAAAGGTTTATTTTATTTATTTTAAAGGCAGAGTTACAGAGAGAGAGGGACAAAGAGAGAGAGAGAGAGAGAGAGAGAGAGAGAGAGATCTTTCATCTGCTGGTTCACTCCCCAAATGGCTGCGATGGCTGGGGCTGGGCCAAGCCAAAGCCAGGAGCTAGGAAATTATTGCAGGTCTCTCATGTGGGTGGCAGGGGCCCAGACACTTGGGCCATCCTCTGCTCCTTTCCCAGGAACATTAGCAGGTAGCTGGATCAGAAGTGGAGCAGCCAGGACTCAACTCAAACTGTTGCCATATGGGATGCCAACACTGCACGTGGTGATTCAACTCACTGTGCCACAAGGCTGGTCCCCATGTTTTTATATTTTCTCACTGTTTTACAACATAATTTCCTCAAATTTATTTTCCAACCTTCTAATTCTCTCTTTGGGGGTGTTTAATTCAGTACTTAGTATGTTCATTGCAATTTAAAATTTCAGTTACTACTTCTTGCATATCTAGATATTATATTGAGTTCTTTAGAGTTTCCCATTCTTTCTTATATAAGATCTTAATGTTTTATTTGTAACTTGAATCCTTTCCTTTATATTTGAAATAAATTTACATATGTGTTTTATGTTGTTTTTCAGATTCCCCTTGTTCAAGTTCCAGAAGTCTAATGATCATGTAGTCTTTGTGACTGTTTGGTGAATTGATTTTTTTTGTGGTGTTTCTTTTTCCCTTCAGAAATCCCATGTCTTATCTTTTTATTGGACTTCTGATTTTGCTTTTACTGAGTACCCTAGAAGTATTACTGCCAAATAATCAATTTTTATATTTATTTTATGACATATTTTCACCTTCATGGTTCCCTGTTTTTCTCTAGTAGTATAAAACCAGACTTCAGAACTCTAAGAAATGCTTCCTCCTTAAACTGTTATGTCCAGTTAACAGGCACTGTGTTGAGCTTTCTGAGGCACTGTTCGGGTAGGAATTATATTTTAACTTTGTTTCTAACAGTTCATTTTATGAGCAAGAAATCTTTGATTTCATTTTATTCTTTGTAATTCTAGACACTAGACTTAGTTTAGACATTTTTTTAAAAAGGATGTGTTTTCTTGCACATTTTTTCAAAGAACAGACAAATTTTAGTCTTCAACGCTGTCCTTTGTTTTACAGGTACAACCTTTCTGGATTAGACATCTGAGGGAAACTGTAGATTGTTCTTGGGGTTCTTCGCCCACCCTCTGGGGGTGGAGGCTGTCTGTGTTGTAGACAGTTAGGCTGTGAATGTGCAGTGTGCACACAGAGGTGCTGATCTGATGGACTGTGATGGTTTATACTAAAATGTTACTTTATCAAAAGTTAAACAGATTTTAGAACAAAAAATAAAGGCCAATTTCTGTTTTAAAAAAAAGATAGAAGGAAAAACACATGCAGTCTTGAGTTTCATTTCTCTGAATTTTTCCCCAGGCAGAAACAGGCAATGAGAGACAAGCTCACCCATCACTACCTTGTGCTGACAGCTACGTTTAGTTGACAGCATGTTTAGTTGTATCCTGACTTAGGCTCTTCTCTTTATTCAGGCCCAAGGTTTTGTGTCCTTTCTGTAGATTAGAGAACAAAATTTAGACTCATGGGTTATTGGCATCAACAGTCACTCCTTTTATAGCCACTAAAACTTATCTTGTTTTAATTATCCTCTTTCTTCTCCTGGAATCAAAGGACTTCTCATTCTTTCCCGTGACATCATCAATCCATTTTAATTTATTTGTATTCTATCTAGTAATTTTGGGAGGTGGAGGAAATGGGGGAGAGAAATCCCATCTGTTGATTCACTCCTCAAATTTCCACAATGGTTGGGGGGCCCAAAGCCAGGAGCCTGGAATGCAGTTTAGGTCTTCCACATGTGTGGCAGGAGTCCAACCACAGCAGACTCCTCCCAGAGTCTACATTAGCAGGAACCTGGAATCAGGAGTTGCTGCTGAGGATTGAACCTAGGCACTCCAATGTGAGACATGGGCATCCTAACCCATGTCTTAACCAGCGGGCCAAAGGCCTGCTCCTATCCAGAAGTGTTTGGTGTACATGATGAAAGTGTTCTCAAGTGCACTCAACCCAGTTTATGCAGCTTCATGGATATCCTTGGCCATGCTTTTCTGCTGATAGTACTGGTGAGTCTCCATGCATATCACCTGGCCCAATTGTTCTTATAGGTACAGAGGGAATGTTGCAGTCTTGGTGGAGCTCTGTGCCCTGCTTAGCCAACTGTTCAGTGGCTATTCTAGGTCCCTCAAGTCTTGTGCCTTGCTATGCATCTCTCTTGCTTCTCCTTCCTGGGCTTTCCTGTTGCTAACGAACACATATCACCATGGAGCTCTCTTGACATGGAATTTCTTGCCAGGCCAGTGCAACAAGGCTGCTGGTAGGAAGACAGAGAATGCCACTGGTGTGCTTCCATCACAGACTGAGCCTTAGGGTTGAGGCTTGGATCATGGTTGTATGTTGGCATCTGGCTTGCCTGTTGGAGAAACTTGGAGGTGAACCCAGAAGTGCAAGAGAGTTCATGTCACGTGGGCCAACTTTGACCAACAGGAGACAAGAGCTGGCATAAAAATACTTCTCCCTTTCACCCCCAAGATGGACTACTAAAACATACAATAATTTCAAGTTACCCATTTGAAGATATCCTGAGAGACTGTGCAATCAACAGTGCTTGTTATAATGCACCTGGGAAAGCAACAGAAGACAGCTCAGGTACTTGGACCCTTGCCACCCACATAGGAGACATAGGGTTACAGGCTGGACCAGCCTTGGGCATTGTGGTCATTTGGGGAGCACAGCAGCAGACAGAAGATTCTCTCTCTCTCTCTGCCTTTCAAATAATAAGCAAACAAATAAATAAATATCCAAAAAAAAAAAAAGAGCTGTGATAAAATCTTACATCTGCTTTCCTGTGTTTTCTTATACACTCCATTCTACCCCACACCTGGCCTCCCTGGAGTTGTAGTCCTCTATTGCTATAGTTTGGCTATTAGTTTGCATGCTGAATTTCCCCCCAAAGGTTTGATTCTCAGGGAGGCACAAGTGGGAGGTGGCAGAACCTTTAGGAAGGGCTGCCTGATTTTGGACTTGACCCTACAAAACTGTAAGCTAGGTCAACATTTTCGCTTTATAAAGTTAGTTGCCTCAGGGTGTTTCTGTGATCATGGGAAGCTGACTGGAACATATTCCTAAAGCCTAGGAATTTGCCTCAAGCTCCAATCTCTAAGAAACTCAGGCTAGGATTCTTATTTGCCATCTTCCTGGAGTCTTGGCCCCCTCTGTTTGTTTCTAAGCAGGTAGCAGTTGGAGGAAGACAGAATGTCACTGTGAGAAAAAGATACATTCAGATATCAGTATGGAACAGACCTTCAAAGCTTCCATGCTTTGTAACTCGTGGCCCTAGTGTACCTTGGTGCTGGATACAGGCAAATGGAGACAGTGTACAGAAATGACTTGCAGTGCCAGCTTAGGCAGTGCTGCGGTGAGCCAACTTCCTGATTCATTTTATGGGCTGTAAGTCCTTGAACTGTACAACCCCTTGTTGCGTTTACATAATAAACTTTAACAGTGGACATTGATGGGGCCCAAGAAATCTCCCTGGTGCTGTTATATCATCTTTCTTTTTGTTGAACAAATTATCTTTTCCAGCCCTGCCTCTCTGCTGAATCTGCAGGATACTTCTGATAGTAATCTTCATTTTAAATTTAAGGCTCTCTGAAATTTCATTGTGCAAACAATGTTCTCAACACAATGCTTTATCACCAGGAAAATGTTACATGGAAACATTTCATCATACAATCTCAGACTATGAGTGCTGGAGGAATCCCGCCAGGATGCCTGGTATTTGGGAGAGATTCGATGTTCATCTAGAGAGTGAACAAGTTTAGAGGAAGACAAACAAAAGACTTCCTGAAAAGGCATTGAAGACTGGGAATGAGTAGATTTTAGCCTCATGCACAAAAATTTGAGTATGTTATTTAACCCATATGGTTCAGAAACAGATCTTGGAACACCCTTCATGTGTAGGAAGAAATCTTAGGGCAGGGAAAACACAGGATCTTGCTTCCTACTGAGGAAGCTGAGAAGGATCAACTGGTTCCTCTCTCAGCATCCTGGCAACCAGTGTAGGAAGGTAATATGATTGTAACCCATTCAACTGCCCCCCGCCCCAGATGTAGAATCTAGAGCAAATAATGCTATAAGGCAAGTGACCAGTTATAATTCATTTGGGCAGAGGCAATGCCATCTCCCCCTGGAGGTCAATGGCAGTGACACAGCTGTGACAGTAGCAGGGCTCATCCTCCCTGATCCTGTGACAGGTCACAGGTGCAGTTCTGGCCCTTGTCTTCCTTTGCTTGCGGCATATTTCCCGAGAGTCTGGATTTTTTTTTTTTTTTTTTGGACAGGCAGAGTTAGACAGTGAGAGGAAGAGAGAGACAGAGAGAAAGGTCTTCCTTTTACTGTTGGGTCATCCCCACAAGTGGCCGCTACGGCCGGCATGTTGTGGCTGGTGGGCTGTGCTGATCCAAAGCCAGGAGCCAGGTGCTTCCTCCTGGTCTCCCATGTGGGAGCAGGGCCCAAGCACTTGGGCCATCCTCCACTGCACTCCCAGGCCACAGCAGAGAGCTGGCCTGGAAGAGGAGCAACAAGGACAGAACCGGTGCCCCAACCGAGACTAGAACCCGGAGTGCCGGCGCTGCAGGTGGAGGATTAGCCTAGTGAGCTGGGGCGCCGGCCCACAAGTCTGGATCTTTAACCTTGCTATTGAGTTTCTGAACTACCACATACCATTCCGATGCACTCCTTTTATGCTTACCTTCAACTTAATTTCTGCTGCTTGCAATCAAAATCCCTACCCATAGCAGCCCTAAAGTTTTTTCCCTGGTGTGTAAGGACCCGTACACTCCTGGCTCTTGTCGGCTGACTCCTCAGCTCTTGCTAAGCACCTCTTCCCACATGGCCTTATTGCATTGTCACAGTAATGAGGTGGGAAAGCTTCCTCATCACACTCCATGGATGGGAACAAATGAAGGTTGCAGGGACCAACGGCTTGCTCAAGAGCCCAGATGGAGGTGGGGCTTGTGCCCTGTGGAATTCCCTGTGCTTTTTCTATGTTACCACAGGAACTGTGGCTGGGTTCCAAGGAGGTGTACATGAAAGTGTACTGTAATCTGAGGTGCACTGCATGACTGTTTTTACTGCTCAAATTCATCCAGGGAGAAAGTAGAAGAGATGGAATATAAAAGCGATCTTCCCAATCCTAGACCAGTGTCATTTCCATTCATCTATACACCCTCCCCCAACCCTGAAATACTCGTGTTTAAATAAATGGGTTGCTTTATTTGACACTTAGTTTTACAGGAGTTTTGGCATAGAAATAGTATTTTTGAAAAAAAAAAAAGATTATTTATTTATTTTGAAAGGCAGAGTTACAGAGAAACAGGGGGGAGAGGGATTGAGAAAGATCTTTCATCTGCTGGTTCACTCCCTAGATGGCTCAAACAGGGTTGGGTCAGGCCGAAGCCAGGGGCTTCATCTAGATCTCCGTGGATGGTGAGAGCACAAACACTTGGGCCATCTTCTGCTGCTTGTCCCAAGCCATTAACAGGGAGCTGTATGAGAAGTGAAATATCTGGGACACAAATCAGTGCCCATATGGAATGTAGCATCAGAGGCAGTGGCTTTACCTGCTACACAACAATGCTGGCCCACAATAAATAGTATTTCCTGACTGTGCTCAAAGGATTCAAGAAATCTGTGCATGTGTTTTAAATTTTATTTAATTTTTAAAAATATTTTTATTTATTTATTTGAAAGGCAGAGTAACAGGGGAAGAGAGAGAGAGAGTGAGCGCTCATCGGATACTTCACTCCCAAATGTCCACAAAGACTGGGGCTAGGTTGGGGCCAAAGTCAGGAGCTGAGAACTCAATTCAGACCTCCCACATGCATGTCAGGAATACAATTACTTGAGCTATCACTGCTGCCTCCCAGGGCTGGGAATTGAACCCAGGTATGTGGGATGCAGGTGTCCCAACCATCAGTTTAACTGCTACTACCAGCTCACCCCTGATGCTGGCAGCCTTTTAACAAGTGCAGTGATTGACAGCCTCAACCAAGGACACGTTTATGCCAACATGGGGAAGGGGTGGGAGGGTGGACAATGGTAACCATGACAACAAACTTAGATTTAGATAGCATTTTACAGTTTACAAAATGAGGTGGAGCAGCTACTGCTTGCCTTTTTTTTTTTTTTAAGATTTATTTATTTATTTGAAAGTCAGAGTTACAGAGAGAGGAGAGTCAGAGAGACAGAGTCCTCCATCCACTGGTTCGCTCTCCAGATGGCCGCAACAGCTGGAGCTGTGCCTATCCAAAGCCAGGAGCCAGGAGCTTCCTCTGGGTCTCCCACTTGGGTGCAGGGGCCTAGGAACTTGGGCCATCTTCCACTGCTTTCCCAGGCTCATCAGCAGGGAGCTGGATCAGAAGTGGAGCAGCCGGGTCTCGAACCGGCGCCCATATGGGATGCCAGTGCCTCAGGCCAGGGCGTTAACCCACTGTGCCACAGCGACGGCCCCTACTGCTTGCCTTTTATATGAGCTGATGAGGACATGGGCCAAGCGTCCCATAGCCACTGAACACTGGATCTAGGACTCCAGCTAAAGTGTAGCTGGGGTAGGGTATGGAAGAACAAAATAAAATAAGCAGAGGTGGTTGAGAAGGCACATGTGACAACAAAATAGAACTAAAGAGAATGATAACTGATCAAATATCTACCAGTACAAAATGATTCACACTGCAGGGAGCTGGGAATCAGGCAAGGAGAGAGAGGACAAAATTTACTTGGACACCATGATTATGTAGACTCTAAGATAATCACAGAAAATTAAAAAAAAAAAACTGCAAAAAAGCACAGAGCTTGACAGATTGTGGCTTAATATTGCACAGTTTTTTTTGTGACACTTTTGACATATTCTGTGTTGATTCGAATATTGGAGAGCATTTGCTTGCTGTGCAGTTGGGTTAGGGAGGAGCACTTGGGGGCTGCTCACCAAATACACAGGTGTGAGTTTCTTACTTCTCCTGTCACTTTCCCCTTAAATGAACCAGACATATCTCTGGGTCTCTTCCCTGATAGAAAGGAAGGCTAGATTCATTCAGGTGGAAATATACATCCAGATGGGCCTCTCAATCACTTTTCTAACTCAGGTTCCAGAAGTTTCACTTCTACTATGACCCAAAGGCTTTGCTTAGATGACCAGGAGCGGCTTTCTATATTGTGGTGTGTGTGTGTGTGTGTGTGTGTGTGTGTATGAGAGAGAGACAAAGAGAGAGAGAGAGATAAAGCAGGGCTGTGTTCTCTGGGAAAAAACAAAACAGAAATCTTCATGTACTGCACCTCCACTCACTCCTGGTATTAGAGAAGGTTCTTTCTTCTTCTTTTTTTTTAATTTATTTGACAGGTAGAGTTATAGACAGTGAGAGAGAGAGACAGAGAGAAAGGTCTTCCTTCCATTGATTTACTCCCCAAATGGCCGCCATCGCTGGCGCTGCGCCGATCCGAAGCCAGGAGCCAGGTGCTTCCTCCTGGTCTCTCATGCGGGTGCAGGGCCTAAGCACTTGGGCCATCCTCCACTGCCCTCCCGGGCCACAGCAGAGAGCTGGACTGGAAGGGGAGCAACTGGGACTAGAACCGGCACCCATATGGGATGCCAGCACTGCAGGTGGAGGATTAACCAAGTGAGCCACGGCGCCAGCCCCGATTATTGTTCTTGACTGTCTCTCAGTCTACAAAAGGCCCACTTGTCCCACAGAGTCTCAGCTGTGATAGTCAACATCACTACCCTGCCCATCATGATAAGCAGTGCGTCAAATGGGTTAGCAGGTGGCTTCCAGGGACATATCATATTACATGATCTTGAATCAAAAACTAGAGAAATAAATTACCCAGTAATGTATCCATATACTTCTTAAATCTCCTTATGGTTGTAGAAAAAAAAAATCTCTTGGAGTTAATTTGGTTAATCATTTTATTATCCACTGTATTTGTTAATACTTTGACCTTTCTGAAAATCACCCTCATAAAATTTACCGGATTATTCCCTAACTTTCAAATTAGTGAGCATCTTTAGTCACCACTCTTGCTTTAACAGAAATGGATTCTATCTCCTTTTAGATTGTCATATGGAAGGAACATGATTGTTGCTGCTGTTATTATTAGTTAGCTGATCACATCTCTTTTTTAAATGGCAGGTTCTCTACCATTTTATTCTAGCTCTTTTTTTTTTTTTCACAGTACACAGACTATGAATTTTAGAGTTGGACAGTTTTGGGTTCAAATCATGCCTCCTCTGGTTTATTGTCTGTATAATCTTGACAACTTTTGATTTATCCAGGAGGTAGGCTACCATTTGTAAAATAAGGGCACACATACATATCTTAAAGGGTTTTGAAGCACTTATGTCAGACATACAAATGACTTACACAAGGTAAACCCTCCAAAAATGTTAGTTTCTTCTCCCAGTTCAGTTCTAATATGTCCTTCTTGAATTTGGCACCAGAAATCAAAAATAATACCTGAATGAAGATACATCATGGTTTTAGACATAATCAATATGCACAAAGAATACATTGACTATTCTTTGGCATTTAAAAGCCAGTATATCAATACTGTTTTGTTTGTAGCTAAATAAATGCAGGAAGTCCTACATCTTTAAAACCAAGGACTTTTCCTTCCAAACATAAATAAGTTTTAGAAAGATGAGAAGCAAATAATTTAAAAACACATTCAACGTGACTATGTTCATAAATGGAACTGGCAACTCATTCAGTTCTGCCAGAATTTATGAGTTTTGGGATCAGACGGCCTAGAAATCAAATAGTTCAGTTACTTCTCAGCAGTCCTGTACATATGGCCAACAATGCAAACTATACTGCTGCCTTGGAGAGTCACAATGCAGAATGCAGTGTGTAAGGGGTTCTGATAAGTCTTGCGGTAACAAACATGCACACACTTTAATAACGAATCCTACATCTGACAAGGTGTGTTGACTCTGGGACCCTTTCTGAACACGGAACACCTAGGAACAGTGCTATGGACTGAAAGTTTACGTCCCCATATGTTGATGCCTCCGTGCCCAAGGTGACTGATGGTAACTGGAGGTGAGGCTGTAGGGAGGTGATTAAGTCATGAGGAGGGAGCCCTGATCAATGGGGTGAGTGCCTTTATAAGATAAAGATACTTGTTGTGGTGGGCGTTGTGCTAAGCCCCACTTCCTACTATGCTGGCATCCTGTATGGGCACCAATTTGTGTCCTAGCTGCTCCACTTCTGATCTAGCTCCCTGCTTCCGAGATCAGGGTGGTATGGCCGTAGACTCCAGCTCCCAGCTAATACACCTGGGAAAGCAGCCGAGGATGGCCCAAGTGTCTGGGCCCCTGCCACCCACATGGGAGACCCCAGTGAAGCTCATAGCTCCTCGCTTCAGTCTGGCCATCATGGCCCTGTGGGAAGTAAACCAGCAGATGGAGGATCTCTCTTCCTCTGTCTCTCCTTCTCTCTCTGTAACTCTGACTTTCAAATAAATAAATATATAAATCATTTTAAACAAAGAAAAAAAATAAGATATGGTCCCTAAGATAAGGTCCTTCTCCCTGGAATGTGAGGCTATAAGGCAAAGAAAGCTGTCTGCACACGAGAAACCTAGGAGGCAGGTCCTCACAAGACACTGGATCTGCTGGAACCTTGACCATGAACATCTGGCTTCCAGAACTGTTAGAATAAATATCCTTTTTTAAGCTCCCACTTCACCCAATCTATGGACTTTTGTTATAGTAGCTCAACTATCTAAGCCAAACATATAACAGAGATAATCTCCTATGGAGAACACAGTTTGGGAAACATTAATCTGTTGGGTAATAACCCAAATCCTACAGCACAAAACAAAACAAAAGCAAACAATAAGCAAGAAAAGTAAAATCCACAAATCCTAGGTCTCTAAGTGTAGTTCCATATACATGAGTGACACAGCTAATGAATAGCTTTATTAATAGAGATCTTGTTTATACCTTTAAAAAATGATCAATCATCATCCGGCTCAAGCAATATATTCTATGTCATTGAAGAGAGCTGCGGAAACCATCTGAGTGTAGTTTTGGCTGTCACAGGGATATACACTCAGTTAAGACTTTCAACAGATATGTATGAAGTATTCATTATTTTCTAGATTCACTCATAATTATTTTTGCACATGGATGTAGTGTTTTTGTTTGTTTGTTTGTTTGTTTTTTGACAGGCAGAGTGGACAGTGAGAGAGAGAGACAGAGAGAAAGGTCTTCCTTTGCCGTTGGTTCACCCTCCAATGGCCGCCGCGGCCGGTGCGCTGCAGCCGGCGCACTGTGCTGATCCGAAGGCAGGAGCCAGGTGCTTCTCCTGGTCTCCCATGGGGTGCAGGGCCCAAGGACTTGGGCCATCTTCCACTGCACTCCCGGGCCACAGCAGAGAGCTGGCCTGGAAGAGGGGCAACCAGGACAGAATCCGGCACCCCGACCAGGACTAGAACCCAGTGTGCCGGCGCCGCAAGGCGGAGGATTAGCCTAGTGAGCCGCGGCGCTGGCGGATGTAGTGTTTTCTAATGGTCAGGAGTCAGGGCTTAAAGTTGGACAGAGATGCATCTTTTTACTATTTTTTTTAAAGATTTATTTTATTTATCTGAAAGGTAGAATTACAGAGAGAGAGAGGCAGATACGGACATACAGATCTTCCATCAGCTGGCTGACTCCCCAAACAGCTGCCAACAGTTGGGGCTGGGCCAGGCCAAAGCCAGGAGCCTGGAACTCTCTCCAGGTCTCCCGCATGCGTGGCAGGGGCCCAAGGACTTGCAGCCATCCTCTGCTGCTTTCCCAGGCACACTAGCAGGGAGGTAAATTGGAAGTGGAGCAGCAGGGACTTGATTTGTAGCTCAAATGGGATGCACAGTGGCCTAACTCTCTGCATCTCAGACCAAGGAGAATTTGAATCCTGATCCTCCACAGTGTGTTTCCAAAGGTACCAACCTATGTGTCTCTCAATTTGATCTTATGCAACATGGGGATATTCCCTACAACATAAGTTGTTTGAGATTAAATGACGTCATATAAAAAGGTTCAGCACAGTATAAGGCACACAGTAAGTGCTCAATAAGTGCTCACTACACTTTTATAAACTTCAGATCACAAGGGTGGTCACCGGTTTTCTTTATTTCTTGAATAATAAACTTCTTTATCCTCAGAATATACATATATAGCCACCGAAACACCAAGGGAGCTAGGAAGTTTCCACATCTAGACTGATATTTACCTACATGCCATTTAAAAATCATCTGGCTTTCAAGTAAAAATTCTTAGGGAGAGTTATTATTATCGGCAGGCTTTTGAAGGTCTCTTTTCCCACCTTATCACAGAGCGTTTCTGAGCAAAGCTGTGAAAACTACAGGGAAGCGAGGTTGCTATTCTGTACTCACGGGTACTTTGCCAGAGTCTGCAATGATTGACATTTCAATGGCAAGGAGGGGTGGGGAAAGAAAAGAGGTAGATTTCCTGTACCACTCAAGCTCCTTTCATGCCTCAACAGGAACCCAATGCCACGTTGAGGGCTGCCTGGGTCAAAATGAGTGCTTCTAGGAATATCTCCATAGGTGTGAATCAGGGCTGGGCTCTCTGACAGTCTCATAGGGATACCGGTTTAAGAACTTTCTGAGCAAAATCGAGAATGAGACTTAAGTATTATGGTAGACACTGCAAGGTACTTTGTCCGACTATCCTCTCCCAGCATCCCCCTGCCCCACACACACCCTGGTCTGTTTTTAGGTTAGGTCTGGTAAAGCTTGCAAAAAGCAGAAGCAGAAGGAGGAGGAAGAGGGGGAGAGAGGATGGAGGAGAGGGAGAGGAAGAAGAAGGAGGGAGGGAAAACATGGAAAGGAGAAAGATCGGCTTCTCAGTTTCCATGGTGGCTGATAGGTCTGGTGGATAGATGGCCTGTGTTCTCCAGCCCTCCCTGTGTGCACACCTCCTCGCATTGTGATTGTGCAGTAACTCCCATCAGGAGATCAGGTCTATTTTTCCACCTCTCGAGGCTGAACTGGCCTTGTAACTTACTTTTGCTAACAGAATGAGGCAGAGTGATGTTACCCCAGTTCTGACGTTGGGACTAAAGAGGTCTCATGCCTCCACCATGCCCTGGAAAACACTGTGTAGGAATGCTGGTCACAGTAGGCCCAGGGGAGCCTGGAAAGTGATGAAACCCATGGCCTAGATGCCTCCTGCACAGAGGGTGGTCCACCCTTCTGATGGCTGACCAAGTGCAGGCCAAGGAGGAAAGAAGCGCCCAGCGAAGCCAGCCCAAACTGTCTCCTCATATCAATGTTTGTTAGCTAAGTGGCTGTGTTATGCCCCAGTTTGAGGGTGCTTTGTTGGGTAGTGATGGGTACTTAACACACAGATGGAAACGAGTATCTGGCAATATTGTCCTCTCTCTGGTCTCCCTCTTCCTGCCTCCCTGTCTGGCCCATGGCACTTGCAGATGAATGCTGTCCTAGTTGCCATTTCCCAGCCACCAGAAACCATGAGGGAAAGCATAGACTTCTTGCTTGAGTTGGATCAAAAGCTCTTGTTAGCTTAAGGCAGGTTTTCTGTTACTTGCAGCTCAACATAGTCCCAACTGAAGTGAGGGTGTTATTAAAAGTCTGACGGTTAGACAATTACAGTGACTAGTGATGGCATACTGGAGGGAGACAGTGTGGCCTGGGGGACACAGCATCCAAATTCATCCTGCCATTCATTCTTTTATTCAATCATTTAAATATAGTTTCCTCTGTAGCCACAGGCTCAACATCTGTGGATTGAACTAGTCGCAGACTGAAATTATTTTTAAGACTGCCTGTGTGCTGAGCGTGTACATGTTTTCCTTGTCATTGTTCTTTAACAATAAAGTATACAAAACGTTTATATGGCATTATTTTTTGTTATAGTACACATTTTAAATTATCTGAAGATGATTTAAAGTAAATGGGAGGGGGCCAGAGCCATGGTGCAGCGGGTTAAAGCCCCGATCAGTGCCAGCATCCCATATGGGCACTGGTTCTAGTTCTGGCTGCTCCTCTTCTGATCCAGCTCTCTGCTATGGCCTGGAAAAGCAGTGGAAGACAGCCCAAGTGCTTGGGCCCCTGCACCCAGGTGGGAGATTTGGAAGAAGCTCCTGACTTCTGGCTTTGGATTGGCCCAGCTCCACCATTGTGGCTATCTGGGGAGTGAATGAATGGACAGAAGTCCTCTCTCTTTCTGCCTTTCCCTCTCTCTGTCAGTAACTGCTTCTCAAATAAATAAATAAATAAATCTTAAAAAGTAAATAAAGTATATGGGAGGATATACACAGGTTATTTACACATATTCCACCATTCTATATAAAGGGCTTGAGCTTCTAAGGATTTTGGTATCGGTAGGGGATCCGTGGTGGTTACCAAGGGTGACTGTGAACACTAAGTTCCATTTGCAGTGGAGGAAGCCAAATGGATGACAGCCTACAGACTCTCATGGCGGAAGGAAGGTGAGTAGAAATATAGCCTGCCTTTTCCTCAGTAACCACTCCCTCCCCCCAGACACACACCCAACATCTCAGGCAGCCTCCCATTATAATGAAACCCCTTCTCTAACTGTTAGAGAACAACTAACAACAGCTGCCTACCTATTACACTCACCTACTGGCCACAGCCCTACTTCCTAGTGCTTTCCAGATTGTTTCTCTGAAGTGCACTAAGAGTGAAGAGAACTGAGTTAACCACAGAAATGAAGACAGGGGAATGTATAGAGGGCAGAGTAACAAAGCAAGTTTGTAGACATCTAAATGCTCCTTCTTTTTCTTTTTTTTTTTTTTTAAATATTTATTTATTTGAAAGGCAGAGAGAGAGAGAGAGAGAGCGAGTGAGCGCTTCTATGCATAGGTCCAGTCCCCAAATGGCCGCATCAGCCTGGGCTGGTCCAGGCCGAAGCCAGGAGCCAGGAGCTTCATCCAGGTCTCCCACGTGGCTGTCAGGAGCCCAAGCACTTGGGCCATCTTCTTCCCCTCTCAGGCACACTAGCAGGGAGCTAGAAAGGAAGTGGAGTCACCGGGTCTTGAACCAGTGCCCATATGGGATGCCAGTGCTACAGGCAGAGACTTAACCTTCTATGCCACAGCACAGGTCCCAGTAAGTGCTCTTTCAACCCACGATTTACGAATTCAAAATTATAGGCGAGATTAAACAGAGTCTTAGTTTGTCTGAACATAGAAATCGCATGAATATTTACGTTTCTTACCAAGAAATTAATCTGGTGCTGGAGGAGCAGAGACCACATTTATCGTGTGGCTTCTGAACCTCCGAAGCAAACAAGACCATTCTCTGCAATACTAACAGCTGTTACTTACTTAACACTTCAAATGTGGAATCACTGTGCTAGAAACTTTAGTCTCACATAATTATCACAACTGCATAGGCAGTACTACTTTCTTCATGGTAAAGATAAAAACATTGTAGTGGGCATTGGGCTTACAGTTAAGATGCCCACGTCCCATATCAGAGTGCCTGGGTTTCATTCTCTGCTCCAGCTGCTGATTCCATCTTCCTGCCCGTGTAGACCCTCAGAGGCAGCAGGAATGACCCAAGTAATAGGGTTCCTGTTACCCACATGGGAGACCTGGATTGAATTCCTGGTTCCTGTCTAAGGCCCCAGCCCAGCCCCTGCTGCTGTGGGCAACTGGAGAGTGCATCAGCAGATGAGAACGTGTTCTCCCTCTCTTCCTCTCTCTCTCTCTCTCTAATTAAAAAAATGGAAAAAAAAAATTAAAGTGCAGAGATTTAAAGTCTTTTTGTCCCAAGACCTCAAAGCCGGTAAAATGGAAACGCTATCGGAACTCAGTTTTCAGGCTCTTCAAAGCTTGTCTTTTATACTACCACTTGCCGTTAATAAGCAACAGCCTTACATATTCACAGACAATCTTTTTTCTTATCTTCTTCAAATATCCTTGAGGGGAAAGGAAACGAAATGAAAATCACATTTCCTTTTCAAAGGGGAATCATAAATTGGTAGGCATTCATTAATTAGAGAAAATGGAAGGAAGAAGCAGAATTTTGGTTTGTGGATTTTTAAAAAGCTGTTACATCCCAGAGAGCTGGAGATCGTCTGAAGACACCCATTGGGACCCTGGGTGCCTGCGAGTGATGAGTAAGACTCCAGGCATCTGGAAGAAAATCCCAGTCACTTGGTGAAGTGCAAGAGGCAAGGCGAGGAAACAGGTGTCCAGTAAGATGAAGAGGTTCCCAGGCCAGGCTCGGGACTCAATGACATTTTCAGCAAGTCAGAAGTGATTTTGGCAAACCAAAAAACAGTAAGAGGATCGACCTAAGAAGAAAAATTACATCATGAAAGGCTGAATGGTAGTGAGAGACCGAGTCGGAGAGACAAACTAGACTGGATTTAGTCTGTTTCACTATCTCAGCCATAACAAGGAGTGTGTCAGACGAATGGTTCTCATATCCTGCTCCTGCACCCAGATGGTACACCTATGGCCACCCAGATGACTCCTTAAAACATAAATCGCTGGGCCCAGTCCCCAAATTTTCTGATTCACTATTGTCCGAGAACCTGTATCCTGAACCTGCTCATAGGGCACATTGATGCTGTAGTCCAGAGGCCACACTTTGATAACCACCAACTCCTAAACTATTCCTAGAGCCAGCCAGACTGGAGGGATGGACATCTGGGGCATCCTGGCCTACTGGATGGGCCAGAGTGGACTGGCTGGCTGGCTTCTACCGACAAAACATCCATGTCAGCAGTCGGCGAGGTTAGCAGGTGGCAGCTTAACAGTGTGGTCCATAGCCGGCGCCGCGGCTCACTAGGCTAATCCTCTGCCTTGCGGTGCCAGCACACCAGGTTCTAGTCCCGGTCGGGGTGCCGGATTCTGTCCCGGTTGCCCCTCTTCCAGGTCAGCTCTCTGCTGCGGCCAGGGAAGGCAGTGGAGGATGGCCCAAGTGCTTGGGCCCTGCACCCCATGGGAGACCAGGATAAGCACCTGGCTCCTGCCTTTGGATCAGCGTGGTGCACCTGCCGCAGTGCGCCGGCCGCAGTGGCCATTGGAGGGTGAACCAACGGCAAAGGAAGACCTTTCTCTCTGTCTCTCTCTCTCACTGTCCACTCTGCCTGTCAAAAAAAAAAAAAAAAAAAAAGACAGTGTGGTCCACTTTTCTAACAAGAGCAAGGGAAGAGTCAGACTTCACAGCTAGACCTTGCCCTAATCCTAATTCCAATTGAAGCTGAGTTCAGATGCTGGCTCACCACCTGAATAGCCGTGTAGATCTGGGCAGAGCACTTCTCCTAAGCTTCCCTTCCCTCATCTGCACTCAGGAGATGGTAGGACCTACCTTGTGGAATGATCATGAGCATTAAAGGAAACATGGGTGAAGGAATGACTGACGCAAAGCGGATGTCCAAGACTGGACACTGCTTCAGGGAATGGGGTGAACTCATCCAACTTCCTCTGTGCACTGCTGACTGAGGATATCAACGTGGGAAAGATTAGGTCAGCGGCAATTTCCGGGAGTCCCAACTGATTGAAAGAGAAATCCAAGCATCAGAGGTAGTTACTAGACTCCTGGAAGACTCAGTGGCTTGTGGATCTTGACTCACAACTTGTGGCCACTGCCAACAAAAGGGTATGCGAAGATGTGAATCCTCTCTTACTGCATTACTTCCATATAAACCTTTCATCTCGGTGTCCCTGGATTTGGGGAAAGGAGAATGACCTAAAATCTAGAGACTCAGAAGCAACACGGTAAGTCGTAACAATAGTCTATTAGGTAAATTGTAGGGTTGGCACCCAGTCCACGTGGTGGCTCTGGACCTCTGATCCTTCATGATGTTACCAGTAGTGGCTGGGATGATATCCTAAGAACTCCCCTATTTCTTCATTATCATTTTCTAGGACAGACAACACTGAAAAATAACTGCACAAACATGATCTTTGGATTTTCCTGAGTTTGGTGATCTCCTATCTTGTCCTGAATTTTGCACGTGAACCTATGTCCGATTTTTCTCGAGGAGGTAATTATAACTAGTATTCCCCACAGAACAGTACTGGAAAGGCAAGTTAGTTACCGTCTGACCTAATTAGGTACGTAACTTTTGAAATTCGTATTGGCTTCTTCAAAAAAGAAAAGCGAAAGCTGTTTCAGATGCTCAGCTCTAATGACACAATGGTACATGGTTCTAATGAGTAATTTCATCAAATTAATTATTCCTGAAAGGATACATTTTTATGCTCAGAAAAATCACTTCAGCTTTTTTAATGTTTTGATCTTGGTAACCAATTTTAAAGATCGCACTGTGCCAGTTCCATTTGCTCTGTGAGTTTCGCGATAGCCCCCGTCAAAAGTAATAACATGCGAATTTGACCGAAGCCCCAGCCTTTATAGTCTCCCAGGGCTTCTATCACCCTGGGTGATTAAAGTCAGCGGATTGAATTAGCTTTCAGAATTTTCACAGTTTTAATATCATCACTCCAATAAGGCAGCTGTGAGCAAGGCGAGCAGCTGAGCTCTTCCAAACAAGAAACACCTGAATTAATCATCCGCCCACAGCCACAGCCCACCTGCCTCGAGCCACGGACAAATGATGGTTTGTACACTGCGGAGGTATTTTTCTGGGGTCAGTAATGAACGATGGCTCCAACTGCCCAGCAGTTTGTGTCTACTGCCTTATAATTGGGCTCAAGCTTCACTCCTGACACCCAACTGTATTTCTAGGTAGCATCAGCTAAGATACCCTTTCAGAACATGATGCGTGAATAGAGTATCCTTCACACCTGTCTACTTGAGTACAGTCATATATTAAGCAGCCTGATTTGATTAAATGTTTTAATTCCCTTCAAATGATTTAGTTATTTGAAAGGCAGAGTGACAGAGAGAGGAAGGGACAGAAAGAAAGATCTGTCATCTGCTGTATTCACTCTTCAAATGCCCACAATAGCCATGGGTAGGACAGGGTAGGAGCCAGGAATTCCATCCAGGTCTCCCACGTGAGTAGTAGAGACCCATGTGCTTGGGCCATCTCCCAGGCACATTAGCAGGAAGCTGGGTCAGAAGCATGCAGTAGCCAGGGGACCCGGAAGAAACTCCTGGCTCCTTTCTTTGGGCTAGCCTAGTGCTGGCTGTTGCAGACATCTGAGAAGGGAACCAGCGGACAGAAGATCTCTCTCTCTCTCTCCTCTCTCTCTCTCTTTCTCTAATTCTTTCAAATGAATAATTTTTTTAAATTATGCAATGAATTATTGTAAACTATAGTCACTTCTCTGTGCTCTGGAACAACAGAACTTATTCTCTCTATCCAGTGCTATGTTGGTACCCATTGCCTTAACCTCCCTCCCTCCCCCTTCCCTGTACCCTTCCTATCTCATCTCCTAGTGACACTATTCCACTATCTTTCTGAAGTCAACATTTTGTAGCTTCCACATCTGGGTGAGAATATGTGGTGGTGGTTCTCCTGTGACTGATTTATTTCAACAGATAGAATGACCTCCTGTCCCATCCATGTTAGCACAAATGACAGGATTTCCTTAATTTTCCTAACTGTATAATATTGCATTATGGAATGGGGCTGGCGCCATGGCACAGTGAGTTAATCCTCTGCCTGCAGCGCTGGCATCCCATGTGAGCGCCGATTGTAGTCCCAGCTGCTCCACTTCGAATCCAGCTCTCTGCTAAGGCTTGGGAAAGCAGTGGAAGACGGCCCAAGTCCTTGGGCCCCTGCACCCACGTGGGAGACCAGGAGGAAACTCCTGGCTCCCAGCTTTGGATTGGCACAGCTCTAGCCGTTGCAGCCATTTGGGGAGTGAACCTACAGAAGGAAGACCTTTCTCTGTTTCTCCCTCTCACTGTCTGTAACTCTACCTCTCAAATAAAATAAAATCTTTTTAAAATATTGCATTATGGGAAAATCTTCATCCTGCATCACAGTGGTTCTCTAATGTTGCCTGCATCAGAGTCACCTGGAGAATGTATCAAAGCACATATTCGGGGCCAGCACTGTCATGCAGTGGGATGAGCCTCCGCCTGTGATGCTGGCATCCCATAAGGGCACCAGTTTGTTTCGGCTACTCCACTCTGATCCAACTCCCTGCTAATGTGTCTGGGAAAATCAACAGAAGATGGCCCAAGAGCTTGGGCTCCTGCCACCCATGTGGGAGACCTGGATGAAGCTTCTGGCTTTGGTCTGGCCCAGCTGTTGCAGCCACTTGGAGAGTGAACTAGTAGATGGAAAATCTCTCTCATTCTGTCTCTGTTCTCTCTCTGTGACGCTGCCTTTCAAATAAACAAAATTTAAAAACATAAAATAAAAATATAAATAGAACATGTTTTAGGGCTGGCATTGTGGCACAGCAGGTTAAGCCATCACATGAGTGCACAATTTCGGCATCCCACTGTTGCTCTGCTTCCCATCCAGCTCCCTGCCAATGTGCCTGGGAAGGCAGTGGAAGATGCCCAACTGCTTGGGCCCTTGCCACTCACGTGGGGGACCTAGATGGAGTTTTTGGCTCCTGACTTCTACCTGGCTCAGCTCTGGCTGTTGTGGCCATCTGGGGAGTGAACCAGAGGATTGGGGGGGGGGGCAGAATCAATTAATCAATCCATGTCTCTTTTAGCCTTTCAAATAAATAAATAAATAACCTTAAGAGAAAAAAAAAAACATATTCTGATTAAGTCTGAGGTCCAGCCCAAGAATCTGCATTCCTAATACACTTTCAGTTCATGCTGATTCTGTGGGCATGGGGTTCACACTTCGAAACATCACATCTTTAGAGATACTGATACTCCTTTTAGTTTTGTAAATTAAAGTCAAACAGTTTCCCATAGAGTAGAAGGAGGAGCCAGAGGCTGAAAGTACCATGGGGCTGGCGCTATGGTGCAGTGGGTTAAAGCCCTGTCCTGAAGTGCCAGCATCCCATATGGGCGCTGGTTCGAGTCCCGGCTGCTTGTCTTCCGATCCAGCTCTCTGCAATGGCCTGAGAAAGCAGTAGAAGATGGCCCAAGTCCTTGGGGCCCTGCACCCATGTGGGAGACCTGGAAGAAGCTTCTGGCTTCTGGCTTCGTATCAGCACAGCTCCGGCCATCTGGGGATGAACCAGTGAATGGAAGACCACTCTCTCTGTCTCTACCTCTCTCTGTAACTCTTTCAAATAAATAAAATAAATCTTTAAAAATAAATAAATGAAGTCTTTAAAAAAAGTACCATGAAGTCCTTACCTTGCTAATGTTTCTTCCAAAGAAGACTCTACCTTAGAGAACTTTGTTAATAATCATCAGCTCCCAGGCTCTCCCACTGGCCTCAGAGATGGGCAGAGGCAGCACTGTCTGTCGGGTCCAGGGTCATCAGATCAGATCTGTTTGTACATGGTAGATCCCATCTTTGGGAGTAGTGGGCACACAAACATGTTGAATTGCACTCTTAGTGTGTCAAATATGGAGTTGCCTGTGAAGGTGCTTCTAATAGCTGACCTCATGCACCTAGACAGATGCAAAGGAGGCACTATTTAATGCTACTTTACCAAAGGTGAAAACCCCAATGATGAGGAGACATTCATCTCACAGGCAGGCCTTCCTCTCTCTTTAACTTTCTTCATGTAGTAAAGAGATTGGATCACACCCCAGAGAGCACAAGAGTGGGCCTCAGCTTCCTAGTAGATCCAAAAACAAAGAGCCATTAAGTAATGGCAAAGAGTGGTGTCATGGATAGGAGTATTTTAGACTCAGAAACCATCAACCAGCTCCTTACCATACCACCATAGTCTTATGACCAAACGCAGATAAGAGAGAGAGTTGTTCTCATTCTAAATAATTTTTATTATATATAGGCAAGTTGTCGATTAAAGGGATCTAAGTTTCGGGTTCCTGAGAGGTGTGTATGTTCTTTATGTGTGTTTGTGTCTGAGAAACAAATTAAAAAATGAGCTGGATATACCTAAAACTTGAGGAATGCTACTCTAATACGGTGGAAAAACCTGATGGCCCAGGATCAAGCTACCTACTGACACCAGAACTCTGGGGAATGCTAACAGAGTCATACTGAAAAACAATGTATGGTGTACCTTGGCAGAAGCTCACTGTCTAGTGCAGTCTAGCAGAGGGGTGATGGGCACAGACCTGGAGCTACTGGTCTACCTGGTCCCACTCCCAGTAAAGATTTCACCATTTATTAGTCATACAATCTTGGCCAAGTTATCTAACCTCTTTCTGCCTTACTTTCCTCACCTATGGAATTAGATACTTACAGAGCTCATCTCACAGGGTCGTTATGTTGAGTAAATGAGTTAATATATGGAAAGTACTTAGATGAGTTCGGCACATAGAAAATGCTATATAAGTACTAGCCATTAGTATTTATGTCCAAATACTGTGCCATCCTTCTCTTTCTGTTCTATGCAAATTCCTAATGCTAATGCTATTTAGATTGGCTATCATCCAAAATTTAGACTTCTGCCATAATTATCTACATATGGCAGCAGGATCGTTCCAGAACTACCCTAATGGCTTTGATTAGAACCAATCACCTGTGCCTATTTACAAAGCAGAATGATTGGCAGGGTTTTGGAAGGACTAGGGTATTTCAATTATACTCTCATTGGGTATGGGCTGGTTTGAGCAAATATGCCAGTCAGAATCATGTGAAAACAGAACACTTTCTGTACATTTTATGGAATTGAAGCAGCAACCAGAAAAAAAGGAAAGAGAAGAGGAACTGGTGATCATTCAACAGGATGTCGTCTGAGTTTCGCCTATGTTCTGAGCATTTGTGTGTTGTGATGTAGATTGAGAAGCTGATAAGACACTCTTGCTCATAAGGAGCACACAGCCTAGTGAGGAAAGCAGGTGAGAAAACCAATAAATACTGCATCGTGTACTAAGGATTATGGTAGACATGCCCATGAAACATAGAAGAGTTGCCTGGAATTGTGCTTTTTTGGTCTGGGAGGAGGAGGTCCAAAGGCCAGACAAGAAGAGCTGAGAGACAAGCAGGAGCCAGCCACGACAACAAGGTATGCAAAAGCGTTATGAGCAATGCCATGTGCAAAATGCAGAGGTGTCCATGACACTGAAGAAGGTGGAAGCATTAAGAAAGCAGGATACTTATTCATTAGGGCTCTTAAGGAAGTACCAGGGAGTAGAAAATGACAGGAAGTCACAGGTCAAGGGACTGTCTGAATGAGAGGCTAGAGTTTCCTGCAGGCAGTATATCTATGTACCACTGCCCATGTGGCTGTGCAAATGGACCATGTGACGTGCTCCAGGAGAGGGACAGAAGCCAAGAAGCCAGTAACTAACAACCAAGAATTAACTTTATTTATTTATTTTTAAAGATTTATTTATTTATCTGAAAGGCAAAGTTACAGAGAGAGGGGGGCAGAGAGAGAGAGATCTTCCATTAGTTGGTTCACTCCCCACATGGCTCCAATGGTCAGGGCTGGGTGAGGATAAAGCTTGGACCCCAGGAGCTTCTTCCAGGTCTCCCATGGGGGTGCAGGGGCCCAAGGACTTGAGCCATCTTCCACTGCTTTCCCAGGTGCAATAGCAGGGAGCTGGATTGGAAGTGGAGCAGCCAGGTTTTGAACCAGCACCCATATAGGATGCTAGCGTTGCAAGTGGAGGCTTAAGCTACTTTGCTATAACACCGGCCTCAAAAATTAATTTTCTAAACAAAGGGAACTGAGTAAATATAGGCTAATGCAGGTGGTTGGTTATCTACAGAAAGGGATAGTTCTTAACAAGCTCTTCTGTGAGGATATGTGTTGTCAAACAAAACATGCACGATGCCCAGCTGCCTAGACAATAGATTTTGGAGAGCAGGTAGCAGGCCTGTGGTTGGGCTGGGAGCTGAGCAGCTGAATCATGGACTTACTCTAGCAGGAAGCATCTCCCACACCAGTGGATCCTGGAGATCTTTAGACATAACTGATGCCTGGATCCCAGCACTAGAATTTGTTATTTAGTTGGCAGAGGCTGCGTCCTGGCCAAGGGATTTTTAAATGCTTCCTAGATATTTTCATGTGATGTCAAGGTTGAAAACCCTACCTCTATACCTCACTACCTAAAAGTTGTTTCTGGATCAGCAGTGATGCAGGGACTTGATAGAAATGCATCTCAGGTCCACCCCAGACCTGCTGGACCAGAATCTGCATCTTAACAAACAACACCTCCAACTGATTCCAATGTACAGGCTGAGAAGCACTGATCATAGCTGTGCATCACAACCACCTGGGAAGCTTATCAAAGTTACAGATACTAGGGGCCAGCACTGTGGCTTAGCCAGAATCCCATATGGTCACCGGTTCAAGTCCTGGCTGCTCCACTTCCAATCCAGCTCTCTGCTATGGCCTGGGAAAGCAGTAGAAGATGATCCAAGTCCTTAGGCCCCTGTACCTGCATGGGAAACCTAGAAGCAGCTCGTGGCTTCAGATAAGTGCAGCTCTGGCCATTGTGGCCAACTGGAGAGTGAACCAGTGGATTGAAGACCTCTCTCTCTCTGTCTTTCTCTCTCTCTCTTTCTCTGCCTTTCCTTCTCCCGTGTGTAACTCTGACTTTCAAATAAATAAATAAATCTTTAAAAAAAAAAGTTACAGATTCTCACTTTATAGACTGTGATTTAGAAAGTCTTAGATGGGCACTCTCACATATCTATTATTTTTAAGTTTTGGTGAGTCTGACAGGCAACTGGAATTGAAACCACTGCTTATTCTATACACAGAGCTGGAAAAAGAGACTATGATGGAGGGATTTGTGTAAGATTCCTCTTTTGAAGAAAGGAGGGAGATGGATGGCCCCCTGTTACACAAAGAGCTTCCATACTGAGGAAGATACACAAGTTACCTTGGGTTTTGTTGGAGGCCTGCAGCACCTGTTGTAGTAGCAGAGGAAACAGAGAGAAATAATAAATGAGTCCAAGGTTGAGGTGCTAAGGTTTGAATGTGTTCCCTAAAATTCACATGTGGGAAACTTAACCCCCAAAGTCTTGTGTTAATGGTGTTTGAGAAGTGAAACACTGGACAGGTGACTGGGTCATGAAGGTTCTGCCATCAGGAGTGGATAATCCATTAATTGCTTAGTTATTAAAGGGCTACTGAAAAAGTGGCTTTGTTACAAAGCTGGACTCTCTCTGACATGCTTTCTCTCTCTCAACACATGATGCCTTCCACTGTGCTGTGACCCAGAAGGAGACCCTGCCCAGATACCAAGTGGATGCTAGTGCCACACTCTTGGACTTCTCCGCTTCCAGAACTGTTGAGTCAAATAAACCTCCTGTCTTTGGAAGTGACCTGGTCTCAGGTCTTCTGTTATAAGGATGGAAAATGGACCAAGAAGTGAGATCATCCTCATTGTGCCATAAAATGACAACTTCAGTGTGGTCCTCCATATAGGAAGGCTGAAGGGCAATGAGTTTAAATCTCCTTGTGATCATCCGTGTGTGCGTGCACACACACATGATGGCTGGTGTGTCATAGGGCATTTTTGTGTGTGCTTGAGCATCCTTTCAAGAAAGTCTCACCAGTTCTTCGCTACCTTGCCTGAAGTTTGCAATTCATTAGAGAATTCTAGGTCCTCATAAACACCGAGAGACAACCACAAGCAAAGACACAGTCCTGTGACTGAACCACAGCCCATAGGTATTCGCTTTCCTCTTCTTCTGCTAAGAGGAATCTGGGAGCAATTTAGTGTTCAGACCAGCAGCGTATTGGAAAGTGCAGCCAAAGCCCTGGGCCTGTGTCTGCCCTGACCCTAAGCTTCTACAGGAGACATGAAGACTCCTCTGTCAGTCCCTGCTGCATTAATCAGATTCTTCTAACCATTACAAAATATATGAGAAAGGACAACTTTAAAATGTACAGAGGTTGGGGCCGGCACTATGGCACAGTAAGTAAAAACGCCGCCTGCAGTGCCAGCATTCCATATGGGCGCCGGTTCGAAAACCGGCTGCTCCACTTCCTTTGCAGCTCTCTGCTATGGCCTGGGAAAGCAGCAGCAGATGGCCCAAGTCTTTGGGCTCCTGCACCCGTGTGGAAGACCTGGAAGAAGCTCCTCGCTCCCGACTTTGGATAGGCCCAGCTCCAGCAGTTGTGGTAACCAGGAGAGTGAACCAGCACATGAAAGATCTCTCTCTCTCTCTCTCTCTCTCTGCCTCTGCCTCTCTGTAACTCTGCCTTTCAAATAAATAAATAAATCTTTAAAAAAATATACAGAGGTTTATGTAGCTCAGAGTTCTGGACGCTGGAGATCCAAAGAGCATGGTGTAGACTCTGTCGAAGGCCTGCCTTGGGCTTTATCACCTTATGGTAGACACCAATGGTTGGGAGCCCTTGTGGGAGGAAGGGATTATATGGCCACACAGGAAGCCTGAGAGATACTGGGTGGGGCCAGGCTTAGCTTTTTATATCAGTCCTCTTGAGGACTAACCAAGGTCCCACCAAAAAATACCTTACTCTCTTTTGAAGTCACACTCCTGCTTGACCTGAGACCTCCCATTAAGCAACAGCTTTTTTTGGACAGGGAGAGCAACATAGATAGGAAGACAGAGAGATTTCCCATCCATTGGTTCACTTCCCTCAATGTCCACAACAGCCAAGGCTGGACCAGCCTGAAGCCAGAAGCCCGGAACTCCACCCAGGTCTACTACATCAATGGCAGGGGCCCAAGCACTTGAGCCATCATCTGCTGTCTTCCTCGTCACATTAACAGGGAGCTGGACAGGAAGTAGAGCAACTGGGACCTGAATGAGTGCTCTAACATGGGATGCTGGTATTGCACGTGGTAGCATAACCTGCTGGGCCACAATGCAGGCTCCTAGAGCACAACTCTTAAGGTTCCATCACTTCAATATGTTCACCCTGGGACCAAGTTCCCTACACATGAGCCTCTGAAAGAACATGCAGCATCCAACCCATCACACCTACCCAATGAAGTTCTTGCCAACAGACATTTTCCAGAGCCTCACATAGGGTCAAGTGCACAGCGGGAGTAAACGAATGAATAAAATGAACAAAAATATGTTATCCCTCTTGCAAGTACTCTTTTTCATTTAAAAGGGCAAAGACAAACGTCTCCAAGTCACCTGTGTCAGGAGCTGTTACTGAGACTGCCTCTCATCTCCCTGGAAGCGGTTCGATATTTTTATTTTTATTTTGACAGAAAGCCATTTCTTTGGTTGAAATGTATAATTTCTTACCTAGCTCCTAAGCAGCACCCCAGCCCTCACCCCAGGCAGAAGTGGGAAAGCTTGACGTACCTAGGGTGTGGCCTTGGGGTCACCAAACGCATCCCCTGTGACTCCATGCCAGGTGGCTTCCTGGCAGCTGTGTTCTGAGTGATCCCAGGGGTACCTGCCTGGCACTGAGTGACAGAGGCCTCTGGGAATACCCTCCCCCCTCTCCCCGGCCCTCCTGTCTCTCTGCTTCCAATTATCAAGGGAGGGAGTGGATTGAGAACATATTTAGAAAATGTGATCATTGTTACTTTTAAAAATCTCCTCTGTAATTAGGTACTACGGGGGTAGTCAACCACGAAAAGCCACAACCAGTGCTGTCAAGTTCCATAAAACAAAAGGGAAACCAATTAATCAAGATGAAGACGAGGCTGGCTGATCCTCAGCACCTGTCTTAGCCACTCCACGCCCACACCCACACAAACAGCCCTGACTCTCAGGCAAGCGGCACTCTGCCTAGGTATTTCCAAAGCTGGTGTTGGCATGTGTGTGTGTGTGTGTGTGTGTGTGTGTGTGTGTGTGTGTGTGTGTTGGGGGGAGGCATGTCCCTGAGTCTTTGACCCCTCTCCTGAGAATCTACTTTATCTTATAATGGAGCCAACACTTCTGCGATGCTCGCCTAGTGGAACTCCCAGAATGGGCCTCTGAACTTGATCATTGTAAGTAAAACAAAGTAAGTCAATAAAACATCAGAATCCTAGTGCGTTCTGCAGAGTGGTGGCTCCCAGGCAGTACTGGTATCCATGCAAAGAGATGAAGGGTACAGAGTCCTGCTCAGACTCCATCCTGTTCCCAGACAGGTCGTGGGAGGAGGGACAATCCCTCCCTAACAAACTGAGTGACTGTAGTGATCTTCACTCATTGGAGAGGGTTTAATTAAAGTGAGTGTGAAGTTAAAGCAAGGTGTTTTTTTTTTTTTTTTTTTTTTTTTTTTTTTTTTTTTTTTACAGGCAGAGTGGACAGTGAGAGAGAGAGACAGAGAGAAAGGTCTTCCTTTGCCGTTGGTTCACCCTCCAATGGCCGCCACGGCCAGCGCACCACGCTGATCCGATGGCAGGAGCCAGGTGCTTCTCCTGGTCTCCCATGGGGTGCAGGGCCCAAGCACTTGGGCCATCCTCCACTGCCCTCCCGGGCCACAACAGAGAGCTGGCCTGGAAGAGGGGCAACCGGGACAGAATCCGGCGCCCCGACCGGGACTAGAACCCGGTGTGCCGGCGCCGCAAGGCGGAGGATTAGCCTAGTGAGCTGCGGCGCCGGCCAGCAAGGTGCTTCTTAGAGAAGTCTTAGAGATAGCTCTGGTTACATTACCATGACCACTGAGAGTAGCTTTCAAAGGCTTTATCTTCTGGGATCTCAGGCCATGTGGGATGAGTCTTCTTCCAGTCCTCTCTCTCCAGAAGGGAGTTGCTTTCAGGAGGACTCAAGGATGTGAGGCAGACAATACAGAAGTCTTCAGGAAGGGCATCACTATTACCATGACTCCACTGTGTTAATGTTGCCACGTGTGATCTATTTGTCTGATCCCAGACAGAAGCAGAACCTACCCCTTCTGCCATGTTGTGCTCAGCACTCTTACTCCTCTGCTGCAGCCTGCGTGGTGCCTCGCAAATGAAGCCTCCAGTTTCCATCCAAAAGCGATGCACTCGAGAGCAGGGATGGGGACCCTTTTTCCTGCCAAGGGCTGTTTGGATATTTATAACTTCATTCGCGGGCCACACAAAATTATCAACTTAAAAATCAGCTGCTATAGATTTATTGAATTTCAAGTCCAGCCTGCAGTTGCCTTGGCAGAGCCAGATCAAATGATTTTGCGGGCCACGTACAGCCCGTGGGCCGATCCCCCAACCCTGCTCCAGCATGTTCACTAATGATCTGGCTCTCCTCTATCTCAGGCCACAGAATAAATTTCCTTGTCTTGTGAAGTTTGGCAGGTCCATGTGACTGGTTTTGGCCAACATTCCGAGGATTTTTTTTTATGTTACTCTGCCTTCTCGGTACATGTAGAAAAGGAAGAGTAACAGAAAAAAGTCACATGCAAGTCTACATGCACCTGCCAAACTTCACAAGACAAGGAAATGTATTCTTCTGTGGCCTGAATAAACTGACTCCAAGCAAAGAGCCTCTGGATGTACTCTCTTACCAAGCCTGATAGGCTCAGAGTAGAGCTCATGAAGGGAGGAAACATATATAGAAAGCAAAGGAAATAGATCTGGGAACTATATCCAAAGAAGAATGGCATCTATTTAGTAGCCTATAGAACTGGAATCAACTAGCAAAGAAAACTCACAGTTTAACAGTTAAACTGCCAAAGAAGCAGGAAACCAGACACTCCTCAGGACGGGAAACAGCTCCTCATCTCTGACTCTCTATGGGAGGCTAGTGAGCTGAGAAAGCTGTGTTGCTCTTACAGTGGGCCTATTCAACACCCATTTCAGATATGGCCAATAACAACAATGGAAAATGAAGAATCTCCTACACAGTAAAGTCAGGAGTCATGGCAAGTAATGGAGAAGGAAGTCCTCCAGAGAGCAGAACTGCCTGATGAAGGAGCCCCTTCACCCCAGTTTAGGAGCCCCTCCCAATGCCTGCTTGAGCAGGTTTCAAAATTGCTAAGGACCAGTGGCCGTTATTCCACCATAACGGGCGGGTGTGGAGGGAAAAGTGTCTCTTTAGTTTATAGATTTGCTATGTATAGATTCATAGAGGGATTAAGAAGCCCCCAACACTACAGACCAACCTAGAGACTTCTTGGGCCCTAAATTCAGTGCCATGACTGGGCACTGGGGGTTGCCTCCCTTGGAGAAGGAGTGAGTGTATTCTGTGTATAGGAAAGAAAAAGAACAGAGTATGTGATGCCTAGGCTGTTATAAACATTATTAGACTTCATCATTTCATCTTATTTTCCTCTCCCCTTTGGAGAGTAGAAAGATCACACTTCCTGGGAAGGTTACATTTCACCACTTTCTAGTGTTGGCCATAGCCATGTAACTTGTTTTAGCCATGGACATATCAACGTGGAACATTTAGGAGCCAATGTCCAGTTTTATTCTTCATTGTATCAACAAAGGTGGTTGCATGTTCTGGTGTAGCTATAGGTTGGTGGCCTCTCAGTTGATCAAAATTTCTGAAGCTCCACACGGAAAGCATTTGCTTTAAACGTGTAAGACTGTGTGAGGAGAAAACGAAATAGATTTTTATCGGTGTTCAGTTACCAAATGTTTTACTGCTAACATCCTGACATAGTCTATTTTAGTCTATATCCTGACATAGTATATTTTTTTCTTTTTCTTTTTCTTTCTTTCTTTCTTTTTTTTTTTTTTTTTTACAGGCAGAGTTAGGGAGAGAGAGAGACAGAGAGAAAGGTCTTCCTTCTATTGGTTCACCCCCCAAATGGCCACTATGGCCATCACGCTGCGCCGATCCGAAGCCAGGAGCCAGGTGCTTCCTCCTGGTCTCCCATGCGGGTGCAGGGCCCAAGCATGGGCCATCCTCCACTGCACTCCTGGGCCACAGCAGAGAGCTGGACTGGAAGAGGAGCATCCGGGACAGAATCTGGTGCCCCAACCAGGACTAGAACCCGGGGTGCCAGCGCCGCAAGGTGGAGGATTAGTCTAGTGAGCCGCAGCGCCAGCCCTGTTTTTTTTTTTTTTTTTTTGTTTTTTTGTTTTTTTTTTTTTTTGACAGGCAGATTGGACAGCAAGAGAGAGACAGAGAGAAAGGTCTTCCTTTGCCATTGGTTCACCCTCCAATGGCTGCCGCAGCCGTCGCGCTGCGGCCGGTGCACCACGCTGATCCGATGGCAGGAGCCAGGTGTTTCTCCTGGTCTCCCATGCGGGTGCAGGGCCCAAGCACTTGGGTCATCCTCCACTGCACTCCCGGGCCACAGCAGAGAGCTGGCCTGGAAGAGGGGCAACCGGGACAGAATCCGGCACCCTGACCGGGACTAGAACCCAGTGTGCCGGCGCCGCAAGGTGGAGGATTAGTCTAGTGAGCCGCAGCGCCGGCCTGCCGGCCCTATTATTTTTCTTACTATAGAACTCTATTGCATCAACAACTTCAGTCTAAGATGATTTACTCTGAACTCTCTCCTTAAACTTCTGATAACTCTTGATAAAGTTAGAGTTAAAAATTTAACTGGAGGTGGACATTATGCTACATCAAGTTAAACTGTTGATTGGGATACCCAAACCCCATACTGGAGTGCCAGTTTGGGTCCAGGTACCTCTGTTTCCAATCCAGCTTCTTGCTAATGCATCCTGAGAGACTCAAATGGAGTTCCAGACTCCTCACTTCAGCCTGGCCCAACCCTGGATGTTGTGGGCATCTGGAGAGTTAACTAGTAGATGAATAATTCTCTCTCTCTCTTTCTCTCTGATATCTCTCTCTCTTTCCCCCTCTCCATTTTAAAGTAGATGAAAATACATGAGAGTTAAAAGAATCTGACTGTCTGGGACAAGGCCAAGTTCTAGGCCTCATAAACAATTGTTAGATATATAGATATCTCCAGGTAAGAGCTACTCTCTTTGTTCTATACCATGTCCCTAAATCTAGTCTAATCAAAGAGCTAACAATCACTGGGAACCCATGACATTTATATAAATGTAAATAGTTAAACAGTATCATAAGGCAACAAACAGTTTAAAGGCCAATCTACCAGAAGCAATTATTCCAGAATTCAGGTATGAGAGAAAGTCATGGCAGGTGAACTATATGGAAAAAAAAATAAGCAAGACTTGTACACAGTATAAAGTTTAAGTAAAATTTCAAGTAAGCTGAAATGTGGGAAACTGAACATGTCAGGTTTCATGGATGCAGGAAGCCTCCTGTGCTTCTCTGTGCTTTCAGGAAGAGCTTAAGCAGACCAGGAAGGCTACCAAAATGAAGGAAGAAGCAAGCACCAAGCAGAAGGGCAGTCAGAATGACAAGGAAGGTGGAGGGACTTGAATGTCTCCGTAAAGGAAGAAACACAGGAAACGGAACCACCCTAGAATCTGAGTGGAGTGTGATCTGCTGAAAATGGGAAAGGAAAAAGCAGATAGGACACAGACAAGGATTCCAATTAGATTCCTACTATGTTGAGCTGGCAATGAGTTGACAAAAGTTTGTACTGGGGAGTGGACAATTGTGAAAGAACCGAAGGATGTACTGAAGGGGACTCAATAGAACAAGAATGGGGACATGGAATGTGTCAAGAGAGTAAAGCAAAAGGGATGCTAATGCTTCCAGGCTGGACAGCTAGAGGGGAATGATGTTGATTGACTGCTACGCAAAAGAGAAGATGATTTTGGAGAGAAAATGCAGATTCACGTTAGGACATGCTGGATTTTAGGTGATGGCAGAAAATGCAGGTAGATCTCTCCTCCCCCACTCCCAGTGCTACTCTGCTAACAGACTCTATTAGTGGAGCTCAGCAAAATGTCAGGGCTGAGGGAGATGGACTTTGAGATATCTGGCCTAGGAATAATGACACTCCAATGTCCCAATAAAATTACTGAACTTCAAAGATAAAGAAACTAATTCTCAAGACTTTCAAACAAAAAGATCAAATGACTTACAAGGTCTGAATTAAACCATCACCGGACATATTAAAAAACATACAAAGCACCCTGCACCTCATGGGAGACCAGGAGAAGCACCTGCCTCCTGCTTCCGGATCAGCATGGTGCTCTGGCTGCAGCGGGCTGGCCGCGGCAGCCATTGGAGGGTGAACCAACGGCAAAGGAAGACCTTTCTCTCTTATCTCTCTTTCACTGTCCACTCTGCCTGTCCAAAAAAAAAAAAAAAAAAAAAAAAAAAAAAAAATACAAAGCAAGGCAGGACAAGAAAGTATGAATCTAGAATTTTATAGTCAGGAAAACTTTAAGTGCCAACTCTACAGAACAACAGTTCAAGATATAAGAACTTAGGAAATTATACATTCATGAGCAGTTTATTGGAAGACAAACTTCTTCCAGCAGAAAGATGACTGGGCAAACTTCAGAAGGAACGAAAAAGTCATATATATGGATAAATGACAGATGAGTAAGAAAGAAGATGGCTAGTTCGCAGAAGCTATGTGACAGTACAGAAATCAGCAACTAAAGAATGGAAGGAGAAAGGAAGCAGAAAGAAAAAGTAGAACAAACATGGCATTCTCCATACAAAGAGTTTTAGTTAAAGAACATCAATGAAAAATGGCAAACCAGATGAAAGAGATTAAATTTAAACACTTGGAAATAAATAGCATTAGAACATAAGTACAGGGGCTGGGGCTGTGGCATAGCGGGTAAGGTCACCGCCTGCAGTGTCGGCAGCCCATGTGGATGTCGGTTTGAGTCCCGGCTGCTCCACTTCTGATCCAGCTCTCTGCTATGGCCTGGGAAAGCAGTAGAAGATGGACCAAGTGCTTGGGCCCCTGTACCCCTGTGGGAGACCTGGAGGACACTCTTGGCTCCTGGTTTCGGATCGGTGCAGCTCTGGACGTTGTAGCCAACTGGGGAGTGAACCAGTGGATTGAAGACCTCTCTCTCTCTGCACCTCATTCTTTCTCTGTGTAACTCTGACTTTCAAATAAATAAATAAATCTTTAAAAAAAACATAAGTACAAAGATGACTTACTATAAATAAATACTGAAATCTACCAAATACTAAAATTAAAAATAATTAAATATCAAATGTGCATATATTATACAAAAATTACTAATAAATTACCTCCTTCAAAGCAATATGCCCTGATGCTTTCACAGGAGAATGATTTCCAGTTTTCAAAAAGGGGAGGCTAGATAGTGTCAGTGCTATATTTATGGTTCCAAAGTATTGAAAATGAAGAAAAATTCTTAACTCATTTAATAAATAATTATGGTAAATACAATACAAGAAAGAAAACTAAAGACCAGTATCATTCTTGAATAATGCTATAAAAAATGCTGAGTGAATTAACATTCTCTAGTTCCTTGTTAAGAAAATAATAAATCATAACCAAGCACAATTTATTAAAGGAATGCAACATTGAGTCAATACTAGGGAATTCATTAATATAACTATATCTAAGAAAGAAAGATCATATGGTTATCTTTATAGCTCACAGATCTTTAGAGACAATTCAATATCCATTCCTGATTAATTAAAAAAACACTTAAAAAAAGGCAAAAAATAAGGGAGAGACCGGTGCTGTG
The DNA here is from genome assembly GCF_051225735.1 of Oryctolagus cuniculus. Taxonomy (NCBI): domain Eukaryota; kingdom Metazoa; phylum Chordata; class Mammalia; order Lagomorpha; family Leporidae; genus Oryctolagus; species Oryctolagus cuniculus. Next base: position 55,504,638 of record NC_142883.1, on the reverse strand, counting down.
GTGCAGCTAATAAAGTCGCTGCCTACAGTGCTGGAATCCCATATGGGTGCTGGTTTGAGTCCTGGCTGCTCCATTTCTGATCCAGCTCTCTGCTATGGCCTGGGAAAACAGTGGAAGATGACCCAAGTCCTTGCCCCTGCACCTGCGTGGGAGACCTGGAAGAAGCTCCTGGCTCCTGGCTTCGGATCAGCGCAGCTCCGGCCATTGCAGCCAACTAGGGAGTGAACCAGCGGATGGAAGCCCTCCTTCTCTCTGCCTCTCCTTCTCTCTCTATGTAACTCTGACTTTCAAATAAATAAATAAATCTTAAAAAAAAAAAAACAACTAACGGATACTTTCTGAATACAAATTAATCCAAATCACCTTGTGTCTGCCTGTGTCTGTATCTATTTATCTGGATCAATCAGTGTGTCTTCCTTAGTCCTAAAGATAGTATCTTAATGGGACAGGAGGGTTCTGGTGGCATTTTTACTCACATCAGAAACAAAGCAAGGATGCCCTTTAACTCTACTACCATTTAATACTGTACTAGTGATATTAAGATAATGCAATCAGTGTATAGAAGTAGAAATATCTTTATTTGCATATTATATTATAGCATACCTAGAATATAAATGATAAAAATGACAAAGTAACAAAGTATAGAATTAACACACAGAAATTAGTAGCGATATATATACACTGACATAACCATTAGAGAACATAATGGTAGAGACACCTCATTTTCAAATGGAAAGACAATCAAATACTTGGAACCCTAACAACAAGTGATCCATGGCCAGGAAAACTGTTTTTTCTTTTAGTATTAGTTGTATATTTGAATAAAGTAGATTAGGTACTGGTATTGTATCAGTATTCATTTTCTGATTTTGATAAGCAACTGTAGCTACATAAGAGAATGTCCTTAATTTTAAGAAATACACACTTGGGGCAGGTGGTGTGGGATAAGGGGTTAAGCTTCCCCTTGCAATGCCGGCATTCCATATGGGCACCGGTTTGAGCCCTGGCTGCTCCACTTCCATTCCAGCTTTCCGCTAATGTGCCTGGGAAAGCAATGGAAGATGGTCCAGTACTTGGGCCACTGTACCCACATGGGGACTCAGAAGAAGTTACTGGCTCCTGGCTTTGGCCTGGCCTAGCCCTGGCTGTTGCAGCCATTTGGGACAGTGAACCGGTGGATGGAAGATTCTCTCTCTCTCTCTCTCTCTCTCTCTTCCTCTGTCTGTGGCTATGCCTTTAAAATAAATCTTAAAAAAGAAATGCACAGTTAAGTATTTGGGGGTAGAGGCATATCATATCTGCAATTCACTCTCCAATATTTCAGAAAGACAATGATAGAGATACATCTATTTAGAGTAACAAAACAAATACATATGTATATATAATGTATGTGTATATAGAAAAACAGGGCAGGAAAAAAAGGATGAGAAAGCAAATGTGATAAAATGTTGCAATTTGGGAATTATTTGCAATATTTTTTGCAAATTTTATCTGTCTGAAATTATTTCTAAATAACAACATTTTGTTAAGAATTCAGGGGCTGGCCTTGTGGTGTAGCAGGTAAAACAGCCACGTGCAATGCCGCTTCAATAGGACAGCATGGCTTGCAATATGCAGCCTGTGAAATGAGACTTCATGGAAAATGAATCTCAGAAATGGACATGACCTTGGAGACCTTCCAGTGGTTCACTGGAATTAAAAGAATAAATCCAAAACTCTTTTATATCAGTGCTTCTCAAATTTTAGTGTGTATATGAATAACCATCAGGAGATCTTGTTAAAATGCTGCTCCTGATTCAGGAGGTTTGAGGGTGAGGCCCGAGACTCTGCATTTCCACTGAGCTCCCAGCTGACGAAGAAGCTGCTGGCCCTAGCCTTAGTCTTCAAGAACTAAAGGTTCTACAGCAGTGTGAGGTAGAGCAACAGGAAGAGCTGTCCTTGGTTGGGGGCTCAGAGCTCTCGTGCATGCATTTCTCCTACAATCTCTGCAACTGCTTCTGTGCAGTACTGTTGCCTTGTTTTATAGATAAATGCCACAGAGGTCAAGGTCACACACCTAGGTAGTGGTGGATCTGCCAGTAGAGCATGTCTGACTCACATGAGTCTCTTCTTTTCATCTTTTTTTCCTTCCATAATCATCTCACGAGGGAAGTTTACATCACTATTTGGGAGGGAATAAGATTGAGGCTGAGACCACAACTCCAGATGGGGAATAGCTGGAAATTCTTTACTCTTCCATGTTAGTCTGCACAGAAGCAGAGCCACATAATAACATGGTTATGTTCCAGTTCCACACAGTGGAATCCTAAGGGCACCAGTCTTCTGCCTCATTCCTTGGCCCCCGAGAAATCCTGGCAACTGTTGATGGAGAGGCCAACCTCTGAGATCCGCTCCCAGGAAATCCCAGGAGACATCCAGGAGACAGAGTGATGCCATCCCTACCCCTTCCTGAGACTTGACTTAGTCCTGTAGCTCAGCCATCAGGGTTTGCGAGACTCTTGGCAGTGAGCAGCAGAGAATGAGGCAAGCAGATGCCAAGAGCTGGCTCCTGAGAAGGGGAGATTCCCAACTTGGATGACCAGTCAGTCCAGACCAGCGCCAGGAAGAGAGACCGTGCTGGCCACAAAGTTGCTCCTGGGGCCAACTTGAGCCAAGGATCATGGCAAGAGAAAGCTGGGATTTGGCACAAATAAGGAATTGGAAAATAAGAAGAGCAGCAGCCTAGAGCTTCTATACCCCTCTGGCTGGGCAAGCCAGCCTCTGGGACAACAGAGAAACTGGACCCTCTGTTCTCTTCCAAAGAGAACTGCTGAGCCCCTCCTCTGCCCGGGGGGGGGGGGGCGTTGAGGAGAGTCAGGGATAAGGGATCTGTTCATGATCCCTGGGGTTTGCAGGGTCTTCTCTACTGAATCACCTCTGGAGGCCATGGGAGATCTTATGGTACCTAAACTGGTCCTCCTTGGAGCAGAACATTACAAGTATGCTAGTGGTAAGAGTTGAAACTTCTCAAAACACAGTAGGATGCGTCTTGCAGTGCATCCTACTCCTCCTCCTTTGCCCAGAGTTTCCTCTCCTCTCTCTCTCTCTCTCTCTCTCGTTTTATTTGACAGGTAGAGTTAGACAGTGAGAGAGAGACAGAAAGGTCTTCCTTCCGTTGGTTCACCCCACAAATGGCTGCTACGGACAGTGCGCTGCACCGATCTGAAGCCAGGAGCCAGGTGCTTCCTCCTGGTCTCCCATGAGGGTGCAGGCGCCCAAGCACTTGGGCCATCCTCCACTGCCTTCCTGGGCCACAGCAGAGAGCTGGACTGGAAGAGGAGCAAGTGGGACTAGAACCCAGCGTCCATATGGGATGCCGGCGCCTCTGGTGGAGGATTAGCCAAGGGAGCCACAGCGCTGGCCCCTCCTCTCTCTCTTTTTTAAGAAACTCAATTTTAATTCCTTTTCTCCATGAACTTTTAATTTATTTTTAAAAAAGATTTATATATTTATTTGAATGGCAAAGTTACAGAGAGGAAGAAATACAGAGAGACAGAGATAGAGGGAGATAGGGAATCATCCACCCACTAGTTCAATCCCCAGATGGCCACAACAGCCGGAGCTGGGCCAGGCTGAAGTCAGGAGCCAGAAATGTTATCCAGGTCTCTCTCCCACATGGGTGGCAGGGGTCCAGGCACTCGGGCTATCTTCCAGTGGTTTCCCAGGTGCATTAGCAGGGAGCTGGATGAGAAGTGGAGCAGCCACAGATCTCATATGGCATGCCAGTGTACAGGTGGTGGCTTAACCCACTGCTCTACAACGCCTGCCCCCATCTCTCCTCTTTTCATACCAACTCAGCAGATTGTCCCAGCTGGCTGTCCCAGCTCTTCCGTGGGCCAATAGCAGGAAGTCCACAAAAAAGCATTAAATAGAGACACACATGATCCAGGATTCAGCATTCAGCCTGGTGGTTGGGGATTTTTCTCTATGACATCATTTGCCCAAGTAGATGAGTTGGGTGACCAAGCTTAGATGCCCACCCAGTCACTGTGCCATTTCACCCAAGCACAATCTTAGAATGAGGTAAGCCAGAGAGGGATGATTGTCCATTCCTTTGCTCAGTTTGTAGACTGATATCCTCTGTACCAAGTATGTTGCCTCCAGTGAGCGGTGGTAGCTCAGAGGTGGACTCTACAAGCAGTGGTCCACAAAGTGGGTCTTGGACACTGTAATTCTCAGGTCAGCCTGGTTTAACTGCTGCTGGAATGAATCTAGGTAGAAGCAGATGCCTGGGCCAGGCGGATGAGAATCTCAGCATCCTTTCAGCTTTCTGGAGGGTCACAGATCCTCTATCAACAGGACCTACATGAGAGAGGCAGTTCTGTAGAATCATCTTGAAGCAAAAATGACTGAGCTCACAAACGGAAGTATTCAGCTAGAAACTCTCGAAGGTATTGTACTGGGTCTGTGTGGACTTATTTCTTTCTATTTTGTTCGAACGGCAGTTGTGATGAGCAAGGAATTCCCCGGGATGCTATGGTGTGGGTCTTAGCTTAGATGCTAAATGACCCCCTAGCGATCCATGTGTTAAATGTTTCATCCCCCAAATCTCACATTAATGGTCTAGGATGGTAAAATTTAATACAATTATGGTGTCTCCAGGTGGGACATTTTGGGGGATGACTGGATTGGATTGGGTCTTTGGGGTGGATTCCCCATGATTAAATTTCATGGCTTTGTAGGAAACCCCACAGACATAGACATGAGCTCCCCTTGCTATGTGGTGCTCCACGTCTCCTTGGAGCCCTGCTGGCAGGAAGCCTCATCACAGGCTGAATTAATGGGGCTTCCTGCCTGATCCTGGACTGTGAACTTACAACACTCCTAGTCAAATAAACCTTTTTTTTTTCCTTATAAAGCCAGGTGCCTCAGGTATTCTTTTGTCATGATGAAAAGCTGACTTAGTGAAATTCACCATGCATGTAGACCTACCTAGTCTTGCTTTTTGCCAGTTAGCACCATGTGAGGTTGACTTCATTCTAACAAAATATAGAATCTTACTGATGGCACAAATTGTTTCCAAAGCTAAGACTGCGGGACAGCCTGGTGTGCTGGCTAGGTGCCACCCACCTGAATCAAGCGGAGCACCATGAGGGGATGATGGCTCCTGGTATCCTGCCATTCATCAGGAGTGAACAGTTTCAGAATACACAGACCGTGTCCCACACGCTCAGATCACAGTGACCAGGAGACGGCTTAGAACTTGGGTGCCCACAACCCAAGAGGTCCTCCCTGCTCTGCTCCTGCTCCTGCTTCTCACCCACCCTCCCATGTAGTACTAGCTTCACAAAGGACATTCTCAAGCAAGCCAGGCCTGGTCCTCCTTCCTTCCTGCTGTTTCCTAGCTCACTGTTGCCATGGAGATGAGATGCCTCTGGGCTCTGAGCCTTATCTGGAGGCTAGCCTTCCAACACCTTGCTATAGGCAAACCCACTCACTCCCTTGGCTCCCCCAGACTGTGAGAATACTTAAGCTGGATTCCTTCAGTCAAGTGGCTCAAGGGACACCTTGCCACCACACACTGATGGTTGGAGGGTTCTTTCTCAAATCCTGCTGTGGGGGTGGCAACCTGTGGCTCTCTGGAGGCCTACACACCAATGTCCATTCTTTCTTTTCTAGAAAAGAAGATCTAATTTCAAACTTTGTGCCCCAGCAGGCCATGGCAGCATCCACACAAATGGGCTGGTAAGGGGGTGAATGTGGTCTCAGGGGGCACATGCAGCCCGGACCAGCAGGAGATTTATTATAGTACAGAAAGTGCACTATAGGGAAGGGGCCTTCAGAAAGTACATGGAGGGTGCATATTGTTAAAAAATAAAAAACTGGGGCTGGCACTGTGGTGCAGCGGGTTAATGCCCTGGCCTGAAGTGCCAGCATCCCATATGGACACAGGTTCAAGACCCAGCCGTTCCATTTCCGATCCAGCTCTCTGCTATGGCCTGGGAAAGCAGTGAAGATGGCCCAAGTCCTTGGGCCCTTGCACCCACATGGGAGACCCAGAAGAAGGTCCTGGCTCCTGGCTTTGGATCGGCGCAGCTCCGGCCATTGCGGCCAATTGGGGAGTGAACCAGTGGATGGAAGACCTCTCTCTCTCTCTCTCTGTCTCTCCTCTCTCTGTGTAACTCTTTCAATATATAAATAAATATTTTAAAAAATAAAATAAAAATAAAAACCAAAAAACTATGCATGGATTTCAGAATTTTTTTTCACCAAAATAAAACTTTAATTCATTTTTTTCATGAGCTTATTGAAGAACTCTCATACTGGAAACACCCAGGCTTATCTCCCTGGCCAAGAACTCTCCCTGAACTCAGTATTCCCACATGGATGTTTAATAAGCTTTGACACTTAATATGAAGCCAGCCTGAACTCACAATCACCTCCAACCTCCTTGGGAACAGGACAAGAGAACCTGCTCCACCCACACACTTCCATTTTCCAGATGCCTCAGCTCCCAGACAATCCCCTGTGCATCTCACTCATGCAGAAGCCAGATCCTTCCACGCCTCACAAGTCCCTATGTGCTCAAGGCCCTGTCCCTCTCTGATATCACCTCCAACTGCTCATGCCCTGGCTGCTGCCGTCCGGCCTCACTCCAGCCAGACAGGAGACAGTGTGGTGCTTCTTCCTGACCTGGGAGACCTGGGCCCCTGGGATCCAGAAAGTCTGATTCTTTACTTCCTCCAGGCTCCACTCAAATGCCTTCTTGAATGCTCACTTAAAAACTGCAGCTCCTCATTCCACTTCTTTGCCTTATGCTGCTTCATATGTCATAAGTCCACTGGACTCATTCATGTATTTCCTTCCCTCTTTACTGATTTCTCTCTTCTCTTACTGGCATCTAAGTTTGCCTTTTGTATCCCCAGTGCCTAAAGACATGTCTAGCATATACCCAGTACTCAGTACATGTGGCTGAATGGATGAATGAATGGGTAAACGGGCAATAAGGCCTTCCTCCTGCAATACAGCAATCATTTTATAGCTCCTGCCTTTTAGAAAAGGCTTCGGGGATCTCTCTCTCTCTCTCTCTCTCTCTCTCTCTCACACACACACCCCTCCATTTGGTTCCCACCATGGAGAAAGGACCTAATGAATGATGAGAAAGACCAGAGGAGCAAGTGGAGGGGTGGGCAGGGGCTGGTGCTGTGGTACAGCAGGTTAAAGCCCCAGCCTGCAGCACCAGCATCCCATATGGGTGCCGGTTCAAGTCCTGGCTGCTCCACTGCTGGTCCAGCTCCCTGCTAATGCACCTGGGAAAGCAGCGGAAGACGTCCTAAGTCCTTGGGCCTCTGCACCCACAAGGGAGACCCGGAAGAAGCTTCTGGCTCCTGGCTTCAGATTGGCTCAGTTCCAGCTGTTGCGGCCATTTGGGAGTAAACCATTTGGATGAAAGACCTCTCTCTGTAACTCTTTCAAATAAATAAATCTTTAAAAATTAAAAAAAAAAAAGAGGAAGGGCAGATAATAACCAGCATTAGCCCCTCCAGGGGCCAAGCACACAAGCTCACTCTGCAGCTTCAGTGACCTCCCACACATTTGCCACTGCTGCCTGTAGGGGCTCCTTACTCAGGCCTGGTGTGGCCAAGGAAGCAGTACTGGAGGCCACTAGAATTAACAATATTAAAATACAGAGGCTTCTGGAAACAGCCCTGTGACCTTAAAAATAATATTTTACTTTAAAAAATTGATTTATTATTTTTCATTTTGTTTGAAAGGCAGAGAGAGGGGTAGACAGAGAAAGGTCTTCTGTCTGCTGGTTTACTCCTCCCACATGCCTGCAGGATCCAGGACTGGGCCAGGGCAGGCCAAGCCAGGAAACTGCATTCTGGTTTCCCTTGTGGGTAGCCGGGGCCCAAGTACCTGAACCATCATCTGCTGCCTCCCAGCATACATATTAACAGGAAGCTGGATCAGAAGCGGAGCTGGGTCTTGAACTCAGGCACTCTGATGTGAGATAGAGGCCTCTGAAGTGGCATGTTAACTACTGTGCTAAATGCCCACCCTGCCTCTGGCTTTTTTGATCAAACTCAAAACACAGCCAGCCTGAGTTTTTAACCCAGCTTTCTAAGTGGAATAAGGTTTCCGTAGGTGCGTTCATTTAGACAACCCTGAGAACATATCTGAGCTTCTCTTTGGAAAGGACAGACCCCGCTTACCTGGTGCTAACTGTCTAAGGCTTGGTTCATGGTGTGTGTGTGTGTGTGTGTGTGTGTATGTGTGTGTGTGTTTGTGTGTGTGTGTGTGAGAGAGAGAGAGAGAGAGAGAGATTGTCAGTCTTGCCAAATGGTGCCCCTGATAAGAAGAGCCACAGTTGACTTCATGTGGGCTCTGTGTAGTTCCTCGTGGACCCCAGTCCCCGTACTACCCTGGCAGACTTCTCCCCCTGCCCATCTACAGGAAGCAGGACAGCACAGTGATCCAGGCCATGGTTTCCAGAATCAGACCTGGATTGGGAACATCTCAACATCTGATGTTGACTTGGGCTAGTGACTCAACTGCACTGAGGTTTTGTTTTTCTCCTGTAAAACAGTCAGAACAAGATCTCTCCCATGGGTTGTTATACAGCTAAAAATATGACAATATATATAAAGCGCCAGCAGATCGTAAATGCTTGGCAAATAGCAGCCTACAGATTGAGACTGCATTGTGGTGGCCTAAGTGGGACCCTCGGCTTTCCTAAGCACTGCTCTGGGCTCCTGTGCAGGCAGCTGAATCATCTTGTGTAACAGAGCAAAGGTTTCAAGGGGAACTTGATCTAAACTCATGTTCACTCAGATCAGCATCTTCTTCAGCCTTGGCTTCCACTTGCCCTACGGGATGAACAAACGTGAGATCAAAGGAAGAAATCCCAGAAAGGGAGACACACAGAAGCAGGTCCTCAGAAGGAGAAAGTGAGAGGAAATGTAAAAGACAGGAGCATGCCATTCAGTTAGAAAGTCCAGAGGAGGCAGTACCAATTCTGGTGCCATGGAGCACAAGGCTATGCGGCCTGGGAAGCTGACCAAGGAGGGTGTGATCTCCTAGGCTAGCATGTGGGGTCCTCCAGCAGGAGAGAGATGCAGTAGAGGGGTTTGGTAGGTACTAAGACCCCATGGTCTAAAATCTCACTGCTCAACCCCACTAACAAAAAGTATCCATTGTAGATGTCACCTGAGAAAATGTAAATACTTGGCCGGCCCCGCGGCTCAACAGGCTAATCCTCCGCCTAGCGGTGCCGGCACACCGGGTTCTAGTCCCCATCGGGGCGCCAGATTCTGTCCCGGTTGCCCCTCTTCCAGGCCAGCCCTCTGCTGTGGCCAGGGAGTGCAGTGGAGGATGGCCCAAGTGCTTGGGCCCTGCACCCCATGGGAGACCAGGAGAAACACTGGCTCCTGCCTTCGGATCAGCGTGGTGCGCTGGCTGCAGCGCGCCGGCCACGGCAGCCATTGGAGGGTGAACCAACGGCAAAGGAAGACCTTTCTCTCTGTCTCTCTGTCTCTCTCACTGTCCACTCTGTCAAAAAAAAAAAAATTAAAAAAAAAAATCCAATCCAGGTACTCCAATGGGAGAGGTGAATCATCTTAATGATTAGTTGAAGATTCCATCCCACAAAAAAAAAAAAAAAAAAGTGAATACTTATGCACCTGTGCATCTTGTCAGCTCGCCCTCAGTCCCTTGAAGTTGCAGGAGCCTTTGCTTAAGCTGCATGTACTTCTTTTTTTTTTTTTTCAAGATTTTACTTATTTATTTGCGAGCTAGAGTTATAGACAGTGAGAGGAAGAGACAGAGAGAAAGGTCTTCCTTCCATTGGTTCACTCCTCTACTGGCCGCAACGGCCAGAGCTGCACCAATCCAAAGCCAGGAGCCAGGAGCTTGTTCCAGGTCTCCCACACGGGTGCAGGGGCCCAAGCACTTGGGCCATCTTCTACTGCTTTCCCAGGAGCATTAGCAGAGAGCTGGGTTGGAAGAGGAGCAGCCAGGAATAGAACCAGCACTCATATAGGATGCCGGCGCTGCAGGCGGAGGATTAACCAACTGCACCATGGTGCCGGCCCCCAGCTGCCTGTACTTCTTCTATTTCTACTTCCACTTCCACACTACTTCTGGGGGCCATAAAAATGCCAGACAGGACAGGTGTCAGCCAAACTTCCAATGCTGAGTCCCAGTGCCATGTGGAGCAGGGACCATCAACAAATGCTTGTTTCCTGGATAATCAGTCTGATCAGAGGCAAGCATTCGATTCCGTGATGGGAGACAGTAGGGCAATGGGGCTACCTTCAAAAGCAGGTGTTTGCTACCCATTCAATCCTGAGGGTCACAGTTTGCTACTCATCCAATCCTGGGTCCACAATAGCCAAGTGCTGCGAAAACACTGAAGGCAAATGTAGTAAAAAAAGATAAAAGAATAAAGGAAGAGATTTAAAAAGGAGCACCTGCAATTAAAGCAAAGAATGGTGGAAGAGAAAGAAGAGAATCAGTCATACCCACTGAAGAATGCCCCTACGTTAGCGATCTCTGTGAGGTTCCCTTCTTTGGGGGTGTGTACATGGGGCCAGTTTTCTTGTAGGGACCACTTCAAGTTGAAGTAAGTTTACCATGAAGGAAGAGAGTGTGGAGCTTGGTCCTTACAGAGATTCAAGTTGTCAGGGACTACAGAGTTCCCAGGATGAGAAGAGAACTTCCATAGCCCAAGTCCTGTTCACCCTCAACCTCAGTGTCTTTGCTCATGAAATTTCAGTTCTATCTAAAGAGGAAAACAAATGCAAGTGGAAAGAGGAGGTATCAAAGGCCCTGGAAACCAAAGTATGGTGAGGAGGGCCTGGTAAGGAGTGTTGCAGGCACAGCAGCTGTGGGTGATACCACAGAGCAAGACAGGGAGACAAGACCAGCAGACATAGCCATGTCCCCCCCTCCACCCAGGCATGGACAGGGTAGGGTCCTCTGGGTGCCCCAGATGACACTGGCTGAAAGGACAGATGGGGACAGAGGATCACCTTTCTGCGGCTATGATGGAGGTCAAGTTCATTTGAAAGCAGCCATATGTGCACCACCTGGCAGATGCATGACCTGGCTCTCTGACAGCTCTGATCTTGTCTCCTTCCACTCTTGTTCTCTTCTGTCCTTCCACCTACATGCTGGCCTCCTTCCCAGTTCTTGACACAACAAGAATGCTTTATTCCCATTTTTTTTCCTGTTGTCTCTAGCTGGAACACAGGCCTCTGCTCCATTCTCAACTTGACCCGAGAGGCCTTTCCTAGCACGAGTAGTTTCCTGCCACAGTGCACCTTGCACTCGGACCTGCACTTATTGCCAAGAATTTGTCTGCTTCTTCCAATGGAATGGGACTCCACCTGGAACAATTCTGTTCTTGCATACTGCAAGCCTCTTAAATAGTTGTTGAAGGAATGCATGAACCCAAAGCCATAATATGGAATATATATATATATATATATATATATGAAGAGTTTTACTGTTTGAAGTGTGTGCTGTTTCAGGTTGGACCACCTACAAGGGGCAGAGGTCAGGATGGGAGTCCACTGCAGTTGGGAGGCTTTGGTAAGAGCTGTCGAGCTGTGTTTGAAACAGCCAGACTTGCAGCTCCACTCCATGGGTTGTAGCTGTGTGGGTAGCTACCTCTCAAAGGACCTCCCATGATCTTTCACTCCTGATATTCATGTCCTTGTGTTGTTTCCTCCCATCTTGAATAGAACTGACCACCGTGACCTATGGGATGTTGGGAAAATGTGCAACCAAGAGACTTGGTTATATACGATGTGCTGGTTTGTGTCTTTGTTCTCCACTCTGCAGACACCCAGCCGTCACACCATGAAGACACCCAGCTAGTCCACAGTGAGAACATCATGTGGAGGAAGACAGGCCTCCTGCCAACAGCCAGCAGCACGTGAGTGAACCATCTCAGAGGCAGAACCTCAGCCCCAGCCAAGCTCTGCCATGATGCAACCCTGCCTGACATCAGATTACAATTTCATGAGATACTCCGAGTCAGAAGGACCCAAATCCCCAACCTGCAGGATCCATGTGAGAGGTTCCGTGTTTATTACTGTTTTATGCTGCTACGTTTTAGAGTAATTTCTTTCACAGTGAGAGGTAGCTCGCATGAAGGGGCTGGGGATCAGTCATCTCAGCTCTGATTTGATCCAGTATGACAAGGATCGTGTCTTTCCACGGTTGACTGTGTAGCCCTCTTCCCCCTCTGGAACCGGCTGGTCCCAGTTCCATTCTGCAACTCTTAGTAGCCACAAATGCCACCTGTATCCTCAATGAACTTTATTTAGACACAAGGAGACACAACAGAAAATACATACACAGATACAGATTATTTTTTTTTCTCTACAAGATGAACAGACATCACATAGGGAATTTAAAAAGTAGGTGCATGGAATGTCAGAAAATATTGCAAGTTTCCTTGTTCACTCACACTTGAAACAGACACATATTTCAGAAAAGACAAGGAAATTCTACCCCAACAATAGGATTCACATTTGGTCTGTAACAGCACACAGGTGTTAGGATGGTGACAAAGGAGTTAGGGATCCAGTTATCTTGATGTGACAGAATGCTCACAACACTAGTAGAACTCTGTTTAAACAAAAGACAGCATCGAGGAAGACGCCACACCCCCACCGCACAGATGCTTGGCAAGCTGTCAGCTAGGTTGTAAAGCAGCTTGGCAAATCCCGCTAGGTCAGCTCTCATCTTGCGGTTCGAAGGTCTGCATCACCTCCCCCTGGGTGTGCACAGAGACCCTTAGAAGGCTGCCACTGTCACATGCACACGGGCCGGCTGGGGACCCCACAGCACAGAGCGTGCACATCCGGTTACAAAGTGTGGCTTTTGAAAGGAAGGGGGATCATAGCCAAGAGGCGAACACATGCTTTGCCAGTGCGGCCACATCCATCGGTGGGGTTTCCCACACGCTGCCTGTGGTCCCCGGGCATGGGGAGCCACTGGCTTCCGTGTCCTGCTCCCCACCACGGGCACAGCAAATGGATGTCTCTTGGCAGTCTATCACCACCTCTACAGTCACACCTGTGACCTCCTGGTCACTCCTGTCAGAAGCCACCAGGACAAGCCGCCACGGAACCACCCCTGCTTACTCCTGTCCCGAGTAAGCCTCCGGCCGCCAAACCTTCACATTTCCCATCAGGGGTCCCTAGGCAACCTCTGTATTTTAGTAAAAAATGGTTTCCACTGTACCCTTCGTGTGTCCTCTTCCTAATGTGACAAATCCCGATGAGATGAAGTTATGGAGATCTGGTCCTCCACTTCGGTAAGCATCCTTCCCATAATGCCCTGCAAGAAGATGGGGCAGAATTACCTGGCGCATCCACGACACCCAGACCGTAGACGATTGCGGCTCCGTCTCACCCAGCCACGGGGGTGTGCAGGTGTTCAAACCGGCAGCTTGGTCAGAAGGTAGAAGTGGTCGAGAAAAAAGATATATACTATATACAGTATATATTACTATATATACTATATATTTCTGAATATTACACACATACATATATATGCATATATATGTGCATATATACATGTAAGCACATATATATGTATGTGCATATATATGTATATATATGTTATTGTGCAACAAAGAATAAAGTCCTGGGAACATTGAAAGCAGGGGCATCGAGGGGATACACGGCTTGACTGTGGCATTTCTGACTCGGCATAACGCCCACCCGACCATCAGTCCATAGACACCCCTTGACTCCTGATGAGTGGTGTCCCAGTAAACCCATCAGCAGTTGAAAAAACTCTCCTGAGGTCGAAAATGCACTGAGTGCTCCTCACTCCACAACACGGGAAAGCACCACCTGTTTACCCTCATGATTGAGGGGCCGACTAGGAGCCGTGCTCGCGGCTGTGGCCCAGCGTGCCCAGAGAGGCTCACGCTATCCATCGCCCGCCCCAGAAAAGATCAACGCTCACAATTCCAAGCACAGTCTCCACTGGACGCATACAGCTCCGGCACCATCATGAAGTTGACAGATCGTTAAGTTAAACCATCCTGTGACGGGCACTCGCTTTGTGTTCGTCGCACCATTCTTTCCTTTGCCCCACTCTCCTTGCCTTGTTTGTTTTCCTTCTTTCCAAAGCACGCAGGAGTGGGTCTCAGGGGCGCTACTGTGTACGTGTGTGTGCTTATGAATCACATCACGGTCTGAGACCACAGTCTTGTGACTGCACAGAAATCCCGCAGCAGCTGAAACTGACAAGTCGGATATGGTGATCAGAAAGCCTCGGAAGACACCAATGTGCTGTTTTCTCTGGATACCCCACAATGAGACCTATCCCTCATCAGCCAGATACAAACATCCACCTGTGCATTGGAGATGAGGGAAAGACAGAGGGTAGCTGAGGACTGGGAGAAGGAATTCAAAGAGAGGGGAGTGAATGTTCCACTCGTGACATTCAAAGTAGGATTCACAGTGCACTTGAAGTGCAGCCAAGGTAAAGAAAGAAAGGACTCCAAATGTCACCCTGTAGTACCTACATGCAAGAAAGGAGGAAAACCATTTTTTTCCATGTTGCTGCAAGAATGCATGAAAAATTATAGTATGCGAATAACTTAAGGTACATTGCTAAGTGAAAAACTGGACAGCACATGGTATATTAAACTGATCACAGTACTGTAAAAACTCAAACCAACACATACCAAAAATAAGCAAATAAGATTGAAAGAAACCACACCATGATATTGCCAACTGCTTTTGGGTAGTTAGAAAATGAGTGTTATTTCTCCTCTCCTTTCAACTATTTTCCAAGAATTTTTTTCCATAACAAATCTATAATTTTTCTAATATAAATACTGTAACGGCAAAGTTCATGATAAAATGCAACAACCACCCAAATCACAGTTTTTGTTTGTGGGGCTCCCTCTGGATCAGTGGATCTCAGCCCTAGAGATGTGTTAGAATCATCTGGAAGCTTTAAAAAAATGTAATTGTTTGAAAGGTAGAGTAGCAGAGAGGGAGAGACAGAGAGATCTTCCATCCTCTGGTTCACTTCCCAGATGGCTGCAACAGTCGGCTCCAGGCCAGGCTGAAGCCAGGAGCCCAGAATTCCATGTATGTAGCAGGCACACAAGCACTTGGGCCGTTTGCTGTTGCCTTCCAAGGTACACTAGCAGAGAGCTACACCAGAAGCCGAGCAGCCAAGACTCAAACCCACACTCTGACACAGGATGCTGGCGTTGAGAGCTTAACCCACCATGCCACAATGCCAGCCCCCATCTGGGAGGTTTTAAAAACACAGGTACCCAGATGCAATTCCAGATTCTAGCTTATTAGTTCAACAGAGTCCAGGCTTGGACAGGGGTATCTGTAAACAGCACTCTGGGTGATTTTAATGCCCCATTGGGAACAAGAAGCCCTGCTCTAGCACAAATGGACAAACAAGCCGAGTCCCCTCTGTTCAGGTGGATTCAGGGAGCACTTGCTGGGACTCTCTCAGGTGCACGGCACCATCCACTATGTACATCCAAGGCTTCAGCACTCTTCTAGAGGGAAGTCTGGTTTCTTTCCTTCTCAGCCCAGCTCTCAAAGCCAAGCGTGCATAACAACCAGGAGAGCTTGAAGCAGACAGCTGGGTTCCACTCCCGGAGTTTCTGATTCTGCAGATCCAGGATAGGGCTCAGGAGTTGGCATTTCGGTCAAGCCCCCTGGCAGTGCTGGGGCCGTGGGTCCAGGGACCACACTCTGACAACTGTCGTCCTAGGGCTTGACCCTAGGACACAGGAGATTCCTGCCACTGCTTCCCGCACGCCTGCTACTGTGGAGTACGTTACACACTCCTCAGGGCACCCAGCTTTCCACGAGGAGCATTCTTGCTGCACACCACTGTGGCCACAGCCAACAGTTTCAGAGAATAGAATTATTAGAGCTGAACTAAGAGGCTTCTGCCCATCTCCCAAGCCACGTGACAGACAGCTCGGGACCCTGGACTCCAGTAGCTGCCGGAACCCTGAGTCCCTAGCTGGGGAGAGGAAAGGTCCTATGGAGGGGAGGGCCAGGACCCTTCTCCTAAAACTCAGCCATTTCTTCCCCAGCCCAACACACCCGACTCGAGAACAGGAGAGTCAGGAGACCTCGTAACAATTTAGAAGCTGCATAAATTTAAGCCTCATTAATTCAGAACCTGGGATACATCCGGCAGAATTTGGGCTGCTTTATTTTTGTGCTCCTTATAAATAAAATTTTTTAATAAACAAATCAATACTGAGGATGACGGAACATAAAACAACGCCCTGTGCTACTTACAAATCATTCTTGTCTGTCAGCTGGACAAGGTCCCTCTGGACTAAGCCTTGCTCCAGTGCACTGGGGCTGTGCTCGTGTGGAAGGGAACTAAAGTTGCTGAATATTCTATCACATGCCATGCGGTGGCACAGAACCTACACAGATACGGGTTTTTGTTTTAGACATTTATAACTACCATAACACTTGGCAGGTGACAAAGATCTTTCACATAAACTATTTACTTGAAATTGTGACACCTAATGACAAGTTGTTCATTATTACTATTTTCCCATTTTGTTGATGGACAGATTGAGACCAAAAGGCTGAAAATGGAAGTCGACTGAGCTGGAACAAGCATCCTGGTCAGCTAAATCTAAATCTCATGTTCATTCCATCATGCACACGTGGCTTCGTTTGCTCCTCACAAACACCCTGGGCAAAGCGGCAGTAACTTTCCCAAGTTCATGGCTGCTCAATGACAGCTCCTGGATTCCCACCTGGTCAAGCTGCCTTCAAAGCCCACACTCTTTCCGCAACTCTCAGCCCTGTGGACTGAATGAAGGCCATGGTGACTCTTCTCCGAGATGGAAGCCATAGTAGAAATGTTGGGTCCGCAAAACTCTTGGTGATGCCCGAGATCCTACAAGTTGAAGCTCATCAAAGAGTTGAGCTTCAAGTACTGCGGTTGTGAGTAGGAAAGGAAAGACAAGATGCTGAGGGGTAATGAGGCGAGGCCCCGAACATTTCTAGGATTAAGGAGTCTGTGGTCCAATCGGTTTGCAAATGTTGAGTTAAATGGAATGAAAACCAAAGCTAGGAGCTTCTCCAAAGCTACAAGTTGAACTCTCCAAGGAGCCCTCATATGAGTTCTCCAAACGCCTTTCTTGGATGCGCTCATGAAAGCTGCCCACGAAGTGGACGTGGGAAAAACGTGGTAACGGTTCCAGCTTTTGTCTGCACTGTGGTCCTTGAACTTGAGTATGTAGCAGCCTGCTCTGGATGGTACACAGAGAACCAGAACTGGGCTCCAGCCCCAGAATGCCTTACTTAGCAGGTCAGAGGCTATATGGCTTGGGTAATTAGCTTGGATGTTGACTATCTCCCAAAGGTCCATGTGTTAAAGACTTGATCCCCACGGTTATGAGTCAGTGGTATGAAGAGGGTCAACACTTCATCCAATTACGTTGTTTGGAGGTGGAGCTTTGGGGAGGTGACTGGATTGGATAGAGACACCAGGACTGAATCCTGGCACATCCACAAGAGACCACACAGACACAGATGTCTGTACACAGATGTCTGTCTCTTGCTGTGCAGTGCTGGACACCACACTGGGACTCTGTCAGCAAGGACACCCTCACCAGAAGCCGAACCAACGGGACCCACCATCTTGGACTGTGAACCTCTGGGACTATGACCCAAAATAAACCCTACATAAAGTTAGGTTGCCTCAGGTAGTTTGTTACAGTGATGAAAAGCTAACACAGGAGACAAGATACGGTCATTTCCATTGCTGACAAACTCCCAGGTGATGCTGACAATGTCCTTTGGCCCAAGGACCGTGTCTCATGAACTCCTATGTGAGGGCTAGCACCAGGTCAGAGCTGGATCCAGAGCCAAGGTCGAGAGTGATCAGGAGCTTATCACAAACAAGGGCGGCATGAAGGGAAGAAGAACTGGTAAAAGTCCAGCCATGTGCAGGTGGACAGTCAGAAAGACGGGAGTCCATGCCTCTTCTTTCCCCGTTGGTGCATGGAGTGTAATGTGAATGATATGAACGGATACTGTAGAATCTGTCAGTTGTCACACAAAGACCGCTCCCTGCTTAGTCCTGCAGGAACTACCCTGAGTCTCTGCTCATCTGCTGGCCATTAGGGTAGCTCGGAGAAGAAGTACAACCTTTGACCAAACAAGTTCGTATCCCATAGAGAGCTCTGGGCAGAAGCATGCAAGAGCCTGGTAAAGATGTTCTACTGATGCACTAGGTGCCAGTCCACCTCATAGTGTGGACACTCACACAGTCCACAGCGGAAGCAAGCATGGTTTGGGGCTTCGGAGTGTGCTTGCCTGCACCTGATGGAGCAAACACTGCAAAGCAGCACCTGGACGGTGCCTCCGCCTCCAGCTCTAGCAGCGCCACCTCACCCTCCCCACTGCCAATCCTTTTCAATGGAACCAAGGGCGTATTCTTGCTCAGTCACTGTCCAGGCTGCCACAACCTCCTGTCAGGACTCCATGGCTGGCCTTCTCAAATCTCAGCAGGAGCCAGAAATCACAGAGGAAGCACTAGGGGACAACTGTCCCCAGGCAGGAGGCAGAGGAAAGCAAAGAGAGGTCCCAGGCTGGGCTCCTGGAGCTGTGTGATGCTGTTGGCTCTGAGAAGGTTGTCAGAGAGTAAGCTGATCTGCAAGAGGTTTGCTGTAAGAAACTGAAGGAATAAAGAATGAGGTAGGGCTGGCACCGTGGCTCACTTGGTTAATCCTCCGCCTGCGGCGCCGGCATCCCATATGGGCGCCGGGTTCTAGTCCCGGTTGCCCCTCTTCCAGGCCAGCTCTCTGCTGTGGCCTGGGAGTGCAGTGGAGGATGGCTCAAGTGCTTGGGCCCTGCACCCCATGGGATACCAGGAAGAGGCTCCTGGCTCCTGGCTTCATATCTGCGCAGTGCCGGCTGTAGCGGTCATTTGGGGGGTGAACCAATGGAAGGAAGACCTTTCTCTCTCTCTCTCACTGTCATAAATCTACCTGTCAAATTAAAAAAAATTAATAAAATAAAAGAGGTTTGCTGTAAGAAACTGAAGGAAATAAGAATGAGGTATTATCCAAACAGCACTCTCTATGAGACTTCACCGAACTTTGTGAAAAATCGGATCAGTAGCCATGGGGGGACAGTTCGCCTGGGGCTGCAGAGCTGAGCAACTGGCTGGAGAGGAAGAAAACTGGTGGAGAGGCCAATGAGAGAAGTTCTGAGTACCAGCTGGCAGGACAAAGAGAGGAACACCGTGGGAGAAAAGACGAGACACAGTAGTTCACCCGGTGTTACTATTTCTTTAAACTAAAACTGAGAGGAGAGATGGAAGAGATAATTCAGAAGTGGTAATTAAAAGTTAATAGGTTTTTTTGAGTGGATAAAAGACTTTAGATTCTAGTTCCAAAGAAAGAATCAAATATCAGACTATATATTAGAAGGAATCAATATCTAGATATACCATGGTGAAATACCATTTAAAAAGTAAAAGAAGTCACCAGCAGGGTGGGGAGTAGGAGGTTTGGCTTAGTGATTAAGATTCTGCTTGTATGCCTGCATCCCAAATGGAAGTGCTTGGATTCAAGTCTCAGCTCAACTCTGGTTTCCAGCTTCCTGTGAATGCACACCCTGGCAGGCACCAGGTGATGGTTCACACAGCTGGGTTCTTGCCACCATGTGAGAGACCTGGACTGAGTTTCCAGACCCTGGTCTCCCATGCGGGTGCAGGGCCCAAATACTTGAGCCATCCTCCACTCTCTTCCTGGGCCACAGCAGAGAGCTGGACTGGAAGAGAAGCAACCAGGACAGAACCGGCGCCCCAACCGAGACTGGAACCCGGAGTGCCGGCACCACAGGCAGAGGATTAGCCTAGTGAGCCGCGGCGCTGGCTGGAACCTAACTGACAAGATTCGAAGCTCCCTGGGGGTCTGTTTCCTCAAGTGTAAAAGGGAAACCATAATGGTACCCATTTGATAGGGTTGTTGAGGAGGTTGGAAGAGTGTATTTCAGATGGTTTAATTCAATTCTTGTGCCTTGAAACCCATTGTAAATAATGAAAACAAAGTAAAATGGAAAAACTTTCATTAGGAAAACAGTCCTGGCTTTTCAGTAAATAGAACAGAACACTTGGGAAAGACACAACACACACACACACACACACACACACACACAAACGCAAAAACACATTCACAGAAATCAACTTAAAGAAGACTAAGGACCTAAAGACAAAAAAAAAATAAAATAAAAATCAGGAATACAGGAGAATATGCTAATGATCTCAGAGCAGGAATGAATTCCTGAACAAGACTTACAAGGTACCAACTAGAGAGGAAACAAGTTTAAATACTGATCCATCAAAAGCATGGAACATGAAGACTAGAAAATGTATTTGTATTAATATTCAGAACATGTAAGTAGTCACAGATTCATAAGAAAGAAAATAACCCTTTAGGGGGATAAAACTATGCAAAGATAATCCACAGGACACTCACGGAAGAGAAAACCTGAGAGGCCAATATACATCAAGTAGTGTTCCATCTCACAAGCAATCTGGGAAATTAAAATTCAGACCTCAATTAGATATCATTTCACACCCAAGAGACTGGCAAAAATGTAAACGCCTAGGACGCCCGAGATGGAACAGGGACAAGAACTCAGGTAACCTCTGGTAGGACTGTCACCTGACACAACCACTTGGTTAGGAGCTCTGGCGATGGCTAACAAAGTTAAATATGGCTACACCATGGAACTGGCAATTCTGTCTGTGACTGTATTCCCTATATAACTCCTCACACACATGAAGGCATTTCAGAAAGTTCATGGAAAAATAGAATTAAAACATAAGTTTATGTTGGTCTAAAAAATTGTGAAATCCATGCCCCCTGGTATACATAAGAAGATATGCACAAGCATGTTCAAATGCAATACTCTTCTTTCATATACATAAAAGAATTATTTATTTACTTGAGAGGCAGATTTACAGAGAGAGGGAGAGACAGAGAAAAAGGTCTTCTTCCATCTACTGGCTCACTCCCCAAATGACTGCATTGGCTAGAGCTGAGCTGATTCGAAGCCAGGAGCCAGGAGCTTCTTCCAGGTCTCCCACATGAGTACAGGGGCCCAAGGACTTGGGCCATCTTCTACCACTTTCTCAGGTCATCAGTAGGGAGCTAGATCAAAAGAGGAGCATCTGGGACTCAAACCAGTGCCAGTATGGGATGCCGGCACCGCAGGCGGATGCCCCCAAACATAATACTCTGCAATACAGACAAACTGTGGGAAGAAGAATCTATATTCCTACTAAGAGAAAAATGATCAATGGTGGAGGGCTTATGCAATACAGTCCTATACACCAACATAAATGAAATGCGATGAAGTGGAATGAACCAGAGCTGTGAGTATCAACGTGGGTAATGTTGAGCAAACAAGAAAAATAGGATGGTGTGATATTTAGAGTTTAAGAAATGCAATATAGTGCTCGCTTCGGCAGCACATATACTAAAAAACTGGAACGATACAGAGAAGATTAGCATGGCCCCTGTGCAAGGATGACACGCAAATTCGTGAAGCGTTCCATAAAAAAAAAAAAAGAAATGCAATATAATACTCTGCATTGTTTAAGGATATGTGCATATGTAGTGTTATACACATCTGAAGAATTCATCAAAATGATAAATAAAAATATCAAGATAAGAGACATTTCTGTAGGTAAGAAGGAGAATGTAATTTACAAAGGGTATGGAAAGTGTTTTGGGGTTCTATTTTTGTGCCGGGGTAGCTGGAGACATGTTTAATGATTAAATAATTCTTCATCTAATTTTATTTACATATTTTTATAGCTGGGTAGATAGATAGATACATAGATAAATTGGTGGGTGAGTGGGTGGATGCACAGATAAATGGGTGGGTGCATGGATGGATGGATACACAGCTGAATGAATGAATGGATACCTACAGACTGATAGACTGATCAACTGTTCTTAGTTAAGCAACTGTCGCCCACGGAATTCATTCATTGCCAAACTATCTTTCAAGAATAAAGGCAACAAAGAGTTTCCAGTTTCAAGAACTCAGGGACTAAAATACCCACATGTCTCGATTGAGGAGGGGAATAAAAAATCCACCTGATGATGAAATCCGTGAAGCAGAAAGAAAAACTATAGAATTTCTGTTAGGAAAATGGCGCAGTCTTATCTGTGGGGCAATCTACACCCTGACGCCATTCTAGGCTCTAGCCCCCCACCGCCATTGCTGGAAGCCAGGTGGCCACACAGCCCAACCACCGGTGTCAAGCTCCACCCCCATCCTGATGGGATTCGCATGAAACACATGGCTCGCTCTCTCTCTCTCTCTCTGTCTCTTTCTCTCCTTTTTCGCTCCTTCCAATGGTCTGCTGAGTTTTCTCCAATATACCCTTTCCCTTACTCCGGTGTTTGGTGTGTTTTGTGGCGGCCTTACAATTTCTAAAACCATAACTGCGAGTTTATTTGTAACTTCCAAGCAGTATATAAATCCAAACATTCGTTAAGAAAAAGATTGTTAAATTAGAGTATGCATTTTTTTAGCATTTAACAAATCATGTTTATTGACTGAAATAAAGTTAAATGACATAGGCGCTGCCCTGGGAAATGTGGTTTGCACAGAAGGCAATGAAAGTGCACTGTGAGGATGAAATAAAACTCAACGTGGCTTCAGGGATGCAGAAGCACCTGTCTGTCCTCCGGCTCGCTTAAAATGCAGCACGAGCCCCGGACACACATGTGAAGCTGGTTTCTGGCAAGCTGAAAGGCAGTGTGAAGGGTGTTCAGGTCTTTCCGGGCAGCCAGGCCCACTGATGAAACTCCTTTAAACAACAATGTGCCACAGACAACACCCAAAACGTACACTGGATCCCAGGGACATATTCCTAGTCATGGGATACAAGGCTCTTCCCTTTACTCACTTATTTCCATAAAAAGACACACACACAAACACACATAAACTAGTAGGAAGAAATATAAAGAAATAGGTCAATACCCCCAATCCCATCCCCGCAAAGAAAGAAATATTAATTTGATTTCATTTCTTGAAAGGCAAAGAAGAAACCAGACAGAGAGGTCCCAACTGCTGGCTTACTCTCCAAATGCTTGTAACAGGTGAGGCTGGGCCAGGCTGAAGCTGGGAGCCAGAAACTCAATCCAGGTTTTTCTTTTCTTTTTCTTTCTTTCTTTTTTTTTTTTAACAGGCAGAGTTAGACAGAGAGACAGAGAGAAAGGTCTTTCCTCCATTGGTTTACCCCCTAAATGGCTGCTACAGCTGGCGCGCTGCGCTGATCTGAAGCCAGGAGCCAGGTACTTCCTCCTGGTCTCCCATGCGGGTGCAGGGCCCAAGCACTTGGGCCATCCTCCACTGCCTCCTGGGCCACAGCAGAGAGCTGGCCTGGAAGAGGAGCAACCGGGATAGAACCGGCACCCCAGCCAGGACTAGAACCTGGAGTACCAGCGCCACAGGCGGAGGATTAGCCTAGTGAGCTGCAGTGCCGGCCTCAATCCAGGTTTTCTACATGGAGTCAACTCCCTGAGCTATCTCCTGCTGCCTCCCAGGGTGCACGTTATCAGAAAGCTGAAATGAAGAACAGAGCTGGCACTCAGATCGGAGCACTCTGATAAGAATTGGGCTGGGTGGGGCCGGCGCCGTGGCGCAGCTGGTTAAAGCCCTGGCCTTAAGAGTCGGCATCCCATATGGGTGCTGGTTCTAGTCCTGGCTGCTCCTCTTCCAATCCAGCTCTCTGCTATGGCCTGGGAAAGTAGTAAAAGATGGCCCAAATCCTTGGGCCCCTGCACTCATGTAGAGACCAGGAAGAAGCTCCTGGCTCCTGACTTTGGATCGGCACAGCTCCAGCCATTGCAGCCATCTGGGTAGTGAAACAGCGGATGGAAGACCCCTCTGTCTCTATATTTCTCTGTAACTCTTTCAATTAAATAAAATAAAATCTAAAAAAAAAAGAGAAGAATTGGGCTGGGCCTGGCTGACGCCAGGAGCCAGGAGCCAGGAGCTTCTTCCGGGTCTCCCACATGGATGCAGGGACCCAAGCACTTGGCCCATAATCCACTGCTTTCCCAGGTGCGTTATCAGGGAGCTGAATCAGAAGTGGAGCAGTACAGACTCAAACCGGTGCCCATATGGAATGCCAGCACTGCAGGCCACGGCTTTAACCTGCTGAGCCACAGCAATGGCCACAGAAAGAAATATTTTCAAAGACCAATGAATATGTTAAAATGACTAAGGAAGTGCTAATCAAAATATGAAGTACCTTTTAAAATATCAATCAATTTGGGAAAACTTAAGAATTTGATGAGACAGTGCCCAGGGAAGAGGCACTCATTACTGCCATAAGGGTCTAAGTTGGAAGCACCTACTTGGAGGGCGGGTCTGTGACTTATTCCCCTGCTAGGAAGGTTGCCTATTTACAGACTCAAATTTCCCCACATTACACGAACCAGGCTAGCCAGCGCAGGATCGATCGTACTGATAGTTTCCTGCAACAGAGAGCCAACTAAATAAACTGCACCCCATCGCGTCATGGAATACCATGCAGCCATGACAAAGGTTGAGGCCAAGATAGACAAATTAAAAAGGGGGAAAAAAAAGCAAGGCCAAAAGTGATGCTTCAGTGTGCTCTCTCTTAGGTAACTAACAATACATAGAATCCAGAACTAACAATATATAGAATCCATACAATGAGAATATCTACAAGCCCACTGTAGGAAGCGTGGTTTATGCAATCTTTTTTTTTTCTCTGTAAATGATTGTGCACACAAACTGTTAAGACTTTTTTTCCTCTAGGGAGAGGGGCGAGGATGAAATACTCCTTAGCTGTATTAGTTATTTTACTGCCTGAATTTTCTAAACAGGTATTTGAGTTATTTTTATTCTTGTAATATTTACAGTTTTTCTGGTATTTCAGTGTGGGATGACGGGCCATGTTTCTTTTGTTCTGTTTTCCTCTTTGTACTTTATATATTAAAATTAAACTAATACCGTATCATTTTAGAAAAAGAAGTGCAAAGGCCAGGAAGTGCGAAGGACCTACCCTTCCTTGTGTAAATGGTAAGGCACTAATTAAATGTGGATGCTCGGCTGGCACCGCGGCTCACTAGGCTAATCCTCTCCCTGCGGCGCCGGCACCCCGGGTTCTAGTCCCGGTTGGGGCACCAGTTCTGTCCCGGTTGCTCCTCTTCCAGGCCAGCTCTCTGCTGTGGCCCAGGAAGGCAGTTGGAGGATGGCCCAAGTGCTTGGGCCCTGCACCCGCATGGGAGACCAGGAGGAAGCACCTGGCTCCTGGCTTTGGATCGGTGCAGCGTGATTTGGGGGGCGGGGGTGAACCAACGGAAAAAGGAAGACCTTTCTCTATCTCTCTCTCTCTGTCTAACTCTGCCTGTCAAAAAAAAAAAAAGGGGCGGAGCCAAGATGGCGGAATAGTGAGGGCGCGCACCGATAGTCCGGGAAAATTTAGTTTAATAAAAGGGGAGTTACGGTAGCCGCAGAAAATAGAACCAAACAAAAATTGCAGGGGAAACCCTTCTGAATGGAGCAGGCGTGAATCGGACGACCTACTGGGAGAACAAGGTCGCCCACCGCACGGAAGCAAAGTCGCGGGACCCAGCCTCAGAAGCCCCAGGGTCTGCGCGACAGTGCTCCAAGGAGAGTGCACGCCACACAGAAAACAGCGGGGAGACTTGAGACGCTCAGGGCTCCGAGTCCACACATCGGCGCTGGAAGGGGAGGTGAGCTCAATAACCCGAGACATTGGTGGGGAAACGGGGGTCAGAATCTAGAGGGGGGCCGGAAAGTGCAGCAAACTCACTACCGGAAAGAAGGAAAAAAAAAAGCTTCGGGGTTTCTCTTCCCCCTAACCTTGCAAAGGTTACAAGGCTGCAAGACTTGAAGAATTCCCAAGAGACAAAGAGCAGGCCTCCTCTTTGGATTTACATATCAGTGGGGGAGAGTTAAGGAACTGAGTCACTACAATTCAGTAGCCTAGGCAACCCAGTGGGAGTCCAGAGGAGCCAAAGACTGGAAGCTAAATACCATCAATTCTGCACAGCCCTGCCCTGCAGTGTTACTTACCCCCTGAATAAATAAAATAAATAAATAAATAAAAAGAGAGAGATTTACCACGCATAACCTGAGGGTGTCACCTTTGCACACCCTTAACCAGGAAGAACCAGGCAGAGCTCTCAGGCCGCACCCATCTCAAGCCTCCAAGGCTCCTCCAACAGCAGGCAGTCCACTTAACACGGACACAGTATAAAAAAAAAAAAAAAAAAAAGAAAAAAAAAAAGCGCACAGTGACGCAAGAAGAATTAACTATGCCGAGTAACAAACACAGAAATAGAGGGAGCAAGATCAACGATGACACTATGATGCCTCCAAATAAGCAAAACACCCCAAGCCAAGAGTATGAAGATGATGAGATAGAAGAAATGCAAGATACGGATTTCAAAAAATTTATGATAAGAACATTTAGAAGTTTTCAAAAGCAAATCCTTGAACTACAGAAATCCTTAATGGACAAGATTGAAAATCTTTCTCGTGAAAATGAAATTTTAAGGAAGAGTCAAAATGAAACTCAGAAACTAGTAGAACAGGAAAGTGTAATAGTCAAGAGAAATCAAAATGAAATGAAGAGCTCAATAGATCAAATGACAAACACATTAGAAAGCCTTAAAAACAGAATGGGTGAAGCAGAAGAGAGAATATCGGACTTAGAAGATAGAGCACAGGAAAACATACAGTCAAACCAAAGAAAAGAAGAGGAAATTAGAAACCTGAAAAATATTGTTGGGAATCTACAGGATACTATTAAAAAAACCAACATTCGAGTTCTAGGAGTTCCTGAAGGCATGGAGAGAGAGAAAGGATTGGAAGGCCTTTTTAGTGAGATACTAGCAGAGAACTTTCCAGGTTTGGAGAAGGACAGAGATATCCTAGTACAGGAAGCTCATAGAACCCCCAATAAACATGACCAAAAGAGATCCTCACCACGACACGTGGTAATTAAACTTACCACAGTGAAACATAAAGAAAAGATCCTAAAATGTGCAAGAGAGAAACGTCAGATTACTCTCAGAGGATCTCCAATCAGACTCACAGCTGACTTCTCATCAGAAACCCTACAAGCTAGGAGGGAATGGCGAGACATAGCACAGGTGCTAAGAGAGAAAAATTGCCAGCCCAGAATATTATATCCTGCCAAGCTCTCATTTGTGAATGAAGGTGAAATAAAGACCTTTCATAGCAAACAGAAATTGAAAGACTTTGTGGCCACTCGTCCGGCCCTGCAAAAGATACTTAAAGATGTGCTACACTCAGAAACACAGAAACACGGCCATCAATATGAAAGAAGGGAAAGGAAGAACACCTACCAGTAAAAGAGCATGGGAAGCTCAAAGCATATACTAGAAAATATTTCCGGGAAAATGGCAGGGCAAAGTCACTACGTATCAATTGTCACATTGAACATTAATGGTCTGAATTCTTCAGTTAAAAGACACCGTTTAGCTGACTGGCTCACAGAACACAACCCAACTATTTGTTGCCTACAAGAAACACATCTCTCTAACAAAGAGGCATGCAGACTGAAAGTGAAAGGTTGGAAAAAGATATTCCATGCCAACAGAAACCAAAAAAAAGCAGGTGTAGCCATATTAATATCAGACAAAATAAACTTTAATACAAAAACTGTTAAGAGAGACAAAGAGGGACACTATATAATGATTAAGGGTTCAATTCAACAGGAAGATGTAACTATTATAAATGTATATGCACCTAATTACAGGGCACCGGTCTATTTAAAAGATATGTTAAGGGACTTAAAGGGAGATTTAGATTCCAATACAATAGTACTGGGGGACTTCAATACTCCACTCTCAGAAATAGACAGATCATCCGGACAGAAGATCAACAAGGAAACAGCAGATTTAATTGACACTATTGCCCAAATGGATCTAACAGATATCTACAGAACTTTCAACCCTACATCTACAGACTTCACATTCTTCTCAGCAGCGCATGGAACCTTCTCTAGGATTGATCACATACTAGGACATAAAGCAAATCTCAGCAAATTTAAAAGGATTAGAATCATACCATGCAGCTTCTCAGACCACAGCGGGATGAAGCTGGAAATTAGCAACTCAGGAAACCCCAGAAAGTATGCAAACACATGGAGACTGAACAACATGCTCCTGAATGAACACTGGGTCATTCAAGAAATCAAAAGAGAAATCAAAAACTTTCTGGAAGTAAATGAAGACAACAACACAACATATCAAAACTTATGGGATACAGCAAAAGCAGTATTGAGAGGCAAATTTATAGCAATAGGTGCCTATATCAAGAAATTGGAAAGGTACCAAATAAATGAGCTTTCAGCGCACCTCAAGGACCTAGAAAAACTGCAGCAAACCAAACCCAAATCTAGTAGGAGAAGAGAAATAATTAAAACCAGAGAAGAAATTAACAGGATTGAATCCAAAAAAACATTACAAAAAATCAGCCAAGCGAGAAGCTGGTTTTTTGAAAAAATAAACAAAATTGACACCCCATTGGCCCAACTAACTAAAAAAAGAAGAGAAAAGACCCAAATCAATAAAATCAGAGATGAAAAAGGAAACGTAACAACAGACACCACAGAAATAAAAAGAATCATCAGAAATTACTACAAGGACCTGTATGCCAGCAAACAGGAAAACCTATCAGAAATGGATAGATTCCTGGACACATGCAATCTACCAAAATTGAACCATGAAGACATCGAAAACCTAAATAGACCCATAACTGAAACAGAAATTGAAACAGTAATAAAGGCCCTCCCAACAAAGAAAAGCCCAGGACCAGATGGATTCACTGCTGAATTCTACCAGACATTTAAAGAAGAACTAATCCCATTTCTTCTCAAACTATTCAGAACAATCGAAGAAGAGGGAATCCTCCCAAATTCTTTCTATGAAGCCAGCATCACCTTAATCCCTAAGCCAGAGAAAGATGCAGCACTGAAAGAAAATTACAGACCAATATCCCTGATGAACATAGATGCAAAAATCCTCAATAAAATTCTGGCCAATAGAATACAACAACACATCAGGAAAATCATCCACCCAGACCAAGTGGGATTCATCCCTGGTATGCAGGGATGGTTCAACATTCGCAAATCAATCAATGTGATTCACCACATTAACAGACTGCAGAAGAAAAACCATATGATTATCTCAATTGATGCAGAGAAAGCATTTGATAAAATTCAACACCCTTTCATGATGAAAACTCTAAGCAAATTGGGTATAGAAGGAACATTCCTCAATATAATCAAAGCAATTTATAAAAAAACCACAGCCAGCATCCTATTGAATGGGGAAAAGTTGGAAGCATTTCCACTGAGATCTGGCACCAGGCAGGGATGCCCACTCTCACCACTGCTATTTAACATAGTTCTGGAAGTTTTAGCCAGAGCCATCAGACAAGAAAAAGAAATCAAAGGAATACAAATCAAGAAGGAAGAAGTCAAACTATCCCTCTTTGCAGACGATATGATTCTGTACTTAGAGGATCCAAAGAACTCTACTAAGAGACTATTGGAACTCATAGAGGAGTTTGGCAAAGTGGCAGGATATAAAATCAATGCACAAAAATCAACAGCCTTTGTATACACAAGTAATGCCATGACTGAGAAAGAACTGCTAAGATCAATCCCATTCACAATAGCTACAAAAACAATCAAATACCTTGGAATAAACTTAACCAAGGACGTTAAAGATCTCTACGATGAAAATTACAAAACCTTAAAGAAAGAAATAGAAGAGGATACCAAAAAATGGAAAAATCTTCCATGCTCATGGATTGGAAGAATCAACATCATCAAAATGTCCATTCTCCCAAAAGCAATTTATAGATTCAATGCAATCCCAATCAAGATACCAAAGACATTCTTCGCAGATCTAGAAAAAATGATGCTGAAATTCATATGGAGGCACAAGAGACCTCGAATAGCTAAAGCAATCTTGTACAACAAAAACAAAGCCGGAGGCATCACAATACCAGATTTCAGGACATACTACAGGGCAGTTGTAATCAAAACAGCATGGTACTGGTACAGAAACAGATGGATAGACCAATGGAACAGAATTGAAACACCAGAAATCAATCCAAACATCTACAGCCAACTTATATTTGATCAAGGATCTAAAACTAATTCCTGGAGCAAGGACAGTCTATTCAATAAATGGTGCTGGGAAAACTGGATTTCCACGTGCAGAAGCATGAAGCAAGACCCCTACCTTACACCTTACACAAAAATCCACTCAACGTGGATTAAAGACCTAAATCTACGTCCTGACACCATTAAGTTATTAGAGAACATTGGAGAAACCCTTCAAGATATTGGCACAGGCAAAGAATTTCTGGAAAAGACCCGGGAGGCACAGACAGTCAAAGCCAAAATCAACTATTGGGATTGCATCAAATTGAGAAGTTTCTGTACTGCAAAAGAAACAGTCAGGAGAGTGAAGAGACAACCAACAGAATGGGAAAAAATATTTGCAAACTATGCAACAGATAAAGGGTTAATAACCAGAATCTACAAAGAGATCAAGAAACTCCACAAAAACAAAACCAACAACCCACTTAAGAGATGGGCCAAGGACTTCAATAGACATTTTTCAAAAGAGGAAATCCAAATGGCCAACAGGCACATGAAAAAATGTTCAAGGTCACTAGCAATCAGGGAAATGCAAATCAAAAGCACAATGAGGTTTCACCTCACCCCGGTTAGAATGGCTCACATACAGAAATCTACCAACAACAGATGCTGGCGAGGATGTGGGGAAAAAGGGACACTAACCCACTGTTGGTGGGAATGCAAACTGGTCAAGCCACTATGGAAATCAGTCTGGAGATTCCTCAGAAACCTGAATATAACCCTACCGTTCGACCCAGCCATCCCACTCCTTGGAATTTACCCAAAGGAGTTTAAATTGATAAAGAAAAAAGCGGTCTGCACCCTAATGTTTATTGCAGCACAATTCACAATAGCCAAGACCTGGAACCAACCTAAATGCCCATCAATGGTAGACTGGATAAAGAAATTATGGGATATGTATTCTTTAGAATACTATACCGCAGTAAGAAACAACGAAATCCAGTCATTTGCAACAAAATGGAGGAATCTGGAACACATCATGCTGAGTGAAGTAAGCCAGTCCCAAAGGGACAAATACCATATGTTCTCCCTGATCGGTGACAACTGACTGAACACCAAAAAGGAAACCTCCTGAAGTGAAATGGACACTATGAGAAATGGTGACTTGATCAGCATAGCCCTGACTGCTAATGGACAACTTAATACATTATCCCTCATAGTATTTTTTTTTTGTCTGTTCTACTTAATATGACTGGTTTAATTCTGTAATTATCACACAGTTATTCTTAAGTGTTGAAAATTAACTGAAATGTGATCCCTGTTAAACATAAAAGTGGGAATAAGAGAGGGAAGAGATGTATAATTTGGGGCATGCTCGGGCTGACTTGCCCCAATTGGTAGAGTTGGAAACATACTAGGGGATTCCAATTCAATCCCATCAAGGTGGCATGTGCCAATGCCATCTCACTATTCCAAGTGATCAATTTCAGTTCACAATTGATCATAATGAAAGGACTAAGAGTCAAAGGGAGCACATAAACAAGTCTAGTATCTGCTAACACTAACCGATAGAATAAATAAAGGGGAGAGTGATCCAACATGGGAAGTGAGATACTCAGCAGACTCATAGAATGGCGGATGTCCTAAATAGCACTCTGGCCTCAGAATCAGCCCTAAAGGCACTCGGATCTGGCTGAAAAGCCCATGAGAGTATTTCAGGCATGGAAAGCCAAGACACTCTGGCAAAAAGATCTCTGTGAGTGAGATCCCAGTGGAAAGAACAGGTCTTCAAAGAGGGAGGTGCCTTTCTCTGAAGGGAGGAGAGAACCTCCACTTTGACTATGACCTTGTCTAAACAAGATAAGAGTCGGAGAACTCAAGGGGCTTCCATAGCCTTGGAAACTCATGACTGGTGCATAGGGAGATTACTGATGCCATAAACAGGAGTGTCAATTTGTAAAGTCAACAACAGGAGTCACTGTGCACTTACTCCTCATGTAGGATCTCTGTCCTTAATGTGCTGTACACTGAGGCTTAATGCTATAACGAGTACTCAAACAGTATATTTCACTTTGTGTTTCTATGGGGGTGCAAACTGTTGAAATCTTTACTTAATGTACACTAAACTGATCTTCTGTTAAAAAAAAAAAAAAAAAAGAAACTATCAATTCCCAACTTGACTCTCACTGGGATTAAACATGACAATAGGTCTGATCTGATTTCATCATCATTTAAAAAAAAAATCATCTATTATTTTTCACTTTATGTTTCTGTGTGGGAACAAACTGTTGAAATCCTTACTTAAGGTATACTAAGCTGATCTTCTGTATACTAAGATAATCGAAAATGAATCTTGATGTGAATGGAAGGGGAGAGGGAGTGGGAAAGGGGAGGGTGGTGGGTGGGAGGGACGGTATGGGGGGGAAAGCCATTGTAACCCATGAGACGTACTTTGGAAATTTATATTCATTAAATAAAAGATAAAAAAAAATAAAAATAAAAAAAAAAGAAAGTTAAAAAAAAAATAAAAAAAAAATAAAAAATTTAAAAAAAAAAAAAAAAAAAAAAAAAAGAAAGAAAAAGAAAAACAATGCGGATGCTAACACCTGCTGCCTAGAAGGAGGGGGAGAATCAATGGGACCTGGAGTAGTCCAGGCTTCCTCTCACACTCTGCACCAGGAAGTCCTCCAAACAGGGGAGATGCTCTTCCCATTAAGACCACAATCTTCCCTTCCCCCCTTCTACTCTGCTTGTGCCTCAGGCTGACCCCCAGGCCAGGATGAGTCAAGGGCGGAACCCAGCTTGGTGATCTGGCCCTGGGCCCTTTCCCCCTGGGAAGCCCCAGGGCTGCTCCTGGTTCTCAGGGAACCTACAGCCTCCATTCTCCAGGGAGGAGGGGGCTGGGAGCCAGGAGACCTGGGCCTTTCTAAGCAGTCACTTGTCACAGAGCCAATACCACAGCTTCCAGGCCTGCTCTCCCTCCAAGGTAAACTGGGGCAGCTCCGTTCTAATTGCAGCTGGCACTGACAAGAACTATTTACTAGTTGAAAAGTCTCTAGAGAGAGCTGCTGAAAATGCAGTATTTCATGTGACAATTCCAGTGCTCTCGCTCACACAATCCCACATGGACTGCTTCCTCCAGGGTCTGTGGACTTAGCAGAGCTGTTGGCAAATGCTCTGGGCAGCTCCACAAAGCTCCTCTCTGGTGTCTTCCCTCTGCTCATGCTGTAGCTTGGGGTGACAGAGGGAAGGGGGGTCGCCAAGGGCAAAGCAAGGGTTCCAACAGCTGTATGAGGGCTCAGAATAACCCATCCCAGATGGCCAGAGTGCTGTGGGGAACACCCTGCCCAACACTCTCGCTGGACAAAAGGAAAAATGCAAACCCCTGTAGGTAGAGTAGAGGCATTCTCAAGGTCATGTGGGTGGACAGTTTTGGAAACTGATCCCCAGACCAATTCATTGGCGTTCAAGATGGGGCCTTTGGTCCTTATTCTGCCCTTGGAAAGCAAAAGATCTCATCAGACACAGAAGGAGGAGGGGAGCCCAGACAAGGCTCAGTGGGGCTAAGAGCCTGGATGGAGCTCTGTAGGCATCCAATGAGGGGTGCGAACCCTCCAGAAAACGGTTCATAAACACACCTCTTTCAATTCAAATAAAGGACCCCCAAAGCATCATTTCATTGGTTTGGAATTTAAAAGGCAAACAAACCCAAACTGATACTTTGTGCTCAAAACCACACCAAACAAAAACATAAATATGTATTCTATAAAGATCTCCAACTGGGACCAAAGGCAAAGAAGGGGAGGAGGCCAAGGGCAAACATTGGGTCAGACTGCACTGGGGAATTCCTCTGTCACCTCCTGCATATTATATGGGTCTTGGAGGGCAAGCAGCTGCCTAGTAGTTCTGTTACCTGTACCCCATATCGAGCACTTGGGTTTGATGCCCCTCTCTACGCTAATGCAGACTCTGGGCGGCAGTGCTGGGCCACATGGTCAGGTCCCTGTCACCCATGTGGGCGACCCAGATTGAGTTCCCACTCCAGGATTTGGCCCAGTCCAGCCCCGGCCACTGTGGGCATTTGGGGAGTGAATCAGCAGATGGGAGTGTTATTCTCTCTCTCTCTCTCTCCCTCTCCCTTCTTAAATTAAAAAAAAAAAAATCCTTCTAAAAGTAAAATAAAATAAAAGTTGGAAAACCATTCCCCTTGTGAGTCTTCATTATTTACCAAGGGAATGAGGGTGCAGACTGGCAATCTTCAGAGATCTTAGGAGAGCTCAATGCTCTGCCTGACCCCTGCCACGGAGAGATTCAGAGGATACTCAACTACAGAAGTGTCTGAGGTCACCTTTTTCTGGCCTTTGTGCACCTAGGAGGACCCAGGGCTGGGAGGGAGCACAGGCGTCCCAAGGTCATGGAGGTGTTGACCGCCGCGCTGTGACTTCTCAGACCAGAGCTCTCCCCAAAGCATCACACAGCCCACTCTGCGTGGCAGGAAATGGCACAGAGGCCGGTTTCTATTTAGGGGACCCCAGCACAACACTCATTTTCTTCTCGGATATGCCGGCTGCAAACCCCTTGGAAGGATGCCCAGTCTAACCAAATCCCATCTCGGGCTGCAGTCAGCATCTTGGTGCTGCTGTTTCATTGTCAAGAGCAGGACTCTGACCAAGAGCAGTCCAGAGGAAGACCAGGCGGGAGAGACAACGGATGCAGGTGCAGAATACAGAGAGATGACTGTTTCTTAGGACAGACCTCAGGACTCTCACTTCAAGAAAATAAGTGAATTGTTCAGACCCCTCCTGTGATCACCCTGGAGACTTACCATGTGCCTGGTGCCCAACTCACCCCCAAGACACTGGGGTATTTCATGTTTGCACAGGTTGGACCAGGTCTTCAGTTCTGAGGACAGAATTTCACTTAGAAGTACCCATTCTTGTGTTGTCCTGTGCAAATGTAGTCACTGGTGGGGCCGGCACTGTGGCATTCCAGGTAAAGCTGCTGACTGCATCCTATATGGGCGCCGGTTCAAGTCCTGGCTGTTCCACTCCCAATCTAACTCCCTGCTAATGGCCTAGGAAAAGCAGCAGAGGATGGTCCAAGTGCTTGGGCCCCTGCTACCCCTGTGGGAGACCTGGAAGAAGTTCCTCTCTCCTGGCTTTGGCCTCAGTCACCCCAAATTGCAGCTATTTGGGGAGTGAACTAGCAGGTGGAAGCCCTCTGTCTTTCCCTCTCTATATATAACTATTTCAAATAAATAATCTTTAGGGGCCAGCACTGTGGCGTAGTGGGTAAAGCCTCCACCAGCAGTGCTGGCATCCCATAGGGGTGTTGGTTAGAGTCCCGGCCGCTCCACTTCCTATCCAGCCCTCTGCTATGGCCTGGAAAAGCAGTAGAAGATGGCCCAAGTCCTTGGGCCCCTGCACCCACGTGGAAGACCCACAAGAAGCTCCTGGCTCCCGGCTCCTGGCTTCAGATTGGTGCAGCTCCAGCCCTTACAACCATTTGGGGAGTGAACCAGCGGATGGAAGACCTCTCTCTCTCTCTCTCTCTCTCTCTGCCTCTTCTCTTTCTGTGTAACTCTGACTTTCAAATAAATACATAAATCTTTAAAAAAAAATGTAGCCACTGGCGTAGGATGTCTGGTGGAATTTTGCCACTTACTGAGATTCTTTGGGAAAACGGGTCATGTAGGAGACTTGCTAGATTTTCAGCTTTGAGGGGTTAAAGTAGCTACAAGCACTCC
Organism: Oryctolagus cuniculus; assembly: GCF_051225735.1. NCBI lineage: Eukaryota > Metazoa > Chordata > Mammalia > Lagomorpha > Leporidae > Oryctolagus > Oryctolagus cuniculus. The sequence continues at coordinate 55,468,697 of NC_142883.1, read as the reverse complement.
AGGTCAGGGAGCTGCCTGCAGATGTTTGGGAAGCAGGACTCCCACCTCTTCTCAAACCCTTCAGAGAGATGCCTCTGACCAGGCAGAGAGGGAAGGATTTGTGGGGGTGGGAGGGCTCTAATTCTTTCAGACTTTACATCCTAATGGGAAGGTGGTTTAATTAATGGGCCAACCCACTCTGAGCTTCCTTCCCTCCTGGTCCAGCTGAGCTGCCATAGCCCATCCTCAATAGGCAGCCCCAGCCTCCATCTCACTCCGCCATGCTCACCCGGCAAGACCACCAGCTCCGATGAAAGCCAAGCGGCTGCATTCGGTAGCTCCGGGATTTCAGGCCAATTACTTTACCTCCCTGGACCCTCATTTCCTCATCTGTAAAATGAGATAAGCCATAGAGCTTAGCGAGGGCTCGAGACGATGAATTAACACAGCATCAAAGATCTTAACCAGGCATACTAAGTGCTCCATAAGCAGCGGTCAAGGCCTGAGCAAGACAGCCCAGCTGGGCAAAGTGACATACGTGCAAGGTGTCCGGCGCGTAACAAATCTTCCCAGGCAGACGAATCAATTAATTCACAGGCTTTTATTGGGATTCTGCTTCTGGGCGAGGTTCCCCGGTCCCAACAGAGCAACAGAGCGGGGGGCCAGGGAAGTCGCGCGTCAGAGGTTGGGAGGGCTCCTTTTATAGACTCAGGGCATGGGGGTTAAAGGTTGAGGAGGGTCTGATCCTCATTGGTTGACCTTTAGGCACCCGCAGGGACCTTGACAAGGACTCTCCTTCCCTGGAATTACAGGTAGGGACTTTCCATTCCCAGAACTATAGGCCTTCCCTCCTTGCGGATCCCAAAGCTACCAATACGATGCACCTGACCCATGGGGAGGCTCTCATGCTAATGCCACGATGCCCACGTTGAGATCATTCACCTATAAAATGGGGAATAGAGAAGAATCCATGGCAGGGGCAGGTGTCTGCTCCAGTAGTTCAGCCTCCTCTTGGGATGTCCATATCCCATATCAGAGTGCTTGGGTTTGAGTCTCGGCTCCACCATCCTTTCCAGCTTCCTGCTAATGTTATGGGAAAATGGCGGAGGAGAAATTATTGTTACCTCGGATCTTTGTTTCACATGGAAGAAGAATTTCTAAGCAGACGACAAAGAGATTTAAAAGTATTTATTAGAACCAAGGACCTCCAGCCTGAGCAGCGTGGAGGGGGGCTTCCAAGAGAGGAAAACCCAAAGGGACTGGTGGCAGTAGGCTTTAAGTACAATTTCCGCGCCGGCGCTGTGGCTCAACAGGCTAATCCTCTGCCTAGCGGCGCCGGCACACCGGGTTCTAGTCCCGGTCAGGGCGCCGGATTCTGTCCTGGTTGCCCCTCTTCCAGGCCAGCTCTCTGCTGTGGCCAGGGAGTGCAGTGGAGGATGGCCCAGGTGCTTGGGCCCTGCACCCCATGGGAGACCAGGAGAAGCACCTGGCTCCTGCCTACGGATCAACGCGGTGCGCTGGCCGCGGCGGCCATTGGAGGGTGAACCAACAGCAAAGGAAGACCTTTCTCTCTGTCTCTCTCTCTCTCTCACTGTCCACTCTGTCAAAAAAAAATTTTTTTTAAGTACAATTTCCAAGAAAAAAAAAAAAAACAACTTAACAATCAGATTGGAATTCAGTTACCAGGCTGGGACAAAAACCATCAAAAGACCTCATTTACAATTCCCATCCTGTCTTGCCAGCTAAGGGTGGGAGAGGTAACTGGTTTTCACAATAAGCTGTAAGTTCAGGAAACTCCCTTCTATTCTCATGGTAAATTTGGAGGAAGCAAATATTTTACACCCCAAATTCCATGAGGATCCCCCGACTATTAATCCATCTGACTCCTCACACTAATACAGACCCTGGGAGGCAATAGTGATGGCTCAAGTAGTTGGGTCCCTGTCACCCATGTGGGAGACCCAGACTGAATGCCTGCATTGTGGTTTTGACCTATCCCAGCCCTGGCTGTTGTGGGCATTTGGGGAATAAACTAGTATATCTGAGATACTTTCTCTCTCTCTCTCTCTCCTTCTAAGTTTCAAAGAAAGCAATTAAAGAAATTTAAAGGGGCTGGCACTGTGGCATACTGGGTAAAGCTGCCACCTGCAGTGCCAACATCTCATCTGGGCACCAGTTCAAGTCCCAGCTGCTCCATTTCCAATCCAGTTCTCTGCTATGGCCTGGGAAAGCAGTAGAAGATGGCTCAATTGCTTGGGCCCCTGCACCTGTGTGGAGAGACCTGGAAGAAGCTCCTGGCTCCTAGCTTTGGATTGGGGCAGCTCTGGCCGTTGCGGCCATCTGGGAAGTGAACCAGTAGATGGAAGACCTCTCTCTCTCTCTCTCTCTCTCTCTCTCTCTCTCTCTCTCTCTCCCTCTGCCTCTCTGTAACTCTGCCTTTCAAATAAATAAATCTTTAAAATAAAAAAAAAAGGAAATTTAAAAAAACTTTAAAAAGAGCCAGCACTGTGACAAAGCAGGTAAAGCCCTTATGGGCGCCAGATCAATATCCCAGCTGCTCCACCTCTGATCCGGGTCCCTGCTAATGTGCCTGGGAAAGCAGCAGAAGATGTCTCAAGTCCTTGGGCCCCTGCACCTATGCGGGAGACCCATAGGAAGCTCCTGTCTCCTGGCTTTGTCTTAGCCTGTTGCAGCCATTTGGGGAGTGAATCAGCAGACGGAAGATCTCTTTCTGGTCACTCCCTCTCTCTGTAGCTCTACCTTTCAAATAAATAAATAAATTTTTAAAAATTTTTAAAAAGAATAACTCATAAGGTGACTGATACGATTCAATAAATAAATACACATAGGAGCTGGTGCTGTGGTGCAGCGGGCTAAGCCTCCACCTGCGGTATGAGCATCTCATATGGGCACTGGTTCGTGTCCTGGCTGCTCCACTTCCCATCCAGCTCACAGCTAATGCACCTGAGAAAGCAGTGGAAGATGGCCCAAGTGCTTGGGGCCCTGCACCCACATGGGAGACCTGGAAGAAGCCCAGCTCTGGCTGTTGCGGCCATTTGGAGAGTGAACCAGTGGATGGAAGACCTCTCTCTCTGTCTGTCCCTCTGTCTGTAACTTTGCCTCTTAAATAAATAAATAAAATCTTTAAAAAATACACATAAAGAGCTTAGAACATAGTACAACATATGTTAAGCACCGAAGCACTGTCAGGCAGAGCCAGACAGTGAGAGAGAAAGAGAAAGAAAGGTCTTCCCTCCATTGGCCTACTCCCCCACCCCCGCAATGGCCGCCTCGGCTGGCACGCCAAGCCGATCTGAAACCAGGAGCCAGGTGCTTCCTCCTTGTCTCCCATGTGGGTGCAGGGCCCAAGGACTTGGGCCATCCTCCACTGCACTCCCGGGCCACAGCAGAGAGCTGGACTGGAAGAGAAGCAACCGGGACAGAACCCGGCGCCCCAACTGGGACTAGAACCCGGGGTGCCGGCGCCACAGGCGGAGGATTAGCATGATGAGCCGCAGCGCCAGCCTAAGCACCGAATCTTTCATCACCATTGTGACTGCCCAGTGTTTCTTAGCATTAAAGACCGCAAGTGTCAAAGGACTCTTCAGCCCTGTGGTAACTTTGCTCTCCTTCCTTGCAATATAATTTTTTTAAAGATTTATTTATTTATTTGAAAGGCAGAGTTACAGGGTGCAGAGAGAGAGAGAGAGAGAGAGAGAGGTCTTTCATCACTTCCCAAATGGCCGCAATGGCCAGAGCTGGGCCAATCTGAAGCCAGGAGCCAAGAGCTTCTGGGTCTCCCATGCAGGTGCAGGCGCCCAAGGACTTGGGCCATCTTCCACTGCTTTCCCAGGCCATAGCAGAGAGCTGGATGGGAAGTGGAGCAGCCGGGTCTTGAACTGGCGCCCATATGGGATGCTGGCACCGCAGGTGGTGGCTTTACCTAGTATGCCACAGCATTGGCCCTGCAATGTCTTTTACAACATCTCCTGGCTCCTGAGACCTCTGACGCTTCCAGTTTCCTGCGACCTTCGAGTGATGACCTTGCCTCACACTCCATGGAGAAAGTGGAGCAGTAAGGGTGGGACTCTCCTATCTACAGGCGATGCACACCCATCCCTTCTCTTGGTCCTTCCTGCTGTTTAAGTTAAATAGCTTTGGTTCTCACAGCCCACCACCCTTTTATCCTCGCAAGGATTTTGCCCTGGAATTTAGCCCCTCCTATTCAATCACCCATTCCTGTCCCTCGATAGCTGAGTTCACCTAAATTCTCCAACTTCTCGCGACCTTGTCCACAACCTTCTCCCTGGACCCCTCTCCTCCGTATCCTCCCATGCCCTGGAGCTCCAGCCGCTGCCTCATTTCTCTGCTGGCCTCCACGGCGGAATCTGTCAAAGAGACTTGCTGACTGTAACTTTCTTGGCCTCCCGGTTTGTTCTCAGTTCTTTTCCTGTCACACTTGTACATCCATCTGTCCGTTTCTCTGCCCGGTTATTCTCGTTAGCACCAACCACTGCCGAAATGAATGACGATTCCCCCTACCACCTGCAAGAATCCTATTTCCTACTAAGGTCACATCCACAGGGATGCGGATAAGGACTGAAACATAGCTCATTGGGGGATGCTCTGGTTAAATGAGCTGTCCCCAAAGTTCCTGTGTTGGAAATGGATTCCCCACACTCAGGGGTCACATTAGGGGTTGGTGATATTTGCAGGTGGGCCCTTTGGGAGGGAGGTAATTAGGGCTAGATGAGTTAACGAGGGTGGGGGCTCCATGGTGGGAGTAGTTGCTTTTTTTTATTTTTCAGTGAGAGAGAGAGAGACAGAGAGAAAGGTCTTCCTTTGCCATTGGTTCACCCTCCAATGGCCGCCGTGGCCAGTGCGCTGCGGCCAGCGCACCGCGCTGATCTGATGGCAGGAGCCAGGTGCTTCTCCTGGTCTCCCATGGGGTGCAGGGCCCAAGCACTTGGGCCATCCTCCACTGCACTCCCTGGCCACAGCAGAGAGCTGGCCTGGAAGAGGGGCAACTGGGACAGAATCTGGTGCCCCGCCTGGGACTAGAACCCGGTGTGCCAGCGCCGCAAGGCGGAGGATTAGCCTAGTGAGCCACGGCGCCGGCCGGGAGTAGTTGCTTTGTAAGGAGAGAAATGCTCCAGCTCACTTGCAATGGGACACTTTCCACCATGCTAGGCCCTCACTAGAAGTAACCCCTTGATCCTGGACTGCCCAGCTTCCAACCTGTGAGGAATAAATTTCTTCTTCTTATAAATTATCCAGTCTTGGATATTCTGTTACAACAGCAGCAAATGGACTGAGACAGAGGGCATTCAAGCCACAACAACAGTCAAAAGAAAACCTGGTTTCTACAAGCCCCAATCTGCTTCTTTCTAGGCTTCTCCAGCATCACTTCCCTTACCCAGGCCTGGAGCCTGACGGATCCCTCTCTTCACGGTATCCTTGCTATCACCAGCAAGGCCTCCCAGGGCTATCTGCAAATCCATGTCCTACCCTCTCCCGCTCCTCCTGCTCCCCTGCCACCCTTGTCAAAGCCACCACCACCTGAACAACTGCAATTGTAGGACCAGGCTCTCCCATCAAACCCTTACCCATCTTTTCTCTTACATAACACCCATAAAAGTAATCCCTGAAGACAGACATCAGATCATGCTGTGTCTCTCAATACTTCCTATTCAAAATGCAAAGTAATCAACAAGACCCTCGCTGCCCTGGCCCCACAGGCGTCCCCCCTCCCTATTCACTCTCCCTTTGGCTTACTGCAGCTACAACAAGTTCTGTGAGCTCATCAAACACACCCAGCCCATGCCCACCTTAGAGCCTTTGCCTTTTGCAGCTCCCTCCACCTGGAACAGACCTAGATGCTTCTTCATGATGAATGCTGATTGCAAAGCTACCTCTGGAGAGAGGTGTTCTCGAATCAGCCCGTCGTCTGTAGCCTCCCCAGCATTCTCTCCCACTACTGCATCACATCATGGAAAGGATCATGGCACAAAACTACGCTTTTGCCTACTTGGTTATGTTGATTATCTATCTGTCCTCGGGCGCCCTAACATTTATGCTTCATGAGAGGGAGACCCAGTAGCTGAAGAGTGCTGGGTACCCAGAGGGAGGCTGTACCCACTGATAGTCGCGGAAGAGATAAATGGATTTTTTTCTCATGTCATTCTCCTTAAATTCCTGCCAACTGTGTAAGAGAACACTATGCTATTCAAACATAAATGCATTTTGATAATTCCAACTAATAATGTCCTTCTGCACAGGACAATTTTTAACCAAATACGAGATGTCTTTACCTGAATTCTATCAATTGCTGTAATAACAATAATCACAGTAACACCAACAATAGCTAAAATAGCTACAGTTAATACTAAAGATTTTTATGTCCGTCTCTCTGCTCTGTAAGCGTTATCTCATTTCATGCACATAAAACCTCCCTAGGTGGACAAGAGCATCCTTTATTTTATAGGTGAAGAAACAGAGTGTTGAAGTTCCTTGTCCCCATTCACCTATCTTATTAAGGAGTGACCTAGGGCTCCAATTTAAGTGTTTTTATGGCTTAAAATAGCCCATGCTTTTAATCACAATGAAATCATTACACACCACCAGTTACAATTACAAAGATTGGCAACACCAAATGTTAGTGAGGAGGTAGAGCAAATGGGACTCTCATAAATTATTATGAAAAAAATTTTTATAGTTTTTACTGCATGAAAAACATTCCTGTTCCACCATCCCAACAATTCCACACCCAGGTATTTAGTCAGGGGAAATGAGCGTAGGAGAGGACTTCAAAAGTCCATAGAAAGTAGATTAAAAGATATTTTGGTGGAAAATAATTTTGAAATCTGTGCATCGTTTTTTCATAGTGCATATTTTCCATAAACTTCTTAAAGTATGCTCAGATGTGCATAAACAAAGGTGTGCAAAAATATTTATTGTGGGGACCAGCACTGCGGCATTTGGGTAAATCCACCGCCTGCCATGTTGGCATCCCATATGGGCTCCAGTTTGTGTTCCGGCTCCTCCATCCAGCTCCTTGCTAATGGCCTCAGAAAGCAGTAGAAGACAGTCCAAGTATTTGGGCCCCTGCCACCCACGCGGGAGACCAGAAGAAGTTCCTGGCTCCTAGCTTCTGCCTGACCCAGCCCCAGTCATTACAGCATTTTGGGGATTGAATCTTCAATGGAAGATCTCTCTCTTTCTCTCTCTCTCTGTTGCTCTCACTCGCTCTCTCACTCCATAACCCTGTATTTCAAAAAAATACATCAATCTAAAATATTTAGTATGACTTCAGTTAAAACAGTAAAAGCAAATGGAAATCACCAGGATGCCCATCAATGGCAACTGAATACATATGCAGTGGTATTGTTTACAAAATGAAATACTGTACTAAGTGTGAACAACAGGTCAATGTTGACAGCATCCTGGCTCTCAAAAATGGGTCAAGAGAGAAGCCTGACACCAGACAGTGCTTATCTGAACACCAAGACCAAGTTATTTTGCAAGACTCCCAAAGATGAACAAAACTGATTATACCAGGAATTAGAACAATGTCACCCCTGGGGGGCTAAATGTAGACTAGCAAGGGGCATGCAGGAACCTTATAAGGTGATGGAAATGGTCTACATGTTTTTCTAGGTGATGGATGGATGGGTAGATGGATGGATAGATGAATGGATGGGTGGGTGTCTGGATGGATGGATGGAAAGATGGGTGGATGGACAGATGGACGGATAGATATGTAAGTAAAAATACTTCTGAGTTACATATTTTCTGTATTTTCATGTTTATATTGTACTTCAACTATAAAAACCCATGCTTTTACCCTTGGTATTAAACTCTCATTTGTACCCCAATTACAAGAACAACAACAAGAAAACTATTCTTAGTATTCTAGTTCCCTGACTGTCCTTATTTAATTAAATTTATAATCAGACCAACAGAGCTGCAAAGCAACTCAGAACTCACCGATATTTACCGTTCACTCAAAAAATGAGAAAGCAGGTGCAGAAAGCAAAGTGAAACTCACCTTGTTTCTAAGAAGCAGGACCGGTCCAATGCCACCTATCTTCTCCCTGCAAGTCTAGTTAGGGTTCCTTCCTTTGCCCGGAACTGCTCTAAGGACTGCATTCTTTTCCAAGTGAGACTCTACCCAGAGATCTGGAACATGACTCTGGGAGAGGTGACCCCTTAACAATGAAGAGCACAGCAGGCTTCTTTCAAAGATAAAAGCATGCGCCCATCAGCCTGGAGCTGGCCAGACAAGAAAGGAAGCAGATTCCAGGTGAGGAGTGTCTGCGGAAAGGGTTAAGAGCCCAGGCCTCTAGCAGAACTGGAGTCTCCAAGGCTGTTGGCATGGATGAGAAATGAGAGAGAGAGATTCCTTGCCAGGAAGCACAAGGTATTTGTCTCAGCAACTGGCCTGGAGACATTCATTCTACTAATAAACTTAGTGCAGCACTTGACAAGGGGTTTAACGGAGTGATCTCAGCGGAAAGCTAAATCCAGAGGGCATGTGATCAGTCTCCAGGTTCAGGATCCCTTGGAGCCAGAGAAGGCTGACTATTAATGACATGGTAACCACTTCTGATGAGGCACGTGACTCTATACTTTAGATAGAATCCCACTTAACTGAACCTTTGAAGAACCTTAAAAAGGATGCATTCATTATTCTCCTGCAGCAAGTAAAAAATTTCATTTTCTATCTTTTGTCCAAAATGAAATAGCCAGTACAAGGGTACTTCAACAAGTTCATAGAGAGTGTGTATTATGAACAAACAATGCATGGATTGAAACTTTTGTGTTGCACCAAAATAAACCTTCTAATTTTCACTTTTCCACAAACTCTTTGAAGGAGCCTTCAATGTGACCCCTGAGGGTTTAAGCAAAGTTTTCTATTGCAAAGTCTGGGGCCTTTCAATGGTATCAGGCAACAGTTAAGAGATAAAGATGTGCTAAAAAAAAAAAAAAGTGAGAAAGTGAAATTAGTGAAAGCAACAGAGAACAGAGGTCATGTGTAAAAAAGCCTGGCCCTGGAATATGGATGTGGGATGGAGATTTAATCTCAATGGTGGGGCGGGGGGAGAATAATGTGTTCACGGCCTCTAAGCCTGGACTTGAGCCACTGCCAGGCAAATCCCACAGCTGATTAATCAGATAAGGCTTTTAGTCTGTTCCCCTCAAGGAGATAGGGAGTGAAAAGTTCCTCTGAATTGGATGCAGTGAGGCAGGTTCATCTCTGAGTATCCGTGCACCTGTCATGTCCTTTAAACGCCAATAGAGTTCCACCTCCATTTTTATCACTGATGCCTAACTCTATTTACCACACAGCAAAGACCAATGGCAGTGACAGTGCCTGACATGTGGTGAGTGAGTGCTCATGCCTTGTTTCTTGAGTTAATTAATCAACAAATAGCAGTGTGTTTTCTTCAGATTCTAATTCTTGGAAATTCTGAGTCATGCCCCCTACCTACTTGATCCGCACACAGGGAAGTGCTGAATAGTTATTCAGTAGTCACAAGGCTCCAGCCATGGAGTAAATAAAACCTCTAAAGCTGTTATTGCCTCTAAGTGGACGCCTCCCACCAAGTTCTCCACATAATTTCTTCAGCTTTTCAACTCCGTGGAAGTTAAAGCCAAGGACATGGACTAAACACAATATTCATTTATTCATTCACTCAGTAGAGCTCTGGATGAGATTATACATCCTGTGTTTGGTGACAAGAGGGAGTTCCATGAAATACTGAGAAACAAAATCTCTAAATTAAATTAACCGTTACTTAAAAATACGTGGCGATATCACATACATTACATAACGGGAACACTCAACTTTTCATCAATTCACTTAATAACAGTTTTAAAACAATTCTAATGAAAACAATGTATATGTGAACCACAAGGCTGAAAAATCCATTTGGAAAAAAACAGGATGGAGAGGCAAGATATTTTGAAAAATGACAGAGTAGAAAAAGAACTTGTACCAGATTCTGCATATTTTAAAGCAGTATAATTTAGGCATAAAAAGGGATAAAGGGAAGAAAATGGAAAACATGGTAGTCAACTTAAGGAATGAATATACCATAGAGATGGCATCCAAATCAGTGGAGAAAATGAGTAAAAAGTGATCTGTTTGTGAAAATCAAGAGTGAACTTTTAATACGGTTATATTAGGGTGCTTACTATGCCAATACATACTTTTGGGAAGCCCCCTTCTAATTTCTTGACAAAGGAATAAGGCTTGATAGCATGTGACTCCCTTCCACTTCCTGGTAAGAATGAATTGGGCCCAAAACAAACAACAAACACAAAGGAGAACAATTCATAAATGATGTTGAACAAATATTTTTCTTCTTTCAAGATTACATAGCAAAAGTTTCAACTATCTGGCCAGATAATGTACAATTATATAAAATTAGACCCGCAGTTTTTTCCAAGACACCTCAAAGTCGTATTTATTGCAATCTGTAACTCTGGGAACTCCTAAAGCCATGTGCAAGGTAAATCAACTGATCCAAAGAGCAAAGAGCCAGTGCTGAGAGAGAAGCCACAGAGACTGTTGACTACTGGTCTCCCAGATACTCCTGTATCACTGTAAAAGCTCCCTTTCATTTGAGGTATTTTTATGTCTTTGAGAGCTTCTTACAAACATATCCTGAGTAGAACATACAACCCTCATCATAACAGTTTCTATTTAGAGCCTAGAATTTAATATGGGGCAAAAAATAAGATGGTAAAAGAAGTAGAGGAAATGTTTGTGAATATTTCCCTAATCTTGGTGAACAATACATGCCTAAACATGATAGCAAAGGAGGGAGCCAAAAAACAAAGGGGCTCATAGGTCAGATTTCATAAAAAACTTTTTTTTAGAAGATTGAATGTCAAATATCACCATGAGAGGCAGGCATTGTGGTACAGGGGATTAAGCCATTGCTTGGGACACTGCATTCTGTATGGGAATGCTGGTTCGAGTCCTGGTTCCTCTTCTTCTGATCCACTTTTCTGCTGATGGGTCTGGGAAGGCAGCAGATGATAGCTCCAGTGCTTGGGTCCTTTCTACCGACGTGGGAAACCAAATGGAGTTCTGGGCTCCTGGCTTCAGCTTGGCTCAGTTCCAGCTGTTGTAGACATTTAGAGAATGAACCAATGGGTATAAGATCTCTCTCTCTTTCTCTGTCTCTCTCCCCGTGTGTGTGTGTGTGTGTGTGTGTGTGTCCCTCTATGTCACTATGACTTTGAAACAAAAAATCAACGTGAACATATACCCATGTTCAATCCAGCACTATTCACAACATCCAAAAGCTGGAAGCAACTCAAGGACCTAGCAATGGATGAATGGAATACTATTCTTTAAAAATGAAAGAAATTCATAAGAAATCACATACTATAAAGTGGATGAACCTTGAGGATGTTATGCTAATTGTATAAGCCAGTTATCAAAAACATGAATCAAATAAAAGTTCATGAAAATGGAAGTGAAAGATAAACTTTTTTTGTGAAAAACCAACCAAAAAAAAAAACTCTGAAATGTCTTCAAAGGGTTCATGGAAAATGTCTACGATGAAAAAAGCCACATGGACTTCAAAATTTTTGCTTCAGATAAACTGATTGATCCTCTAATTCCATTTTCCCAGAATCTTTCTGAAATACCCTCACACTGTACGACTGCACCTAAGAGAGACAGCGAGAGCAGTCAAATTCACAGAGACGTACAAGGGAATGCTGGTTTCCGGGACTGTACAGGATGAGAAATGGAGAGCTGTGGGCTAATGGGTACAGTCCCAGCTTTGTCATATGCTGAAGTTCTGCAGACTGGCTCCACAGCAATATAAATCTACATTTTACATGACTAACCTGCACCCCAAAAACTAGTTAGGGTGGTAAGTTTTATGTTATATGCATTTCACCAAAATCATAAATCTAGTATTTCTAACATAAATAAAAAAAGCTCTGACAAATAAGAAGAGATTCAAGAAAGAAGACATAAGGTGTGACAGTGCCTCTTTAGAACCATAGAGTGATATTTAATAAGAGTCTTAAAACATGCACCCTCTTTGACTTACTGAGTCTACTGGTAGCAATCTATCCAAGGGAAATAATTACAGACACGGCAGAGATTTATGTACAAGGATTATCATCACAATGTTATTTATAATAGTGTGGGACTAGAAGCCAGCTGAATTTGATCAACAGGGGGATGACTGAATACATTATATTACAACCAAAGAGTGGATGCCATGCAGTCACTCGACGCTATCTTTTGAAGAGTGCTTTAATGTCATAGGAAATTCTCATGAAATAGCATGAAGTGAGCAAAAGACTTATCATTAATATGTAATGTGATTACATCTTTGGGGGGCAGAATAAGAGGGGGGTGGGAGGAATACTAACATGGGGGTGGGGGAGGGGAAGGCATCCCTAAGGGGTCGTTGTGAAGTAACAGGAGTGATTTCTTACACTCCCCTGTGCTGTCCGAATTGTCTTTAATGGGCAGGTACTCTTTTTATAATTACAAACAGTTTATATTAGTATGAGAGTGCATTTGGATGAGAGAGGCCTAGTCAGAAACTGAGCAAAAAAAGTTGGAATTCAAGACTGACGAGGAGTCAACACACAGGCAGGTGTACCCTCCAGGCCTGCTGCTCCTATTGCTGCCTTTTTTTTATTTTTTAAGATTCATTTATTTATTTGAAAGTTGGAGTTAGAGAGAGAGAGAGAGAGAGAGAGAGAGGAGAGACTAACTGTTGGTTCACTCCGCAGATGGCTATGATGGCCAGGGTTGGGTCACGCCAGAGCCAGGAGCCAGGAGCTTCTTCCAGGTCTCCCACATGGATGTCAGGAGTCCAAACACTTAGGCTCTCTTCTGCTGCTTTTCCCAGGGAGCTGGATTGGAAGTGAAGCAGCTGAGACATGAACAGGTGCCCATTCAGGATGCCAGCATTGCAGGAGATGGCTTTACCCTCTATGCCACATTGCTGGTCCCCAAGGCCTGTTTCTTCAGGATGTTGCTTCTCAAAAAGACCACACAGTTACAAGGAGGTGAGGGTTGGGAGAACCCTGCTGTGAACTTGAGGTGTGGACTTAACCAGATTAAGGAATACCTAGGGCGGTGCTGTGGCTCACTTGGCTAATCCTCCGCCTGCGGCCCCGGCACACCAGGTTCTAGTCCCGGTCGGGGCGCCGGATTCTGTCCTGGTTGCCCCTCTTCCAGGCCAGCTCTCTGCTGTGGCCAGGGAGTGCAGTGGAGGATGGCCCAAGCGCTTGGGCCCTGCACCCGCATGGGAGACCAGGAGAAGCACCTGGCTCCTGGCTTCAGATGGGCACAGTGCCAGCTGCAGCAGCCATTTGGGGGGTGAACCAACAAAAGGAAGACTTTTCTCTCTCTCTCTCTCACTGTCTAACTCTGCCTGTCAAAAAAAAATAAAAAGGAATACGTAGAAACCTGCATTATTTTTGAGTTGTGTCTGTGAAGGTGATTCCAGAAGGAATTCACAGGTGAGTCTGAGTGGCCAAGGTGTGAAGACCTGGCCTCAGTGAGCAGGTGGGCACCATGAACTGGGGGAGGGTCCAGAGAGAACAGAGAAGGTGACTGGTCTCTCACCCACATCTGGGACCTGCCTGACTTCTGTCTTGAACATCAGAACTCCAGGTTTGCTGGGCCTTTGGACGCCAGGACTTAAACCAGCTCCCTCTTCAGGCGTCCGGCCTTGACCGGATCCAGAGGCTCCTGGGCTTGGACGAACCCACACGACCAGCATCCCAGAGTCTTCATCCTGCAGAGGACCTGCCTGGGGACTTCTCAGCTGCCACAATCATATGAGTCAGTTCCCTCATCAATCACCTTTTCTATACTCTACACATAGATTGTTGATTTTCTCTCTCTCTGTAGAACCCTGGCTAATCCACCTGCCCAGCTATGCTGTTCTTTACCCCTGACCTTCCGCAGCCTGGAAAAACCAGGGAGGTCCTTCTCTGGCTACCGTGCATGTCCCCAGGGGGCAGTTAGAGGAAAGGAATTGGACATCAGACCCCAACTCACCCAGCAGGGGCCTTGCTTGTGGGGGCGGAGGGCTGGTACTGTGCTGTTGCTGCTCACCCATGGTGCTCCCCAACTAGACGGAGCCTCAGGCTGGGCAAGGGTCACACAGGTGGAAACAGACCCCATCGCTTTCAGCCAAGGGGCAGAGGCTTCCCAGTCCTGCTCACTTAGGAGAAACTGCCCGTTAACACCCTCAGCTCCTCGGTGTGAACTTTAAATAAGACGTTTCAGCTGCAGCGGATAGAGGAAGCTGTTTTGCTGTGGAAGAGAATAATTGTGTAGAATGTCTGCATCTGCTAAACAGCAGCTCTGGGAGCCGGCTTCACGCAAGACAGACCAACGGGGAGAGCCCCAAGGAGACTCACTGATGGCAGCTGCTGATGGAGCCGAGGCTTGGCCCGTCTGCACGCGGCTGCTAACTCCTGTGGTTTGGCTTCTGTGCACTGGTGAGGGTCTCTAAGCACCAGGAGAGCGCAGTCTACAGAAGGGAGGATGGGGAATTAGCACGGAGCCCCTCATTAAGCCAATCCTGCAGAGCATGGCTCACTTGCTGGTCCTAGAATTGTACAGTAATTTCTCTGCAGACAACCAACTTGGCATCAGTGCCTCTCACCACTTCAACGTACACACAGAGCCCCCGGAAATCTCATGAAAATGCAGCCTTGGACCATTCTCTCTGCCCAGCACCAGCAGACGGTGTCACCCCTTTGGGCCTCAGCTGCCATTGCTGCTCCCTGGGCTACAGAATATACGGGATGTCTCAGATGTTTTACTGTTATGTGCAAACGTTATGCTGTGCTATGTAATCATCAGAGCACATCACGATGGAAGTGGAAGGGCGTATTTGCTGGTTATTCTCTGCTCTCCCATCCTGTGTAACCGATCAGATCCACCAGCCTTGTTCAGGGCCCTAAGAGTGACCCCCATGGATGGTAGGTCCGGACCTCTCGTTCCAGCCATTCTCCACTGAGTTCTCCCAATAGGATGCACCTGTGGGTGCCTGGAGGATGGGAAAGAGGAGACATCCATGTCCTCTGTCATTATTTCATTTCTTTCTCAGCAGTTGTGTGTCCCTCCACGGCCCCAACTCCAGCTGTGCTCTGGGGACACCATGACCTCCCACTGCCCTTCTGCAGAGCATGGGGGTGGTAACAGCAGCTGAGTTCACTGGTTCCCATAATCTTCAGAACCAAGGAAATCTATTTTTCCCCCTGCCAGGGCCTAATCCTGAAATGGCTCTTCTAGCTAAAGAAGTGATGAGATAGCGGAGAACTCTACACCTCCATCCAGAGGATGCCATGAGGGCAGCGGCTGGACCTACAGAGCCCATCAGCAGGAGACAGGGGCACGTGAGCCACAGAAGAGAAGAACGGTTTTCAGGTGTGTGGGTAGCACAGACACCTGTTTCCCTAGCATTGTTCCCAGATGTTGGCCAGGACACTGATAGAGAATTTAAAGACTAAGTAGGGAGAAAGGGCTATTGTGTAACCTTTGTCATCAGCCCAGGTTGATGGTGTGGAAACCAGAGTCACCAGGCGTCTCCCCATGGAAGTCCAACAGCATGGGGGAATATGTGTAGTCTCATTCTCAATATTTACAAAAAGGGTCAATCTCATTTTTAAATTTTTTTTTACTTTTTTAGTTTGAAAGTCAAAAGAGAGATTCCCCATTTGTTAGTTTGCTCCCCAAATGCCTGCGATGGCCAGGAATTGGCCAGGCTAAAACCTGGAGCTAGGAACTCCATCTGGCTCTCCTACATGGGGGACAGGGATGCCCACCTGAGCCATCACCTACTGCCTACCCAGTTGTGCAGCAGCGGGAAGCTGGAATTGGGAGCAGAGCTGGGACTTGAACGTGGGCACTTGTATACGGGATGTGGGCATTCCTAGTGGTGACTTAACCACTGCACCAAACACCCATCCCGAAAGGGCTGATCTTGGAACAAAGAGAGGGCGAAGAGCGTGTATGCTTGGACAACTGGCCTTAACCACCTTGAAGAACTTCAGTTTGGTGGAACAACTTCTAAGGTGCCCTTTCTCAGTTACGTAAGGATGGAGAACCTGCCTGCATCCCTTTGCCTCTGCTGGGTCACCCAGGTTTAGGGGCAGGGGCCTGGAATCAAGTGCTCTCAACAGGCCTCTTGGTGGAGGTTTTAACTTCGGGTATCACCCTCACTTGTTTTTTTTTGTTTTGTTTTGTTTTTGACAGGCAGAGTGGACAGTGAGAGAGAGAGAGAAAGGTCTTCCTTTGCCGTTGGTTCACCCTCCAATGGCCGCTGCAGCCGGCGCACCGCGCTGATCTGATGGCAGGAGCCAGGTGCTTCTCCTGGTCTCCCATGGGGTGCAGGGCCCAAGCACTTGGGCCATCCTCCACTGCACTCCCGGGCCACAGCAGAGAGCTGGCCTGGAAGAGGGGCAACCGGGACAGAATCCGGCGCCCCAACCGGGACTAGAACCTGGTGTGCCGGCGCCGCAAGGCGGAGGATTAGCCTAGTGAGCCGCGGCGCCGGCTACCCTCATTTGTTAACAGTCAAGTGCGAATATGTGGCACTGCCAGCAATTACTGGCATTTAATAGGAAACAAGGCCTCGCCTAAGCATCTCATGTTAAAGAGTAGAGGTGGAGATACCTGTCTGCTCCGAATCGCGACCTACCTTGGCTTTCAAACAAAGCTGCCGCTGGGGTTTGTAAAGAAAGTCCCGTGATTACACACATTCACATCAGAAAGCTCAACAGCACAGAGGCCGGGGAGAAGGACAGCCTCAGTCACAGCTGGTTTAAAAATGGCTATTCTCTTTCCGGAGCAAAGGGACAAATGAGGAAATCGCTGCGTGAGTGTGGGAGGGGGTGGGGGAGGCACATGCCCACGAACAAGGCACAGACCATCTGGTCCCATTAGCTGCTGTACCCTCTGAACTGCACTCAGTGGACCGAGACACAGCTGCCTTGGCTGATGTGTGAGCGCCTCCAGGCCTACCCCAGTCTCTAGATGCCCAAGGCTTCCATGGGCCCTCAGATGCGCTAGCAAAAAAAAAAAAAAAAAAAAAAAAAAAAAAATTGGAATGTGCCTCAGTTACTTCCTCGCATCTGCTCTCACTGCTCCAAAGGGGAACAGCAGATTGGGACACGAGGGAGGAGGTCCCTGCGTGGTGGGCATCATTGTCGGCACAAGGAAAGGCCCCTGGAGCGTCTCCGCTCCCTCTGTCCTGCATGCGGGAGTGGTGGGCAGAAGGGAGAAATGACTGACACTGTGGAAAACGAGCTCCTCTAAGTGTGGTCCTTGGAGCACTCGTGCAGACAACATCTGGGAGGTGGCTGCAAAGGCAGAACTCTCAGGCCCTACCGCAGACCTACTGAATCAGAATCTGCATTTGGACAAGGTCCCAAGGTGGTCCCTCAGTGCCTTGAAATTCGAGACTCATTAGTGCAGAGCAATGGCTCTATACCAAGGGTGGTCTGGCCTTCATGGGCAACATCTGCCCGTGCCTGTAGATGCTTTGGGTTGTTGGAACTGGGGAGGAGGGGTAGGAGGGTCCTCTGGGTAGATATCAGAGATACTGAAGGATGTGTGATGATGCACAATGAAGATTTATCCATAAGAAAGCTCTGGGGTAGCAGGATCTGTTGGAAGAGAAATAACACTGGGATCTTGTCCCTTTCCCCGTCTCGCTCAGCATTCACCTGAATTTATTATTTCAATGTGAATTTATACCACATGCCCAGGACAATTTTGTAAACCATGTCTTCCTCCAGCCTTTAGTCCCGGAAGGCAGGAATGATGTCTTCCATCTCACAGCAACGTTAAAATCTGAATTATGAACACACAAATTCTCTTTCCTCCATTCCTCAAAGCATCTCTGTTTTCTTTCTGTTTATCAGGTGCCTTCTGAGTATAACCCAGATGAAGCCTGGGTCCCTGGGGGTCATGGGCAGACTTTTATCCACTGGTTTTCCAAGAGTTATGGGGAGACTGCACAGGGCTTGGTGAAGGCACCACTCCAGTCCACACACTAGCCTTCCTGTCATTTGGAGCTGTTATGGGAAAACGGCGGTGGATAAATTATTATTACTACTATTACCTCGGTTCTTTGTCTCACATGGAAGAAGAGTTTCCAAGCAGACTGAGAGATTCAAAAAGATTAGAGTCAAAGACCTCTAGCCAGAGCAGCATGGAGGGGGGCTTCCAAGAGAGGAAAAAACCCCAAGAACCTCATAGCATTGGGGTTTTTTAAGTGCAATTTCAAAGGAAAAAAAAAAACTTGACAATCAGACTGGCATTCAGTTACTAGGCAGGGACAAAAATCATCAAAAATCCTGATTTACAATTCTCCATCCCGTCTGGCCTGCTCAGGATAAAACAAAAGACCATACTGTGACCTCAAGAAGAACTCCCTTGCTATATTCATGGTAAATTTGGAGATTCCGAAGGAAGGAGGGTGGCCTGTCTCTTCTTGCTAATGATAATGTTTAGGGGGTGGAAGCAAATATTTTACACCCTAACGTCTATTGGGACCACACTGACTACCTATTAACCCATCTGACTCCTCATAGAGTGACTAACAGTGGCTTAAGGCAGATTTTTAGTCACAGATGCCTCTGAGGACTCTTTTTAAGAGTCAGCTTAGGATGTAACCAAATCAAGATCCTCACCAGACATCTAATCAATCAACAAGTCTTGTTGATTCTTTCTCCTTATATCTCAATCTTACTCTCCTTCCTAAGTCCACTGTCAATCATTCATCATGGAACCATTAAAATATTACGCCTAAGTGTTTTTTCTGCTTTGGGTCTTCCCCTTTTCTGCATTCATTCAGTCACTGTAGAGCAATGACACTGTAGAACGTGTCATTCCCTAGCTCAAAATCGCCTGCTGCTCACCCACTGACCAAAGGATAAATGTAAACATCTTAGTAGAACTTAAAAAATACCTTGCGTGTATCTCCTATCATGTCTTCCTTTGAAAAACCAAATACCAAATCACATGTAGTTCTTTGGAGACAATTATTTTGGGGGCCTCTCTATATTATTGCATGCTTCTCCTTTTCCCGAGTTCTCTAAGTGTCTACCCAGTAAAATTCCACTCATCCTTTCAGTCTCAACTCAAGCATGGCCTCCTCTGTGGAGCCCTCCCAGATCCTTCCTACAAAGATGACTCTGCTGTGTGTGCCACTTCTTAATCCTGCCTTCATGAGAGCAATGATCTAATGTCATTACTGTGGCTTTGCTTGCACATCCACATTTTTACTAGACTTTGAGAAATCCACGAGGACAAGAATTGTGTCTCTTTTCTGCACTTCCATTCCCTGCTTAGATCCTAATGCATACTGGGGAGCTCAAGGATACTGTTTGAATGAAGAAGGTGTTTTAGTAAGACAGATATAGCAATGTTCTATGGAAGAGAGGGGCCAAAGACGTGTGTTTATGGTTACAGAACAAAGGACTATGGAGCAAAAGGAATCAATGCCAACACAGAGGTTTTTGAAGGATGGGAAGAAAACAAGTAAGTCATAAGGAGGCACCTGTTTGAGGTGAAAAATAACTTCAAGTTTGGGGTGGTTTATCTGTATAGCAATACTCATGAAGAAGTTGGGAACGCAAGGACACAGCAGCAGTATGACCTCAGAGCTCAAGAATTGGATGTACCTGGAGGTGAAAGTGAGGTCTGTGGAAAAAGAATATATTCTTAAGGGAGACTCAGCAATATGAAGGCAGTTCATAGCTTCGAGTACCAAAGAGCAAGTAGACTACAGAGCAGCTGAGTTTGACAGTTCGGTGGTCCTTGGTGCTCAAAAGCTGGGTTACCGTAGAAGCAGTGGGTGTTACATTAGTGACCTTATGAGGATGGCAGGGGGCGGAGAGTATGGGGGATTTGAGTCACCGTGGCCTTTCAGACTTGGAGGTTTTAGCAGTGGAGCAGGTCCTGCTGCTGCTCATACCTTCAATGCAGCTGATGGCTGAGGGTCATGTAGTTGAGAGCAAGAGACCAAGAGGCCAGAGTGCTGATGTTCCAAAGACCAAAGAAAAGAAGGCAGGGGTGACTACAGGAGCTCCTGCCACCCCATGCAACAATTAGAGTCAGAACCTCAGAGTGGGCTGGCATGCGTCAGAACAGTGGCTCCTGTGGCCGCTTTCTCTGCTGCACACACAGTGGCCCTTTACTGAAGGAGGAGAGCAATTCTGGTCATTTTCCCTCACCCAACTGCCACCAACTATTTTGGGGACAACAATCTGCACTGGTGTTTGCAGAAGTAGACAGTTTTTGTTCACTGGGTCTGCACCACTCACGGTTTTCAGGTTCTGATTTTTTTGCCACCCTTTTTTCTTTGTCAAAACCGAAGGGCATTAATCTCAGGTTTCTGTTTCCCTATGGCACCCCGTAACCTCCATTCCATCAGTAATTTTCATGTTCTTTATGAGTTATATCAGTTCCTTCTTTTTTTTTAAAAAAATGTTTTTCTTGAAAACAGAGATATTAATATCACAAAGAGAGACATTCATGACAATGACCGTAACATGGAGAAGGGAGGGTATATTGTCATTTATATAGGATGATTCAATGAAGCAGTATTTATAATTATATAACAAGTGATTTGACGCCCACAGAATTTTTGCACTCTGTACTAATTTCCACATGCACAAAAACTATATGATGTTTGACTTTCTGAGACTGGCTTACTTCACTTAGTAGAGTGAGCTCCAGCTCCATCCATTCTATTACAAACGTCAGGATTTCACTATTTCATGGCTGAGTAATATTCCATCATGTGAGCACCACTTCCTTCTTGATATGGAACCAAAGAGACAGATGGAGGCCGCGCCGCGGCTCAATAGGCTAATCCTCCACCTTGCGGCGCTAGCACACCGGGTTCTAGTCCTGGTCGGGGCGCCGGATTCTGTCCCGGTTGCCCCTCTTCCAGGCCAGCTCTCTGCTGTGGCCAGGGAGTGCAGTGGAGGATGGCCCAAGTGCTTGGGCCCTGCACCCCATGGGAGACCAGGAGAAGCACCTGGCTCCTGGCTTCGGATCAGCGCGGTGCGCCGGCTGCGGCGGCCACTGGAGGGTGAACCAATCGCAAAGGAAGACCTTTCTCTCTGTCTCTCTTTCTCTCTCACTGTCCACTCTGCCTGTCAAAAAAAAAAAAAAGAGACAGATGGAGCTTCCTGGCTGCCCATGAGCAGTAGTCGTAGATAAGGAGGATGGTGCTGTTTGTGGTTTTTCAGTAATGTAGTCAATACCTTGCTCAAGAATAAAGGAAATGTGCAGTTGGATAAGCAAAGGGTTCTCCACTCCCTCCTTCTGACTCCTCAAGTCTTGAAGTTTTCCATTCATAACCATTAACAGAAGGCCCAGGTCAGGGCTTTTACCTGAGTCCATACCAAACATCTTCTGTTCACATCCACCCTCCACGTGCTTCAGCTCTGCCTGCCTCAAATCTACAGAGTTGGCTGTTTTAATCTGAATAATCACTCTTTTTTGCAATCTTTTTTCATTCCTTCCTTCCCATAGGGTTATCCGATTTTGTAGATGATTGAAGTTGACTGACAGGTAGAACGCTGCAGACATTTGGAAAGCAGCTGCTCTTTGTAAACACAGCAGCCACTCTCAGCACTGAGACTTAAGCAACGCCCTCGCCCTGCCATTACCAGGCTGCTCAGCCACAGGACTCAGCTCGGGGAGGCACAGTCACTGGCATTTGCAGGTTCCTTCAAAGTGCTGACCCATAAAATCCACCCCAGAAATAACTTCCATTGTTGCCGTGTAGGTGGGTGACAAAAGCCATACTCAAAGGATGTTCAAATCAAGCACGGAAAACAAAGCCACATCATCCTATCCAGGTAAATTGACTTCAAAACCAACTCTGACATCACACTCTGAGAGCTCTCCGCCCAAGAGGCTATGGATCCGAGTCACAAGCTGATCCACAGCTTCGTTCTGCTCCAGCACGAAGGCCAGACCATGAACCCAATGATCCTACTGGGTTATCGGGTCAGGTGCTGCTCTGTGGGTGGCCCAGGATAAGGAGGCAGAATGAGGGAGGAAATGATAAAAATATAGGGTTGCACCTACAGGCAAATTATCACGGGCAGCATTCTTAGCAAGGCACAAAAAATGCAGCTAGCTGACAGAGTGTTTCCCAGTGGCACAAATTAAGCTAGAAGATCTTGGGCCAAGTGTGGTCTTCAGCTGGCCATCCACCCTGGTGCAGAGCCCACTTCTTTGTGAACAGCCCAAGCCCGCGGGAGCTGCACCTGTCAGAGCCCCCACTCACGAAAGCAGAGCTATTGGAGGAGGAGGGGCAACAGGCTGACCACATGCCATGATTTCAGTTCTGATATTTGTTTTTATGTTTGTTCAACTCTTTTCATCAATGTGAAGAATAAGTGCCTCACTGGATAATTATGTGCTTTGGAAATGAGCAATCTTGATACCAACATGTAATATATATTCTATTTTACTACTTAGGATCGTGAGTGGTAAAATATACAGATTGGCTAGATGGCTAAATATAACCCTAACGGGAACTTATTTTTCTTTAAAAGGAAAAGAAAGAAAAGGGGGAGAAAGCAATGAAAAGAAGAAGACAAAAAGCTTGGCAAAGCATTGCTATCAACAAAATAAAAATAGTAAAACTTCACTCATGGGACTGGCGTTATGGTATAGCAGGTAAAGCTGCTGCCTATAGCACCAGCATCCCAGGTGGGCGTCAGTTGAGTCCTGGCTGCTCTAATTCCGATCCAGCTCCCTGCTAACGTGCCTGGGAAAAGCAGCGGAAGATGGCCCAAGTCTTTGGGCCCCTGTACCCACATGGGAGACCTGGATGAAGCTCTTGGCTCCTGGCTTCAGCCATTTGAGGACTAAACCAGCAGACGGAAGATCGATCGATCGATCTCTCTCTCTCTCTCTCTCTGTAATTCTTTCAAATGAATAAATAAATCTTTAAAAAAAAAATTTCACACACCAAATCAGATCAAGAGAGGATACCTGTTGGGATCATAGAATATTCTAAAAGAAATGACATAATTATTTAAATCATTGTATTAAATTATTATCATTATTATTAAGAGACAGAGAAAGAAAGGCAGGCAGATACTGTGCTCACAACTGCAGGTTCATTCCACAAATGTCCACAATGGCCAGGACGGAAGTGGGCCAAAACCAAGAGCCAGCAACTCAATCCAGGTCTCCCGTGTGGTGGCAGGCGTCTAATTACTTGAGCCGTCACCTGCTGGGTCCCCGGGCATTGGCAGGAAGCTAGAACCTAGAGCCAGAGCTGGCAGTCAAATGTAGGCCATTTCAATAAGGGAAGTGAGCCCCTTTTTTCCTTTCATTTATATATATATATATATATTTTTTTTTTTTGACAGGCAGAGTGGACAGTGAGAGAGAGACAGAGAGAAAGGTCTTCCTTTCGCCGTTGGTTCACCCTCCAATGGCCGCCACGGCCAGCGCACCACGCTGATCCGATGGCAGGAGCCAGGTGCTTCTCCTGGTCTCCCATGCGGGTGCAGGGCCCAAGCACCTGGGCCATCCTCCACTGCACTCCCTGGCCACAGCAGAGAGCTGGCCTGGAAGAGGGGCAACCGGGACAGAATCCGGCACCCCGACCGGGACTAGAACCCGGTGTGCCAGCGCCGCAAGGCGGGGGATTAGCCTAGTGAGCCGCGGTGCCGGCCTCATTTATATTTGAAAGGCAGAGGGAAACAGAGATAGATAGAGATCTTTAATCTGCTGGTTCACTCCCCAACTGCCCACAGCAGCCAGGACCCTGGAACTCAGTCTGGGTCTTCCATGTGAGTGGCAGGGATCCAAGTTCTTGAGCTACCGTCTGCTGGCTTCCAGGGTGCACATTAGCAGGAAGCTAGATCAGAACAGAGTTGCTACAACTTGTACTAGGCACTGTGGAGTCTTCACTACCGCACCAAACACCCACCCTGGAAGTGGGTATTTTATTCATTTATTTATTTTTAAATATTTTATTTATTTATTTATTTGAGAGGCAGAGTTACAGAGAGAGAGAGGGAGAGACAGAGAGTAAGATCTGCTGGTTCATCCCCCAGATGGCCACAACGTCTGGAGTTGGGCCAACCCAAAGCCAGGAGCCAGGAGTTACTTCTGGGTCTCCCATGCAGGTGCAGGGGCCCAAGCACTTGGGCAATCTTTCTCTGCTTTCCCAGGCCATTAGCAGAGAGCTGGATTGCAAGAGAAGTAGCTGGGATTTGAACCAGTGCCCAAATGGAATGTTGGCACCACAGGTGGAGGTTCAGCCTACTGTGCCCTAAGGAAGTGGGCATTTTAGACACTAGGCCAAATGCCCACCCGTTTCATTATTTTAAACACAGAGGATGACAAGTGCCATTCACACACCTAGAATTCGTTTTGAGACCTGCTTTAATAAGAGGTAAAAAGTGACTTAGAGTTGGCAATCCATAATCTTGTAGGTGCATGGCTATTATCGGTTCTAGAGAATCATTTCTGTTCTTAAGGAGATAGGACACTGCTATCTTTGTTTCTGTGAACAAACAATTTGCAAATTCTTTTTTGGTTCCATAAATAGAGCAAAACTAAACTTCAGCCTAGATCCTGATCAGACCTTCGCAAATTCCCAAGCAACAGGGTCCCATTCAACGCTGCTTCACCACATGCACTCCCAACACGTGGAGGAGAGGAGGGCTCCTCCACTGAGTGAGGGCACATTTCTGCGAGTGCTACTATGTCCTGCAGAGCCATTACATTCTGCAAGAAAAACAAATCTACATCCTGTTACACCAATTAGCACTGTTAATTAGCTCTGCCATTCCCCTCCCCCAACACACACCAAAATCCTGTTGACTCTCAGAACTGAGCTCCATGGTTTGGTTTTACAGGTCTCCGTGTGTCTGCCTAAGTCAAGTTCGTTCACAACCTAAGAGTGGTAGGGATGATGTAGGACTAATGCCATGAGCACCAGGCTGGATGCAACATTGCCTGTCCTCTAACGTCATCCAATCTGGGCTCCCAGAGGGGAGGTGGCCACG
This sequence comes from Oryctolagus cuniculus, assembly GCF_051225735.1. Lineage (NCBI taxonomy): Eukaryota > Metazoa > Chordata > Mammalia > Lagomorpha > Leporidae > Oryctolagus > Oryctolagus cuniculus. Next base: position 55,443,653 of record NC_142883.1, on the reverse strand, counting down.
TCCACCCTGGCACAGCTCCCCTTCTCCTTGGCACACCTTTTCCTGGCACACAGCTCCGCTGCTCCTAGGTATGTCCTGGGTCCCTCACATGTCTACCCATGCTGCTCTGTTTTTTTTCCTCACCTGCTCCCTCTTTCTCCTTTAGAGTCAGGCTGGGTTTGAATTCCAGCTTGTCATTGACTCTGTTTGACTTCCTGTGAGTTACTTATAATTTCTGATCCATTGTTTCCTCCTCTGTGAGAGGGGAATAAGATCTATCTCATGGAGCTCTTTTATTAATATGATAATAGATGCAAAATGCACGAACACAACAAAAACTCTGTAGACATTAAAAGGTAATTCGATCTCCGGGTAAAAAGGTTCATTCATATGAAGGAACTCCGAAAAGTTTTTGGAAAATGCATATCATGGGGGAAAAAACTATGCATGGATTTCAAGACTTTACCAAAATAAACTTTTCTAATTCCATTTTACCATAGCTTTAAAAAAAAAAAAAAAACTTAATGATTGATTTACTTGAAAGCACAGTGACAGAGAAAGAATGAGAGATCTTCCACCTGCTGGTTCAGTCCCTAAATGGCCACAACATCCGGGGCCAAAGCCAGGGGTCTGGAACTCAATCTCGGTCTCGCACCTGAGTGGTGGGGACTCAAGTACTGAATCATCGTCCACTGCCTTCCCAGGCGCATTAGCAGGGAACTGGATCAGAAGCAGAAGGAACCAGGACTAGAACCAGGCACTCCCATATAGGATACACATGCATCCCAGTGACAGCTGAACCTGATGTATGACCTCTCTCCCACAACTTTCTGAAGTACCCTCAGGAAGTCTAGGTTCTAGCACATATCCTGCAGGAAAGCTGAAGCAGTCAGCCATGGTGCCCTTTTTATGGTTTTGACAATCCTAGCCTCTCTCTACTCCCCTGGTCTTTCTTATACTTCTCTGATGACCCCTACTTTATCATTTTTGTGGCTTCTTCCTCCTTTCCTCCTGCCAGTGTACACAGCCCTCAAGGGTCAGCCCTCTGCTGGTTATGTTCCTCCAATGATGCCACCTGGCCTCTGGATCCAGCCCCAAACTCCATCCTCAGCTGTGTGTCCACCTGCTAACTTCCCTGTGAACACGTGTACATGGATGATGCGCCATCAGAATATCAATCTCAGTGCGTTCGCAAACATGAACTTTGCATTACTCATCACAGCCCAAAAGTGGCAACAACTCCAATGTCCGTCAATCAATGAATGACTAGTTGAAGGCTGGCATATCCACACAATGTGATAGTGTTCTTCCATAGAAAGGTATGAAGCTCTAGGACACCCTACAGCATAAAGGAACCTTGCAAACACTATGCTAAGTCAAAGATGCTGTCCATGGAAGATAATGTACTGCATGAAGCCATTCACAAAAAATGTCCAGAATAGGCAAATCTATAAACACAGACATCAGTTAATGTGTGCCCAGGGCTTAGGGTCGAGGAGGTTGAGGTTAGGGAGAAAATGGGCAATAACAGCTAACGGGAATGAGGTTTATTTGGGGTGTTCAAAATGTCTTATGATTGATTACGGTGATGGCTGCACAACTCTATGCATATCAAAGAACCATTGAATTATACACTTTAAAAAGGTGAACTGCATGATATACAAGCTATATCTTCGTAAAGCTTTTCAAAAAAAATTTGGATAACCTGGTTCACTCCCCAAAAGGCTACAACAGCCCAGGCTGGGCCAGGCTGAATCCAAGAGCCAGGAGCTCCACCCGGGTCTCCCATGTGTGTGGCAGGGGTCCAAGCTATCATCTACTGCTTCCCCAGGTGCATTAGCAGGGAGCTGGATCGTGAGTAGAGAAAATACAACTACAACCAGACACTCCCAAGTCTGTAGAGTCAAATCCACTGAAAAAAAAAATGCAGAAAAGGATGCTGGCTTTGATGCGATGAAGAGGAATACTGGATCTCTGGACATTATTTGGGGAGTGTCCTCCCTCATCCCATCGATGCCTCTCCATCTGAGGCTCATGATGGACAATGGCAGATGGGGAAAAGGCGCTGCTGAACTAACTGGGTTTAGGCCAGAAATCCCACTTCAGAACTCCTCAGTAAGCAAGGCCGAGACACGGCGTAGCCCGGAGGGTCCCCGTCTGGACTCCCCACCAGTGTTAGTCATACAAACAGTCAGGCCCACCAAGACTTAAGGAATCAGAAACTCTGGAATGGGGGCCCAGGCACACAGGTTCTGCCATGTCCTCCAGGACAGGGGATCCTGATGCAATCTCAAGTTTGAGAAGCACGGACATGGCCCAAAGCCCTGGAGACCTAGGGCCAAAGCCAGGTTCCTGGGATCTCACAGTCAGCTGGCCGTGCCCCTGGCATGGGAAGACAAAGGCCCTGGAAGGGGTGCCCTTTCCATGTGAGTGAATCCATCACTCTTCATGCCCCACCTTGCATCCTGTCTTGTCTTTCCCTTTGGCTTTGGCCATTGCCGGAGAAGCCAGCCTGCCTGCACACAGGTATATACACAGAGCAGCCCACCTCAGCTGCACCTGCTCTCTCTTACTCTGCCCTGGGACTTTTAGGCTCTGCTGTGGGAGCCTGCCTTGCTCTCCATCACACACCCGAATCTGGAGGGGGCATGAGACTCAGAGCTCAGCAGCTCAAGCAGAAAATTCCAGGTACTTTCATGTTCCCAGCAGGATCAGACTCCTGTCTTGCGCAGTTGTAAACAGCTCAATAATCCTCGTATGGGCTCTGTCTCCTTCTGTATGTGCTTTCTCAATCCTCCCCTCCTTGGGAATCACACCTCACAAACAAATGGCTCAGCATGGACCCTGGGTGCAGGCTCTGCTTTCTTTCTTTTTTTTTTATTATTATTTTTTTAATTTATTTTTTGACAGGCAGAGTGGACAGTGAGAGAGAGAGACAGAGAGAAAGGTCTTCCTTTGCCGTTGGTTCACCCTCCAATGGCCACCGTGGCCGGCGCGCTGTGGCCAGCGCACCGTGCTGATCCGATGGCAGGAGCCAGGTACTTATCCTGGTCTCCCATAGGGTGCAGGGCCCAAGCACTTGGGCCATCCTCCACTGCACTCCCGGGCCACAGCAGAGAGCTGGCCTGGAAGAGGGGCAACCAGGACAGAATCCGGCGCCCCGACCAGGACTAGAACCTGGTGTGCCGGCGCTGCAAGGCGGAGGATTAGCCTAGTGATCTGTGGCGCCGGCCGCAGGCAGGCTCTGCTTTCATGGGGCCCCAAGACAAGTCTCTTGAGCCTTTGACGCAGTCAAGTCCCTACCCTGGGCTAACTCATGTCCTGGACTTGTACCAACAACACCGGTTTCCCTCCTTTAAGAGAGGATCCAGGAAATCAGCTGGGAAGCAGACCCTCTTCTCTCTCCTCCTCCATATGCCCACGATGGGATGATGTCAGGTTTCCAGTTGCTACCCTAAATAAATTATTCATTTGCAGCAGAGCTAAAATCACAGGCACCATTGGAACGAGAGGCACAAGTCCCAGCTGTGTGGCTGCACACAGGGATGGGTGTGACTATTCCAGTCTCCTACTCTGTTCAATGAAAGGCTTGGACCGGAGCCCCAGGGTCTCACGCAGCTCACAATGTGCCTTCCTCTGTATCTGGAGGGAGGTGCAATTCACACAGCTTGAGCAGTCCCTGGGAAGTGAATAGGGGAGTTCTCAGAATCACATCACACCCAGGATTTTTCTGCTTCCCATTCCCCTACCCATTGACCTCCCCAGCGTGACAGCCTTGCCAAACATTTGTGGGCAGTGCACAGACTGGCCCTGGTTAAAAAAAAAAAAAAAAAAAAAAAAAAAAAAAAAAAACAACAAAACAGGTCTGCAACAGATGTGGGAAAAGTCGCAACAATAGCAGCATTCTCATCCATGCACAGTTTTGTCTCATGCCCCCAGGAGAGTGGTGAGGGGGTTGGCTGTTAATTTGGGGTGACCTCACCACGTGAGCCCACTGCAAGAAAGGCTGTGACGCCTGCTCTAACGGGAAATGTGGTTTTGAAAAATCAGCGGTGCTCTAGGGAGCTTCAGTATCTAGCCTCTAGCCCTTCCACATCAAGGGACTTTTCTTTTTCTCCCCTTTGGGAACTCATGAAGCCCCTTCACGGGGCCTGGATCCTGGGGACACGTGGGGGCCACACTTCCCATTGGAGCAGCAGCCACAAGCTTTCTTTTTTTTTTTTTTTTTTTTTTTTTTGACAGGCAGAATGGACAGTGAGAGAGAGAGACAGAGAGAAAGGTCTTCCTTTTGCCGTTGGTTCACCCTCCAACGGTCGCCATGGCTGGCACGCAGCAGCCAGCACACTGGGCTGATCCGATGGCAGGAGCCAGGTGCTTCTCCTGGTCTCCCATGGGGTGCAGGGCCCAAGCACTTGGGCCATCCTCCACTGCACTCCCGGGCCACAGTAGAGAGCTGGCCTGGAAGAGGGGCAACCGGGACAGAATCCTGCGCCCCAACCGGGACTAGAACCCGGTGTGCTGGCGCCGCAGGCGGAGGATTAGCCTATTGAGCCGCGGCGACGGCCCACAAGCTTTCTCATAGTGGGTTCATGAGACAAAGCTGAGCTTGGATAAGAATGTGATTATTTCTGGACGCCAACAGCTGAGCAGGCTCCCTGGCTTTCTCTCTGCACCTCTACCTTCCCAGCCTGGCCCTGGCCCTTCCACCTGTCAGGCTGCAGCCCAGGCCTCCCCCTCCTCCCCCACCGTGTGTCTCTCCCTGGTGGATGACTCCCCCTCCCGCAGGACTGGGGCTCCTGGGTGATTTCATCATATTAATGTAACTTAAGGCTGCAGCTCTGTGGATCTCACTTTTTTGGTTAGATGCTTCCACCCACTCCGGGCTCTGGGGTGGCTGCAGGGCTTCTCTGGAGGCTCTGGGGTCTGCAAGGAAAGGGTCAAAGTGAGGGGAGCTTGCACCCCAGTGGGGGATTTTGGCCGACAGGTCTCAAGATGCTTGATGCATATTTAGCCAGAGAGAGAGAGAGAGAGAGAGAGAGAGAGAGAGAGAGAGAGAGAGAGAGGATGCAACCTGGCCTCCAGGAGACTCTGCAGAAGGAGGGAGTGGTGCAGAGAGGGTGGGCTGCAGGGGGCTCCATCTTGGGGTACCCCAACTCAGACCTTCTCTGCCCCATTACTCAAACTGCTCCAGAAGCCAAGCAGAGCCTCGCCAGCTGGGGGAAGCAACAGGACCCGTCTGCTTGATGCCCACTCTCTGCTCTTTTACAATTTTTTTTCCTTCCATTTTATTTGAAAGGCAGACACACACACACACACACACACAGAGAGAGAGAGAGAGAGAGAGAGAGAGAGCTTCCAAAATGCTTGTGACAACCAGGACTGGGCCAGGGCCATGCCAAATGTCCAGAGTTCAATCCAGGTCTCCCTCTGTGGGTAGCAGCAACCACGGCACTTGGGCCATCACCGCTGCCTCCCAGGGTGAACGTTATCAGGAAGCTCCAATCGCAGGCATCTTAAACACCCGCCCTACTGCCTGCACTTTTATCCGCCTTTCCTCCTGAGCACTGCCCTGGTAGAAACATAGCCCTCCCGCCGGCGCCGAAGCTCACTAGGCTAATCCTCTGCTTGCGGCACCAGCACACCAGGTTCTAGTCCCGGTCGGGGCGCCGGATTCTGTCCCGCTTGCCCCTCTTCCAGGCCAGCTCTCTGCTGTGGCCCGGGAGTGCAGTGGAGGATGGCCCAAGTGCTTGGGCCCTGCACCCCATGGGAGACCAGGAGAAGTACCTGGCTCCTGGCTTCGGAGAGGCGCGGTGCGCCAGCCGCAGCGCGCCGGCCGTGACGGCCATTGGAGGGTGAACCAACGGCAAAGGAAGACCTCTCTCTGTCTCTCTCTCTCACTGTCCACTCTGCCTGTCAAAAAATAAAAATAAAAAATAAATAAATAAATAAAAAGAAACATAGCCCTGGTAGAAACACAGCCCTGGATGGTACCCAGCCTACCATTAGGGCTTCAGGGCCAACCACACTGAAAATCAGGCTAATGAATAAGCCCCAGGAAGCCCCCAGGAACTTCATCCGCGGGCAGTGGGTCTCACCTTCTGACTGTACAGCTGAGGGCTCAGCCAACTGCCCCCCAAACCCACTTCCCTTTATTCTACACTCCGTGGAGGCAGAGGCTCCATAGCACCCACTCCCAGAGGACGCCTCAAACCCACACTGGAAGGAAACGGCATAACGAGTAGCCACATGCATAGTCTGCCTCATGGTCTTCTGTTATACAAGAGATCCCCACGTGCCTGCCCTGTGCAAAGCACTGAGATCCCGGCCGAATCTTGAATGTTGGTGCAGGGTGGTGGTTATGAGCCAGGTTGGCGGGGTTCAAAGCGCAGCTCCAGGGGCTGGCTTCGGCCACTGCCTGCAATGCTGGCATCCCATGTCAGAGCTCAGGGCCGTTCAGTGTGTGCTGTCACCACTGTCATCCCGGCGGTGGCTGCTGGGAGCAGAGACAAATTCAACCCTGGGACTCCCCCACCCCAGAAGACGCTCCCACACATGGTGTCGTGCCCTGGGGCAGGTTCACCTCAGCCAGAGATCCACTTTGACCCGCAGGCAGGGCTCTGACTTGCAAGGCAGGGCAGGACTGTGGCCACTGCTTACTGACTGTGACCCCAGAGGAACCTGAGAGGCAACCCAGGCAGTGCCCTGCAAGCCTTAGAGGCACCTCCGCGACCACAGCTCATGGGCAGAGCTGCATGGGCCCCGGGCTTGAGAACCCTCCCTGACCCACATGCAAACTCCATCCCTTCTTTTGGCCCTTTTAGTCCTCCTGGGGACTGGCTGGGACAGAACAGGAATCTTCAGAAAGCTCTGGTGGTGCAATTGAGTTTGAAACCCAGACCTAATTTTTTTTGGGGGGGATGGGCAGAATTAGACAGTGAGAGAGAGACAGAGAGAAAGGTCTTCCTTCTGTTGGTTCACCCCCATAATGGCCGCCATGGCCGGTGTGCTGCGCCATTCCGAAGCCAGGAGCCAGGTGCTTCTCCTGGTCTCCCATGCCGGTACAGGGGCCAAGCACTTGGGCCATCCTCCACTGCACTCCCTGGCCACAGCAGAGAGCTGGCCTGGAAGAGGGGCAACCAGGACAGAATCCGGCGCCCCAACCGGGACAAGAACCCGCTGTGCCGGCGGCGCAAGCGGAGGATTAGCCTAGTGAGCTGCGGCGCCAGCCCGGCCCTAATTTTTTCAGGATATGCATTTCCATGAACTTTTTGAAGACTCCCCCGTCATTTGCAAGGATTTCAAAAACAAAACAAAATGTGAACCAAAATAAAATTGTCTTTGTGCTCCATTTTGCAAGAACATTTTTTGAAGTAGCCACGTGCGGTCACTGGGCCTCTGTCTATTACCCTAGACCAGCGTCCCCAGAAAACCAGCCTTATAGGCAGCCCGCATGTAACGGGGGTGTCAACTCTGTGGAGTGGGTGTGATGTTGGGGACTGAGAGCTTCCAGCACGGCTGGGTCCTCCCTGGGACAGGCTGTCTGCAAAGCCATCAGCAGCAGTGTTTCCCACTCCTACACACACACATGGCTACTCCAGGAAGAGGCAGAGACATTGCCTCTCCCCTTCGATCCGACCCGGCCCTGTAACTTGCTCTGCCCAGTGGAAGGAAGCGGAAGCAGTGCAGGACCAGGTCTGGGGCTGGACCCCCACAAGCCCACAGGCTTCTGCTTTAGCCTCCTTGGAACACTTAGGAAGCTCAGCTTTGATCTCAGGACGGGGAGACCACGGTGGAGAGAGACACCCAGGCTTCTAGGGTCCAGAGGAGCCGCGCTTCCAAACGCCTCGCCTTCTGAATGCACCTGCAGGGGCAAGCTCGGGCACGAACAGGAGGACCATCATCCCGCCAGCCCTCAGAACAGGCAGAACGAGGAAAATGTTGTTTGAATTCACAATGTGTTGGAACAGTCTGCTAGGCAGCAATAGATAACTAACGTAAAGGGTATTCAGAAAGTTCCCAGAAAGTGCCTGTGCTGAGTGCAATAAACCAGACCCAGAAAGACAAACACCATGTATTTTGGTGGCAGCTAATATACAGGGTACCAAAAAATTAATGTATATGAGTAACATTGACCTCTAGGGGTTGGATTATCGTCTACAGTCCCTGTCCATATTCCTCCTGAACTGTGGTCTTTCTACTTGTTGAACTCTTTATTTAGTGGAGTATTAAGCCTGTGATTATAAAGTACATTTAATATGTGTTATTGCAAAAATTTAAAAAGAAAAAAAGGAAGGAAGGAAGTGGGATACAAGGAGAGAGGGAGGGAAGTATACTTATATTCTTAAAATTGTATCTACGGGGCCAGCGCCGTGGCTCACTTGGCTAATCCTCCGCCTGCGGCGCCGGCATCCCGTATGGGCGCCAGGTTCTAGTCCTGGTTGCTCTTCTTCCAGTCCAGCTCTCTGCTGTGGCCCAGGAGGGCAGTGAAGGATGGCCCAAGTGCTTGGGCCCCTGCACCCACATGGGAGACCAGGGAGAAGCACCTGGCTCCTGGCTTCGGATTGGTGCAGCACTGGCCGTGGCGGCCATTTGGGGAGTGAACCAACGGAAGGAAGACCTTTCTCTCTGTCTTTCTCTCTGTCTATAACTCTACGTATCAAATTAAAACAAACAAACAAACAAAACAAAAAACAAAAAACCTGTATCTAGGGGCCAGTGCTGTGGCGCAGCAGGTTAAAGTCCCAGTCTGCAGTGCTGGCATCCCATGCGGGCGCTAGTTCTTGTCCTGGCTGCTTCACTTCCGGTCCAGCTCTCTGCTATGGCCTGGGAAGGAAGAAGAGGATGGCCCAAGTGCTTGCACCCCTGCACCCACATGGGAGACCGGGAAGAAGCTCCTCGCTCCCGGCTTCGGATCAGCTCAGCTCTGGCCATTGCAGCCATTTGGGAAGTGAATCAGCAGATGGAAGACTTCTCTATCTCTCTCTCTGGCTCTACTTTTATCTGTAACTCTGTCTTTCAAATAATTAAAATAAATCTTTTTTTTTTTTAAAAAAAAGATCTATGAACTTCATGACATCTGTTCTCTTTATAATAATAAATAAATAAGTAAAAAGAAACTTCCCATTATAAAAAACTATGCATGAATTTAAAAAAATGTTTTACTAAAATAAACTCTTCACTCTGTTTTCCATGAACTTCTGATGGACCCTGGACACATCACAAATCCCCCAAACGCCACCCATATTCAGTCCAATTGTGCTCAGGCTTCCACTGTTACAATGACATGATCACTGAGAATTCATGTGCCCTCAACTTTTGTAAATGCTTATTGACTTGTATTCTATTGGAGAAGCAGATAGACACAGAGACAGAGATCTTCCATCTGCTGGTTTACTCCCAAATGTCCACAACAGCTGGGGCTGGGCCCAGCTGAAACCAGGAGCCCAGAACTCAATCTGGGTCCCCAACGTGGGTGGCAGGGCCCCAAGGACTTGAGCCACCATCTGCTGCCTCCCAGGGCACACATGAGCAGAAAGCCGGACTCAGGCAGAATTGGCACTTGACTCCAGGTTCCCCCCACTATGGATGCTGGCATCCCAAGTGGTACCTGACCTGCTGTGCCAAATACCCACCCCCTCTCAACTTGCAGAACGGCATAGAAACAACTACGGGAGCGCAACACACAGGTTCCCAGTTTCTCAACTTAATTAGCTTGACACAATTAGTATAGTAATTAGCTTTTACCAGGTTGTTCCTTTGTTTCTCTCCTGGGTCATCTAGGCCCTCTTTTAGCATCCTTAGATTCTTGACCTTCTCCGACTTTTCTAGCAAGTCTTAATCTTCCTTCTGTCTCAGCTCCTGTCTGAATGTCGTTCTCCACTTTCCTGGCTCTCAAAAGCTTTTTTTTTTTTTTTTTTTTTTTGACAGGCAGAGTGGACAGTGAGAGAGAGAGACAGAGAGAAAGGTCTTCCTTTGCCGTTGGTTCACCCTCCAATGGCCGCCGCGGCCAGCGCGCTGCGGCCGGCGCACCGCGCTGATCCGATGGCAGGAGCCAGGAGCCAGGTGCTTATCCTGGTCTTCCTCTCAAAAGCTTTTGAGTCCCTGTCCCAGGTCACGCTGCTTACGCGTTCTTTCTCGCTCGCTCTCTCTCTCTCAATCTTCCTGACTACCAAATGCCCAAATAGAAATTCTTTCCTGAGATGTTTTAGCCTCACCTCACTTTTACCTGACCCTTTAATCCCTGGAGTCAGACTCTGTGGCAAGGGATTAAAGAAAGATAAGAAAGAGACTTCCAGAGGGTTGCTAAGTTCCACAGCTGTCCCTCAAGAATGTTTTTGTTATTATACACACAAATGAGGCATGCTTCTTGTAGAAAAACTACAAATATGTGTATGGTAGTGCTGAATCGCTCACAATCCTATCACGTTGAAAGAACCACAGTAAACATTTGGAGATTATTATTCCAGATCTTTTACTCATATTTAAATAATTATAATGAAAACAATGAGATCATGGTGTGCATACTAATTCTTAATTTGCTTATTTTATTTAAGATGGTACAAACAGATCTTTATGTCAACAAATACACGCCCACAGCATCGTATTTAATGGGACAGGAACAAATTAGTAGTCTCATAGTTTTCTTTTTTAAAGGATTTATTTATTTATTTATTGCAAAGGCAGAGCTAGAGAGAGAAAGGGGGAGAGAGAGAGAGAAAGAGAGAGAGATAGAGAGATGTTCAATCTGCTTCTTCACTTCCCAAATGACAACAGCAGCTGGAACTGGGCCAGGCAGAAGCCAAGAGCCCAGAACTCCATTTGGGTCTCCCATGTGGGTGGCAGGGTCCCAAGCACTTGGGCCATCTTCCACTGTTTTCCCAGGTGCATTAGCAGGGAGCTGGATTGGAACTGGAGCAGCCGGGACTCGAACAGGTGTTGCAGATGGCAGTTTCACTGCTGGCCCCAGTCTCATATTTTTCTACTGCGCGGATGTGCTACATGCCTTTGTGTTTTTCAGTGAACCTCCTGTTGTTGGGTGTGTGTAAATTGTTCCTGGTTTATCAATATTTTATACAATAGGGTCGCATAAGATATCTCCGAAATTACCTTCATGGAAAATGGAATTAAAATGTAATGTGTCTTTTCCACAAATTAAGTAGCCTTGTACACAGATGTTGCCAATTTATGCACATCGATAAATTAATTGGATAAGCTCCTATTGTTCATTTAGGTTACTCTTAGTTTTTAGAACACTGAAGCAACACAGCACCTCTTCATCTATCTTGGCAGTTTTCGTGGTAATTTAGAGAAAACAAGATTAGCAAAGTCAAATAAACTTCAAAGGCATCTTGAGCCATGAACTGCAGGGCAGGTGGTGCAAATAGAGTCAGACAGGCCGGCGCCGCGGCTCACTAGGCTAATCCTCCACCTTGTGGTGCTGGCACACCGGGTTCTAGTCCCGGTTGGGGCGCCGGATTCTGTCCCGGTTGCCCCTCTTCCAGGCCAGCTCTCTGCTGTGGCCCAGGAAGGCAGTGGAGGATGGCCCAAGTGCTTGGGCCCTGCACCCCGTGGGAGACCAGGAGAAGCACCTGGCTCCTGCCTTCGGATCAGCGCGGTGCGCCAACCGCAGCGGCCATTGGAGGGTGAACCAACGGCAAAAAGGAAGACCTTTCTCTCTGTCTCTCTCTCTCTCACTGTCCACTCTGCCTGTAAAAAAAAAAAAAAAAAGAGAGAGAGAGAGAGCCAGACCTCTTGTTCAAAGCCTTCTGGTATTAAAGAGATCTGCCTGGCAGGCCACGGCTCTAGGATGCACATACTAGGTTGCTTGTCTACTAGTAGTGGCTCCCTCACCATGGGCTTTGGGACTATCTGCACAAACTGTTACGTAGCTGGGTCCAGGGGTTGGAAAATGATAACGGTGGTTGCAACACCCTCAATAGCAGATGGCTGTCAAGCCCCTATCTGGTCTGTGTGCACCTGTTTCTGGGTACTTCACCCACTGTTAATGACCTTATGCCATCAGATGCAGAGTCCAGTGCATTCTCCCTCCATGATGTATCTTTCCACATGTGTCTACCCACTCTCTGGTGCCAGACCTTGCTTTCTTTCTCCTTGGACCATCACAATGGTGCCCCCTTGGACACCTATGCCCCCATCACTCTTCTCCCAAGACTTCCGAAAGCCCACAGCTTGCTATGCCCTGCTCAGTCAACAGCAAAGGTAATAAGTCAAAGTACCTTCTGTAGTAGGCACTGTCAAATATATGAAGGAAAAAATAAAGAATTGGGGGCCAGCATTGCGGTGCAGTGAGTTAAGCTGTTGCTTGAGATTCTGACATCCCAAACTGGAGGGCCAGTTTCAGACTTGGCTGCTCCAGTTTTGATCCAGCGCCCTGCTAATGAACCTAGGAAGGCAGCAGAAGATGGCTCATGTACTGGGGGGCCCTGCCACCCATGTGGGAGAACAAGATGGGATTCCTGGTTCCTGGCTTCAGCTTCGTCCTGTCCTGGCTGTTGTGAGCATTTGAGGAGAAAACTAGTTGATGTAAGATCCTTCCCTCGGCCGGCGCCGCGGCTCACTAGGCTAATCTTCCGCTTGAGGCACCAGCACCCCGGGTTCTAGTCCCGGTTGGGGCACCGTTGCTCCTCTGCTGTAGTCCAGCTCTCTGCTGTAGCCCGGGAGGGCAGTGGAGGATGGCCCAAGTGCTTGGGCCCTGCACCCACATGGGAGACCAGGAGAAGCACCTGGCTCCTGCCATTGGATCAGCGCGGTGCGCCGGCCGCGGCAGCCATTGGAGGGTGAACCAACGGCAAAGGAAGACCTTTCTCTCTCTCTCTCTCTCTCTCTCTCTCACTATCCACTCTGTCTGTCCAAAAAAAAAAAAAAAAGATATTTCTCTCTCTGTCTTTCCCTCTATATCGCTCCATTTTCCAAATAAATAAATAAATCTTTAAAAAATAAACATTTACCCAACAATTATTTTAGACTAGGTAGTCTGGCAGGTGCTCAGGAAACAAAGATGAAGCGGGTGTGGCCCACTGCCCTCTAGGGACTCAAGGCTGATAAGGCAGCCAACAGGAGCAGCAGTGAGCTGGCTCCAGCAGGGCTAGGTCATGAGAATTCCAGAGGCGCCTCACTGCTCCTGGCCAAGCAAAGCCAGAGCAGCCGGTAGCCCATGAGCTGGTCCTCAAGGGAAAAGAACACATCCGTCACAAAGGCAAAAGGGAGTCCCTGTCCCTGCCTCCCGGGTGTAGATGGAGATGCCCCATTTCCCAAGAACTCAGCTTGCTGTCAGCTCACGCTACCGACCGACGCGGCCCAGCACATCACAGCCCGGGGCCTCCTTCTCAGCACTGCTGTAATGAGAAGTTCTGGGATGCAGTGAGCCACGTGTCTCTGCCTCACTGCCTCAGGGTCTTGTCCAACCATCTGCAGGTTCGAGCCAGAAGTGCAGAGCAATGAATGCCTTAGGGGAATGGCAGCAGGTGGCTAAACGGCCCAGCCTCCAGCAGGATGGTGGTCCTGCAGGGGGTCCCTAGTGGGGCTGAAATGCTGCTTCCACACATCCTGGAACTGGCTCTCCGTCTCACCCCACTGTCCTCTGTCCCTCTCTTCTGCTCCTTGGATCTTCTCCTAAATAAACTCTCTGCAGCCAAGTTCTTGTGTCGGACTCTGCTTTTAGCAAAACTTAAATTGATTTTACACCTAATACTGCCTACAATTCTGGAGTCCAAAGGAAGTGACGGGGCTCAATCTTACAGCGAAGGGACCGAAGAGGAGAGAGAAAATGAATGAGTCCGGCCGGCGCCGCGGCTCACTAGGCTAATCCTCCACCTAGCGGCGCCGGCACACCAGGTTCTAGTCCCGGTCGGGGCGCCGGATTCTGTCCCGGTTGCCCCTCTTCCAGGCCAGCTCTCTGCTGTGGCCCGGGAGTGCAGTGGAGGATGGCCCAAGTGCTTGGGCCCTGCACCCCATGGGAGACCAGGAGAAGCACCTGGCTCCTGGCTTCGGATCAGAACGAGTCCATGGGCAGCGCAGGTCCGGCTCATCCTTATCTGACGACACACCCTCCTCTCCTCTCGCCTCCCAGACTCCAGCCTCCTTGAACTTGAGGAATCCTAGCGTGTTCTCTCCACCTCTGTGCTGCCTGCCCTGGAGGGAGATTTCTGACACAGGAGCAGCTCCCACACAGGTCTGCTTAATGACTTTCTGGGAGAAATCAGAGGTGACACAAACACTGTAGAGTATCACCCTGTGCCAGCTCCGAGTCCCTGCGCCCTGGGCGACTGGGGAAGGGCAGGACAGATGGCAACTGTCAGCCCTGTAATTGCTCGATGTTCCTCAGAGGTGATCAGGGAAAGACTCTGCTCCTGGCTCGGTTTCTGTCCAGTAACCGGGAGACGGGAGGGAGGAAGGAGGTATTGTGACTTCACACAGCCCTGCACCAGCCCCTCTTCATCAGCCTCTGCATGCCCCAGACGTGGGACATGGGGTCAGAGTGGGTGAGCTTACGCTGCTGCAAGCTGCCACTCACAGCTCATTGGAACCTTCAAGCCGTGCTGTGCAGTACACACTGCCATGCTCCACGTGCCACAGATGAGGGAGCGGAGGCTCCACGAAGCACCCAAGGTCATCCAGCCAATGAGCAGTGGCTTCAGAGAAGAAGCCCAAGACAGCCCCCACCCCACCCCTTCTGTGCTCATCAGAACCACGGGCCCTTGGTCACTGGTGCAGAAGACTCCCTTTTCCTTGGGGAGAGGAGGGAGACTTGTTGGAGACTCTTGGTCCCTGCCCTAAGAAGTCTTCCAGGGAAAGGCCTTGGGAAGTCCAGGAGAAGATGCATCCATGAATTCTGTGCCTCTAGGGCCACTTTGCTCTCTTCCTGCCTCCCAAAGCCCTGGACACTGAGGACATTGCCAAGGGCACAGGGTCCTCCTCTACCCCCAATGAGAAGCACGGAGAAGAATTTTCATTCACTCAGTTGTCCCCCTGCCCCAACATCAACTTGGCAGTGACCCCACGTGACCGAGGGAGCAGTGAGCATCCAGAGACGTGTGCTAGGAGACGAGTCTTCCAAGACACAGCTGGGCAGAGGTGTGCGAGCCCAGGGCGAGGCTGTGATGGAGAGGAAAGCTGTGATTGGGTCCCTGAGTATCAAAACCACCCCTACTTTTGAGGAGCACAGGGCAAGAGAAGATCCTGGACAAGGACGCCCACTGACTATTCAAAGATCCTGCAGCCAGCCCCACCCAGGACAGAGCCCGTGTGCTCCTGCTCAGAGCCCTGGAGGCAGAAGTGGTGCACTCTGAGCTGAGGTTTGGGCTTCCAGGGAGTGTCCAGGTGCTCCGGTGGAAGTGACACTGGCACTGTCTCTCTCTCTCTCTTCCCACCCCCCACCCCCAAGCAAGAATCCCAGATCTACAGGGATAACTGGATCCCAAATCTATAGGGATAATTGGTCCTGGCCAGTCCTCCAGCATGTCTCCAGCATAAAACCTGAACTAGCACATCTGGTGCCCTCCTGGTGGGCAGAGCCAGGTGAGCTGTGTTGGACCTTGCTCCCTACAAGGCCAAGTTCAGGGGCAATGGCCACTTGGTGAGTCTGATACAGCAGGGTCTGATTCTCATGCAGTCTAATGAACTGTTTTTATTCACACTTCTGACACCAGATGTGTAAGGTGGTTTTTTTTTTTCTTTTCCTCTCGCACCATCTAGTTTCCAGCTCCCCAGGCCACCGCTGGACATCGAACAACTCAACTCCCTCCCTGCAGTAAGGACAAACCCTACGGTGTAAAGCCTCAGTCCCTGCCGGCGCCGCGGCTCACTAGGCTAATCCTCCGCCTTGCGCGCCGGCACACCGGGTTCTAGTCCCGGTTGGGGCGCCGGATTCCGTCCCGGTTGCCCCTCTTCCAGGCCAGCTCTCTGCTGTGGCCAGGGAGTGCAGTGGAGGATGGCCCAAGTGCTTGGGCCCTGCACCCCATAGGAGACCAGGAGAAGCACCTGGCTCCTGCCATCGGATCAGCGCGGTGTGCCGGCCGCAGCGCACCGGCCGCGGCGGCCATTGGAGGGTGAACCAACGGCAAAGGAAGACCTCTCTCTCTCTCTCTCTCTCACTGTCCACTCTGCCTGTAAAAAAAAAAAAAAAAAAAGAGAGAGAGAGAGAGAGAGAGAGAGAGACTGACCCCCATCCTGTAGTAGCCTTGCTGGAACAAAATCAAGGTCACTCGGGAAACTCCCAGGGTCTCAGGAGCTCTGCGCAGAAACCAGGGGTGAAGACCTCACATACATTGCTTATCGGGCCACCCTCTCACAGGTCCCCCTCCCTGTTGCCCACAGGGATCCACCTGTCCTACCGCCCTGAACAGCACTGCCTGGGGTAGGATAATTCCTTATAGCACAGGGTCAGCCAATCCCAGGTCCTCCAGGAACACTGGGAAGGAGCCAAGACTGCAAGGATGAAGGTGTGGCAGCACCAAGAAGCACGCTGCTGCTGCCACCCAGGATCGCTCTACTCCTGGGAGGGCCCTGGCTCTCGCTGTCTCCTCCAGACACGAGCTACTCCAGGCCCTGCCCTGGTCACGAGGCTACCTGCACTGGAGAGCCGCCTTTTACCTACAGAAAGGGGATGGATGGCAAACGTGGGCTGCAGGGGGGCAGAAAGACTGGAGGCTCTCCCCCTCCCATCAAATATGGCCCACGTCCACCTGCCATCACGGGAGGCGGGAGCCGCCAGCGATGTGTTTATTTCATAGCTGACAAAGAACAAAGGGGCCTTTTGAAAAGTTTGGGGAGCCCACGGCTTGCAGCCAAGCTCTGATGACAGTGCACGTTTATTCCTAAGTGTCCAGGGACAGAATTCATCATTTTACCCAGAGGGATGGACAAAAAGCAAATTGTCCCCAGTCGATGGTACCCAGAGTGGGAGAGAGCTGGTGGAAAAGCAGAGCAAGCCCGCGGATGACTCACCCAGCTGGGGGGAAGGTACACGCAGTCGCATCTTTTCATTTCTCTGCCCAGCCCCGGCGCTTCTGTCTCCTCGCGCCAATGAGACGGGTAACGTTTTAATTAGGATGCTCACTTGTCTTCACTTTTCAACAGGGCTGGGGGAGGGCTGTGGGGTTTGGATAATTGAATCCATAACTCCTGCGGTTGGGAGTGGGCACAACTCATCGGGAGGCAGGCAAGGGGGAGCCCGCTCCCACGGCGGGAAAGGAGGGAGGCCGCAGAGTAAGATGGATGGGAGCTGGGGGATCCCAGGGAAGAAAGGAAGTGGCTGAGGTCGGTCTGGTGGTGCATGTGTCTGCGAATGAAAGACGCACAGAGCGCAAGAAGCTGCCGCTGAAGGCGTGCGATTGTGCACAGGGCAGTGGGGGTCAGGGGAAGGCGGCCGGGTGACGACGACAAGACTGGAGGTTTGTGTGTGCAAGAGTCAGCTGGAGCAGGAGAAAGACAGACGTAAGGAAGGGACGGAAGCAGTGTCTGTGTGTGTGTGTGTGCACGCACATGTAGACAGAGGACAACAGAGAAACCGAAACAAAGGGAACCGTGTGTATGTGAGCCGCGTTCACACAGGAAATGAGGAACAGAGAGAAATTAGGGAAGCTTGCACGTAAGGGAGCGAGCAGGAGGTGCGCTGAGCTGAAATCTAAGTGCATGCACGTGTGTGCCATGCTCGGTGTGCAACGCGTGACACGGGCCATCTTTTCCATGTTCGCTGGGGACTGTGTCTTCTCAAACAGTAAAGCAGAGGAGGACTTAGAGGTTAAGCCGCCTACACGCCACGTCCAAGTGCCGTGATCCAGTCCAGGCTCTGGCTCCTGATTCCAGCTTCCTGCTAGTGCACACTTTCGGTGGCCGTGGCAATGGCTCACGTAATCGGGTTCCTGCCTTCCTGGGGGGAGAACTGGATTGAGTACTGAGCTCCCAGCTCGGTCCTGGGACGAGCCAGGCCTCGCAGGCATGTGGGGAATGGACCGGTGAAGAGAGCTCTCTATTTCTGTCTGTTTGCCTCTCTGCCTCTTGGACTTTTTTTTTTTTTTTTTTTAAAGGTAAAACACAGCCATTTAAAAAAGAATTGAGGACTGAAAGGAGAAAGAAATCACGCACAGACCCACCTCTCTCTCAAGAGCAAAAGAAGCCGGTTTTGCTTTCTCTCCCCCGTGAACGTTGCTGTAAATCCTATTTAATTGGACTTCTGAAATCAGCGGCAGAATTTACCTGAGATAACTTAGCACAGAGCATTTAGCAAAGGGCCCGGCAGAGAGGAGGAGGCGGGCAATGGATGCTGCAGTTGGTTTTTCTGCCACCCCTTCTGGCCTGTACTTTTCCGAGGAAGCAGCTTTGCCAAAGGAATATCTTATGTTCAATTACAGACTCAACCAAACAAAGGTGGGTCCTAACGCATTAGGAAAGCCTCCCCGCCGGCGCCGCGGCTCACTAGGCTAATCCTCCGCCTAGCGGCGCCGGCACACCGGGTTCTAGTCCTGGTCGGGGCGCCGGATGCTGTCCCGGTTGCCCCTCTTCCAGGCCAGCTCTCTGCTGTGGCCAGGGAGTGCAGTGGAGGATGGCCCAAGTGCTTGGGCCCTGCACCCCATGGGAGACCAGGAGAAGTACCTGGCTCCTGCCATCGGATCAGCACGGTGCGCTGACCGGCCGCGGCAGCCATTGGAGGGTGAACCAACGGCAAAGGAAGATCTTTCTCTCTGTCTCTCTCTCTCACTGTCCACTCTGTCTGTCAAAATAATAATAATAATAATAATAATAATAATAATAATAAAGGAAAGCCTCCCCTTCGCAGCCTCCTCCAGCCGGGATCAGGGGGACGGCCTCCAGGCTCTGTGGCAAAGCCGGTTCAGCCCTGGCGAGGGTTCCAGATCAGACCCTCGCCTTCACCCTAAGGGCACCTGCGGGTTCTGCCAGCGTGCACAGCCAGCCATCCCCTCGCCGTCTCTGACTTCTGCTGCCTCTCAGCAGCCTGGAACTCCCAGTCTGACATTTCGCAGGACCGCATGTACCCAAGAGTGACTTCATGGAGTCTCCAAGCATCGGCTGTCTCGTGCTGCTGCAACGTTCCTGGCTCGCGAGCACAGAGACGGTGGACCACGTCCCCGCTGTCTCCTGCCCTTGACCCCAGACAGAGGACCAAGGGCAGCCTATGCACCGTTCGAGGCCAGACGCTTACTCGGTGCTTTGTCTGGCTTCATGGACTTCAGGAATCACTGTTCTAACAGGGGTCTTTCTCCCTTGGCTGTCACCTGTAGTAGAAGCACTTCCCAGGGGCCCCTGGGAACTCAGAAAAGGTGTCGGTTTGTACTTTGATGACGACTTCTCAAACACTGTTACAGATTTTCTCTAGGAAAACCCTTCATTTTAGCCTTTTTCCTGCCTTTCCTCTCCATCGCTTCCCCCTCTTCCAGTTCCGGTTCCCTCTGCATCTCCGTCTCTCTTGCTCTCTCTCGCCCTCATGCTGTTTGCCTTGGTTTGATTTCCCTCCTGGGAAGGTGGCTGCCTTCTGGGGGGAACCGAGCAACTCCCACCTTGCATCATGCATGCAGCTTAACATCTGAGAGGAAACCGAAGTCTCTCATCAGATTTCCAGCAGACCTTCCAGGTTTCTGCCTGGCCAGTCTTGGACTGTCCCCTAGCTCAACCACCAATTACAGAGGGATTGGCCAGATCACGGTCAAGAGGGATCTGGGAGGGGGACAGCCAACCCTGCCCCGAACCATGTGGATGAAGGAGAACAACCGCTGTGCAGGTGTGATGTCGTATCTTTCTTTTCTTTCTTTTCTTTTTTCTTTATTAGACAGGTAGAGTTATAGACAGTGAGAGAGAGAGAGAGACAGAGAAAGGTCTTCCTTCTGTTGGTTCACTCCTCAAATGGCTGCTTCGGCCGGCGCTGCACCGATCCGAAGCCAGGAGCCAGATGCTTCCTCCTGGTCTCCCATGTGGGTGCAGGGGCCCAAGCACTTGGGCCATCCCCCACTGCCTTCCCGGGCCACAGCAGAGAGCTGGACTGGAAGAGGGGCAACCGGGACTAGAACCTGGCACCCATATGGGATGCCAGCGCTGCAGGTGGAGGATTAGCCAAGTGAGCCACAGCGCCAGCCCCCAATATCTTTATTTTCTTAAAGAATTCTCTACAGAGAGTGACCCAGAGAAATGGAGAGACACACAGAGAGATCTTCAGCTGCTAGTTCTCTCCCCCAGGCACCTGCCTGCAACAGCTGGGGTTGGGCCAGGTCCACACCAGGAGAGCCAGGAACTCCATGTAGGTCTCCCATGTGGTTGACAGGGGCTCTCCTCTGCCTCCCAGGCACAGCAGCAGGAAGCTGGAGCAGAAGCATGAAGCAGCCTGCAGTCACACCAGCCCTCCAATATGGGATGCAAGTGTTTGAAGGGACGGCTTAAACCACTGCACTGCAGTGCCTGCCCCTAGTATGATATCTTCAAGTCAGAGCTTCCAGACAGATGAAAATTTCATATCCACTGCACCAGGCACCTTGATCCAGCAGTACCTGAAGACATTTTAACCAATGAGCCAACAATCTCCTCTTTCCCATGAATTATTTTGTGTTGTTTTTCTCTCTCCTATAGAGGTTAAGAATCCAGACCAGGATAGCCGGTCCTGTTGATTCTCTCCTTTTACCATGGACTGCGTCTCCTTGTGAACACAGAACAAGAAAAGCCATGAACGACCAGCACTGTGGCACATTGTGTTAAGCCACTGTCTGCAATGTAGACATCCCATATGGGCACCGGTTCAAGTCCTGGCTGCGCCACTTCCCATCCAGCTTCCTGCTAATACACTTGAGAAAGCATCAGAAGATGGCCCAAGTGCTTAGACCCCTGCCACCCACATGTGACCCAGATGAAGCTCTTGGCTCCTGGCTTTAGCCTGGCCCAGCTCCGATCATTGTTGCCACTTGGAGGAGTGAACCAGGAGATGGAAAATCTCTCTGACTCGGTCTCTGTCTCTGTCTCTCCCTCTCTGTCATTCTGCCTTTCAAATAAATACAATCTTCTTTTTAAAAAACGTCATGGAAATTGAATGAAAGGTTTATTTTAGTGCAAGAAATTCAAATCCATGCAGTTTTTTTTCATAACACATATTTTCAATGAACTTTTTAAAGACCCCTTATGTGCATGGATTTCAAAAATGTTTTCCACAAAAATGAAGTTAGCTTTTCATTGCATTTTTTTAAACAAAGTTATTGAAGTCTCCTCGTATGAAGTAGGTCAGGCAGAGAAAAGTACATATACACATACATATCTGTGCACTGTCTGTTTCTCCCTTCAAGAATGTAAGGTCCCAGGCCGGCGCCGCAGCTCACTAGGCTAATCCTCCGCCTTGCGGCGCCGGCATACCGGGGTCTAGTCCCAGTCGGGGCGCCGGATTCTGTCCCGGTTGCCCCTCTTCCAGGCCAGCTCTCTGCTGTGGCCAGGGAGTGCAGTGGAGGATGGCCCAAGTGCTTGGGCCCTGCACCCCATGGGAGACCAGGAGAAGCACCTGGCTCCTGCCATCGGATCAGCGCAGTGCGCTGGCTGCAGCGCGCTGGCCACGGTGGCCATTGGAGGGTGAACCAACGGCAAAGGAAGATCTTTCTCTCTGTCTCTCTCTCTCACTGTCCACTCTGCCTGTCCAAAAAAAAAAAAATACATGAGGATATTTCACAAAGTTGGTTGAAATGAAAGTTCAGAGACCTTTATTTTGGTGCAAAAAATTTCAACATCCATGCACAGCTTTTTTATGGTATTCATTTTCCATGAACTTCAAAAAAATTTATTAATGGAAGAGGAAGAGACAGAGAGAGAGAAAGAAATCCATCTCCCATTCTCTGCTTCATCCTGATATGCCTGCAAGACCTAGGACTGTGCTGGGCCGAAGCCAGGAGAGGGGAACTCCATCCGGGACTCTCCCATGGGTGGCAGTTATTTAACTGAGCCATCACTTCAGTCTCCCAGGACATGCATTAGTGGGAAGTTCAATTAGGAGCCAGAGTTGGGAATTCAACCCAGGCACTCCTATGTGGGACAAGGGCTTCCCAACCAGAGACTTAACCACCACACCAAGCACCCACTCCTCCATGAGCTTTCTGAAGATACTCATATGTAGGGATTTTGAACATTTATAAATGGGTCCCTTAATTTCACTTTCCACAAAGTTTTTTTTTTTTTTTTTTTTTTTTTTTTGACAGGCAGAGTGGACAGTGAGAGAGAAAGAGAGACAGAGAGAAAGGTCTTCTTTTGCCGTTGGTTCACCCTCCAATGGTCGCCGCGGCCGGCGCGCAGCGGCCAGCGCACCGCGCTGATCCGATGGCAGGAGCCAGGAGCCAGGTGCTTTTCCTGGTCTCCCATGGGGTGCAGGGCCCAAGCACTTGGGCCACCCTCCACTGCACTCACTGGCCACAGCAGAGAGCTGGCCTGGAAGAGGGGCAACCGGGACAGAATCTGGCGCCCCGACCGGGACTAGAACCCGGTGTGCCGGCGCCGCAAGGCGGAGGATTAGCCTAGTGAGCCGCGGTGCCGGCCCTTCCACAAAGTTTTAAAAGAACCCTTCTATGTTTCTTAGTTTACTAAAATTGTGTGTGTGTTTGATGTGCCGAGGATAAGTCTAAATCAAAGACTTTTACCCCGAAATGGTCTTTTACCTCTTTCTTTCCTTCTGTCTCATTGGATTTGCTGCTGCCACTACCAACAAAGATCTCTCCAATAAACACACTGAGCTGCTTCTCCTTTCTCATAGTAGAAGAGCCTCTGGCTCCTAAGGCCAGGTCACTGGGTGATACTTTGGCCCCTCCCTCTCATTTCTCTGATGGGGAAGCCAATCCTCAGAGAGCTTGAACGACTTGCCCAGAGAGCCAGTCTTGGTGTTCTTTTTTGAGTAGCATTAACTCAGCACAAAGTCAGGCTCTGCCAGGCTAATGTGTGTCCATGTGCACAGCCAAGGAACATGCTTCCTCCTGGGTGAATCTGGAAGTGAGATCGTAGTTATCCTGGTCTCTGATCCTGCACCGCATGTTTCAACACTCTATCCTCAAAACCAGCTATCCAGCCATCAGGCCCTGTATATTGGCTCCTCCATAATCTGCAGGTGCGTTTCAATCCTAGCACTGCTCTCACTTCGGTTAAGACAGCCAGAGAGTTCAAGGTCAAGGACACAACTGGACATTGATAATGAGAAGAGGACAATCTGGCACAGGCATGAGATATAAGGCACTGAAGCTGTTGCTGTCACTGGCAGGTGGGCTTTCTACTGTCTACTCTGCTGTTTCAGAATTGCGTCGTCTTAGGGCATTTTCCCAAAGTCCTACCTTGCTGGAAATGTGATCAGATAAGCCAAGGGCTGGCTGCTCCCTACCAAGAGACTCCCCATCCTGGAATAGTGTGACCCAGGAGGAAAGGCCTGTCTACATTCTTAGCATAAGTAACACCACGATCTCATAGGGGGTTCAGTCTAGGCCTCCTGGGCCAGAGGGATCTCACACAGAGGTCTAAATCGAAAAAGAAAAAAAAAAAAAACACGCTCATCCTATTCAACGTGCACTCAGGGACACGTCCTCTGAGCACATGTCCCTCTGGAACCAATTAGCAGCAGCAGACAGATGCTCCAGGGTTAGGAAGGTTGGTGCGGTGGCCAAATGGGGTGCCATGTTGCTACTGAGGGACTCAGTAAATAATCCTGGGCCTACCTGGTGGGGGTGAATGGTAGGATTCGCAGCCGGCTAGTTCCTCTGTCTCGTTTACATCATTAGTTTTTTTTTTTTTTGGACAGGCAGAGTGGACAGTGAGAGAGAGAGAGAGACAGAGAGAAAGGTCTTCCTTTTGCCGTTGGTTTTCCCTCCAATGGCCACCGCAGCTGGCGCGCTGCGGCCAGCGCACTGTGCTGGTCCAATGGCAGGAGCCAGGTGCTTCTCCTGGTCTCCCATGGGGTGCAGGGCCCAAGCACTTGGGCCATCCTCCACTGCACTCCCGGGCCACAGCAGAGAGCTGGCCTGGAAGAGGGGCAACCGGGACAGAATCCGGCGCCCCGACCAGGACTAGACCCCGGTGTGCTGGCGCCGCTAGGTGGAGGATTAGCCTAGTGAGCCGCGGCGCCGGCCTACATCATTAGTTTGGAACCCCCAGTGCTGCCCACACAGCGGGATACACACTGGACTCTGAACACCCTGGACATAGGAGCAAACTGAACATGTTTCTGGAGGGAAGGAGAGAAGGCATCTCACCTGAGCTAGGTGCCTTGTCCTTGTCCTACATCCCATATTGGGGCTTCCGACATTGCCTTGTGGGGTTTGCAGTCACTGCACCGCCTGGCCTCTGGGGGTGGGAAACGCATCTTAGCCCCCTTGCTGTTGTGTGCACTGCTAACTGGACAGTCGTGGCTTTCAGAACAAGAGACACTCAGGTCACCTAAGCCGACCTCTCCGTGGTACCACGGAGTGCGCCAGGCCCACAGAGGAAGTCATTTCCCCCTGTTTAGCGACCCAAATCGATGTCTCTTGACATCAAGCCTGTTCTCTCTGCCTTTTTTTTTTTTTAACATGGCATACTTTTCTACAATTATTTTGTATCTCTAAACTATAAAACATAAAAGGAGACGGGGAAGATTTATTGCCATTTCGCATCTGAATCCGGCCTTTAAAAAAAAAGAAAGAAAGAAAAAGAAAAGGAAAGTCAGATGTCTCTTCCCCCTTATTGCCTGGGATAAACTTCCTGCAGCAAGAATGGGCTTGATTCCATTGGGTGTTGTAACACTCACTTCCACCTAGAGGTTGTCAGTGCCCCGGAACGAGGGGCTGGAATTCCAGATGGAGCTGGACGAGGAGATGGCCATTTCTGGGTCACCCAGCTGCCCAATGCCCTCGGGTGGCCGCAGCAGCGGGGAGGGTAACCTAGTTTGCTTACGAAAAATTGCAGATGTCCCAGTTTATCTCATGCAGCCCTAGAAAAGTACCGGCCCTGCCCTGTTTCTGGGGCCCATGCCGTTCAACCTGCCGAAGCCCGCCGCCCCTGCACACTGAGGCACAGTCCTGCGCCTGTGGGCCTGCCTTGATGGGCCCCCACCCTGGAACAGGGTATCCCGACGCATGCAGGTTGCTGTCTGACAATGGTGGCACACTTCTCAGAACTGTTTCCAGGGACATTTGACCCTTATCAGGTGGGTGACTGGAGCCGGTGGCAAGGACAGTGGGGTCTTCTTAGGTGTATGGAGAAAAACTGACAAAAGGGAAGATTTAGGGTGGAATCAGTTTGGAGGGAGGAAGCACTAGGGGCCAGCCAGGCAGGAGGCTGGAGACCTTGTTCCGGCTGCTGTCACCTTGGGTCATTTCTGTCTCCTTTCTCAGTTTCTGATTCCTCATCTGTGAACTAAAGAAAGGGGTGACATGGGATAAAAATATGAAATTTCTAAGTAAAGCCAGACCTCACAGATCTCCAGAAGATCTATGAAGACCCTCCACCTTGCACTGTCTGGGGTTTACAGAGAAATCCCATGAGGGGTGTGAGGAGCTGGGGAGGAGGAGCAGGAGAGACAGCTGGCGTGACCTCTGTTCTCCATCTCCCCAGCAGGTGCGCAACTGTGTCCTCCAGCCCCAGTCCCCCAGCCACCAGTCAAGGACATGCACAGATCTGTACGAAAGAAACACGGCTTCTAGGCCGGCGCCGCGGCTCACTAGGCTAATCCTCCGCCTTGTGGCGCCGCCACACCGGGTTCTAGTCCCGGTTGGGGCGCCGGATTCTGTCCCGGTTGCCCCTCTTCCAGGCCAGCTCTCTGCTGTGGCCAGGGAGTGCAGTGGAGGATGGCCCAGGTGCTTGGGCCCTGCACCCCATGGGAGACCAGGAGAAGCACCTGGCTCCTGCCATCAGATCTACGCGGTGTGCCGGCCGCAGTGCGCCGGCCGCGGTGGCCACTGGAGGGTGAACCGACGGCAAAGGAAGACCTTTCTCTCTGTCTCTCTCTCTTACTATCCACTCTGCCTTCAAAAAAAAAAAAAAGAAAGAAAAAGAAAAAGAAACACGGCTTCTGCTCAACAGGAGGCTGGATACGTCATTTCCTGTGAACCCCAGAAAGGCAGAACCCCTGTCTATTTTGACCCACTTGCGTATCCTCCATAGTCAGAGGGGCCACAGCACTCAGGAGGTGTGTGAGAATTATCTGCTGCATGAGTAAATAATTATGAGTTTCTTTTGCTTTTTTTTTTTTTCCTTTCATGCCAAAGACAGCGCACAGATGAGCTTCCTCCTGAGTGCTGTGTGACAGGGAAAGGAGGGGTGGCAGAGACAGGAAGCCAGCCTCTCCTTGTGCATGGATATCCGATTCCACAGCCTACATGTGCCAGTCTGACACACTTCCATGCATCTCCGACAGGATGAAAGCCCAGCTCCGAAACTGAGAAAAGCTGCAGATGGGTGGGAAGGATTCCCAAGAGATCCGGGGCCAGCAATGTTGGCATGCGGGCGAGTCTTCTTGAGTTGTGATTTCCATGAAATACAGGTGTGTGTTTGCTCCAGGGAATAGACCCTGAGAGGCCCAGGGTTCTCACTTACAACAGCTTCCTTCTCTGCTGGACGCTTGGGTACCTGGGAATCCAGGTTTCAAACTACAGCTGGAAGTGAATGGACAATGGGTGCACTGCATGCTGTCCATGATATCTCACAAAAGCTGTCCAAAAACAGAAAGGAGGCCCACCCAGGCAAAGGTGGGCTTTCTTCCCTGCGGATCAGGGCACCTGAGACACAGGAAAGGAGAGGACCCACAAGGAAGGGGTGGTGGACAGGTTGCCGCCCACACGTGCCTGGGCTCATACAACAGAGCCCACGAGGTCAAGTTCACCAGGTCAAGTTCACGAGGTCAAGTTCCAGCTCAGCCTCTTGCAGGTATCGTGACCTTGAGCCACCCTCTCCATCTCAGGTTTCTCATGAGTCACATCCAGGTAGCTGGCTGTGATGAGAGGCAGCTCTTATTCTTTGGTTCAGAAATTATTTTAAGACAAGCTAATGAAGTTTTAGATAAAATTAGAATGAGGTGAGTTTTATAGAACGAAGGCAGACTAAGGCACAGAATGGAATCCCAGGTTCTCCTGTGAACTCTTTTGATGAAGGGCTTGTGAAACATTCGGCCCTGTGGGCATAGGGTGGGGAAGACAGGTTAACCTGACCTGAACGAAAATATTTTTTCAAAAACATTAATGGCAGTGACTCACTCCTCTTTTTTCTGGCCAAAATTTTTCTTCTTCTGTCCTTCAAACTTTCAAATGCCTCCTCCATCCCGAAAAAAAAAAAAATCCGAAGAAAAATTAACCCTGTAAAAAGAATGAATGTAATTCCACATTTCCACCAGGAGACTGACGTGGGATTTGTGTGCTGCGATAAAAGAATATTTGAGACTGGGTACTGTAAGAAGGAAATGAGTTCTCTCACTGTTCTGCAGACTGGGAAGTCCAAGTTCAAAGCAGCAGGAGCTGGTGTGGCTTTCTTATGGCATCACACATGGTAGAAGGTGGAAAGGCAAGACCAGCGCCTGTCCTCACACCATAGAAATGTGGAAGAAAGCAAACCTACTCCCACAGCCTCTTTTAGAGTGCTGTCAACTTATTAGCAAGGACAGAGGCCCTCATGGCCCGAACACCTCCCCCATGGTCCTACCTCCCAGCACTGTCAAGTTAGGAGTGAAGTTTCCAACACACGAATTTTTCAGATCACAGCAGAGTCTCGAAACCTGCAGTTGAGATACTCAATGAGTGCATTCCAACAGAAACCTGGCTTTTTACCTTTGGATCAACTCATGTGTAAACACAGCCAATTCCCTCCAAGTGGATCAAATACGCTGGGCCTACATCCATAAGGCAGGAATAATTTATTTCAAATTAATTAATAAATACTAGGATTTCATTCTAGTATAACTGGAAAGGAGTGTACACCAGGATCTTAGGTCCTGAAGTCCTATTGCAATAATGGCTCGTTTGAACTAACCTTTCTAGAGATTTTCATTAAAATCGCTGGACAAAAATTCCAAGAGAAAAAGCCCAACTATTTGACAGCAATAGAGAAATACCAAAAGGAGGCAGACACTGAAGGGTATTTGACTCCTGGAAGAAGAAAACTGGCAAGAAGTGTATTTTTTATCACTTCTGTCCCAAAGCAATTCTCTAGCCCATACGGAATAATGCACTCAAGAATTCAAATAGGAAGGGGCCGGCGCAGTGGCTCACTTGATTAATCCTCCGCCTGTGGCGCTGGCATTCCATATGGGCGCCGGGTTCTAGTCCCGGTGGCTCCTCTTCCAGTCCAGGTCTCTGCTGTGGCCTGGGAGGGCAGTAGAGGATGGCCCAAGTGCTTGGGCCCTGCACCCACATGGGAGACCAGGAGAAGCACCTGGCTCTTGGCTTTGGATCGGCGCAGCACACCGGCGGTAACGGCCATCCGTTGGGTGAACCAACAGAAGGAAGACCTTTCTCTCTCTCTCTCTCTCTCTCTCACTGTCTGTAACTCTGCCTGTCAAATAAATAAACAAAAAAAATTTTTCACATAGGAAGCCACAATATCATTGGCTTGAGTCACAGGCTAGACACTGAAACTGTCAAACGGGCTAGAATCTGAGAGAGAAATTCTGGAAATGAGGAACCCACAGAAGGTGAAGCCCCCAAATGCTTCCCACAATCCCCATTGGGATCCCTGGCTGCCCCTGAACTGTGACACATGAGCAGATAGGCAAGGTGTGCAGGGGCAAATTACAGTTGCAAGCTGGAACGTAGAGCTCAAGTCCCCTCAGGTTGGAGGAAACTGATAAGTGCCCCAGACTTGCTATCATAACTCCAGGAAGGCTAGCCCCTAGGAAGAAAGCCTACATCTCGGACCCAGAGTAACTACAAGGGCTGAGCGCAAAACCAACACACGCCTGCCCAGCTCAGTGCCAAACAAGCTCATGACCTGCCAGTCATCTGTCACTAGAACAAGACGCAGAACAGGATCACGGGAACGCAGGACCTCCACAATGTTATCATCCACACGTCCAGTGTGCAATACAGATGACCACAAACACACAAACAGGAAGAGAGGAATCAGTCAGTGGAAGCAAACTCATAAATAGCCTGGATTTTATAGTAACAAAAAAAGACTTTAGGGCCGGCGCCGTGGCTCAATAGGCTAATCCTCCACCTTGCGGCGCCGGCACACCGGGTTCTAGTCCCGGTCGGGGCGCCGGATTCTGTCCCGGTTGCCCCTCTTCCAGGCCAGCTCTCTGCTATGGCCAGGGAGTGCAGTGGAGGATGGCCCAGGTGCTTGGGCCCTGCACCCCATGGGAGACCAGGAAAAGCACCTGGCTCCTGGCTCCTGCCATCGGATCAGCGCGGTGCGCCGGCTGCAGCGGCGGCCATTGGAGGGTGAACCACCGGCAAAAGGAAGACCTTTCTCTCTCTGTCTCTCTCTCTCACTGTCCACTCTGCCTGTCAAAAAAAAAAAAAAAAAAAGACTTTAAAATATGAGGATATTTAAGAAAAACTTGGTGGAAAAATAAAATTAGATGATAGCTTTATTTTGGTGCAGGTTTTTTGAAATTATAGATGAGATATGGAAACTTCAAAGCAAGAACCAAATGGAGTCTATGACAACAGAAGTGATGGGGTTCAAACAGAGAAAATTTTAGAGACACACGAGACTCAAGTTTTCAAATAGAGAATCAAGTGTTATAAAAACAAAAGACAGAGCCATGATGGAGGAACTGCAGTAAACAACCACAGAGGTGGACAAAATACATGAGCCATCTGGTTTGAGCCAGCAGGAAAATGTACACATTGTGGGCAGGTTTCTGTACTTTTTAAAAAAGAGATATATTTATTTATATGAAAGATGTAAATGACGGGGCTAGGGGTGGGGGGGATATATTCCACCTGCTGGTTCACTCTCTAAATGGCTACAATGGCCACCACTGGAACAGGCCAAAACCAGGTGCCAGGAGCTTTATCTGGGACTCCCACAAGGGCGGCAGAGGCCCAAGCACTTGGGCCATCTTCTGCTGTTTTCTCCAGGCAGGGAGCTGGACACAACATAGAGCAACCAGGACACAAACTGACGCCCATATGAAATGCCAGCATCACAGCCAGTGACTTACCCGTTATGCCACAATGCCTGTCCCAGGTTTCTATCTTTTTTTAAAAAGGATTTATTTTATTTACTTGAAAGGCAGAGTTAGAGAGAGAGGGAGAGACAGAGAGAGGTCTGCCATCCGCTGATTCACTCCTCAAATGACCACAACAGCCAGGGCTGGGTGAGGCTGAAGGCAAGGAGCCAGGAGCTTCCTCCTGGGTCCCCAACATGGGCTCAGGGGCCCAAGGACCCAAGCCATCCTCTGCTACCTTCCCAGGCCACCAGCAGGGAGCTGGATTGGACGTGTAGCAACTGGGACTCGAACCAGTGCCCACATGGGATGCCGGCACTGAAGGCAGTGGCTCAACCCGCTACACCACAGCACCAGCCCTCAGGTTTCTGTCTTAAAGCATTGTCTAGCTCGAGCCACAGAGAGGTGAAAGTCCAGCAGCTCTCCGTGATTTCATTGGTCTGGGGAAGCGTATCGCCAAGTCCATGGTTACACAAGTGTCTAATTCTGCAGAACAGAATGCCCGAGTATAGAAAGCACTACAGAGAAATTCTTCATCTGCATAGGGATGAATTTAAGACTCTGGTCAAACACCAACACGTAGTACAGGAGCAAGGAAGGACTCCAGGAAGCCTGGCAGGGAACAGCTGCTTGGAAGCTACGGGATGGCCAAAGATATCAGAATCTGCGCAGTACTGAGAGATGCAGGAGATGTAATGAGGCAGGAAAGACAGCCCTTGTTGAGCCACCTGGGCTAATGACACCACAGCTCCTGCCTACAATAAACCTACTCTAACAAAGATTAAAAACCAGTTGAAAAAAGTTGTCATTTCTTCAACAATGCAAATGCCTACCTGATGAAACTCAACACTCTCCGAAGAAATCCTACAGAATCCACAGATTCAGCCACATGGCATCCAGGTCTAGCATCACATAAAAATAAACGGACAGGGGGTGGCACCACGGCACAGTAGGTTAATCCTCCGCCTGCGGTGCCGGTATCCCACATGGGCGCCGGTTCTAGTCCCAGCTGCTCCACTTTCTATCCAGCTCTCTGCTGTGGCCTGGGAAAGTAGCAGAAGATGGCCCAACTCCTTGGGCCCCTGCACCCGCGTGGAAGACCCAGAAGAAGCGCCTGGCTTCCGATCGGCGCAGCTCTGGGCACTGCAGCCATTTGGGGAGTGAACCAGCGGATGAAAGGTCTCTCTCTCTCTGCCTCTCCCTCTGTCTGTAACTCTACCTCTCAAATAAAATAAATAAAAATCTTTTTTAAAAAATAAACGGACATAGGAAGTGTCAGGGAAAAGTAATTCATAACCAGGAAGAAAATATCAGGTGACTGAAATTGTTCACAAAATGACTCAGATGTTGACATTAAAAACAAAGACTTCAAAGTAGCTATTGTAAATATGTTCAAGTACCAGACAGGAGAAGATAGTGATAATGGGTGAATAGATGGAAAATCACAGCACCTAAGTGGAAACTCCAGGTAAAAACTGAATGAACATTCTACATATGAAATAAAGATTATCATCTAGAGTAGAAGAAAGGAATAGGCGTGCTTTTGGGCACATTTGAAGATGTTCAAAGACCAGGTCAATGAGCTTGAAGACAGATTGTTGGAAACTATCTAATCCTAAAAACTGAAAAAAAGTCCTCTTAAGAGTCAGTGAGGGGCCGGTGCTATGGCTCAGTGGGTTAAAGTCCCAGTCTACAGCGCTGGCATCCCATAAGAGTGCCAGTTCGAGTCCTGGTTGCTCCACTTCTGATCCTGGGAAAGCAGCAGACGATGGCCAAAGTCCTTGGACCCCTGCACCCACGTGGGAGACATGGGGAGACATGGAAGAAGCTCCTGGCTCCTAGCTTCGAATTGGCTCAGCTCTGGCTGTTGTGACCATTTGGGGAGGGAACCAGCAGATGGAAACCCCTCTCTCTTTCTGTCTCTACCTCTCTGTGTAACTCTTTCAAATAAATAAATAAATCTTTAAAAAGCCAAAAAAAAAAAAAAAACAGAACTACAAAAAATATATATCTACATCCTAGTCAAACGGCTAAAATTTCAACACTTAAGAAATGAAGAATAGATGTACAACCAATTTGACTAAGAAACAATGGCACCCATTGACAATGGAACAATGGGACTCAAAGTAAAAAGAAAAAAACCTAGAGTTCTATAAGCAGTAAAAATATCTTTAAAAAATAAAGGCAAAAAAATTTGACCAACAAAACAAAATAATATTGGATTATAACTCCAAGTATTGAAAAAAAAACACAAGAAGGAATAAATACAACAGACAAATATCCCACAAAGAAGAATCTGGAATAATTCATGGAGCTGTTCCCCCCGAAAAAAGTTGAGTACAAAGATCTAGTCTTACTGTGGTCTGCACATGGTGAGGCCCGTGCACAGATTACAACAGTGAAGAAGTTGATAATGAAAAAAAGCCCCACAAACACTACCCAAGCCAGGTAACCAAAGTAATCACCAACAGTCAGAAAGGCATTTCACCTAACACCGCGGAATTTTCTTGGCAAAACACAAAACCCCAATGCATGAGAAAAACATCTGACAAATCTGACTGAGGGAAAGTGCTAGAAAACCACTTCAAAACCCCCAAAGGAGTCAGAAACAAGGATACTAAGAATGGGCATTGGGCGTAGTGGTTAAAATGCCACTCGGGACATTTGCATCCCATATTTGGGATTACTTTAGAGTTCTTAATTAATTTGGATTAACTGGAGTTCCAACTCTGCTCCCAATTCCAGCTTCCTGCTAATGCACACTCAGGGAGGCAACAGGTGGTGGTCCAAGTAATTGGTTCCTTGCCTCCCATGGGGGAGACCTAGATTGAATTCCTAGCTCCCAGCCTGACCCAGCCCTATCATTTACAGGCATTTGAGAAATGAACTAGCTGATAGGGGAGAACTCTATCTGACTTATTTGTATCTCTCCATCTCTATCTCCCCCTCTCTCAAATAAATAAAATAAATAAGATTTTTCTTTTATTTTAAAAAATATTTATTTATTTGAAAGGCAGTGTTACAGATAGAACTCACACACACACACACACACACACACACTCACACATCTTCCATCCAATAGTTTACTCCCCAAATGACTGCAAGGCTGAAGCTAGGAGCCTGGAACTTCATCCAAGTCTCCCACATGGGTGGCAGAAGCCCAAGCCCTTGAGCCATCTTCCGCTGCTTTCCCAATTGCATTAGCAGGCAGCTGAATTGGAAGTGGAGCAGCTGGGACTGGAGCTGGTGTTCAAATGGGATACAGATGTCAGGCAGCAGTTTAACCTGCTGTGCCACAATGCCAGCCCCAAAATAAATAATGATTTTAAAAGGGAATTGCCCTAGCCCAAGGATCCTGAAAACTGAATGTAATGTGGTTTCCTGGAATCCTGGAACAAGAATATAAGGATATTAAGTAAACCTAAGAAAATGTGAATACAGTATATATTTTGGTCCATAATAATGCATCAATATTGGTTCATTAATTGTGAGAAATGTACTACATTAAGGGGAGATTTGAAAAACAGAGAAAACTTGGGTCGAGTGAGGTGGATAGGAACTCTCAGTACTATCTTTGCAACTTGCAAATCTAAAACTCTTCTAAATTAAGTTCATTTTAAGCTACAGATAATGAAGATAAGAATAGCATTTTTTTTAAAAATGAGGCAAGAGAGATATTTTCAGGTAAATACAAGCAAAGAGAACTTATCACCAGCAGACTCACTCGACAAGAATTTGTAAAGAAATTTCTTTCTACTCAAGAAAACAGAGCCAAGGGGAAATTCTGCTCTCTAGCCCTGGAGAACAAGTCCTAGAAATGATAAATTATATAGATGCAAACAAGGGACTACTGTGCTTTCTTTTCTTACATTTTTTTCATGGGCCCCAATAAAATCAAACAATGAATATATGTAAGAGCAAAATTCCTATCACTAGTAGACACAGGATGAGAAGGATACAGATGGGATAATCTCATTGTAAAGACCTAACATGGCCCATGGAGGATGTCACATAATTCAAGGTAACAGCAGGCACTGGTGACCTCAGGTGCTGTATTCGAAGCCCTAGAGCAACCACAAAAGAGCTATTAAAAGAGGGCCGTCCAAAAATCCCACAGGTGTTGGGGGGGTACAGAATCCAAGCAAAGAACAGAATAATAACAGCAACAGAAACTTGATTTACATATACAAAGACAATAAAAATTGATTTGCCTGGAAAGGAGGAAGAAAGGAACAACGAAGAGCAGAAAGACCAGAGGCAAAACAGATTTAAACTCAGCTATGCAAGGACAGCTGCCCTGTGGTTTCTCTGGGTTCTGGGACCCCTCGAATGCTAAAATCTACACACAGTGGTGCCTTGCACAGAACCCACACTTACCTTCCTGCATACTTCAGGCATCTCTTTATTTTAACACAAACTACAATGTAAATTCTATGTAAATCATTGCTGTACTGTGTGGTTTGGGGAATAATTGGTTGAATCCATGGATGTGGGAATGATGGATGCAGAGGGCCAATTTTTCTTGTACTTATATCAAATCTAAGGTGAGCAAACACCATCATTAAAAGGCAGGCACTTGGGGCCGGTGCCATGGCACAGAAGGTTAATCCTCTGCCTGTGGGGCCGCCGGCATCCCATATGGGTGCCGGGTTCTAGTCCTGGTTGCTCCTCTTCCAATCCAGCTCTCTGTTGTGGCCTGGGAAAGCAGTGGAAGATGGCCCAAGTCCTTTGGCTCCTGCACCCTCATGGGAGACCAGGAAGAAGCACCTGGCTCCTGGCTTTGGCTCGGCACAGCTCCGGCTGTCGCGGCCATTTGGTGAGTGAACCACCAGAAGGAAACCTTTCTCTCTGTCTCTACCTCTCACTGTCTATGGCTCTACCTGTCAAATAAATAAATAAAATCTTTAAAAAAATAAAAAGGCAGGCACTGTCAGACGAGCCACCAAAACAAGACACACCTATATGCTCCTGGTAATGGATGCTGCTCTGAGATAAAGTCACAGACAGGCTGAACATTCAAGAAGCAAAATGATCTCCCATGCAAACATTCATTCCCCCCACCCAGCGAACCCAATCACTATTATCACCCATTCTCATCCACTTCCAGATCTGTCTGTCTTTCATAAAGAACCCTGGAAAGCTAACTTTCTCAAGTTCAAATGCTAATTTTTCCAAACCTCCCTTGCAGCTTGGGGTGATCACATTGCCTAGTTGCAGGATGCAAGACAGGAACAGAGATGTCCTGGGACTGCATCAGCTTTCTTAACAAACGGGATGTATGTAGCTACAACCATCCTCTATATCCAGTACCTCTATTTTGAATGCAAATGTGATACATATAGCGCTACTTCATAGTAGCTGCCTGTGACACAAGGATAAAGCCCAAGAGATTGGCAGAGTTAATGGCTAAAGGATATCACTAAGGTGTTTAATAAATACTCCATACTTCTTATTGTATGAGAAAACTATACCGCATTTTGCTTATGCAATGTTAGACAGGCATTTTGTGTTTTGCTTTAAAAAAGAAATCAAGTCAAGGAGAGCGTGTTGTGCCACAGGGTGTTACGTCTCAGCTTGGGATGCCGATCCCCAATATCAGAGTGCTGGTTCAAATCCCAGTACCTCTGCTTCTGATCCAACTTCCTGCTAATGCACCCCGGAAGGCAGCAGTGTTGGTTCAAGTGCCTGAGGCCCTGCCACCCACGTGGGAGACCCAGATGGAGTTCCAGGCTCCTGCTTTTGGCCTGGCCCAACCCTGGCTATTGCAGAATGAATCAGCAGAGAGAAAAATCTCCCTCTCCCTCTCTCTGCAAATAAAGTGTCTCACACTACAGAGGGATTTCTCTGCCTCCCTGGAGGCAGTGTTGGGTCACAGCTGAAGAGGATGGCAGGTGAGAGGGTGCGATACATGAGCACAATTTGCAGGGGTCCCTACCCCGGCTGCTGCCTCTGTATCCTCCCCCTCTTCTGCTTATTCTCTCAATTACACCACCCTCATCCTACCCACAAGCACTGCGGAATTGTAAATTGGGAAAGTAAAATCTATTACTTCTCAACGTCCCAGAGCAGGCTATTTGTCACCTAATTGTTAAATATAAAAGAGGTCTGCAAAGCACTCTAAAGAGTCGAGATGTCACCCATGCTGGAAGTAGTGCTCTCTACTGTGTCCAAATAAATAATTTAAAATATTTATTTAAGAAGGAAAAGACTTCTGTTCTAGCCTACATTAACTCTTTCTTCTCCGAATGCAACATGAATTGAGTATTTACTTTATTCCAGAACACTAGGGACACAAACGAGAAATAACAACTTGTTTTCCCTTTCAGATACTTTAGAACGTTTTAAAGTTTTTTGTCTTCCATTTTTCTCTTCAGGCACTTCACGATCACGGTGCTTTAATCCCGTAGTATTATACCTTCTCTGTCCAGAGGTGCTTCCCCCTTACTGAACCAATAAAGGAAAGAACAGAAATGCATGCGTATTTCTGCCTCTAATGATTAACCACATAATACATGCTCAATTAATGTTAGTTAAACACTAATACGCTTTGAATAATTCTTATATCTTCAAGGATGGGATCAACTGAATCATCAAAAAGCTATCATGTCATTCATTTTCCTTCAGGGTAAACAGCGATGTCAAACATGATTTATTTAGCAGAGTAACAGTTGTAAAAGTGAGAAGGCAATTCTTAATTCCCACCTCTGCAAGGAAAACAGGAGCATGAACAAGACATAGCAAAGACTGAGCAGGGTAAAATGTTCCCAAAGACAGAGTTAACTCGAGATACAGAAAACAATTTACAAATAAGTAAAATCAGTTCCCTCAGAGATACTTGAAAGAATATTATATCCATAAAATAAGGATGCATTCTCAAGAAGAAAGAGAAGATGCTTTTAGAACATAAAACATAATTTTTTTTTAAAAAAAGAAACCAATAAAGAGCTGGCTACCCGAATGGAAAGGGCTGACGCACGAATTAGTAAAGGTTGCAAAAGAGTAAGAGATTGAAATCAGGAGAAAAGCTAAAAGCCACTGTAGACAGTTCAAGCAAAAATCTAATATCCATCTAATGATAATTCCAGGAGCAGAGAAAGAAATGCATTAACTGGAAACCCAAAAGCAAAGTTTCCAGATAATTAAGACATTGAGCATCTCATGAAGATATTCTTCATTCATTGATTCCAGCATTCAAGCATTTAATAGATACATATTTATTGAGTGTCTTTTATATGCAACCTGCTGTGCTTGGTGCTGCCTGGGCAACAGGAAGTGAAAGCAGACACAGGGGCTGCAGGTGTGCTGCAGCAGGTTAAACCACCATGTGTAACGCCAGCATACTACATCGAGTAGTGTGGGTCAAGTCCTGGCTGCTCTGCTTCCAATCCAGCTCCCTGCTAATGCACCTGGGAAAGCAGCAGAAGATGGCCCAAGTGCCTAGGCCCCTGCACCCATGTGGGGGACCTGGAAGAAGCTCCTGGCTCCTGACCAGCCTGCCCTGATTCAGCCTCCTGTACCAGGGCCATTGTGATCATTCAGGGAGTGAACCAATAGACGGAAGATTCTCTCTCTCTCTCTCTCTCTCTCTCTCTCTGTAACTCTGCCTTTCAAAGTAAAATAAATCTTCAACAAAAGAGGTTCATCAGACCATTCTCTATATATTTGCATTTGGTTGAAATACTTCTTTTTTTAAAAAAAGATTTATTTATTTATTTGAAAGTCAGAGTTACATAGAAGGAGAGGCAGAGAGAGAGAGAGAGGTCTTCCATTCTCTGGTTCACTCCCCAAATGGCTGCAATGGCTAGTGCTGCGCTGATCCAAAGCCAGAAGCTAGGAGCTTCCTCCAAGTCTCCCACAGGGATGCAGGGGCCCAAGTACTTGGGCCATCTTTCACTGCTTTCCCAGGCCATAGCAGAGAGCTGGATCGGAAGTGGAGCAGCCGGGACTCAAACTGGTGCCCATATGGGATGCAGTACTGTAGGCAACAGCTTTACCTGCTATGCACAGCACCGGCCCTGAAATACTTCTATAATAAAAAAGAAAATAATTATAAATAAAATTAATTTCATTTAAAATAATGAAATAACGACATTTTCTGAAATATAAGCATTGATAGAATTTGCCAACCAAATGCTCAATCTGTCAGAAGAAAATAAATTAAGGGAAATTCTAGTAAAACAGAAATTTAAAAAAGGAGGGGACAAGAAAGGGAGTGGAAGACAGGAAGGAACAAGGCAAAACAATATCAAAGAAATCAGTAAAAATAAAGGAAAATCTAAGTATCTATTCATACTATGGCTGTGAAATGCAGTCAATCTTTTAAAAGTTTTATTTATTTGAAAATCAGAGTTCAGAGACAGAGATATATTCCATCTGCTGGTTCACTCCCCAAATGGTTGCAACAGCCAGAGCCGAGCCAGGCAGAAACCAGGAGCCCCGAACGCCATCCAGGTCTCCCACGTGAGTGCAGGGCTCCAAGGATTCGGCCATTTCCTGCTGGTCGTTAGCAGGAAGCTGGGTCTGAAGTGGAACACTTGCACAGTGCTCACATGGGATGCCAGCACTGCAGGCAGCAGCTCAACCTGCTGTGCCTCGACACTGCCCCCATTAAATCATGTTTTTCAAACACCAGCAAATGTGTGTGTGTGTATGTAGATGTACATATGTATATGTGTTTGAGGTATGTGTACATATGTATATGTGTGCATGTACATATGTATATTGTGGGGTATGTATGTGTACTATGTGTATATATGTACATATGTATGTGGGGTGGGTGTGTATATGTACATGTGTACGTGTGCATGTGTATGTGTGTATATGTACGTGTGTGTGTGTATGATGGTTTAAACAGGATCTGGCTCCCCAAACTCATGCAGACATTTTAACCTCAAAGCGTTCTGTGAACCATGAATGAATTAATGTGTTTTTTTTTGTTTTTGTTTTGTTTTGTTTTGTTTTTTGACAGGCAGAGTGGATAGTGAGAGAGAGAGACAGAGAGAAAGGTCTTCCTTTGCCGTTGGTTCACCCTCCAATGGCCGCCGCGGCCAGCGCACCGCGCTGATCCGATGGCAGGAGCCAGGTGCTTCTCCTGGTCTCCCCTGGGGTGCAGGGCCCAAGCACTTGGGCCATCCTCCACTGCACTCCTGGGCCACAGCAGAGAGCTGGCCTGGAAGAGGGGCAACCGGGACAGAATCCGGCACCCCGACCAGGACTAGAACCCGATGTGCCGGCGCCACAGGGCGGAGGATTAGCCTAGTGAGCCGCGGCGCCGGCTGAATTAATGTTAGTGACTGGTAGACTGGGGTGCAGGCTTGATCCAAGAATGGAGTCTGAAGGTGGAGGTTTGGGAAAGCGGTTGGATGCATTAGATTGCTTGGGTGGAGCCCAGGAAGGAACCACGATGGCTTTCTAGAGACCGCACGGAGGGGAGAGGAAGGGTGGGCTCCCCGTGTCTCTGTTTCCCAGCTCACCATGCACTTGTCCCTCCACCATCCCCCACTTCATCAGATGCCAGCACCAATGGAACCACCCAATCTTGGGCTGCAAACCTCCCAACTGTGAGTCTAAATACACCTACTCTTCCCTTCCAAGGAGCTTCTCTCAGGGATTTTAGTAAAAGTGGCAAAACATCACTAACATTTGTTCATAGTCTACAAACCAACGGCAGAAAATAAAAGATTCAACAGAAATCAACTCTATACATGTTATCAGTAAGGAATCGGGACTAGAAATCTTAGATAACAGACAATACAAAGCATAAAGAAGCATCAAGGGATAAAAAGGAAGACAAACGCCAAGGTAAAGCTGTTCCAGCACCCCCACTTCCAGTGCAGCTCCAGGGTGATGGAGCTGGGAGAGCAGCATGGCTTGTGCTGTCGTGCTGCCCACGTAAGACGCCCTGGACGTCCCACGCCATCGCAGCCACTTGGGGAGTGAACCAGGGAATGGAAGACCTCTATCTATCTATCTATCTATCTATCTATCTACCTATCTTATCTATCTATCTATCTTTCCCTCTCTCTCTGTCACTGTGCCTTTCAAATACATAAATAAATAAAAATCTTTTTAAAAATACAATAGAGGGGCCGGCGCCGTGGCTCAATAAGCTAATCCTCCGCCTTGCGGCGACAGCACAGCGAGTTCTAGTCCCAGTCGGGGTGCCGGATTCTGTCCCGGTTGCCCCTCTTCCAGGCCAGCTCTCTGCTGTGGCCCGGGAGTGCAGTGGAGGATGGCCCAAGTGCTTGGGCCCTGCACCCCATGGGAGACCAGGAGAAGCACCTGGCTCCTGCCTTCGGATCAGCGCGGTGCGCCGGCCGCGGCGGCCAATGGAGGGTGAACCAACGGCAAAAGGAAGACCCTTCTCTCTGTCTCTCTCTCTCTCACTGTCCACTCTGCCTGTCAAAAATTAAAAAAAAAAAAAATACAATAGAGAGGAATTTAAAACAAAATTCACAGAAATAAGAGTGTGAAAAAGCCATGAGTACGTCAAAGATATAATTCACTAGAATTTTTTAAAATATGAGGCAAAAATGCACACGATATGGAAAGTATACATAAGAAAATGCAGAAGCACAGATAGAGAGCCAAACAAATATAAATGTTTCTTGAAAACACCTGTAAAGCATTTAGAAAAAGCAGTCACCAGGCTACAAAGAAAAGCTCAATAAACCTCTAAATGTAGACATCACCAAGGGGCTTCTCTTCAATTCAAAATTCTATGTTAATAAGTAAGTAGTTAGGGCTGGCACTGTGGTGTAGTGGGTAAAGCCACAGCTTGCAATGCCAGCATCCCATATGGACACCAGTTTGAATCTCAGCTGCTCCACTTCTGATCCAGCTTCCTGCTAATGTACCTGGGAAAGCAGTGGAAGATGGTCCAAGTGCTTGGGCCCCTGCACTTGCGTGGAAGAACTGGGTGAAGCTCCTGGCTCCTGGCTCCAGGCCTTGCCTGGCCTAGCCCTGAATGTTGTGGAGCTTTGGAGAATGAACCAGCAGCAGATGGAAGGTCTCTCTCTCTCTCTTTCTCTCTCTCTCTCTTTCACTCTGCCTTTCAAATAAATAAAATAAATATTAAAAAAGTAAGCAATGGCCCAAACAATATCCATGTGAAATATTTTAAATGAAAACATAAAAATCATCCTAAATAATTTTTGTGTGAACAGGAAATTCTAGCTGAAATTACAGCCATTTAGAAAATTTTAGAAATCTGCTAAACTTTGATATCTAGAACTGGCCCAGAGGGGGGGAAAATCCATTTGCAAGAAAACAGAATGAACAAAACTAAGTTAAAGCCCACATAATAGCGGACAGAATTAACACAAACATCAGGAGAAACTAATCAAACACAAAAATGTAGGCCTGATAATAACACCCAAACCTAGTTGATTGAAGAGCCCAACAGACAGAATTATTAAAAAGCTGGTCTTATTTAAAGAAGAAAAAACTCCACAAACTCGCCCAGCCTCAGGAATGGCTAAGGAAGAGTAGCACGAACTACCATGAGAACCTAATGTTAAGTTTAAAAACACAGTGTTCAGCTCTATAACAATATGTTTGAGAAATCAGATGAAACAGACGAAACAATTGGTAAAGGATATAATGAAAATCAGAGTATTTGTAAAAACAAGTCACTGAACAGTTGCAGAATTTCCTCAATATTTTCCATGCCCAGATCATCTGGTAATCAAGTTCAATCAAAAATTAAATAATACAGATTTTCTTTGTGATTAGAGTTCTTCCTAAAGCTTATAGAAATGCATATTCTGTTAAAGTTATATATTTCAAATATTTTTGCATCAAAATAAATTCATCCTTTAACACTATTTTTCATGAACTTTTTGATGTACCCTTGTATTTAAACCACTTTAAATCATAAGATTTTTTTTCAGTCATTCTTAGAGTCTAAATGGTAAAATGTGCCTTGTATAATACAACAGAAGTGCCAGGACACCATGTTTGATTTCTCACACCAAAACTAAACAGGAATGTCAGGGAAAATCAAAGTTCTAAGCCAATAGCCTTTGTAAATTTTGATGCAAAAAAATCTCAATAAGAAGGTAGCAAACAAGCCCTCTGTAAAATAATACAAAAGAGCATCAAGGCCAAGGTGAATTTGTTTCAGGAATATAGGGAAAGTTCAACAGTAGAAAATCAAAATATGTTATATAATTCACAACAGTATAAAAGGGAAAGACAGATGATCACTTCCTTAAGTGCAAAAAAAGAAGTCAATTTTTAAAAATTAATTTTAAAAACCGTAATGTTTAGTAACCATAAAAGTTAATAAGTTCTTTTTCATAACCTGCAAAGGTTAACATAATGACGGACATCCCTATAAGGAGTGCCTGTTACTACAACAATTGTTTTTTTTAAAGAGGTCATAGGCAAAGTACTAAGAAAAAATGACAGACATAAATATTGAAATAGGAAAGGTGAAACTGTCATCCTTTGTAGATGTGACAGTTGACTTAAAAAATGCAAGGCAGGTCAGCACCACAGCTCACTTGGCTAATCCTCCGCCTGCGGCGCCAGCACCCAGGTTCTAGTCCCGGCTGGGGCGCCGGTTCTGTCCCGGTTGCTCCTCTTCCAGTCCAGCTCTCTGCTGTGGCCCGGGAAGGCAGTGGAGGATGGCCCAAGTACTTGGGCCCTGCACCCTCATGGGAAATCAGGAGAAGCACCTGGCTCCTGGCTTCGGATTGGCACAGCACGCCAGCCGTAGCGGCCATTTCAGAGGTGAACCAATGGAAGGAAGACCTTTCTCTCTGCCTCTCTCTCTCACTGTCTAACTCAGCCTGTCCAAAAAAACAAAAACGAAAACAAACAAAAAAAAATGCAAGGCAATCAACTGAAAAACTATCAAAAGTAGGAAGAAAATTCCATAAAATGACCAGATAGAAGAAAAACTCAAAAATCAATAGCTTTCCTACACACTGGCAAAATCCAATGAAAAATAGCTCCATTTATTTAATAAGAAAAGTGATAAAATGCTTTGTAATAAACACACGAGAAGTATCAGAAAAACACTATGAAAATTTTGCTAAAGGGGAGAAGGAAAGGAAGGTAACTGCAAAGATAGATTATTGGGTAAGAAAACTCAGGATGCTTAAAATGTCAACTCTCCCCAAATTAGGCCAGGAGTTGCATTTGACTCCTGAGCTTGTTTTTCTTTAATGGAACTTGGGAAGGCTAATTCTCAAACTCAAATGACAAAGTGAATGCATGAGAACGATCAGTGGTATTTTATGAAAATATCTGATGAAAGGAGTTTTGCACTTCCAGACATCAGATTTTAAAAAAAACAGTATGCAGGGGCCGGTGCTGTGGTGCAGTGGGTTAAAGCCCTTGCCTGAAGCGTTGGCATCCCACGTGGGTGCCAGTTCTAGTCCCAACTGCTCCTCTTCCGATCCAGCTCTCTGCTGTGGCCTGGGAAAGCAGTGGAAGATGGCCCAAGTCTTTGGGCCCCTGAACCCACATGGGAGACCTTGAAAAAGCTCCTGGCTCTTGGCTTTCGATCAGTGCAGCTCCGGCCATTGGGGCCATTTGGGAAATGAGCCAGCAGATGGAAGACCTCTTTCTCTCTCTCTCTCTGTCTCTACCTTTCTCTGTAACTCTGTCTTTCAAATAAATAAAATAAATCTTAAAAAAAAAAAAGAATGCAGTGATACCAAAGCCCACACTAAAAATACACTAAAAAGCTATTTCCCTACATTATTTATAGAAAATAAATTCATTTCCAGATTCATTTTAATTTTTTTTTTTTTTTTTTTTTTTTTGACAGGCAGAGTGGACAGTGAGAGAGAGACAGAGAGAAAGGTCTTCCTTTGCCGTTGGTTCACCCTCCAATGGCCGCCGCGGCCGGCGCGCTGCGGCCGGCGCACCACACTGATCCGATGGCAGGAGCCAGGAGCCAGGTGCTTTTCCTGGTCTCCCATGGGGTGCAGGGCCCAAGCACCTGGGCCATCCTCCACTGCACTCCCTGGCCACAGCAGAGGGCTGGCCTGGAAGAGGGGCAACCGGGACAGAATCCGGCGCCCCGACCGGGACTAGAACCCGGTGTGCCGGCGCCGCTAGGCGGAGGATTAGCCTAGTGAGCCGCGGCGCCGGCCCTCCAGATTCATTTTAAAGTTTGTTTTTTTCTCCAATATTTATATTGATGGAAAAATAGGACAGTCTGTTTTGTATATTTGCACAAATGAAGATGTTCCTAAATAGAACACGGAAACTCAACCCCAATAAAGGACACGATGAACAAATCTGACTTGATAAGAATTTAAAACTGGGGTGCCTTAAGATCCGGGGGAGTGGGTGTTTGGTGCAGTGGTGAAGATGTTGCTTGGAAAGCCTGCATCCCACATCAGAGTGTCTACACTGAAGTCCAGCTCCATTTCTGAGACCAGCATTCCAGCTGATGCACACCCTGGGATGTGGCAGAGGATGGCTCAAGTACTTGGGTCCCTGCCATCCACGTGGGAGACCCAGACTGAGTTCTGAGCTCCTGGCTTCAGCCTCACCCAGCCTCAACTGTTGTAGGCATTTGAGGGAGTAAACCAGAG
This sequence comes from Oryctolagus cuniculus, assembly GCF_051225735.1. NCBI lineage: Eukaryota > Metazoa > Chordata > Mammalia > Lagomorpha > Leporidae > Oryctolagus > Oryctolagus cuniculus. The sequence continues at coordinate 55,399,007 of NC_142883.1, read as the reverse complement.
GATGGAAGATCTCTGACTCTGTCTTTCAAATAAATGAAAATAAATAAAATTACTTTTTATAAAGAAGTTCATAAAAGAATGGAATTTTTTAAAAAGTTTATTTCAGTGGGAAAATATTTTGAAAATCATGCATACTTTTTTCATGAAATATATATTTATGAACTTTTCAAAGACTTTTCCTATACCTGGATTTCAAAAATTTTTGCACCAAAGTAAACTTATTTGTCAATTATTCCTCTTTTGCACAAACTCTCTGATATCATATTTGATAGCATCCCAAAGATAACTGATCAAAAAGGAAAAATGAACAATCTGTCATTTGGGGCCATAGACTGTCTGTTACAGCTGAGCATGGAGTTCAGCTTGAGGGACGCCACCTGGATTGTTCACCAGGATTATGGCGGCACACAGTCTTTCCACTGGCTCTCAGATTCCTCTCTTATCTCTTCCATCATCTACTCTGTGCACAGCAGCAAGAGAGACTTGTTGGTTTTATCCTCAATAGGATCACATCCATTCTCAAAACACTTGTGGCCGGCACCACGGCTCACTAGGCTAATCCTCCGCCTAGCAGCGCCGGCACACCGGGTTCTAGTCCCGGTCGGGGCGCCGGATCCTGTCCCGGTTGCCCCTCTTCCAGGCCAGCTCTCTGCTGTGGCCAGGGAGTGCAGTGGAGGATGGCCCAGGTGCTTGGGCCCTGCACCCCATGGGAGACCAGAAGCACCTGGCTCCTGGCTTCGGATCAGCACGGTGCGCCGGCCGCAGCGCGCCGGCCGCGGCGGCCATTGGAGGGTGAACCAGCGGCAAAGGAAGACCTTTCTCTCTGTCTCTCTCTCTCACTGTCCACTCTGCCTGTCAAAAAAATAAAAATAAAAAAATAAAAACAAAAAACACTTGTGGAGCTGACCAGTCCCCATGGTCCATGTGATCCTACCAGGCCTGGTCCTCTGGTCCCACTTTGTCTTACATGGCCCCTCTCCTCCACTGGCATCACCATGCTCTGGTCTTCCCAAATCTTGCTGAATTCTTAAGAAATCTGCAGAGGTCAATACTGCTGCTTGGAAAGTTTTCCAACACCATTCAAATCCCCAGCTCACAGCTCACACTGACTGCCTGGCTGGTCCTCCATACCCAGTTAAACGCCACTTCCCAGAGAAGCCTTCCCCAAATACAAGTATGTCCCTTTTATTTCCTTGCTAAGCTCCAGGACTGCAAGTTCACTTCCAGCTTGAAATAATTCTATCTGACTGAGTACTTGTTTCTAATTGTCTTGTTCCCTGACATTGTAAACTTTACTAGGGCAGAGAACATTATCTGTCTTGTTCGTCTTTGTAACCCTAACAGCTAGAAGCAAGCACAGTATGTAGAAAAGTGCTTAACTAAAGTGTTATTGAATTTATAGAAAGCAAGGAACAAGCCAGTGCTGTGGCTCAGCAGGTTAAAGCCAAGGCCTGCAGCGTCAGCATCCCATACAGGCGCCGGTTCAAGTCTCCAACTTCAGATCCAGCTCCTGCTAACACGCCTAGGAAAGCAGCAGAGGATGGCCCAAGTGCTTGGGCCCCTGCACACACGTGGGAGACCCAGAGGAACTTCCTGGCTCCTGGCTTCAGTCTGGCCCGGCACCGGCCATTGCAACCACTTGGGGAGTGAAACAGTAGATGGAAGATCTCTCTCTCTCTCTCTCTCTCTCTCCCCCCTCTGTCTCTCCTTCTCTCTTTCTGTAATTCTGCTTCTCAAATAAATAAATCTTTTTTAAAAAAAAATGGGGAACAAATAATATGAATAAACTTTTCACTTAAGAAATATCAGTGATATTAAACTCATGAACAGAAATGCAGACTAAACTACAATGAAGCACATTTCTTTACTCTTACAAAGTGGAAAAAATGGATTTTGAGTAGTCAAGGTTATTAAAGGTACAGAGAGATGTGCAGTATGGTACCCCGCATGAGGCTATACAAACCCCATAATTATGGAGGCAATGCGAATTTTCCCAGAGTGCTGGAATGGACTTGAACTGGTTTGTACCAGCTCACAAGAATCCATAGTTCACCTGGGATAGCAGCAGAAAATGGCCCAAGTGCTTGGACCCCTGCACCCCCATGGGAGACCCAGAAGAAGCTCCTGGCTCCTGGCTTCGGATCGGCACAGCTCCAGCCATTGCAGCCAATCGGGGAGTGAACCATCAGATGGAAGACATCTCTCTCTCTCTCTCTCTCTGTGTGTGTGTGTGTGTGTGTGTGTGTGCCTCTCTTCTCTCTGTGTAACTCTGACTTTCAAATAAGTACATAAATAAAAATCTTAAAAAAAAAAAAAAAAGAAGAATCCATAGTTGACTACTCAGAAGTTTTCTGATAATAGTAGCTTGAAACTGCCCACCATGGCAGTATTTACAGCACAAAAACTGGCAACTGCTATGAATCTGACAGTTGTTTTCGTTTGTTTGGCTGTCACATTATAACCACACCTATGTCTTTATTTATAAATAGAAAAAAAAATGGGGATAATTTTGGCCCTGTGGTCCTGAACAAATCATTGCATGAGAAAAATAAAAATTTAAACATGCACACAAATCGATACCCCAATGCTTGTTAGTGGCAGAATGATTTCCTAAGTTTATCACAGTATAAAATAGCCATCAAAAATCATAAGGTAGGTGTATAGACATTGCCAAAGGATACTATGGAACAAATGGAGAATCGGGAGGGCATCGGTGGCCACCGCATTTGAATGAAGCTGTGTGCACTCACACCACTTCGTACGTGTTTGCACAGGTCTGTGTGCCGAACAGCTGCAAACGGTCACCCCTCAGGACTGCCATCCAGATGGGAAAGGAGGGGCATGGATTTTGCTTTCTAACCTCTTCATTTATAAATGGTGTACATTCTCGAAGCAACAGCAGATAATTATGGCCTGCAAACTATAATGTCAAATAACTCTTGGATTAAAGAGGTCATCAAATTACAATGACACACTAACTCATGGCAAAAAATTATGGAATGCGACAAAAGCCATAAGAGGAAGAAAATTCAGAGCCGGGGCTGTGGCACAGTGGGTTAGGCCTCCACCTGTAGTGCCAGCATCCCATATGGGTGCCAGTTCGCATCCCGGCTGTTCCCCTTCCAATCCAGCTCCCTGCTAATGGCCTGGGTGTTAGGAAAAGAGTTGTAGATTGGTGCCTCCTCGCACGGGGCACCATAAATGTTAGGAAAAGAGGCGCAGAATAGCGAGGACGCCATGCATGAATTCACAGCCAGACTGCAGTTATTCAGAGAAAATAAATTTGCAGAGGTGGGTGAGCAACTGCCGGCATACACAAGATGGAATACGTGGTAGAAGGCCCCGACTCCCAGGGGCTGGCCCTTTTTATATTTTAGGAGGGCTAGAAATGGGGGTAGGGGTAGGGGGCAGCAGACAGAGGGGAATTCCTGGCACTGGTCTTTCTAGTGTTTGATCAACTGGTCTTTCAGGTGACCTTGGGGAATGGGGGATGAAGCCAATAGGGTGTGAGACCCAACTGAGATTCAAGGACAAGGAATAAATCCCAATGTTTATCTATCTCTTGGGCAATGATCAAGAATGGCTGAGGCTTATGTCTTTGTTCCATCACTGGGAAAGCAGTGGAAGATGGCCCAACTTCTTGGTCCCCTGCACCCACATAGGAGGCCAAGAAGAGGTTTCTGGTTCCTGGCTTCAGATCGGCACAGCTCCAGCCATTGCAGCCATTTGGGGAGTGAACAAGTGGATGAGTGATCTCCCTCTCTCTGTCTACAACTCTGCCTCTCAAATAAATAAATAAATCTTTAAAAAAAATTTGTAGCTTTATATAATCTCAATGACTAAACACAAAGCATGATAATAAAGTAACTAAGCTCTCAATTCAATGTGTTAGAAAATAAAATTCGGGGAAATCAATGGAAAGGGATAAGTGGATGAAAGAAGCAATTAATGCATTTAGAAATCATGAAAAAGATAAGTAAAAAAACAAGTCCTAAATGTAGTTCTATGGACACAAAATCAGTAAAACTAACTTCTGGCACATTCCATCAATAGAAGAAAAAATAAACCTATCTATCCATCCATCATCCATCTTTAACAATGAAAAATAATTTATAACAAAAATGTGGAGATGAAAATTCATGAAAGAAATGATACTTGAAAATGCCAAAACAGTGTGCTATTAAAGTATAACTTAAACCAAAAAGGAAAAAAGCAATAGAAACAGGCTATTATGAAAGAATTTTCCAAATGTGTCCCTCAAAAAGAAGTCTGGAGACTTCCTGGAATGCCCATATGTACATTATGAAAATCATTCTCAAAGCAGAAGTGAGGTAAGCATCCCAATTCGTTTGACCAGTGCTGGACTAAAAATCCATCCCAACACAGCACATCTTACGGGCAAACTCATGACCTTAAGACCTGACCCTCTCACACACCCAGCAGGAAAATCTCAAGTCGAATCCTTTAAGAGTAAGAAACATTGCCAAGAAAGCATTGGTGCAGTCGCCTGTCCGCACGGCAGCCAATGTGGGCACTTTGAAAGCATGAATTCTACCGGGGCCCTGCCCTACTCTTTACTCCCTCCCAAAAGCTCCCCCTTGCACGTGAGATGAAGTCCAGAGCTTTGCCCTGTCCAACAAAGCCCTTCATGACGGGGTCCAGCGCCCCATGTTTCTTCTATTCCAGGCATTTAGGACTCCTTGATGTTCCCCCAAACACGCAGCTGCAGTCCAGTCTTGGGGCTTTTTCATTCTCTGTCTTGGATTACCCTATCTAAGTACAGTGTGGTCATCCTACACCCCCTTATCTGCATTCCTTTCCCTTATAAAGTCTGCCTTTCTGTGCAGGTGTAATATGCACGTGGTTATCTTCTCACTGTCCACCCCTTGAGTCAAGAACAGTGCTGTGACCAAGGCACAGGTTCCGTTTTGCTCACTCCCGTAGCCTTATCCTTCAAACAGTGCCTTTATGTGGCCTGACATTATGAATTCTATTATTCATTCACCTCCCCAAGTCAGCCTAAGCGTCACAAAGACACAGACTTTCTCTATGAGGCATACAGGAAACACTGCTAGCTGTCCATCACAAGGCACCTCCCCCATCTTTCACAGCAGGACAACTGCAGCCCAACAGGTGGCCAGGCCCCAGCCTGCCTGGCCGTCACGTGTGACAATGTGCCTACGATCTCACTCAGGGACGGTGGATCAAAGGACTGTGCACCAGTTCTGGGATGAAGCCTGAAAAGATGGCGGCCCTGCCTCCTCCGTATCCTCTTCTTACCAAGTTGTTACAACTGACATAGGAGTCTAACTTTGGCCATGGACATGTGGATAAAGCGTCCATGCATCTCACTGAGAGAGTGAATAAGTCCCTCTTCCTGATTTGCAACTAGGGAAAGGAAACCCGAAACCAAGACAAACCACAAGAATCCCTCTGCACAGAAAGAATCTTGGAAACCAAGCACTGTTTCTCATCTTCAGTTGGGATGTCCTCCCACAAAACCGCTGCGGGGCCAATGCTTGCATGGGGCACATCTATCCACTTGATTAAATGAAGAGCTGAAGGGATTGACAAAGTGCTCTGTGAATTATTGATGATGCTTTCTAGCGTGGCCACTTAACAGAATCCAGTTATCACTCACATGAGGGAAAAAAAAAAATCAAACATTAGAAGCTAAAGTGTCAAGGCACGAGGAAGTGAGAGCCAAACAGAAACAGAAAATGAAGCAAAGTAGGGAATGACCCCACGCAGGCACGGGGATATCTTCCCGCACTCAAAAGAAGGAACACAGCAGACAGGGCACCCATACAGTGGGCCCCAGGCAGAACGGATACAGGGTCAGCCCGAGAAACAGTCAAACCAGTCCACGGAGGCTATTAGAGACATCAAGCAGTGATCAGACCCAGACAGTATCTTATTTTCCCTAAAGTTCGAAGATCGGTTCTGTACAAGCTCTGCCATCCAACATGCGAGTGGCAGCCACAACTTAGTTCAGTGGTCAAGGCGCTTGCACCCCATACGGATGGACCCAGGCCTGAGTTCCAGCTCTGCTTCCCGACTCCAGCTTCCTGCTAATGCTAACTCTGGGAGACACCAGGGATGGCTGAAGCAACGGGGGTCTCTGCTACCCATGTGGGAGACCTGGATTGAGTTCCCAGATCCAAGAGTGAACCAGCAGATGCTAGATCGTAGAGTTCTCCATCTCTCCCTCTCTCTACCTCTCAAATAAATAAACAAATAAATAAGCAAATAAATAGGGGTCCATTTTGTAGCCCAGTGGGTTAAGCTACCTACCACCTGCAACACTGGCATCCCATACCAGAGCACCAGTTTGTATCCTAGCTGCTTTGCTTCCAATCCAGCTCCCTGCTAATGCACCAGGAAAACAGCAGAAGATGGCCCAAGTGCTTGGGCCCCTGCCACCCAAGTGGGAGACCAGGATGGAATTCCAGACTCCAGATGGAAATGCATGCTCTCTCTCTCTCTCGCTCTGCCTTTCAAATAAAATAAATATTAAATAAAATAAATTATTTTTCAAAAGAATGTCCATGTGCATGATTCATGCTCGACCAGCAAGACCACTGTTTGGAAGGTCAGGGTCAGGTGAATGGATGATATTGACAGCCTGCACATTTACTGAGCTCATCTGTCACCGTGCCTTCATGTCCTACTCTACAAGGTTGCCTGCTCTCCCCTTCACATAGCAAAGCATAATCTTTGCAGCTGTTGCCTGCCTCGCTGCCACCAGACCCTGAGAGATGCCCCTGTGGATACTCACCAAACAGAACTCCAGTACTGGCTGCAGCCTGAGCCCTGGGCAAAGATCAGCTGTGAGATCACAGAGTTTCTTTATTAAAGAACAAATCATGCTGGACAAACTTGATTGCTTTTTGGATCAGCTTGTGAAATGAAGGGGTTTGGCGAGCATAGCCAAGCGCAGTATGTGTGGGGAGGTTTATAAGGAGGCATTTAGGACATTAAACTGAGAGGCCTGAAAGGTTGGCTTTAGGTAAAAGGGGAAGACGAGAAAGATTCTGTGATTCCCTTGGATGGATGAGAGAGGAGACAACTCTTGTTTTTGCCATTCCCGGAGAAAGTCAATTTTGCTGCATTTGGGCACATACATGAGGGCATTTCCAAGTGTGTGCAGGGGTGGACATCTGTTCCAGCATTTAGCATGCCATGTGGGATGTCCACAGCTCCTTTCCGAGTACCTGTTTCTAGTCCTGTTAATGCACAACCTGGGAGGTAGCAGGTGATGTCTCAAGCACTTGGGTTCCAGCCACCCACCTGAGAGATCCAGATTGAGTTCCAGGCTCCTGGCTTCAGTCTGGTCCAGCCCTGGTGGCTGAGTGAACCAGTGGATGGCAGTCTTGTGTACCTATGGGGTCTGTCTCTCTCCCTCTTTGAAATAAAGTGAGAATAAATAGATTTTTTTAAAAAAAGTTTTAAAGTTTGTGGAAAATGGAATTAAAAGCAAGATTTATGGTGCTGCAAAAAATCTTTTGGAATCCATACCTAATTTTTTTCATAATATTCTCCATGAACTCTGCATATGAGGTCTGGGTGAAGGGTTGGGCACAGGTAGATGTTTATGTGTTTAGGGAACTGAGGTCCCACTGATGGAACTCAGGCAGATCTATCCCACTGGCTCTATCTTCTGCACCCCGGCATCTCTGCTCTCTGGATGACCATCCTCTGCATGACCACTGTGAAAACACTGGGGGAAGTTCAGAGCAGACTCCTGCATCTGGAATTAGGTTTCACATCTGGAGGTGGGACTAGGATTTCTATGGAACCCCCTGACCCTGCCCTTCCAGGATAAACTCTAGAACCTGGGTGTCTACCCCCAACGCCACCCCCAGGTAGGACTTTGAGAATGACAGCTCAGGCTGTCATTGTATAACTCAAAGGCACCAGAAGAAACTGCCCATTCTCCAGGACTCTCTTCATCTGCTTGTGGATACTACACATTTTACAGTGGCTTTGCCTTAGCCATTCCCATCTGCAAAAGGAGGAACTGGACTCGCCTTTCTAAGGGTCCTTCAGCCCGACCTTTGTTAACAGTCCAGCTAAGCCAATGTCCCCTTACCTCCTTTCTCTGCCAAGCACGTGCCATGGTGTAGAGTTAGATTAAATATTTATGGACCTCCTCAGGCTAAGGCAAATTCACGAAGGCACCCATTCATGCTCTCATGAAGGACACAGCTAGCTGTCTATCACGATCCATTCTCCCCATCTTGCATGGGGGGGAGAACTGCCATCCAACACTGAGACGCAAGACACACGCCATTCTCTTGTTGTTAGGTCGGACCTGAAAGTCGGTGCATCTGCCTTCTCCCTCTTACCTTCCTCTTCCCATCACCTGAAGAACGAATGCTGGAGCACAGCTTTGGCCATGCAGATGCAAACGATGACTTAATGTAGTGAAGTAACATGGAAGGAACCAGGGTCCCCAAAGCTACTTGTCAACCTGGGCATCAGATACCCTACCCATGCCACAATTACCCGGTTGGAGCCACTGCATCTTCTGATCCTTCTTGGAGCAGCTCAATATTTATCTGATACAGAAAGCAGGGTACCAAATGCATGGCATGCTCTTAAAGGTTATTTTGCAAACAGACATGGCATAAAATTTTTCCACTGGGGAGGGGGAGGGGGAGGGTGCCCAAGTTTGGAGAAACCATCTGTTTTCATGCCCTGAACATCAGGAGATAAACCGTTTTCTCCAAAACATTTTTCCAAAAGCCTGCTAAGACTCCTTAGTGCAACAGGAGCATCCAAACCTTCAGCAAAGATCAGCTTAAGAATGGTGTCTGCCCTTCCCACCAAACTCAACAGCTTTTGGGTGGCCTTCAGACAGCCACCGCTGAAAGGAGAAATAGCTGTATTCCAGAGGTTCAGAGAAGCAAAGAACAAAGCAGACTTAAGTACTATGTCTAGGAAAGAATCCTGAATGTGGTTCTCTGAATGTGGGACGGACAGAAAGGAAACAGACCAGAAGCCTGCTAAGCTGCGGGAATGCATTGCCCAAGAAAGATTGGTCCAGACCCGAAAAAGCCTGTGGCTGCTCTATGCTTAAAACAACCATAGCCCTGACCCTGTCCAAGAAGGAAGCCAGAGGTGAAGCGCTCAGCCCTCCAGGGGGAATGGTGGGGTGGTCACCAAGACGGGCTCACGCACAGCCACACAGGACAACCAGGAAGCCCTGGAGGTAGGGGAATGGGAAACCAGGGATGGGCCCTCAAACGCCTCCCAGCAGAACCCGTCAGAGCTGTGCCACTCCTGGAAATCCTCCTATGAACTCCTCCGTCCGCTCCACCACCGTCTGTTACGGGGAAGGTGCTAGGGTGTGGCTGAGGGACAGTGCTGGGAGCGGGCTAAGACCACTCATTTTCCTTTGAAGACCATGAATGAACAGCGTCATCAGATCTCAAGAAAGGAGAGCCACACAAGGTCCAGAATCCTGAACTCTCCGGGACCGCTGAGCTGTGGGTTTGCATTTTTGGGGGCGGGGTGGAGGGCATCCTGTCGGTCAGATGAGGGGTGTGCACAGCTGTCTGGTGTCCGCAGATGCTGGAGACTGCCGGCTTCCCCTTTCCCGTGGCACTGAAATTGGATGGAGCTGGCTGATGGCTGGCCAGCTCCCGTCATCTCAGCCTTCTTACAGCTGGGGCTGTCCTACTTGTTGTAGGCAGTGACCGGCTTATCCTAGGGCCTGGGGGTGAGAGGCGGGTCTGCCTCCTCCAACTCCCTTTCTTGCCCAGAGAGCCAACCTTGGGCCACCCAGAAAATGCTCCAGGCTTAGGGAAAGGGAGAGAGGAAGAGACTTCTCTGTTATTTGGATGGGTTTTAGGATCTCTCCATTACAGCAGTTCAATGTGTCAGCCCTAGGGGCTTCACCAGCCCACTCAGAGCCTACGGAGTGCAGATACTGCGGCCTGGCCTCAGCTTTCCCACCACCACCCCCATGTCAAGGTCTCTTCAGGCCAAGCTGCCTTTTGTCCCCGTTAGTTTTGTTCCACCTCTGCCTGTGCACTGCTTATTGATCTTGGAAATTCATTTACACTCACTGAATCCTGATCTCCTTACCTGTTGAATTTATTGTCAAAGACCCATAAAATAGCAAATTTTACTGAACGCTGACAATGTGCTAAGTGTTTTAAAAAGGCTTGCTTATTCATCACAAACAATAAACTCCCCAACACCACTGATCTTATGAGATCTGCTTTTCACGCGAGACATCTAAAGCACAAAGCTGTTAAGTAATTTGCCCAAGGATACGCCACAGGCAAGTGTTCTGCTTAGCCAGGGATAGGATGTAATCTTTGTGGCTGTGTCTCAAAAGCCCCAGCACCATGGGCCAATGTGGCAGCCAGGTGTGTAGCTAGCAAAGGATTCTTGGAACCTCAAGACTAAACAGCGTGAGCAGTTCTACCAACACAGCAACGTTCCTGCCTCTCTTTGGTCTTCCTTGGCCAACTGGGCAGCCATCAGCAAAGCGAAAAGACAGTGGCCAAGGACAGTGAGGCGCACTTGGCACTGTGCCCTCACCTCCGACCTCGCCAGGCAGAGTGATGGCAACTCTCGGGCTGCAGCCCTGCACTTGAGCCTGAGGTGCCCCTGGGAGGTCCCTGGAGTGATTCTGGCTCTCGTCTCCTCCAGTCTTCCCTCACCATCATCACTAACTCCTAGCCCTAAGGGATGCTGTGTCTCTGCTTCAGCCCTGACTCATGTCTTCCAACGCCTCCCGTACCAGTGTCCCCTACTCACTTCCTCTACAATTGGATCAAAATGTCACTGAAAAAAAACACCCTTCCTCTTGCTGCCCAGCACCCACCTGCAGGGATTTCTCTCTGCCAGCTCTGTCACAGCACCCAATCCTAGCCATCGGCTTCCCATGCATCATTCACTCCAACTTCCTGGAAACCCCAAGGCTGCCAACACAAGAAACACAAGGAACAAGAAGGCCTCAAACCTAGGACATGAGATACCATGTGGTTTTCCACCAGCGCACTCTCTTGCTCTCTCTCTCTCCCTCTCTCCTCATCAAGCGCCCATCTTCTTATTTCTGTGACTTCCTGTTGCCACCTGCCACCTCCCCCATCCAGCTCCAAGCTCTTGCGTCTCTTGGGGACCCTATCCCTAGGGCAGAGCAACGGCTCCACAAGCTGAGTTTGATAGAAATTTGAATTCTTTCCAAAAATTCCAACCACAAGCCATCAAGGCGAGAATATGGACGGGGCTGGGAAACAGAGTTCGTGGCTTCCTCTTACGGGAAAAACTCCCATCAAACGTGTGGCATCTGCATCCCTAACCTTTCCACCCACACAACACTGGCTGGGGCATCCACCAGGACACAGCTCGATTGCACAAGCCTGCGGGGGAAACACAGCAAGTGCGGGAAGTTGCTGGAAGCTGCCTGTGGCTGGAGGAGGCAGGAAGGAGGGCAAGTGAAGGATGCTCCAAAGCAGAGAAAGAATCATCCATGCACAGGGCTACCAGTGGGCAAAAAGCCTCAAAGGAGTGCCCTAAGGGACACGTCGCCCCAGAGTGCAGCCACCACCGAGACTAAAGGCCCTGGCCAAGTCTGGAGGCCCCCAAAGCAGTGGGAAACCAGAAAGACCCACAAAGGTCAATGAGCCATCCACTATTATTGCAATGGGATTTTTACTCATCCGGGGCACGGGATGCCCTGGAGAATGTGTGGGTGATGATGTTGGAGGATGCAGGACACCCAGGTGATAAACAACTCGGCTTCAAGCTCCGCCACACCCCAGCACCCACCACCGCACTGCAAGCCGAGGGGTGAAGGAGACTTCCAACGAGCATCCTGGCTGCAGCACGTGGTCCCGTGAGGGCCTCATGGAGGAGAATCCAGCACCTCCACGGAGGCTCTGACACCCACAGACAGAAGGGCCCACGATCAAGCTCAGGAAGGGCCCCCAGGTGGCTCCGTGGGGGACTTCCTTTGGCTTTGGGGCCTTGCAGAAACCCTTTAAAAAGTGTTTGCCTTGAATGATAGCAAAGGCTGTTTGCTTTCTCATCTGCATGAACATGTTGTGATTTCCTCTTCCCTGCTGCACACGGGGCTCAGCAAAATTACAGCATGTTCCCGAGGAACGGGCAGATGGGGCAAGAGGGTGGAGCCGGATCCCCCTGTTTGCTCCACCGCCCTTCCCCACCGCCCAAACTCTGCAGTCACCAAGGAACATTTCAGGGAGAGCCATGATTCCTGGCCAGCACGCCCCACGGAACCAGAAGCTATAGCTTGCGTCTTCTATAATCATTTCTTCTGAAGCGGTGATGCTTGGATCCACAGCGGCTGAATTACAAGACGCAGTCCTGAACTGGACAAGAGGGATTTCTCTCCTAAAGAAACCAGGCAGAGACAGACACTTGCCTCTTGCTCTCTCTCTCTCAGAGGTGGGAAATACAGAGGGTAATCTCACGGAATTTGCGAGTTAGAAGAGCGGTCATCAGAGGCTGGCGAGAGTCGGGGGAGAAAGAGATGGAGAAAGATTGGTTAACCAGTGCTTCGCTATAGTTAGCTGGAAGAAGTTCTGGTGCTCCAATGCCTAGGAGGCTGACTATACTAATCAGGTTCCACATATCTTTCTTAAAAAGTAAAAAAGCTAGGGCGGGCATTGCGGCCCAGAGGATTGGGCCCCCGTCTGCAGTGCTGGTATCCCCTACAGGCACCAATTCACGTCCTAGCTGCTCCACTCTGATCCAGCTCCCTGCTAATGCCCTGGGAAGGCAGTGGAAGATGGCCCAAGTGCTTGGACCCCTGCCACCCACGTGGGAGACCTGGATGGAGTTCCTGGCTTATCCCTGGCCCAGTCCTGGCCATGGTGGCCATTTGTGGAGAAAAATAGCATCTTTCTCTCCCTTTCTCTCTCTCTCTCTCTCTCTCTAGTCGTTCCCCCCCCCACTATGTAATTATGCCTTTCTAATACATAAACAAACCTTTTTTTAAAAAAAGAAAAAGGAAAAAGCTAGGGGCAGACATTACAGCACCATGGTTAAAATGCCACTAGAGGCGCCTACACCCCTTCTCAGCCAGTTTTCAAGTGGCAGCTCTGCTTTTCGATCCAGCTTCTCGCTAACGCACACTCTGGGAGGCAGCAGGCGAAGGCTCCAGTACTCGGGTGGCTGCCGCCCAAATGGGAGATCCAAGTGGGGTTCTGGGCTCCTGGTTTCAGCCTAGCCCAGCCCTGAGGGTTGCAAGTATTTGGAGTGAACCAATCAACAGAAAGTCCTCTCTCTGTCTTTCTTTTGCTTTGCCTTTCAAATAAAAATAAATAAAGAAAAAATTTTTGCAAAGCTATAATAAGTAATTTGGGATGTTTTCACCATAAAGAAGTGACACAAGCCAGCGCCGCGGCTCAATAGGCTAACCTCCGCCTTGCGGCGCTGGCACACCGGGTTCTAGTCCCGGTTGGGGCGCCGGATTCTGTCCCGGTTGCCCCTCTTCCAGGCCAGCTCTCTGCTGTGGCCTGGGAAGGCAGTGGAGGATGGCCCAAGTGCTTGGGCCCTGCACCCCATGGGAGAACAGGAGAAGCATCTGGCTCCTGCCTTCAGATCAGCGCGGTGCGCTGGCCACAGTGCGCCAGCAGAGGTGGCCATTGGAGGGTGAACCAACAGCAAAGGAAGACCTTTCTCTCTGTCTCTCTCTCACTGTCCACTCTGCCTGTCAAAAAATTAAAAAAAATTAAAAAAAAAACACCAAAATTTAAAAAAAAAGTGACACATGTTTGAAGAACAGAGTTTACCCTGGTTTGAACATTAAATTATGTATGCATGTATCAAAACATCAGGTCATACCACTTGGATATTTAAAATTTTTATGTGTCAGTTAAATGTAAACATTTTTAGAGCACATAGGTTTGCTACAGCCAACTTTTTTTTTAAAGATTTGTTTATTTTACTTGAAAGAGTTATAGAGAGAAAGAAGGAGAGGCAGAGGGAGAGAGAGAGAGAGAGAGAGAGAGAGAGAAAGGTCTTCCATCCGCTGGTTCACTCCCCAATTGGCTGCAATGTGCCAATCCAAAGCCAGGAGCCAGGAGCTTTTTCCAGGTCTCCCACGTGGGTGCAGGGGCCCAAGGACTTTGGCCATCTTCTACTGCTTTCCCAGGCCATAGCAGAGAGCTGGATCAGAAGTGCAGCAGCCGGAACTAGAACCGGCGCCCACATGGGATGCCAGCACTGCAGGCGACGGCTTTACCTGCTATGCCACAGCACCGGCCCCCAGCCAACTTTCTAAAAGGTAACCTAGAACCACCAAACTCAGCAGCCACACCCAGGTGGCCCCCAAGAGATGGATGGAGAATGGCCCAGAGTTTCATCCTGCACAATCATCCTGATGGATGGAGCAGGCTGGGGAGGAGCAGTGCCGGGGAGGATTCCGACGGTGCCTTTGGATTCTTTTTTTTTTTGACAGGCAGAGTGGATAGTGAGAGAGACAGAGAGAAAGGTCTTCCTTTTGTCGTTGGTTCACCCTCCAATGGCTGCCACGGCTGGCGCGCTGCGACCAGCGCACCGCACTGATCCGAAGCCAGGAGCCAGGTGCTTCTCCTGGTCTCCCATGGGGTGCAGGGCCCAAGCACTTGGGCCATCCTCCTCTGCACTCCCGGGCCACAGCAGAGAGCTGGCCTGGAAGAGGGGCAACCGGGACAGAATCCGGCGCCCTGACCAGGACTAGAACCCGGTGTGCCGGCGCCGCTAGGTGGAGGATTCGCCTATTGAGCTGCGGCGCCGGCGCCTTTGGATTCTGAATGGAAGAGGGCTGTGGTCCATGGCTGACGTTCCGTGAGCACAAGGACAGGAGCAATGTTTCACCACACATGTGCCCTCCCTGAGTCAACACAGCAAGGAGGTGTCCCGAGCCCAGGTCCACGCTGGATGGAAGCTCATGTCTCAGACATGGGTGTAGTATGTGGTGTAATGGTCCCCACGGGGATCAACACCCTACTCCCTAAGCCTGTGGCTACGTCACCTTTCATGGAAGAAAGAGGTAAGGACCATCAGATGGAGAAATCACCAAGGATTACGTATGAGGGCCCCACGCTATCATGGGGTCTTTATCAGCCCGGGGTGGGGAATGAACGTCTGAACCGCAGGCCGTATAAGGCCTGCAAAATGATTTGGTCTGGTTCTGCCAAGGCAACAGGAGGTGGGCCTCAAAATTTAATAGATCTACAGCAGGCACATTTGTAAGTTGGTATTTGTGTATGGCTCACAAATGATGTGATAAATATCCAAATGGCACTTGGGAGAAAAAATAAAAGGTTCTCTACCCCTGTAGGTGGAGGCAGGTGGGTCAGAGAGAGACAGCGATGGAGTGGTAGAATCAGAGGCTGGAGGGACTCACCGGGGAGGCAGGAGGCAGGGGCTGTAAGCCAAGGAGTACAGGCAACCTGGAGAAGGCAGAAAAGGCAAAGCAATGCATGGTCTCCTAGAGGCTCCCAAGGGAATCGACCCTGACCTCAGCCCAGTGAAGCTCACATTGGACTTCTGACCTCCAGGAGGGTAAGAAAACACCTTTGTGCCACTTTATTCACAGGGAAGAAATGCAAGATGCTTCAGTCTGGTAGAAGTCTGTGACTGCAGCAATAGGAAATGAACATGAATGTTCTTCTCTGCTCCGCAATTCCCTCATTGGCAAAAAAAGAAATGGCTATCATAATATCTGCCTCGGATGGAGCTGTCAGGATAATTAAATGTAACATAATATATGCAAATCACTTAGCCTAGCATCTGGCAGGCGGTAATTCTCAATAAATATTAGGAGTGGCTCCTCTGATCCAACTGCTGCATTTTATGGGGGAGAACATTAAAGTCCAGACAGAGAAGGTAATGTACCAGAGGTCGCAGTGACACAGCCAGGCAATGTGGTCATTCCTAATTGGGGATTACTCAAGAGGCTCTCTCTTGCTTATGAAAGGAACGTGGGAGCCACAGAAGTTTCAACCAGCCTAGGTCAGAGGATGAAAGGGATAGAGAGGGGCGGGTGCTGTGGCACAGTAGGCTAATCCTCCGCCTGCAGTGCTGGCATCCCATATGGGCGCTGGTTCTAGTCCCAGCTGCTCCTCTTCCAATCCAGCTCTCTGTTATGGCCTGGGAAAGCAGTAGAAGATGGCCCAAGTTCTTGAGCTCCTGCACCCATGTGGGAGACCTGGAAAAAGCTCCTGGCTCCTGGCTTCAGATCGGCACAGCTCTGGCCGTTGCAGCCAATTGGGGAGTGAACCAGCAGATGGAAGACCTTTCTCTCTCTCACTCTCAGTGTCTGTATAACTCTACCTCTCAAATAAATAAATAAAATCCTTAAAAGAGAGAGAGAGAGAGAGAGAGAGAGAGAGAGAGAGAGAAAGGGATGGAGAAGCAGAGAGTATTTGGCAGTTAAATCCAATTTCCCATGTCCCTGAACAAATCTACCTGGAACGCAAGCCCACCGTCCGAGGCCACCTTAAACAGGTGAGGAAGCTGGGCTCCTGCCCATTGCTCCCACCCGGCCATGAGCTCCGTCTCCTTAGTTGGCTGCCAACAGTGAGCCTGGCACATAGTGTGTGCACTGGGAGCTACTGTGTTCTGGATTCTCACTGAGCCCTCCCCCAGCCGCCCACCCCCAGACTCCTGTCCTAGGTCTTTTTTTTTTTTAAGATTTATTTATTTATCTGAAAGTCAGAGTTACATAGAGAGAGGAGAAGCAAAGACAGAGAGAGAGGTGTCTTCCATCCGATGGTTCACTCCCCAGATGGCCAGAGCTGCACCAATCCAAAGCCAGGAGCCAGGAGCTTCTTCCGGGTCTCCCACATGGGTACAGGGGCCCAAGGACTTGGGCCATCTTCTACTGCTTTCCCAGGCCATAGCAGAGAGCTGCACTGTAAGAGGAGCAGCTGGGACTAGAACTGACGCCCATATGGGATGCCGGCGCTTCAGGCCAGGGCATTAACCCGCTGCACCACAGCCCCGGCCCTCTGGTCCTAGGTCTTGAATGAACAGAATCTGAACTGCTTTCAAAATCGTCATATTACACGCCCCACGGCGCCACCAAGCTGTAAGTTCATGTGTTTCAGTTTTTCCACTGCCACGTGCTGTGGCTTCATTGAGACCAACCCTAGGGCTTTCTCACCAACCAGCCCCTCAGGTCATTCTATTTTGCCAACTGGCCCAGCCTGGATCCCATGGTCTATGATGATGACATCTGAATTTCCAACAGTCTCCAATCCTTAGCCGAGTCTCCTATTGTCACACTCACTTGCACCATTCTAACTCTGGTTATCTATGTATCTATTATTATATCCATCTATCATAACTATCTATCCACCTACCTATCTATCATATCTATCCATCTACCTATCACATCTATCTATCATCTATCATAATTATCTATCCATCTACCTATCTTATCTATCCATCTACCTAGCTATTATCTCTCTCTCTCTCTCTCTCTCTCTACCTATCTATCCATCACCTTGTACCTGCACCCAGCAGCCCCACTTTTCCAGGGACAACTGCATGACTAAATTTCTCCCTGTCTCTTTGAATTCAAGGTCACAAATCTCTGTCTGGTCAAGCAAGCCCTCTTGGCGTGTTTCTCCTTCTTGGAGCAGATGGCCCCCACACCCCAGGCTCCACATTTGGCGGCAGGAGACACAGGGCTGAAGAGCGTAGGTGCTGAGATGGAGTTGTCCGAGTTCGAGTCCTGGCTCTACCGCCCACCCACCAGCTGTGGGATCTTAATCAAGCAGCTCAAGCTGCCTGGGCATCAGCTTTCTCCCTTGTTCTTCCCAAGGTTATGCAAATGAATGGAGGTGCAAGTGTTGGGGCAGAGACCAGGGCACAGCAAGCACTCCAGAAGTAGCAGCAATTATTATTCTCTTCCCCAAGCTCTTTGCAGTCCATCCTCCTCCTGTCTAACGACCTCACCGCCAACATCATGGACTAAGCAGAAGCTACTGGGTGGGAACTTTCTTGTCCTCTCACCACCAGAGCTACAAACCCCCTTGCACTCTTTCTTCCTGCTAACACAAAAGAATTCATTATGGCTTCTTTGACTGAAGGCAAATATCCCCCCACTTTGCTTGGGGATCCCCTTCTTTTTCCTATGATGGTAACTGCCAGAGACTGCAAGACGTTGATATGGGCAGACCCCCAACACCAGAAACCTCAGTTCTTAGCTGATCATATGGATCGTAGGATGGGCGGGGGGGTGGGGGGGACTGTATTTCCTACTCTTTTTTAAAAAAGGATTTATTTCTTTGAAGGGTAGAGAGAAAGAGAGAGAGAGAGAGAGATCTTCTATCTGCTGGTTCACTCCCTAGATAGCTGCAATAACCACGCTGGGCCAGGCCAAAGCCAGGAGCCAGGAACTTTATCTGGCTTTATCTCCCATGTGGGTACAGGGGGTCAAACACTTAAGTCATCTTCCATTGTTTTCCCAGGCACATTGGCAGGTGGCTGGATCAGAAGTGGAGCAGCCAGGACTCAAATCAGCACCCATAAGGGATGCTGGCATCACAGGGGGTGGCTTAAGCCGCATCGCCAGCCCTCCTAGTCTCTTTTGCAGCTAAGCATGGCCATGTGGCCAAGTTCTGGCTGATTTAACATGAAAGGGAGTCCTGTGGGTAAGTTCTGGAATACAGCCTTTCAAGAATGGGGCTTGCTCCTGCATTGTGCCTCTTTCCATCTTGATGTGTGGAGTGTGATACAGAGCTGAGTCAACCTGGACCTCAGGGAAGATGATGCTAGAGATGGTAGAACAAGGATCTCGATCTTGAACAACCCTGTATCATAGAACCACTATGCCATCCCTATGAAGATTATCTTGGGCTATTATCTTGAAAGAAAAATAGGGGCCGGCGCTGTGGCATAGAGCGTAAAGCTGCCGCCTGCAGTGCCAGCATCCCATATGGGCACCAGTTCGAGTCCTGCCTGTTCCACTTCCAATCCAGCTCTCTACTGTGGCCTGGGAAAGCAGTAGAAGATGGCCCAAGTCCTTGGGCCCCTGCATGCACATGAGAGACCCAGAAGAAGCTCCTGGCTCCTGGCTTCGGATCAGCATAGCTCTGGCCATTGCGGCCAATTGGGGATTGAACCATCGGATGGAAGATCTCTCTATGCCTCTCCTTCTCTCTCGGTGTAACTCTGACTTTCAAATAAATAAATAAATCTTTTTTTAAAAAAAAGAAAGAAAGAAAAAAATAACCTTCTGTCTTATTCAAGCTCCTCTTATTCAAAGTCTCCTTTACACACAGCGACACTCATATGCTCATCAGTGCAGCCAACTTCTCTTGCGTTTCACTCCCCCATGTGTCTCTCTTCAGTCTCTTACATTCCACTGGCAAGAGCGCTAAGACATACACACACGTTCTAGTACTCTCCACCTGTGAAAGACACATTCTGGATTCCACATCCCCTCTCACATCCTTTTTCCACTCCTTTTCCAAGCAAAACTTCCTGAAAAAAACATCATCTCTACAATTCCACTTCCCCTGGTCCTAATTGGCTCCAGTCTCTCCAACTCCATGGACACTGCTCTTTCTGAGGTTACTGGTGATGTCCACGTTAGAGAACCTAGGGAGCACCTTTCACTCCTGTTATTAATCCTCTCCATGGCTTTGGACAGGGGGAGTTCACTTCGCCATCTCGAGACACTCTCTTCTCCACCTTCCTGGAAGCCCCAGCACCCAGGATCTCCTCCACCTCCCTCCTGAGATACTCCCCTTGCTCCAGCTACTATACCCAACCCGGGCCCTCTTCCCTACTCACTCGACCTCCTCGTCAGAGGACATGCCGCTCCGTCACCTCCACGCCTCCCTAAGAAGCTGCACATAACTCACACCTCTATCTCTCAAGTCTCAGCTGGGCCCGAGTTCCACAGGCCGTTTTTGCGTAATGCATGTGGGACAGCTCCTCCTGAACATCCCACATACTACATTTTCCACAGACGTCTCAATTTTCTAAGGGTGGCTATGGACGACCCTTTTCTGTTCCTTCAAACGGCACCACTCTAGTCACAGACCCAGGGTTCACTTTCGGTTACTCCCTTGCCCCATAAGCAAGTCAAGAGTTCCATCTCCGGCCCATCTGGTAGCCTTCCCATCCTCTTCTTTCCCTGCTTCCCTGCCCACCTCCTAGCATGAACCTGGATGCTTTAGTGATCCTAACTAGTCTTTTTTTTTTTTTTTTTACAGGCAGAGTGGACAGTGAGAGAGAGACAGAGAGACAGAAAGAAAGGTCTTCCTTCTGTTGGTTCACCCTCCAATGGCCGCCGTGGCCTGCGCGTAACAGCTGGCGCACTGTGCCTATCCGAAGGCAAAAGCCAGGTGCTTCCTCCTGGTCTCCCATGGGGTGCAGTGCCCAAGCACTTGGGCCATCCTCCACTGCACTCCCTGGCCATAGCAGAGAGCTGGCCTGGAAGAGGGGCAACCAGGACAGAATCCGGTGCCCCGACCAGGACTAGAACCCGCCAGCACCGCAAGGCGGAGGATTAGCCTATTGAGCCGCAGCGCCGGCCCCTAACTAGTCTTCCTTATCCCACTCTTGGTCCCCTAACCCATTCTCCCAAAGATCCTCCCAACAGTAAAGGCAGACGTGTCCTTCCCCACTGTCCACTCCACTAGGGGCTTCCTACTACGCTTTCCCATAGCCTGGCTTCCTTTTAATGCTTCTAGGTCTCAGCTTAAATGTCACCTCCACAACGTGGCTTTGCAGGACTGCCCCCAAATCATGCACGATATTACTTGTTTATTATAGAACCATCAGTATTTATTGCATCGTCTTCCATAATTCAGTACATCACCTTCAATTCCTTCCTAGAAACTTACAGTAATCTGTATTAGTTTGAATTATGTTCTTGAGTGTGGGCATGTCCATTGTTCACTGTCTGTCTCTCCCACTGGCTCTAAGTTGTACCAGAGCAGGAATGTGAGTCTTGTGGATCTAGACGACAGCCCCAGGATCCTGCAGGCAGGTGCCTGGGACTTGGTAGTTGTGAAATAAATATTAGTAGAATGCGTTTGGACCATACAGGTTCATTAATTTGGGCCATACAGCTGTGATTCTGGTGCAAAGAGAAGAATATTTGACTATTCTGGTTTCATCTGTTGTCCACAATAGACACACACACAGTGATGGGGTGAGTGTTTGGCATAGTGGTTAAGCTGCTGCTGGGAACACTCCCATCCCATTTCCTGGTGCCTGGTTCAAGTCCCAGCTCCTTAGCTTCTGACATAGCTTCTTACCAGTGCACACACTGAGAGGCAGTGGGCAATGGCTCAAGTATTTGTGTCCTTGACACTCACATGGGAGACCTGGCTCTGAGACTCAGCCTGTCCTAGCCCTGGCTATTGCAGGAATTTGGGGGAGTGAATAAGCAGATGGAAGAAACCCCTCTCTCTCTCTCTCTCACTCTCACTCTCGCTCTCCTGCTCTGAGAAATCTCTCTCTCTCTCTCTTGCTCTGAGTTTCAGGGAAAAAAAAAAGGAAAGAAAATAAGTAAAAATGTTTAAAAATACAGCTATGAATAAAATACACTGTCTTCCCTGGGAATGCATCCTGAGAGAGTGTTTTCCAGTCTCTCATTTGTTAATTTAATTTGTCCAATTAATTTTTTAATTTGTTACTGGCAAAACGGTGCAGCTCTGCACATAGGGAGACACCTGCTTCTTGTCCCTGTCTCCTGTGTGTCTACAGCTGTCACCCTCATCGGGTCACAGGCCCAGTGGAAGACTGGAGTGACGTGCCGCCCTCCCCTGCCCCCGACATGGCCCTCATACAGCTCAGAGCCTTGGAGACACATCAACAATCATTGACTTTAATAAAAACCAGAGAGAAACATTATACAAAGCAAGATTGAACCAAGTGTTGGTTGTGAGCTGAATAGATGTGTGGAACACTGCAGAGGGCTGGAGAGCCGTGGCAACCTCTGATCTCTGGAAGGAAGTGACAGTCAAGCTGTCCTCCCATCAGTCGTCAAAACATTAAGAATAATACCAAGGACAGGTCACGCCAAGTGCCAGGGCTTGTGTTCACTCACAACCCTACTGAATCCTCCCGATGGCTCTCTTAGGTTGGTGTCCATAATCCTAACGCACAAGACACCTCGCAGAGGCCAGAGGCAGGACGTCCCCACCTGGGTCACAGGGCTGGGCAGCTGGACAGCCCAGGCAGCCTCAGCACTCGGCTCTCCTTTCTCAGCACCGTGTCACTGTGTCCCGGCCTGGGCATCAGGGCAGAGAGACCCCAGCAAGAGCACAGTGGCAGGGCCTCAGGATTCCCAGGCTCCACCAAGTTTCCTCACCCAGGCCCCCTGGGACTCAGTGGATCACTTCAATTTTGTCCCCAAAGCCTGTTCTTTCCTCATTCCTTTTTTTTTTTTTTTTTTTTTTTGACAGGCAGAGTGGACAGTGAGAGAGAGAGACAGAGAGAAAGGTCTTCCTTTGCCGTTGGTTCACCCTCCAATGGCCGCCGCGGCCGGCGCGCTGCGGCCGGCACACCGCGCTGATCCGATGGCAGGAGCCAGGAGCCAGGTGCTTTTCCTGGTCTCCCATGGGGTGCAGGGCCCAAGCACCTGGGCCATCCTCCACTGCACTCCCTGGCCACAGCAGAGGGCTGGCCTGGAAGAGGGGCAACCGGGACAGAATCCGGCGCCCCGACCGGGACTAGAACCCGGTGTGCCGGCGCCGCTAGGCGGAGGATTAGCCTAGTGAGCCGCGGCACCGGTCTCCTCATTCCTTTCTATCTCACTGAAGGCCATTGCCAAAACTCTGGAAATTAGCCTAACTTGACCCAAACACATAGACGTGCCCCTTGCATGAGACTCACTAACAAGGTCCTACAACCTTGGGCTGAAATGGATCCTAAATCTACCTACTTCATTCAGATTCAAACCTCACTCAGTCCAAGCCAACAGCATTTTCACGTGACCTGCTCCAAAGGCCTCTCAGACTCTCGGTTTCAGTATTTCCCCCCTCCCTTTGGAATTCTCCACGGAGCAACCAGAGAAGCCGCTTAATCCAATCCTGTCTCCTGTTTAAAACTTGCCAGTGACACCTCATCACACTGGGAATGAAATCACAGCCCAGCTTATCAACCTGGCACAGTGCTGCACCTTCTTCTCTTCCTTATTCCCCCCAGCACACCCACGTTTAGATCTTTTAAGTTCACCCACTGCCACCTACTTCAAGGCCATTCCCTCACCTGGAATTTTTATATATATATATATATATATATATATATATATATATATTTGACAGGTAGAGTTACAGATAGTGAGAGAGAGAGAGAAAGAGAGACAGAGAGAAAGGTCTTCCTTTTCCGTTGGTTCACCCTCCAAATGGCTGCTACGGCCCACGCTGCACTGATCCAAAGTCAGGAGCCAGGTGCTTCCTCCTGGTCTCCCATGCAGGTGCAGGGGCCCAAGCACCTGGGCCATCCTCCGCTGCCCTCCTGGGCCACAGCAGAGAGCTGGACTGGAAGAGGAGCAGCCGGGACTAGAACCCGGCATCCATATGGGATTCAGCGCTGTAGGCGGAGGATTAACCAAGTGAGCCACGGCACCAGCCCCCTGGAATTTTCATCTCTAGGATTTCTGCGTGCCATCCCCTGACTTGCTGTATCACTCAGATCCTAATGTCAATGTTACCTGTCCTGGAGGACCCCAAGTCAACCACTTCACTGCAGCTCTCCATGCCCAGTGCATCTCCATTACTTTAACTAAAACATACGACTAAATTTAAAACAGAGCTATCAGCAATCCAGAGAGAGAGGCCTCAGAGGAAACCAAGGCTGCTGAGACTTCGACCTTAGAGACTTGGAGACTCCAACCAGTCTCCAGCGCTATAGGGAAGATGAGTGTCAATTGCTGACAGTACCCGGTCTTGGTGCTTTGTGATGGGAGCCAGAGGGAACTAGCACAGAGGTCTTCCCTGGACCCCCAGTCTAAAGAAGCCACTGGATACCGTCCCATCCATTCTGTGTTTTAATTGTGCGCACAGAGGCCTCACTCACAGCCTCTGCCTGTTCACCTATCAGCCTCCCCTCCCCAATCTGTCACTGCACAGGACCAGGGATCTGTTCCCCACTCCCAGTGCACGGCACACAGAAGCCCCTTCACAAGCGATGTGGATGAAGGACGGAGCGACACTGCACCCCGGTCTATTCTAAACCCAACCAAAGAGAGAAGAGGAAGGGAGGAAGGAAATGGGGAGGCACCCATGGAGTAAAAATAAGCTGGATACTTTCCAAATCACTGGAGCATAAAAGAGGCGAAAATAGGGAAAGAACTGAAAGGAAGTAACAGTAAGAAAGGATTTTTTAATGGAGAGCCAAAAATGGAAATAAATAAAATCTAACAGCAGAGCATAATGTTTATCAACTAAATATGCATAGGTTTAACACCCCAGTTGCTAGCAAAAGCCATTAACACAAGAACACAAACACAGGCCTATGACAAACTACATAACAGAGACAGACCTAAAATATAATGATATGAGGGGATTAGTTAAGAGGGGGTAAGGAAAGAGATAGGAGGAAAATGCAAACAAGCAAAAACAAAAAGTCAGAAGTTGCAATTGTTATAGTCGACAGAATATTATAGTTGTTATAGTTGATTTATAGCAACTATATTCAGAGTCTCGAAGTTATTATATAGTTGTTATAGTTGATAGAGTGTTATGGCTGTTAACGTCATAGTTGATAGCATGCATACAGGCAAAGGGCATCCAAGCTAAGGGAATGTATCATACACAGGAGACCTGTAGGCTGATGAACCCTCAAATACCAGTGCCAACAAAAGCAAACACACTTCTAAAGTATTTTCTTTGAGGTTATTTAACCTATATGCAACTGTCAGTATCTAATATTTTTCTGACTGATGAAATCTGGAATTCCTTTTTTTCACGTGTGATTTATTTATTTTTATTTATTTAAAAGACAGAGATGGAGAAAGAAATACAGACAATAAACACACACACACACACACACACACAGAGACAGAGCAATCTTCCAACTTCTGGTTCATTCCCCAGGTGAAGTCAAGCCAGGATCTGGGAACTCAATCTGGGTAGCTGAGCCAATAACCACCAATCAAGAATGGGAATCAAAACCTGCTGCCTCCCCGGGTGCACAGTGGCAGGAAGGTAGAATCAGAAGCAGAGGTGGGTCGCAAACCCCCATGGAACATGGGTGTCCCAAGCCACACCGAACGCCCCAGAAACTATGATTTCTTATATGCACAGCACAAGGAGAAAAATGAAACACAATCACGGTGGAAAAAATTAACACATTTGTATTAAATCTGATCAAGTGAACAAAAATAAATGACCACAGAAAAGATGAGTGACATGATTAACCCACTGCATTTTACTTATCATATAATGATTATATATTATAAGCAGATATTTTTAAATATGCAGATAGTTCTTACAAAAATTGATCATATTACATGCCACAGATACACACACACAAACTGAAAATTTCCGAAACTAGGCATAATATAGGTCACACATTGAATGCAAATGCAATAACATTAGATAATGATAAAATATGAACAAATGAGCAGGCATTTGGCGCAGCAGGTCAGGTGCAGCCTGGGACACTATATCCCGTATTAGAGTGCCTACTTTGAGTCCAGCTCCCTGCTCATGTGTGCCACGGCAGGCTGCAGATGACAACTCAAGTCCTTAGGTCCTTGTCACCCATGCGGGAAATCCGTATGGAGTTCTATACTCCTGGCTTTACCCTAGCCCAGCACCGGCCATTGTAGGCATTTGGGGAGAGAACCAGCACATGCAAGTTCTCTCTCTGTCTCTGCCTCTCCCTTTCAAGTAAAATCACAATAAATAAATAAATAAAATTAGTAAATAAAATAGGAACAGACAGTAAGATGAACCAACTGAAGTTTAAGAAGTAAGGTCTTGGGGCCAGCACTGTGGCATAGCAGATAAAGCCACTGCCTGTAGTGCTGGCATCCCATATGGGTGCTGGTTCCAGTCCCGGCTGCTCCTCTTCCCATCCAGCTCTCTGCTGTGGCCTGGGAAAGCAGTAGAGGATGGCCCAAGTCCTTGGGCCCCTGCACCCACGTCAGAGACCCGGAAGAAGCTCTTGGCTCCTGGCTTTGGATCGGTGCAGCTCTGGCCATTGTGGCCAATTGGGGAGTGAACCAGCAGATGGAAGACCTCTCTCTCTCTTTCTCTGCCTCTCCTTTTCTCTCTGTGTAATTCTTTCAAATAAATAAATAAATAAAAGTAAGGTCTTTGCTGATTGATCTTTGTGAGAAACAGTGACTCAAATAGTAACCCTGGATATTTAGAACATACCTGAAATAAAAGAGTCACATACAAAAATTTGGAGGATTCAGTTCAGCTACCCTTCAGAAAAACTTACAGCTCTGAGTTCTCTTATATTTAAGGATAAAAGATAAAATTAGAAGAACTCCCCAGGTAAGACCTACAGCCTCTATCAGGCACAAATGATCCATGAACAGAGTAATTTCCACTCCAGGTAGAAGTGAAATACTGATGCCCAGGGCTCACCATCCTTTTTGCTTTACCTTGAAGGGTAGTCAGTGCAATTCAATAAGAAAAAGAGATAAAAGGTATAAATGCTTAAAAAGAGAGAGAAAATTATCATCATCAACTGATAAGAAAACCAGAAAACCTAAGAAAGTCAGTGAGAAAAAAAAAAAAAAACCTCTGAAGCTAGTAATAATTTTCAGTAAAGTTGACAAGTACAGATTTCCTGTACAAAAGTTAATCTTTAAATATTAGCAGTAATTAGCAGGTGTAGGGAGAGAGAAAAGCGAAAAAGAAGCAAACTGAAACCCTACTCACAATTATGGAACACTATATAAAATACTTAGTATTTTATAAATGTAAGAAACTTACATGAATAAAACATAAAATACTTATTTAAAAAAAAACTGAAATGCTTGTCCATGGACAGGAATTCTTGGTATTATAATACAAATCAGCCTAAAAATAGTCTGTCATATAAAAATGTAGTCAAAAATAAAAACTACCCCTAGTGCATTTCTATTTAGACAAAACAATTCTAAAGTTTACACAGAAGAAGAAAAACAAAAGTGATAGGATAATGAGGCATCCTCCTGGACCACTTGGGAACTGCATGAGTGAGCATAACCAGTGTGGAAGGAAATTTGATACCATGCATTCAAAGTCTTTAAAAATGTATACAGCTTTGGACTCTGCGGTGACATGTCCCAGGGATATAATGAGACAGACGTGCCGAAGTTCTTGTCCTAGGGATTTCCAGCTGCATTGTTTGTAACAATGAAAAGAAAGAGTTATCATCTCCTACAGCCCACAAGCAGCTCCCAGCTGAATGAGCCACGCTGCAGCTGGATGAGAAGGTTCTAGACAGTGACCATGGGAGATCCTATAGCTGGTAGGGCATCTTGAGATTAACGGGATCCTGATAACTTCTCTAAGTAGGAGAGTGATACTGTGGATTTTTCCTTTCCTGTAAGAGATTCCACCTTAAATAGTCACAGACGTGATACCCAGACTTTGTCTCAAATTAACCTGAGTCTAAGGGCAGGCATGATTTGGGGATGGTGGAGGGGTTATAGATACAAAGAATTCACTATGATCTGGTAATTTGGGAATGTAGGTGACAGCCCAAGAGGATTTACGTTCACTGTTCTCTCTAATTTATATCTATGTTTGAAATTTTCCATAACAAGTAAACAAGCTGTAGGGGCCAGCACTGTAGTGTAGCAAGTAAAGCCACCACCTGCGGAGCCAGCATCCCATATGGGTCCCAGTTCATGTCTCCAGCTGCTCCACCTCTGAACCAGCTCCTTGCTAATGTGCCCAAGAAAGCAGCGAAAGATGGCCCAAGTGCTCCTACACTTCTCCCGGAAGAAGCTCCTGGCTCTGGCTTTGAATCGACCCAGCTCCAGCTATTGCAACCATTTCAGGAGTGAACCAACCGATGGAATCTCTCTCTCTCTTTCTGCCTCTCCCTTTATGTCTGTGACTCTGCTTTTCAAATAAATAAATAAACCTTAAAAAAAAAGAAAGAAAATAAGTGGTTAATAATGTTCAAATGTTCTCATGTAAAGCTATTTATGAACTATCCAGGAAAAAGGGTGCATTTGTGAAATAGTATGTAAAGTAGAATCTCATTCTAAAATTCTGGATATATATGCAAATAAAGATCAAAACAAAACCCAACGATTTTGGATAAGATGATGAAGAGTTTTTGTTTCATTCATTGCATGCTCACATTATTCTATAACAAAAATATTTTAGTTGAGTAATAAAAATTATTTAAGTAGAAAAAAAAAAAGGAGGACTTCATGGGAGTCCTGGGCAACAAGAGCACACAGAAAAGTCAAGTCCAGGGCTGGCGCCGTGGCTCACTAGGCTAATCCTCCGCCTAGCGGCGCCGGCACACCGGGTTCTAGTCCCGGTTGCCCCTCTTCCAGGCCAGCCCTCTGCTGTGGCCAGGGAGTACAGTGGAGGATGGCCCAAGTGCTTGGGCCCTTCACCCCATGGGAGACCAGGAGAAGCACCTGGCTCCTGCCATCGGATCAGCGCGGTGCGCCGGCCGCAGCGCGCCAGCCGCGGCGGCCATTGGAGGGTGAACCAACGGCAAAGGAAGACCTTTCTCTCTGTCTCTCTCTCACTGTCCACTCTGCCTGTAAAAAAAAAAAATAAAAAATAAAAAAAAAAAAAGTCAAGTCCACTGCTCATGGTGCTTCCTTCCTGTTATCAACAGACTTAAAACTTCCTATCAGGCCTTCAGAACATGCCGCCTCTTCTGTTCTATAATTCTGATAGACACTATGAGACTTTCTCTCCTGAATCCTGCTTCCACGGCCAGGCATGGTGTTCTGCACCTCAGAGGCCATCACTGTGCATCCCTAAAGTACACAAGCGGTGTGGAAATGCTGGACAAACTACCCTACGGACCTACAGAGCGTGAATGGCCACTTCACCCAATCAAGGACCTGCCCTTGACCTGGGGGCCGGCTCCTTTGGGATGGAAACTGAAGTCAGTCCTCACTCACAGAAGGGACGCGCTCTCCGACTCTCCAGCATTTCTCTCCCAGCAACTTGAGACGCCTCGCTTTGATAAAGGGCAGGATGACTGGGAATGCAGCCAAGAGGTAGCTACAGGGAAGAGGAGGGGAGAATTTGGACGTGAAGGAAGGGGCCCGATGTGCCCCAGGGGGCTTCATAGAGGAAGTGATGTTTCAAGCAATCCCTGGAGCATGTCAAGGCTTCCACTCACTGGCTGCCGAGGGGGTAAGAGAATTCCTAGAGCAGAGAGGGATACAAATGCATGCACAAGGATGAGTGTTTGGTGCAGTGATTAAAATGCTTCTAAGGACACCACATCCCATGATGTGAGGGGTCAGATGGGTTAACAGGTCGTCAGGGTGGTCCCAATGGAATCTGGGGTGTTAAATATTTGTTCCCCCCCCCCCCCAAAAAAAACCATTATCTTCAGCAAGAACAAACAGGCCGCCCTCCTTTCTTCAAAACCTCCAGATTTACCAGGAGAATAGCAAGGGTGCTCTTCCTGAGAAAACAAGTTACCTAGCCCACCTTTCTGGTCTTTCGTTTTATCAAGAGCAGGCCTGACAAGACAGAGAATCCGGAGAATCGTAAATCAGGTCTGTTGATGGTTTTCGTCCCTGCCTGGCAACTGAATGCCTATCTGATTTTCAAGTTTGTTTTTTTTTTTTTCCCTTTGAAATTGTAGGGCTATGGGGCCTTTTGGGTTTTTTCTTCTCTTGGAAGCCCCCCTCCATATCACTCAGACTGGAGGTCTTGGACTCTAATAAATCTTTGCAAATCTCTCTGCTGTCTGCTTGGAAATTCTTCCATGGGAGACAAAGAACCGAGGTAACAATAATTTCTCCACCGCTGTTTTCCCGTAACAATGTCACAGTGCCTGATTCAAGTTCCAGCACCTCTTCTGATCCAGCTTCTTCTAACACGAACCCGGAAGGCAGCAGGTGATGGCTCAAATACTCACTTCCCTGTCACCCACGTGGGAGACCGGGACTGAGTTCCAGCCTCCTGGCTGCAGGCTGGCCCAGCCCCAGCTACTGCGGGTACTTGCGGAGTGAACTAGCAGCTGGCAGATCCCTTTCTGTCTCCACCTCTCTGCCTTTCAAATACAATTAATTCGCTTTTTAAAAATGAAGTTGCAGAATTATGCAAGGTTAAGATGCAGGGGCGTGGGCCCTTAGGCCCTGTTATAGAATCTTCCATAGGGAAGGATGGATGGATACGTCCCGGTCCCTAACAAAGTCTGGTCTGGGTGGATGGGCAGTGGGGCGCCAGCAAACTGGGCCTCCTTTGCCCAAAACACACTTGTTCCTGATGCACTGGTGCGTCCCTGTGGGCCTCATCTCCACCTGTGTGTGCGGGAGATACACACACAGTGTCTACCACCAACGCCACCATTCCTCTCACTCCAACCACTCTCACTGCAGCCACCCGCTATCACAAAGTGCCAAGGAGCCACGTCCCAGCCACCCTAATCCAAGTCTCAGCACGATTTTTTTGCAGCAAACACAGACCCCTGACAAGGTTAAGGCAGATGGAATCCTGTTCCGTGGGTGCCTTATTCAAATAATAATAATAATTCACATTAAACCTCTGCTGTATCAGCTGGTACGGATTCCCCAGCCTAAAGGTCCCCAAGCTACCAGTGCCACGCATTTCTTAAAAGGCATCAGTATCATTATCTTAAACAAATGACCCCCATCCCTCCCTACTCCCTTTTATCCCTTTTTTAGGGACGATCTGCTCCTCCCCAGGGGCTGTGGGGTGGCGGGACATGCCCCCCGCTGGACCGTCTGAAACAGGACAATGGGAAGGAAGAAAATGGCTCAACTTTAGGCAGCAACTTCTGCAGGAATCCCAGGACAGCATCAAGTCTCAGGATGAGGAAGTGGTCCCCATCTGTCACAAAACTGATCCTGACCCTTTTTTTTTTTTTTTTTTTTCCGCAATTCCCCTGACATCCATCAGATCCAAGTGGAGCCAGCAGATGCCCCCACCTGGGAGGCTTCCCTGGAAAGACCTGGTTCCGAGGTGCACGTGTGTCCACAGGCGTGCGTATCAATGAAACGCAAGGCTGGAATTCTATCCTTGGTTGATTTCGTCTTAGCACAATGGGATGTGTTAGCAAGATGGCACCTGTTCTGTGTGCTCAGCTGGACAGCAGGCCACAAGGTCAGCTAGCGAGGGCTCCCTGAAGAATTCAAAGAACTGGGGCTTCCTGTAAGACCATGTCACAGTCACATCAACGGTGCCTAGAAGCACAGGTGGAGCGTGGGACAGAGCCTTGGATGGGGAGGCTGGCGTGGAACTCCTCACAACTTCTCCTTGCAGGGTGGAGGTGTTGACATCTGTGCCTCGTGACTGCTGCTGAGTTTAAGTGTGAGGGCAAGCGCTAGGGAGGCATAATGCAGCACCAATGGAGTCATTAAAACACCACGGCATGGGGCACGCATGTGTGCAGCAGGTAAAGCAGGCCACTGGGCAACGTCCACACCCCATACCGGAGTCACGGGTTCGGGGCCCAACTCCTCTGCTTCTGATCCAGCTCCCTGCTAATGCGCCTGGAAAGGCAGCAGAAGATGGCCCAAGTGCTTTGGGCCCTGCCATACTTGTGGGAGAGCCAGATGGAGTTCCAGGATCCTGGCTTTGGTGTGGCCCAGCACTGGCTAGTGCAGATTTTCAGGGAATGAGCCAATGGAAAGAAGATCAATCGCCCTCTTTCTGCATCTCTCTCTGTCACCATGATATTCAAATAAATAAATAAATCTTTTTAAAAAAATAGAATGAATCCCAAGGGACATCTAAATTATTTAATTACACAGAGTTTTGTTCCAGTGAGCACCTAACTAGAAGCAACTCCTTAGTGAGAAAGTTGTGTCCAAATCCAAAAATAGAGAACAAAGTATATCCAAAGACATGGCAGGCACTGTGAGTCATCCACCAATAATCAACTTGTCCATCTCCTTCTTTGCTAACAAAACCAACATTGTTGAGGTCAGCGTTACGTCCTGCTAAATACGGTCCATTGGCCCTGCCCTTCCCTCAGTCCTGTTGTCTTGCATGTAGATAAAAAGCCTGGAGCAGAGCTGGCATCATGGCATAGCAGGAAAGCTGTCACCTGTGATGCCAGTATCCCATATGGGCGCTGCCGGCTGCTCCACTTCCAATTCAGCTCCCTGCTAATGGCCTGGGAAAGCAGCAGAAGACGGCTCAAGTCCTTGGGCCCCTGCACCCACAAGGGAGACCCAGAAGAAGCTCCTGGCTCCAGTCTGGCTCAGCTGCCAGGGGAGTGAACCAGCAGATGGAAGATTCTCTCTCCTCCTCCTCTTCCTCTTTCTCTCCCTCCCTCTCTGTAATTCTGACTTTCAAATAAATAATCTTAAAAAAAAAAAAAAAGGGCAAGCGAGCTAGGGCAGCCATCTTGCTATTATGAAGTCACAAGCCTAAGTTTAGAAGGAAATTCACTAAGGATGGTGGAAGAAGAGACAGGAAAAATCTGGTTCTCTGAAGGTACCGTTGACAACTCAGCTCCATGAATGGCCAGGGTAACAATCAACCTTTATCTGTTTAAGCCACAGTTGGTCAGTTTTCTGTTTGAAATTGAACACAATCCCAAAAGAGAGAAATCACTTCTCCCACTCTTCACTAGGTAAGAGGGGGTGTCCAGGTGTACGTGTGTATGTGTGTGTGCACACAAGCGTGTCTATACTCATCAATGTGTATGTCCATGTGCATGGTTCAGAGGTGATAACACGCAAGTCAGAGTTTCCTACTGGAGGTCCTTCTGTGAAATGCAAGAATCTCTGAGTCAGGAAAGCTTAGAAATAAAAACGGACTGGGGGAAAATAAACCACCAAAAAACTCGATCAAGCCTGATCGAGTGCAAAACTCGTGCAAACCACACGGTAAAGCCCAAGCTAAAGGATGCCATGGATTATTTTTCAGGAGGCTTCCCTAGCAGCAACCAAAGAAATTTGGGAGAAAAGCTCCTCCATGCACGGAACAAATCCGGAATTCCTCTGGTAGCCACTGCAGCCTGTGGCACTGAAATCCACAACTGTACCTTACGACTGTGAAACGTTCCAACAACATGCGTGCACCTTACATGGCCTCTGTGCATTCAACAAATATTCACCGAGTTCCCCAAGCATGTGCTAGCGTTCTGTGGTTCCGGCAGTGTCTGCTGACCCCACGTTACGTGGCTAGCTCATTTCCTCATTTAAGATAAAAGGGAGCCAGCGTGCACATGTGTTTATCTAGTAGGAGGGCTTTAGATCTACTCAGTTTTCATCCTGTAGCAGGAAACAAGCAGCTGAACTGTAAGAGGGGTGGGGTGGAAAAGCAGAAGGGAAAACAGACCTTGATGCAGAAGACTCAGGTTCTCGTTTTGGGTTTAGTACCTACTGGCTGTGTTATAGCAGACATAGTACTTAAGTCTTCTGACTCTCCAGTACAGAATCACCTATTAAAGGGAAAGTACTGGGGCCAGCACTGTAGTGCAGTGGGTTAGAGCCTTGGCCTGAAGCACGGGCATCCCATATGGGAACCAGTTCAAGTCCCAGGTGCTCCACTCCCAATCCAGCTCCCTGCTAATGTGCCTGGGAAAGAAGCAGAGGATGGCTCAAGCCCTTGGGCCCCGGCACCCATGTAGGAGACACAGAAGAAGCTCCTGGCTCCTCGCTTTGGATCAGTTCAGCTGCGGCCATTCAGGGAGCAAACCAGCAGATGGAAGATCTCTTTCTCTCTCTGTTCTCTCTCTCTGCCTTTCAAATAAATAAAAATAAATCTTTAAAAACACTGGAAATAATTACTTCTTCCTCAATAGACTGAAAGAATAATTGACAGATACACATGTATACACTACATAACATATAGCTATATATTTGCTTTTATTAAATGGAAGATTTTATCACATATATTGCTTAGAAAGACAGTAACAGCTAACATTTATGTAGGACACTTAGTAGAGTTCAAAACCCTGCAACGTAGGAGATTTTTATCTTTACTCACCAATGACAAAATCTGAAGATTCGGTTGGGAAAAACACCCAGATCTTGTGCTCCAAGTTCAAGGATCTTTGCACTCTGTTAGATCCATGAAATGATCTTGGAGCTAATCCTATATAAACAGCGGGGCTCATTTCAATGTAAGTCTATTCTTTTTTTTTTTTTTTTTTTTGACAGGCAGAGTGGACAGTGAGAGAGAGAGAGAGACAGAGAGAAAGGTCTTCCTTTTTGCCGTTGGTTCACCCTCCAATGGCTGCCACGGCCAGCGCTGCGGCCGGCGCACCGCGCTGATCCGATGGCAGGAGCCAGGTGCTTCTCCTGGTCTCCCATGGGGTGCAGGGCCCAAGCACCTGGGCCATCCTCCACTGCACTCCCTGGCCACAGCACAGAGCTGGCCTGGAAGAGGGGCAACCAGGACAGAATCCGGCGCCCTGACCGGGACTAGAACCCGGTGTGCCGGCGCCGCAAGGCGGAGGATTAGCCTAGTGAGCTGCGCCGCCGGCCTCAATGTAAGTCTATTCTGAGCTCCATTCCACACACCTGAATGTGGAGTGTGCCTCAAGGGAAATGAGCGTGGAGCCAGGGTGGAGCACCTGCTCGCTCACCTGCTGCTTGACAGGTGACCCCTCAAAGTGTGGTCTGGGGAGCCGCTCATTCACTTGTCTCTGTAGGCTGCAGTCATGAACACACAGTGTGATCACAAATAAAAAATAATATCCGTCCAATTCCACTGCCTTCTTGCCCCACCTCCCCCACTTAGAAGACAGACAATGTTCCACACCTCTTTGAACTGGTTCCAGAACTCTCCACTGATGTTCAGAATCTGGGCAATGGGCGCAGAATGACAAAGAGCAAGGGAGAGAGATTAAAGCTGACGGACACAGCAAAGACAGCTAACTCACCGAGAGCACTGCGCGGAGTTTGGGGAAGTTTTGTGAGCAAAGAGAGTGCTTATGGAAGCAGCCTCTGCAGACATGAAAGGCCCGGAGGATAAGGAAAACGAAAAAAGATCTTTCCACAGTCATTTGCTGACATCCCAAGTACATAAGGAACTCACACAACTCAACAGCAAAAAAGAATAACCCAATTATAAATGCATAGATATGTCTCCAAAGAAGACATAAGAAAAAACGGCCAACTGGCATATGAAAAGGTGTTTGACATCAAAACCACAACAAGATTCTCCCCTCTCACCTGTTAAGACAGCTTTTATCCAAAAGACAAAAAACAAAAGAGTATTAGGGTACGGAGAAAAGACAGCCCTTGGGTACTGTTGCTGGGAATGCAGATGGTATAGACAATGTGAAAATAGTCTGGTGGGGGCTGGTGCTGCGGCATAGCGGGTAGAGCAGCTGCCTGCAGTGCCAGCTTCCCATATGGGCGCCGGTTCGAGTCCCAACTGTTCCACTTCCGATCCAGCTCTCTGCTATGGCCAGAGAAAGTAGTGGAAGACAGCCCAAGTGCTTGGGCCCCTGCCCCCTCGAGCAAGACTCGGAGGAGGCTCCAGTCATTGCGGCCATCTGAGGAGTGAACCAGTGGATGGAAGACCTGTCTCTCTCTCTCTCTCCCTCTCTCTCTCTGCCTCTCCTTCTCTCTCAGTGTAACTCTGACTTTCAAATAAATAAATCTTAAAAAAGAAAAGAAAACAGTACGGCAGTTCCGCAAGATACTGAAATAGGGACCAATGCTGTGGCACAGCAGGTTGGGCCACTGCTTGCAATGCTGGCATCCCATGCTGCAGGGCTGGTTCAAGTCTCGGCTGCTCCACTTCCAATCCAGCTCCCTGTTAATGCACTGGGAAAGCAGCGGGTGATGGCCCAAGTCCTTGGGTCACTGCCACTCACGCAGCATACCCGGATGGAGTTCCCAGCTTCTGGCTTCAGCTTGACCCAGCCCCAACTGTGGCGGCCATTTGGGGAGTGAAAGAGTAGATGGAAAATCTCTCTCTCTCTCTCTCTCTCTCTCTCTCTCTGTGTGTGTGTGTGTGTGTGTGTGTGTGACGTTTTCAAATAAATAAAATTTAGGGAAAAAAAAAAACTAAAATAGAGCTACCTTTGCCTTAGAAGTCTCACCTCTGACAATACCCAAAGGAAATGAAAAGATACACCATGGCTTTGTGTAAGTTACATTTAGACTGCACTCTAGGATCAGAAATTAGCAACATGCTCAAGTACTTTTTGGTTATGCGTGTTTTTTTTTTTTTTTAATAATCTGAATGACCCCTTTGCCTATTAGAGAAATTGAGTGTGTTAAAAAAGTCTTCCTACAGGGGTTGTCGCTGTGGTGCATCAGGTTAACGCCTTGGCCTGAAGCGCCGGCAAACCATATAGGCACCAGTTCAAGACCCGGCTGCTCTACTTCTGATCCAGCTCTCTGCTGTGGCCTGGGAAAGCAGTGGAAGATGGCCCAAGTCCTTGGGTCTCTGTACCCACGTGGGAGACCTCGAAGAAGCTCCTGGCTTCAGATCAGTGCTGCTCAGGCCATTGCAGCCAAATAGGGAGTGAACCAGCAGCTGGAAGACCTCTCTCTCTCTGCCTCTCCTCTCTCTGTGTAACTCTGACTTTTAAATAAATAAATAAATCCTTTTTTTTTTTTGGACAGGCAGAGTGGACAGTGAGAGAGAGAAAGAGAGAAAGGTCTTCCTTTGCCATTGGTTCACCCTCCAGTGGGCGCCGCGCTGATCCGATGGCAGGAGCCAGGTGCTTCTCCTGGTCTCCCATGGGGTGCAGGGCCCAAGCACTTGGGCCATCCTCCACTGCACTCCCTGGCCACAGCAGAGAGCTGGCCTGGAAGAGGGGCAACCGGGACAGAATCCGGCGCCCCGACCGGGACTAGAACCCAGTGTGCCGGCGCCGCAAGGTGGAGGATTAGCCTAGTGAGCTGCGGCGCCAGCCAATAAATAAATAAATCTTTAAAAAAAAAAAGTCTTCCTACAAAAAAATAAACAAAGGCTCCAGGCTTTGAGGTCTTCACTGCTGGAATCCACAAAAAAAAAAAAAAAAAAAAAAAGCTTCCATGATGTAGAGGAGGAGGGAATGTTTCTCAACACTTTTTTTTTTTTTTTAAAAGATTTATTTTATTTATTTGAAAGACAAAGTTACAGAGAGACAGAGCCAGAGAGAGAGCGAGAGAGAGAGTCTTCCATTCTGCTGATTCACTCTCCAAATGACCGCAACGGCCAGAGCACAGATGCCCATCATTCATTCCATCCATTCACACAGGTTTTATCACAATGCCTAGCAGAATGGGTACTCAATAAGTATAAGTATTTGGGGGCCAATGTTGTGGTACAGCAGGTTAAGCAGCTGCCTGCCATGCCCACATCTCATGGGATGCCAGGTGAGTCCTAGCTGCTCTACTCCCAGTCCAGCTCCCTGCTAATGCACCTGCTAAGCAGCAGAAGACAACCCAAGTCCGTGGGCCCCTGCACCCACGTGGGAGACCTAGATGGAGCTCCAGGCTCCTGGCTTCCACCTGGCCCAGCCCCGGCTGTTGAGACCATTTGAGGAGTGAACCAGCAGATGGAAGATCTCTCTCTCTCGCTCGCTCTCTCTCATCCTGTTTCTGTAATCCTGCATTTCAAAATAAATAAATTTTTAAATATATATTATATATATGTAAAACAGTTGGATGATAGATTCATGAGTATCTACCTGGAGTCAATTTCTTCTCTCTTTTTTTTTTTTAATTTATTTATTTGACAGACAGTTAGACAGTGAGGGAGAGAGACAGAGAGAAAGGTCTTCCTTCCATTGGTTCACCCCCCAAATGGCCTCTACAGCCGGAGCTACGCTGATCCGAAGCCAGGAGCCAGGTACTTCTTCCTGGTCTCCCATATGGGTGCAGGGGCCCAAGCACTTGGGCCATCCTCCACTGCACTCTCGGGCCACAGCAGAGAGCTGGACTGGAAGAGGAGCAACTGGGACTAGAACCAGGTGCCCACATGGGATGCTGGTGCCACAGGTGGAGGATTAACCAAGTGAGCCATGGCGCCGGCCCCACCTGGAGTCAATTTCAATCATACCCATCAAATATCCCAGAGGTAATTTCAGAAAAGAAGCTGCCAGGTACTTAAGCAAAGCTTTATGCAGCAACAACACACTCAGAAATGCTACCATGATTTCCTTCGCAATGGCTCCTCCTTTAAGAATGAGTCTATCAGAAAGCATCGCACTGCTTCGCAGAGAATGACAGAGTGCCCCACTCCAACCCCTCCGACTCACTCAAGCCTGTGTCTGGAGGTGCTGGCCAGCCCCATCTAAACCGTCACAGCTCTCAAAGTCACCGTAAGCTTCTTTCACAGGAAAATCTAAGGGGCCAGGTGTTTGCCCAGAGCAGCCCTGAGAGCGTGAACCTGCTAATGAGAACTGAAAATACAGGTCATTACCCTGACCTCCTCTCTCTGTTCTCTGCTGTTCTGCATCACAGTGACCTGGTGGCTATGGAGGAAGAAGAATCAGGGAGCTGGAGACAGAAACGGATCAGGGAAGTTGGGGGATCTTGTCTTAAAAGCTCCAGTAACCGCTGCAGGCACTGTCATGACAAACCGTTTAACCTTGAATAAGTCAGTCGGTCCTTTTAAGTTTTCTAAGGGATAACGATGCTACTGACTTCCTAGGATTCCTATCCGATAGCCTGTGGGTTGTCACGAGCCAAAAGCAGCTCCACTGGTCCCTGTCCTCAGAGCCACTGTGGGGTAAGCCTCAGGTGACTCCGCCACACTGATTGGAACCCTGTAATAATGACGCTAAAGGTTATCACTCAGTACGCATCGACCAGGCTCGGGATCATGCTGGCTGCTTTGGCCTTATTGTCCAGTGTCTCCACCAAGCAGACAGACATTTGTATTCTCATGCAGAGAAGAGCAGACTGCGGTCCAGAGCAGGTGAGCAGCATCCCTGCTCCAGCACACAGGCTCACCCACTCTTTGACCTACCATGTCACTTCTTTGGTTGCCTGGAGCTGGACTCGTGTGGCCTGGAAGAGACACCCCCAGCCTCTGAACCAAACACTTGCAGGAAGTGTGTTTGCAGTTGTGCCACGAAAAGGAGCCAGGCTGGAGAGCCCTGGCTGCTCGCCCACAGCAGGCATAAGACTTTGCTGTCTTAGCTCCTTTCTGTGGGAAATGTGATGGTGTCACGGGGGACGGTGCACCTGCCTCATCACTGCAAAGCAGCCCAGGCTACACCCCAGTTCTGCCCGTCCTGAGCTGTTGGGCCGGTGACGTCTTCCGCTGGCTTCCTCCACCTCCTTGCCCCACCAGTCTCCTTAGAGGCCTCGTTTCCTTTCATCTAATTCTTACGGGGAAAGAAATTGCACATTTATTAAAGTGCAGGCTTATCCATTTCATCACAGATCTAAGCTGCGGTGATAAATCCCGAAGCTAAACACACACAAAGGGAAATCGAAAGCTTGAATACAGATCAGAATAAAGAAACAGAGGCCGGATAAACGCGGGCCTTTGCCAGCTGCTGCCATCTACCCAGGCCTTCACCTGGGAGGGGCTGCCGCTCCTCCTTGCAGGGGCAGGAGGATGGGGCTGGGGCAATGTCCACAGCGACATACATTCTAGATGGTTCTGGCAAAAGCTCGACAAATGTTTCACTAAGGAAAAACGCACTGGTGCACCCTGTAGAACTTCCAAATACTCGAAACCGATTGCCCTCTCTCCTTCAGCACACATGGGGTTAGGATCCAGGGGACAGGTGAGCCCACATCTCCAGCCAGAAATGAGAAGGACACAAACTCTGTTTCCAGGGGCTCCATGGCGGGCACAGAGGCGGGGTCTCTCTGCAGAGGTTACCCCAAATGCAGCTTCCAGATCAGAATCCAAGCCAGGAGACACAAGGCCTTTTGAGCTGTCACCTATCTCTCCAGGGGAGCCACAGTGGCCTGGCTCATCCTAAGCAGTCACAGTCCATTCATCTCCTATTCACAGGAGGAAACAGACACTAGCCACAGCTGTTCACCTCCCCTGATGACTTTTTGTCCCCATGGCTGGTGGGAGAAAGCCATTACGCAGTCTGCTTCTGGGTACTGTGGCACAGCGCCCCGACTGTCCCCAATGTGGCATTCTACTCCAGCCAAAGAACCCCCATGCGTTAACTGATCACATGGTCCCTGCCTTAATGATGCAAGTAGGAGAGGAATGGCAATCTCAAGCAGGTTTCCTTAAAGAGAAGGAACATGATCTTCTTGGTCTTTTCTCCCCTCCAGACCTGGAATACAAACACGACAGCATGAGCTTGCGCAGCCACCATGGGCCATGACCTGGAAGCCACAGGTTTAAGAAGAGCAGCCAGAGAGAAGAAGCCTACACCATCGCTGGACTGGTTCCTTCTACAGCAAAGACAGGAAAACAGCTCACTGCATCAGCCACTGTTACGTGAGGTATTCAGTCATGTGCATAATCATAATGGCTGCATCCTGTATCGTACTAAACAAGAGAATTCATCCTGTCATTCATTGGCTCAACAGTCACTGGATGCCTACGAAATGTCAAGATCTATGCGAAATACACTGGGCACCAGGAATGCAGTGAGCAAAGCAGACTCGAATGCATCATTACTGGTCCGGTTAGCTCTGGTGAGATACGCCTATATCTACATCCAGGTCTAAATCCCTGGAAGGAGGTCTGGACAGTTGTCCCTGGATAACTACAGAGGACTGGTTCCAGGAACCTCTGTGCAGAAAAAGAATCCTGTGGATGCTCAAGTCTCTTCCATAAATGGTGTAGAATTTGCATATAATTTATGAACATCCTCCTGTCCACTTTACATCATTGCTTGATGACTTATAACACCTAATACAATGTAAATAGTGGTTATATTGCATTATTTCAGGAATAATTATAAGGGAGAAAAGTCTGAACATACTCAGCATAGATGCAAATATTTTTCCAAATATCTTCAATCTGTGATGTGTTGAATATGCAGATGTGGAATCTGCAGATATGGAGGTATACTCAGCATGGGTGTGTGTGTGTGTGTGTGTGTGAGAGAGAGAGAGAGAGAGAGAGAGATTACCTGGCTTTCCCTCTTACTGTCAGCCCATCCACCAACATTCAGCCTCTTCCTGAGTCCCTTTTAGGTTAAGATTTCTCACATGTTTACACCAAGTGCCTGCACTGACTTGCCCATTCTCATCAACCATGTGCTCTGGCCAATATCCTCGGAGTCATCCATGACTCCCATCTTCCCCTCAAACCCTCCACTAATTCCATCAACAAATGCTGTCATTTCTGTTTTCACATATATCCTGGATCATGAGCTCTTTGTTAGATACTAGCATTGGCAAAAATGGAAAATGTCATCATAAATCCGGTACCATGGTTATTTAAGAAAACATCCTTGAACTGAGAAGAAAAACACTTACGTAGTTAATGAAGAGTCAAGATATGGGCAACTTACTCTCAGGTGGTTCTGTAATGATGATGAAGACGATGATTGGTGATGAGGATGATGGTGATGAGGATGATGGTGATGAGGATGGTGACAATGATCACGGTGATAGTGGTGATGGTGGTGGTTATGACAATTATGGTTATGATGAGGATGATGGCAATAATGATGGTGATAGGATGATGGTGGTGATGAGAACGATGACAATGATGGTGATGAAGATGGTTGTGAAGATTATGATTATGATGAGGGTGATGGCAATGATGATGGTGACTGTGGTGATGACGGTTATGAGGATGATGATGGCAGGAATTAGAAGGAAGAAGAAAGAGATAAGTGTGATAGAATGTTAATGATTGGAAAGGGCATACAGGTGTACCACTGCACCATTCTTGCAAATATTTTGTTGATTTGATATTGTCTAAAACAAAGAGTTAAGAGTAGATAAATAAACAAACCCTGAAGCTGAGTCCTTCCCTTTCCTTCCATCACTAACAGTTGAGGCCAAGCCTTCATCTCCCTTCCATCACCTGGACGAGGCAACAGCTTCTTCCCACCTCCGTGCCTCTCCTTCACCTGTGCCCTCCCAGAGTCTACTACGGCAGTCAGAGTGAGTATTCACATGGGTCAGATCACCTCCCTCCTCTACTATACACCCTACGAGGGCTCCCAGCACACCTGGATGGAATCTAAGACCCTAACTGGCCCATAACGCCCCACCTCTCAGATTCCATGCCCTCCCAAGCCTCTGCTCTGGTCCTCTCTACCCCAGTCACTGCCCTCCTGTTCCTAAACACACCAAACCTGATCTCACCTCTGCCCTGAGTCCTCTTTCTCTGGACAGTCACACATGGCTTGGTAATCTGGTCTCTACTTCAGTGCCCCTTCTCCAAAGCAAGATCCTTCCTGCCACTTCCCACAGTTTCTGTTCCATTTCCCTGTTCTCTTTCTCTTCTAAACACTTACCATTACCTGTCTTTTATAGTACACGCTTAGGGGGTTTATTTCCTGTCTCCTCTAACTGGATGTAAACACCATACAACTAGGGATGCATGGTGGAGCTTTGCTCACTTCCATAAGCCCAGTGCCTGTCACTCAGGAAGGCACCAAGGTCATGGTTAATGAAGGAATAGTTCAGCGGCTCTTAAGTCCACCCTGACTTCCCTCTTTCTGGCTCTCAGAACACTGCCAACAGGCTGTGGTCCCCATGTGTCCTCTTGAAGCCTCACCCCTTAAGTCCTCCCAAACCTCTTCTCCAAGCCTCCCTGGAGGGCCCAATCTGTCCTGTCTCCAAGTCATCAGTCCAGCCGAGCCATATGCTGCCTCCCAAGTAGCAACCTCCTTCCTTTTCCACATATCTTCCATTCCAGGGACACAGTTCTTGTGTCTACTGAGGGGGAAACATCCCCCTGCTTGGAACAGCCTTCTCCAATAGTACAAAGAGTCCCAATTTCTTCTTGGCCTTTGTCCCAATTCTTTAATCACAGCTGTCTGTTGACAGAAGGGCTACAACCAATCTTTCCAAAGGAACTAATCACTGCATTCTTTTGTAAACCTTTGGTGCTTAAGCAGTCCCACCCCCCTAGGCTCTCACTGAACCCACTTAACATCCTCCAGGAATGTATTCCGCCCCCTTCTTGCCCAGGGAGTCTAAACTGTCCTTCAAACAGTCTGCAATGCCTGCCCTGGATGCCCACTCTGGCCTCAGCAGCCTCCATCTGAACATTGCAAGGTCACAGCCTGTAACCCTCATGGGGTACCTGCATGAGTAAGAATCTTGTACAGCCTTGCTTTTCTGCTCCTGGA
The DNA here is from genome assembly GCF_051225735.1 of Oryctolagus cuniculus. Taxonomy (NCBI): domain Eukaryota; kingdom Metazoa; phylum Chordata; class Mammalia; order Lagomorpha; family Leporidae; genus Oryctolagus; species Oryctolagus cuniculus. Next base: position 55,355,744 of record NC_142883.1, on the reverse strand, counting down.
TTTAATTTCCTGGGGCCAGGACTACATCTAATCCATCTTCTAGTTCCCATAGGAACTAATGAGGTGTTTGGTGTATAGCCAGTGCTACACATTTAGCTATGAACGGCTCGATGTTGCCTTCCCCTACACCTTTGAAAAACAAAACACTTATTTAATTTTATGTATTTGAACAGCAGAGAGAGAGAGAGAGAGAGAGAGACTGAGAGACAGAGAGACAAAGACAGACAGAGAAAGACACAGAAAGACCTTCCAAATGCTGGTTCATACCCTAAATGCCTTCAACAGCTAGAGCTGGGGTAGGCTGAAGGAAGCAGCTGGGAAATCCATCTGGGTCTCCCCTGTGGGTAAAAGGAATCCAAAAACTGAAGACATCACTTGCTGACTCCCAGGATGCACATGAGCAGGAAGCTGGAATCAGAAGCAGATCTACAGCTGGAACCCAGGCACTCCAATCTGGGATGGGAGTGTCCCAAGAAGCAGGCTAACCCCAGCCCCTCTCCTCCATCTTTGAGTCCCAAATAGCCTTTACTCTGTAGGCAATGGGCATTGAGTCCCGTGAAACACAGCTCTAAAAGCCACTAGAATAAAAGCTGAGGGCCGGCGCCACGGCTCAGTAGGCTAATCCTCCACCTGCGGCACTGGCACCCCAGGTTCTAGTCCTGGTTGGGGCACCGGTTTTGTCCCGGTTGCCCCTCTTCCAGTCCAGCTCTACTGTGGCCTGGGAGTGCAGTGGAGGATGGCCCAAGTGCTTGGGCCCTGCACCTGCATGGGAGACCAGGAGAAGCACCTGGCTCCTGGCTTCAGATCAGCAGCAGGGTGCCAGCCATAGTGGCCATTTTGGGGGTGAACCAACGGAAGAAAGACCTTTCTCTGTGTCTCTCTCACTGTCTAACTCTCTGCCAGTTAAAAAAAAAAAGAATAAAAGCTGGGCTCTCTCTTTTCCCAAGAACTCTCACCCTCTGCTTCGGTTTGAGTGTGTTCCCCAGAAGTTCATGTGTTGGAAGATGGGGTCCAATGGGAGGTATCTGGATCCCAGGGTGGAGCCCTTAGGAACAAGTGAATGAATGAATGAATGAATGCTTTTCTTACAGGACTGGGTTAGCTGTAAGGAGAGCATGGCCCGGTTTTCTCTCATCTGCACACGTCTGCTTGCCTGTCCGCTTTCCATCATGAGATGAGCCAGTACCCAGTCATCACCAGAAGCCATGAACACACCAAGGTCCTGCTCTGAGACTCCCCCAGACCCTGGAACCACGAGCCAGGGAGAAACCTCTTTGCTGGACAAAGTTCTCAATTTCAGGTGTTCTGTGCTAGCCAGAGAAACCTGCCTGTGATGGCTTCCACCAGCCTGGGGGGTGGGGGCGAGCTGCCCCTCTCCCTCAGGGCTGGCTGCCCTCTGCTCCCGAGCCCAGCACCATCCTGTTCTCATCACTGCACCGTGCTGGTCATTCTCAGTTCTGCCGACTCACGGAGGTCATTGTGCATTCCCACCCTGTCCCCAGTGCTCCGGCTCTCCCTGGCCCGTGCCTCATGTTGAGCACTGCCAGACATATTCAGAATCCTCCTGCTCGCGGGCGTGGGGAGTGATTAGTGTGCCAGCCCAGTGACTCTGCCTCCTGCCCTGGCCATGCAGTGGGATCAGGTGACATCGTGGTGGGGAGGGCAAGGGACAGGTCCTCTCTAGCCCAGCCAGCCAACCTGTGCAGCTACCAGACGTGAGAAGGCCATGGGGGGCAGGCACAGCCAGGGCAAGGTGGCTCCTTGGGCTTCTGGAAGGTTCTGCTGAAAGACACACCTGTTCTTAAGGCAACTATGTACAGGGCAAAGCCTCTGGCCCCCACCCCCCACGCCAGCTCCACTCCCAGGAGCTCAGGTCTCATTTTGTGTGTATCATGAAATCATGAAGTCAGAATCAGCTCTTGTTCCATGGCGAGGGTGGCACTGAGAAAGGAACGATAGCTTGGTCTTGAAGTTTAACAGGGCTCAAACCCTGGGGTCACAGAATCCCAAGAGAAGTGCAATGGGGAGGAGTGAATTTTGGATCGGTTGCCCTGGGTAGACCTGCACTTGCACCCAGCACACCTGTGCACCTGCAGAGGAGATAGCCCAAGACCATGCCCCATTACTTCCTGTCACCTGAGATGGTGACAGTACTCCCTGGGAAACATCACAAGAAAGCCTCCGAGCGCACAGTCAGCCCTCAACCAATGTCCTGCTATGCTCTGAGAAGAAGGACCCACGTCACCCCACCACCAACACTAGATCACCATGGCGTGAGTCACTCACTGCATGGCAAGGTGGTCTTTCTAGCAACTGAGGGGCTCCCATTATGAGAACACCCACCCTGAGGCTGAGCAAACAGCAGCCTGCCCTGGCATCTTCCCAGCAGCCCCAGGTCCGTGCAAGAAGGAAACCAGAACAGGTGCAGAGTCCCCCACCCAGGACAGGAGGCAGGCAGCTACAGGGGGCACCTGATGCCCTGGTTCTACCTGTGATCAGTTTGCTTCAAGGCCTGAGCTCCGGGGTCCACGTTCACAACCTGGACCAGTCCTTTCCTGGCCTTGTGCTCTTGGACAAGTGGCACACGCCCCCTGGGCCTCATTTTCCTCACGAGATAACAGTGGTTGCCCCCTAGGATCGTTACAAGATGTAAATGAACCACTACACAGAAAGCACTAGCGATGTACTGTTGTTAGAGTTACTCAAAGACCAAGGGGCTCATGCCCCCTTCCCTGGAGGCTGTCACCCTCCCCGGCAGTCAAGGGGCATGAGTGTCTACACTGCCCTCTGTGTCTACACAGGAAGTCAGCTGCCACACACAGCCACACAAGAGCAGGTAGGTCACCTCCCTGGATGTGGAGCTGAAGTTCTTCCCATGCACTCTAGGGACACGGCTGTTTCCAAGTTATCAACTTCCTGTTTGCTCACACTGGGCAGAGTCAACAAAAAGCCTCCGGACTCTCTCTGGCATGACCTGCTATTCCCCTGCTGGGTTACTGGGTCTTCTGACGCAAATAAGGATTGTTGTTTTTTTGTGGGGAGAGAGCACTTCCAGCCGCTCCTTTGCTCCCCAAATGCCCACAATGGCTGAGGTTGGGCCAGACCAAAGTCAGGAGCCAGGAACTCAATCCAGGTCTCCCATGGGAATGGCAGGAACCCAACCACTTAAGTCATCCCCACTGCTTCCCCCAGTACACACTGAGAACAAACTAGAATGGGGTATAGAGGAGGACTCAAACCCAGATTCTCCAACATGGGCCAAACATCCATCCCTAAATACAGATTTTCATTCTACTGCTCGCTTCACAACCATTTACTGGGCAGCTCCTGTGTGCCAGGCCCCCAAGGCGAGGGGCTGGAGGCCTGGGCTGATAACAGACAGCAGACAGCAGAGAGGCCACTGACCCCGCGATGCCTCACAATAACACACGGGGGCGATACTATTACCATTCCTGGTTTACAAACCAGGAAACAGGCAGTCTAAGGAACACCAAGATTGGTAAAGGCTAAGGAAAAGTGGCCAACAAGAGGGTACTGCAGACACAGAGGAGCACAGGGCACAGCTGGGCAGCCTGAGAAGCCAGAGTGCACTCAGGTGGTAGAATCTTGTCTCCCACTGGGGAGTAGTGGGATCCCAGCTGTGCAGGGCCAAGCATGGAGCGGTGCCTGGAACCCCCGTGTGGAGAGGCTGAAGACTGATGCGGGGGAGGCGAGGATGAAGAGGTAGCAGGTGCACATGACTGACTTGCCAAGCTCAGCTGTCAGGGAGAGAAGCAGTGGGAAGTGTGTGAGAGGGAGGGTGGACTCAACCTCCCATGGGAGGCTGGGTGTGAGTACACTGGCACACCAAAGGCCCAGAGCTAGAAGAGAATGATGCAGGAGTAGAAGGGGTGTCAATCAGAGAAGCAAGGGCTCCGTGGACAGAAAGGCACAAGAGGAGAGATGAGCCCTGAGCAGGAGAAGGAGCTTTGTTCAATGTCACCTTGGGGTGTCCACACCCATCCAAGACAGCTTGACTCTGGGTCTGTCATGCAGGGAGCAGTGCTGGCTGTCCCTCCTGGTGATGTGTCACTTGTAGGTTTCTACATCTTCATCCAAGTGACGGATAAAGACACTGAGAAAGTCAGGGCTCAGAAGGATGGAGGCCCAGGCACACCCTGGAGCACCCGGTGTCGGCTGTGATGGGATTCATTCATCGGTTCCCAGAGGCTCCATTCAACTGAGCTATAGAACCAGGAGGAAGCAACTGGCCAGCCAGAGTGTCAGGGAAGGGAGGAGGGAGAGACAGGGCCTGACACTGACACAGCAACTCCGGGGCCTTGGATCCCTCTGCAGGTGCCTGGTGAGGAAAGCTTCCTAGCCACGTTCCACAAGGACAGAAATACCACACGTCTTACAGGCAGGCACACAGCCGTGCCCCCCATTCATCCCCCACGGTTGCCTCTGGCCTCCGACGGCTAACTGGGAGGTTGCCACAGAGACATGGTAAGAGGCAGAGGCTTAAAGCACTTACGATCCAACCCTTTTAGGAACACATTTGCCCACCCCTGTGGAAGAGCCCCGGCAGAAGGGCCAGGCTACCCCAGCGAAGGTGGAATTCAAGCGTTGGTTTGTCCAAGTCTAAAGCCTGTTTCTACAGCACCCTGCCCCCTGTATAATGGGTGCCTTCCAGTAGAGGAGGAAGTCCAAGAAGGGTCTCTCAGGAAAGTTCTTTCATTGCTGTTAGGAAAATGCCCTTGGGGTCGGCACCACGGCTCACTAGGTTAATCCTCCGCCTTGTGGCGCCGGCACACCGGGTTCTAGTCCCGGTCAGGGTGCTGGATTCTGTCCTGGTTGCTCCTCTTCCAGTCCAGCTCTCTGTTGTGGCCCAGGAGTGCAGTGGAGGATGGCCCAAGTCCTTGGGCCCTTGGACCCTGAACCCGAATGGAGACCAGGAGAAGCACCTGGCTCCTGATCAGTGCGGTGCGCCGGTCGCAGCGCGCCAGCCGCAGCGGCCATTGCGGGGTGAACCAACGGAAATGGAAGACCTTTCTCTCTGTCTCTCTCACTGTCCACTCTGCCTGTCAAAAAAAAAAAAAGAAAGAAAGAAAGAAAAGAAACGAAAAGAAACGAAAAGAAAAGAAAAGAAAAGAAAAAAAAGAAAAGTGCCCTTGGGGCTGGTGTTGTGGCATAGCAGGTTAAGCCGCTGCCTGTGATGCCGGCCTTCTAGCTGGTTCTAGTCCCAGCTGCTCCACTTTTGATCCAGCTCCCTGCTAATGCGCTTGGGAAAGCAGCAGAGGATGGCCCAAGTGTTTGGGCCCCTGCACCTACGTGGGAGACTCAGAAGAAGCTCCTGTCTCCAGCCGGTTGTTGCAGCCATCTGGGGAGTGAACCAGCGGATGGAGGGCTTCTCTCCCTCTCTCTGTAACTCTGACTTTCAAATTAATAGGTCTTAAAAAAAAAAGAAAAAGAAAGAAAAAAATGCCCTCACAGAGTCCCGTCTACTGCCTGCCAATCAGAGCAATCTTTATTTATTTATTTTTTTTTTACAGTTAGAGTGGACAGTGAGAGAGACAGAGAGAAAGGTCTTCCTTTGCTGTTGGTTCACCCTCCAATGGCCACCGCGGCCGGCACACTGCGCTGATCCGAAGGCAGGAGCCAGGTGCTTCTCCTGGTCTCCCATGGGGTGCAGGGCCCAAGCACTTGGGCCATCCTCCATTGCACTCCCATACCACAGCAGAGAGCTGGCCTGGAAGAGGGGCAACCGGGACAGAATCCGGCGCCCTGACCGGGACTAGAACCTGGTATGCCAGTGCCGCTAGGCGGAGGATTAGCCTAGTGAGCCGCGGCGCCGGCCCAGAGCAATCTTAGGAGATCAGAAATCAGGTCATCACACTTACATAAAATCCACACTCCACTCTGTGACCCCTATGACCATGCATAGCTGGCCTGCATCTTTCCCTCCGTATCATACACAGCCTGCTCCTTCACCCACCACGGAAGTATGCTGGATTTTTGTTCCTTGCACACTGCAAGATTTGCTTCTGCCCCAGAGCACTGGGTCTTCCCTCTCTCTGCCTGCTGTGTTCTTCCTCCAGACTTACCCACACCAGTCAGGTACCAGCTCAATGCACTTCTTGAGACGGCATTATCCTTGCCCATTGCGCCCCTAACACATCACCTGCCTGCCTGTCTTCCAAGCACGAAGTTAGTGACTCACTTCTTTTGCACCTCCTCCAACACACTGAAGACAGAGGCTTAGTTTTGTTCATGACTGAAACTTGAGTGCAAGTGGACACTCAATGCCATTACCATCTAAATCAGCTCACTCCAGAGCAACAAAACGCAAATTACAAATGTAAGCCACAGTGGCTAAAGGCTCTGCCTGCAGCACCACCAGCATACCATATGGGCACTGGTTTGAGTCCTGGCTGCTCCTCTTCCCATCCAGTTCTCTGTTATGGCCTGGGAAAGCAGTAGAAGATGGCCCAAGTCATTGGGCCCCTGCACTCACATGGGAGACCTGGAGGAAGCTCCTGGCTCCTGGCTTCAGATTGGCCCAGCTCTGGCCATTGCAGACATTTGGGGAGTGAACCAATGGATGGAAGACCTCTCTTTCTCTCTCTCTCTCTGCCTCTGCCTCTCACTGTCTATAACTCTACCTTTCCAGTAAATAAATAAAAAATATAAAAAACAAACAAAAAATAAAGACTTGAAAATAAAAATTTTTAAAAAAGAAGAGAAACAGGTGAGTAAATCCTCTTGGCACTTAGCAGCCACAGGTGACTGGGGACAGCATATCACACAGTGCAGACTGGAGCAATCTTTCACAGTTCTACATTGGTGTTTACATCACCTCCACAGGGTGACTCCAGTGTGATTCAGCTTCCTCATAGGCCAAGTGCAGGCTGGACCATCTCATCTCACTGTCTCACTGTTATAAAGCCATCTCTTTGCCTTGTCCAGAACACAACAGAGCAAATGACTGGGAAAAAAAAAAAAAAAAAAGGGCCCCATTTCCCATGGGATGCGGAGGTTGACCAGATGTTTCCCAGGATTCAACTGCACAGCACAGGTCTTCTGGCTTCACAGGCAGTCCTACATCTGGGAGGCCCACATTTCCTAACGAGTTTTTCCAGGCTGGATGAGCAGAGTGGGAAGCATGAGCTGGGTGAGGGGCTCTGAGCCAGACAGGGGAGCCAAGCTCTCAGCCTCTGGCTGTGTTGAGCTGTGGAGCTGGGAGCCAGCCCCAACAGCAGGAGAGGGGTTGCAGGGCTTGGCAAGGAGCTTGGCCCTGGCCCTGGAAACTACAGCCTCCCAGGTCAGTTAGTCCCGGGAACCTGCCATGAACCTGCCATGGGCCTGTAACAGTGACCACTCTACACCTGTATTAGAGAGAGGGCCACTGCACAGGCATTCAGCCTCGACAGGTGCATTCTCATCATGTAGCTACTTAACCGACACCTGCACCTCAGCTCTTCCGAGTAAAGACTAGGACTATGACATCATTCATTCAAGGACCGTGATTGTCATCATTCATTCACTCCCTGAACAAACACCTACTGAGCACCTGGCATCTTCCAGACTATGCTCTCCTCTCTAGGACACCACAGGGATAAAGACTCAACCCTTGCCAGCAGACAGCTTACATTCTGATGGGGACAGGGACCCTAAGCCAATGAACCAACCTCACGCATTAGGAGGTGTAGGCGCTCTGAAGGAAATCAAGCAGGAGACAGGGACAGATGGGGAGTCAGCAAAGGCCTCTCTGAAACCGAGCCATCTGAGACATTCCACTTCCCGGCGCAAACATCTGGTGCTGGAAAGCATGGAGCCACCGGAACAGACAGAGGGAAATGCATCGAGGTAAGAATACAAATTGCAAGAGAAGGGGCAGGAAAGGAGGCCAGTGTGCCTGGAACCCATCGAGGGAGGCAGAAGGTAACCGGATCTGAGGTCGGGGGGTCCCCGGGGGACAGGCCTCTCAGCTGTCAGCTGGGCAGCCTTCATTCTTGGTCTCCGTGAAGCTTCAAGGGTCACGTCCCTGAGCTTCCTTAGCCTGCCATTCAAGAGCATGGCTTTGACAATAGGCAGGATGCCTGATTACTCATTTATACAACGCACAGTGGTGTGTAGATGGGGAATAAATATTTATTGCCTCCAGCTGATGCTGCTCTTCAAACTGGGAAGTTGAGGATATCACAACTGTGGAACCCTGACGCGTGATATGGTCTCATTGCTTCTGCTAGGGGTGGGCACCCCACTCTCCCCTAACTATCCCAGGATGGGCTTTGCAGGAGTGGGCTAGGCCAGGCACATCTAACAGGTCTCCCCTCCTCTCCAGCTAGGCAGACCAGGCCCACAGTCTCCCCTGAGGTTGGGGAACCTGCTATGCTGAAAGCCTCTGCTGTGTCCTCTAACCAATTGTGACATTTCGACTTGTGCCTGCTTCTGTCTAGGTATGGCCCTTCATAGCTGCATACCGGCCCCTTCTTCTCCCAGTTGAGCCAGGGCCCTCCCCACCTGCCTTGGAAGGACTTCTTATCACAGCACACTATCTCTGATTAGGCAAACCTTGGTGTTCTCCCTGTTTGACAGCTGTTCTCAAAGTCTATTTCAAATGAGAACACTTTGGGGAGTCTTAACTAAAAATATTAATGCCAAGATCCTACCCCAAACCCAGTAAGTCAAATCTTTGGGGGTAGGAATCAAGCAGTGGTAATTCCCATGACAGTGACTGGCAGAGGGCTCTACCAATCACCTGGGGAGCTTGTTACAGGACTGATTTCTGATCCAGTAAGTCTAGGGGAAAGACCAAGATTCTGCCTTCCCAATCGGCTCCCATGGGATAGAGCTACTGCAGGTCCATGGACCACAGTTTGAGTAGCGAGGGTCTACAGGCAGCCATCTTTGAGAAAGCAGGAAGTAGGCTTAACTGGTTGTCCACACCCAAAGCAAGTGCCCCTTTATGAAGCTCCCTTCAAGTTCCAAAGAAGCTTCCTGGAAGAGTAAGGGTATAAGGCTCTCAGAGGAGGCGAGAGGACTTTTCTGCTCGTGTGCAATTAGGAGCTTGCATGTGGCCCTAAACAAATAGCACAGGATCCATGCTCAGTTACACACGGGTGCTTAGCAGAGTCCCCAGCACACAGTAAGCGCCCAGTGAATGCCCAGGCAGCTGTGTGTCCTACGTGTCGTTAGCACTGACTCCGCCTGGCCCCAGGTCAGCAAAGCACTGCCTTTGGTGCTCCTGTTCATTGGACTCATTGTCCCCGAATTCTGCCCCTACGTCCATCGCCTGGCCATGCTGATAATGAGTGTCTGCCTCGGATGAGGAGCTACTGTAACTGTTCTGCTCCCATGAACTCTTGTTAACAACCCTAGGCAGCACAGGCTCTGAGTGTCAGTTAACGATGAGAAACCCAAAGGCAGAGATCACCCTGGAAGGTTCTTCAAAAAGTTAGTGGAAAATGTGTCTCATAAAAAAAAAAAAAAACAAAAAAAAAAAACTCTGCATGGATTTCAACATTTTTGGCACCAAAATAAATCTAGGTTTTAATTCCATTTTCCATTTTTGGAGAACCCTCGTATATAGTGACCGTGCCAAAAGACAAGCTGAGAACGGATAGACGCCAGGTTTCCAGCTTTCCCAGGGCTTCTCAGATTTTCACTGCCATAGCATTTCACTAACACGCGGTTCCTCATTCCACAGGGCAAAGAGCCTGAGATTCCACAGCCTCTCACAAGCTCCCAGGTGGTGCCGATGCACTTAGTCCGCAGTCTGTACTTGGAGCAGCAAAGCACTGACGCCTCTTAGTGTCTCTGCACGCCTTCCCTAACCATCCCCCAGAAAGCTTGTGCCACTATTCTACAATTGGTGGTTTGCTGATTGGATGAGTGGCAAAATCACAGCCCCTTTCCACTCTGAGCACTTAGCCAAAGTTCTGTGTAAACTTCTGCTCCAATTGCAATATTTTGCAGCAACAGACACCAGCAATTTGGGAAAGCGTCGTGTCCATTATAAGCTGTGGAAGTCATGGCTTGTTATGAAATTGCTTTTAAATTCAAGTGTCACCACGGAGAGCGGTTTCTGGGCCAGGGAAGCATTCCCATCTCTGAAAAGCAGAGTGGAGAGTTCCAATTTGAAAAACGCAGGGAGTCAGTTCTCGAATCAGAACTGAATCGTGGAACCACGAGCTCTCCTTAGGAGCTCCCTAGAAAGAGGCCGCACGCGGAAGCCAGAAGAAATGGCAACTGTTCCTGAACAGGGAAGGGCGGTTCAGGGCAAATCAGGAAGGTCTACCTAGTCCCGGGGGCAGTGGCTGGGAAGCAACCCCCTTGTGAAACAGAGAAAAGTCACGCAGAGAAAGGTGAGAATAAACAAGCAGGGGTGCTTTTGATGTCAGAGTGGCCTGAAGTTCCAGGGTTACAGACAAGGCTCTGGGAAGACTGACTTCAAAGGATGAAGCCAGCCGGTGATAACACCAAGGTCAGATGACAAAGCCATTGAGCCTGAGGATGAGCGACCACGGGGCTTGATGCTATAGCCAGAGCCCACTGATTCTCAAACTCGGCTCACGTTAGAATCATCTAGGAAGCTTTACGCCCCGTCCCCGCCCCCTCCCCCCAGTCGCAGGCCACCCTCCTGCACCTGTCGGTGATACCCCCCCCCACCCCAGGTACAGCCCAGGCATCCTTAATCTTTAAGATGCTCAGGTGACTGCCATGTGCCCTGTGAGAACCGGTGGCATCCAGCGTCTTCACTCCCTCAAGACCAGTGATGCCTGGACCGGTGATCCTTCACCTTGGCTGTATGTCAGAATCACTTTGAGGGGAATCCGTAAAATACAGACGGACGCCAGCCCCATCCTTAAGAATTCCAAGGCACTGTGCTTTTAAGAACCCTGCCCTCCCCCACCTTGCGACTCCTCCCCCACTCCCAGGTGTTTCTAATGCACAGTCAGGTAAATGAGCATGGTTCCATATGTTTTTGCCAAGATTGCTTCTAGTCTATGGGTCTAAAATACAGAGGCTGAAAATAAATCTTAGATTTTTTGCAAAGGTGAGTCATCATCTTTACCTTTAAATTAGGGATCGCTAACCTGGGAGGGATCTATGAGTCCCCTTAAATTCTACAAAAACTGCTGAGTCAATAGGTGTGTTGATTTGTACACCTATAATTTCAAGACAGAATGTCCTTAGCTTTTATCACATTCTTAACATTTGAGCCCAGTATCTTAAAGATAAGTATGACTTAATAAAGTCAAGAAAACTGGAGAATGAATAGAAAGTACCTTTGCTCTCAGAAGCGTCCATGCTGTGGTTTGGGATTTGGAACACACCACTGCCCCCTACTGGGTATATACGCTTATTGCAGGTTTAGTGCAAATCACAGGGCTTATAGCAAAACCTGTAGCGATGGAGGTGAAGACTTTGGATGCAAGCCATTATAGTAAAAGCAATGTCTGGGAATGTTCACAATGAGATGAGACTTCCCAAGTTGCACTTGCAAGGATATCGTCTGTGTAGGTACTTTGGGGTCACGTCCACAATTGGGTTAGGATATTACAGTTTTCTAATGTTAACTATTTGCCTTGGTTTGAATCCTGGTTTTATTTCTTAATAACTATATGACCTTAGAAAAGACAATGAATCTTTCCATCTCTCATATAAAATGAGGGATAAATGTAAGTACTTTAAGATTGCTATGAAAAAAATAAGAAAATATGGATAAAATGCTTGACATAAAACTTGGACCATCCAACAAATAACAAGGTCACAGTACTGCTATTACTGATCTTTTATCAGTATTAATACTTTAATGCCCTTGCTCAAGTTACTAAGTTCCCTTGAGCTTCTTTGATTGATCTGTAAGATGAGGGGGGAAAAAAACCCTCCCTGCCCAGTGTTCTCATGGTGAAAATCGAGCTGAAAAGTATCAGGTATGGTTAGCCCTTCACATCCGATTCCACATCAAACCATGAGATTACCCCAGCTGTGGTATTCACTCCAATGAGATTCAACCAAACGCCGATCAGAAACAACCTAGAAAACACTGTGTCAGCACGAAACACCCACAGACCTTTCTTTCTTGTCATTACTCTCTAAACAACCAGTATAACAACAGTTTACATGGCATTTACATTGTATTAGGCACTATAAGAAGATTTGTAGGTATTTATAAGCAGAGATGATTTAAAATATACAGGAAGATTATGTAGGTTATATGCAAATACTATGCCACTTGATATAAGAGTCTCTAGCATCCTTGAATTTTATACCCTCCGGGGTCCTGGAACTAACTCCCCATAGACAGCGAGGAACGACTGAATAGAGTTATATACAGCAACTCATCCTATATCCAGGGGATATGCACAGCACAGGACAGGGTCACCCTGAACACAGACATACTCCTGCCCACAGGAAAGACCCTTTGAGGTTCCAATAGTTGAACAGGCTCTACAATTGGGTGCAGCAGCTTTTTGCCATGTATTTGCCATCCTGGGCACCCCAAACCTTCTGAAGACATGGACCAACAGGTAACCATACTCCACCACGGCGCCCCCTTCCAGTGCGAGAACCATGCCAGCCATTCACAAAATCAGAGATGCCCACAAACATCAGCCTTCATCCAGCCCGGACACCCAACTGCAACAGTCTCTCCCAGTCTGAGTGCTCCCCAGGGAGACACTGCCCAGGCTCCTTCACAAGCCTACCCATCCATCAAGGACTCTCTTCACGGCACAGCGCTCCACCACCTGGCCCCCAGGAGCAGAACACGGCCAACACCTCTCGTAGCCTCCGCGAAGGTTCCGCTCGGCTAACACTTACCTGGAGTCGGCTTGGCGGTACGCACGGGGGTGTAGAGGTTTTTGGAGGAGGATCTCACCGGTGTGTTCTCTTTGGGAGAGGTATCAATAGCCGAGATAGCTTCTCTTTCACAGTGTGCGATGGGGATTGGTCCCTGTTGTCTCAAGATGTCAGCCAGAGCCCTAAACAAGGAGAAGGTCACACCATGAGATTCGTGGAGCACAGCCACAAAGGGAGCCGGCTGGCTTCCGCAGACCCTTTGATTTCCAGGGCTATGGGAAGGGGCAGAGACGCAACCTTCAGTTCTCAACTGTAACAGTTCACCTGGTGCTGGCTGCACTGGGGATGCAAGGGGGAGGTCGCCATGCCCGGGGGCATAGACGCTAAAAGGCTGTGACTATAGAGTATCTTTCTTTCATGCATTTCACATCCATGACCTCTAAGCCCTTTCAAAACACTGGGCCCCAAATACTCACCTCGGGAGCAGGTGGCCAGTGGAACACCACCATGGTGAAAGAATGGTGCAGCCAACCTCAAATTTAGAGACGAGTTACTAATGTCTGGGGGACCAACCTCCCCATCCAAAAACACACACCGAGGAGCCGGCACTAGACCCTGGTGACCCAAATTAAGTACAAGACACGGCTCCTGCTATCAGAGAATGGTGTGATTTAGCTGAAAAGACAGGATGTATGGATAAAAAGATAAACATCCGGGTACAAGGAAGGCGCAGACAGCGCAGGTGACGGAGTTTACAGCTCGCAACTGCACACCCAGAGAGGAAAACAGGCAGGGAGAAAGAGGGACCCTGGGGGAGCCTGCCGCAGCTGAGGAGACCCACCCGACCCCAGGGAAGGCAGCTTGCACTTCCTCCACGTCCAGCCCTGACAACCAGACACGCACTCACGAACGACTCGGTCTGCATCAGTCACTGCACAGGCAGATGGGAAGCAGGGCCCAATTCCGGCCATCAGGGCTGCACGATGTGAGGGGATCGCTCTGCCATCTGGTTTCCCACAGGGCCCCCCCTCTGTGACTGTGACCTCTGGGACACTCACTGGCGACAGACCGAGGGGGTAAGAGAAGACTGTGGACAAACCACCAGAGAACACACCAGGGTACTGTCTGTACACATGGGGTGCGGAAGGGTGCCTCTGAGGGGGGTGGGGCAGACAAGCAGCAGACCCCCCAGGCCCCTCCCAGCCAGCCCTGTCCAGCTGGGGTTCCGTCAGGCCCAGCCCACCCCACGGCATCCTTCGCATGGGAGTCCAGCTCCAGCACTCGGCCCCCTTGGACACTGACAACCCCAGGGCTGTACAGATGCGTCTGACAGTGAATTGCTCCCTGCCATTATGCCGCCTGTGACACGCTGAACCTTCATGGAAGAGCAGCAAGCTTGGCAATCTTATCATTTAGTGGCACTTATACAGCAATTTCAGATTTTCAGAACGCTTTCCCCTTTGCTGCTTTGCGTTTCTCACAAGCTGTCAAAGGAGGCGCAGACACAGGCCACCACCCCCGTTTGCCTCCCTAACAAGCAGTTAGAGAGGAGGGATGTAGAGCCTTATTGGTCTGGAAAAGGAAATCTGGACAGGCCCGAGGTACAAAGATCTGACATTCAGGGCTGGGAGTAAGAGATTGGGATTGGCCTCAAAGCCGAGAGATTTGGGACCAAATCCACGGATCAGCTGTGGATCTGTGGGATAGCTCTTAATCCCTGAAATTGAAGTTTAATCTTTTTAAGAGTGGGTGTTTAGCCTAGTGGTCCCCAAGAGCAGGCCTGGGTTTGAGTTCCAGCTCCAGCTTCCCGCTAATGCAGGCAGTGGGAGAGAGCCAGGGATGGCTCAAGTGATAGGATCCCTGCCACCCATGTGGGATCTGGAGAGTGAATCAGCGGACGGTGATGCGGCCGTGCTGTCTCTCTCTTTTCTCTTTAGCTCTCTCCTTGCTCCCAAATAAACAAACAATATTTTAAAAAGAAACTTAATCTTTTCCCCCTATCCACAAAAAAAAAAGTCTTAAACTAACATGAATTCTGAGATTCCTCCTAATTCTAAAATCTGATTACTCTGTGCATTTTTTTAAAAATATCTATTTATTTATTTGAAAGTCAGAGTTACACAGAGAAAAGGAAAGGCAGAAAGAGAGGTCTTCCATCCGCTGGTTCACTCCCCAGTTGGCCGCAATGCTGCGCTGATCCGAAGCCGAGAGCTTGGAGCTTCTTCCCAGTCTCCCACACGGGTGCAGGGGCCCAAGGACTTGGGCCACCTTCCACTGCTTTCCCAGGCCATAGCAGAGAGCTGGATCGGAAGAGGAGCAGCCGGGTCTAGAACCTGCGCCCATATGGGATGCCAGTGCTGCAGGCAGAAGCTTTACCAGCTGTGCCACAGCGCAGTCCCCTTTTGTGTATTTTTAACCCCATATTCATCCAGGTTACCTTGACTCCTTCTCCCTTCTGATGATCAAAGACACTCTCCTACCATCTTTCTGTGATAAAAAAAGAGTGGACTCTAGGTTAAAACAGACACTTAGACCAATGGAGTAGAATCAGCAGTCCAGACAAAAACTCATATATCAATAGTTAATTGATTTGGAATAATGGTGGCAAGATCATTCCATGGGGAAAGAACAGCTTTTTCAATAGATGGCCCCGGGACCACTGGTTATCTTCATGCTCAAGAACAAAGTGCAGACCCTCACCTCACATCACTTGCAAAAGTTAACTCAAAATGGATCCAACGCCTAAATACTAGTCCACAACCTGTAAAACTCATGGAAGAAAATACAAAAGCAAATCTTCATGACCTCATACTTCACAACAGTGTCTTAAAGATGACATGAAAGAACTAGGAACAAAAGAAAAAATGCAGACAAATTAAAAACATTGTGTCTCAAAGGACGCCACCAAGGAAGCCAAGGACAACTCAGAGAATGGCAGGGAATAGTCACAAATCACGCATCTGATAAGAAGCTTGTACCCAGAGCATATAAAGAAATCCTGCTGTTCAACGAGAGAGAAGAAACAGTTCAACTTTAAAATATTCAAGACCTGGGGTGCAGCAGGTTAATGCCCTGGCCTGAAGTGCCAGCATCCCATATGGGCGCCGGTTCTAGTCCCGGCTGCTCCACTTCTGATCCAGCTCTCTGATATGGCCTGGGCAAGCAGTAGAAGATGGCCCAAGTGCTTGGGCCCCTGTACCCGCATGGGACACCTGGAGGAAGCTCCTGGCTCCTGGCTTCAGATCGGCGCAACTCTGGCCGTTGCGGCCATCTGGGGAGTGAACCATCGATGGAAGACCTCTCTCTCACTCTGCCTCTCCTCTCTCTGTGTAACTCTGACTTTCAAATAAATACATCTTAAAAATAAATAAATAAATAAATAAAATATTCAAGACCTAAAGTAGGCATTTCCTCCAAAGGAGGCATGCATGAAAAGTAATTTGATATCATCGCTCATTAGGAAAACATGAATGAAAATCACACCAAGATGCCCCTTCAGACACACTAGGTTAGCTATGACCAAGGTGCCAGGCCATACCAAGTGCTGGCAAGGATGTGGAGAAAGCAGTCTTGACACTGCTGGGAATATAAAACAGTGAAGCCCCTTTCATAACCACTCTAGCTGTACTCAAAATGTTTAACATGGGGTTAACATACAACCCAGAAATCCTAGGTAAGAGAAACGAACATATACGTCTACATGAAACGTGTACAAAGGTTCATGGCAAAAATATCAATTATAATAACCAAGAAGTCGAAATAACCCAAAATGTTCTACATCTGCTGAATGGATAAACAAACAGGGAATGGTATTCAGCCATGAAAAGGCAAGTAGTGATACATGCTATGACACAGATGAACCTTGCAAACATCACACACAAGGAATCAAGTCAATCACAATGAACCACATTTATATGAAATGTGCAATGAGATCTGTCCATGGAGACAAAAAGAAGATCTGTGGTCTCCCAGGAATTGGAAGAGGGATGAGTGCGAACTGAGTGCTAACAGATATGGGCTTTCTTTCTGGGAGCATGGAGTTGTTTTATTTTAAAAATAGAGAGTGGTGACAGTTGGACAAATCTGTCAATATGTAAAAATCACTAAATCGTATACTTTAGAATCCAGTGGATTTTATGGTAGAATTACATCTGGACAAAGCTGCTATTACAGAAAAGTTTCTATACTCTTCCATGACTCCTAAGTTCTTGTGAAGACCCCTGCTTCTCTGGTGCCTATGAAGGGGGACAGAGTCACAAAATGAAATCCACTGCCCTGGGTAGGTCGAGGCTGGACCTGCATCAGTGGCTCTCAACCAGAGTGACTCAGTCACATGTGCAGACACTCTGTGGTTGTCACAGCTAACGAGGGGGGAATCCTGGTATCTAACAGGCTAGAGATCAGGGAAGCTTTCCACATCATGCAAGGCACACACTGGTCCCTGAAGCAAGGAATTACCAAGCCCCAGCTGTCAACAGTGGTGAAGCTGAGAAACCTTAATGGCAACGTGGTAGAAGTTTAATCCTTAATGCAATCTAGCTCTGCAAATACCTACGGGGCAGCTTGTATGAAGGTTGGACACTGGGCTAGACTCGGTCTGTAGACACTAAATGAGTGCCCCGAGAGAGAGGTGTCCTACCCTGCCCATCCGTGGGTCTTGGTATGCAGCAAGAGAGAAAGCAATGAAGATGGGCCCCATCCCGGCCTTGTAGGGCTTCCTGCCAACATTAACAGCTCCAGAGCTGGCTGCCTCCAGGGCTCACAGATAGAGATGGGATGGGAAGAGCTTCAGAGTCTATCACCCAAAAGGCCCCGCAGGGCACAGGTGCTGCGTGGGACCTGGCTGGACAGCCACCTTCCCAAACACCAGTAGGCTTGGTGGATCCCAATGGGTCCAGCTGGCAGACATGGAACCACCTCTAACCCCAGGCTCACCACAAAGCCATCTCCTCCTGTCTCTAAGTCATGTGAGGAGACAAGAAAACAACTCGCACATACTTGGACCGATCCTCTCCCGGAAGAGGGCTTTGCACGCCCAGGAAAGGTATTTCCTAAGAGAGGCAGCTGGGGCAAGAGACCTCACCTTGGGTTGTCCCAGTGAGGGGCATGGTAGCGACAGAGATCCTCCCAGGCAGCTGGCCAGGCGGCCCTGGTTCCCCCAGCATGTGGCCCTCGGAGGAGTCTCTCTGCCAGCTCCCCTCCCCTCCCCTGAGCTCCATGACCTCCCTCCTTGCTCTGGTTCCTTTATACCCTCCATCCCCTGGTCTCCAGGGTACTCGATAAATATTATTCTAATTCTGAACTGTGCGGTCCCGGTTTCGCCTAATTAATTTGGATACGCCGGAGGAAATGGGTTAAGGCCTGAGCTACTTTCTAACCGTAGGAAAGGAAGCTGGCCACTGAGGGACAGAGAAGCAGGTTTTGTAGAAGAGCAGGCAGCAGTTTTGAGGGTCTGAGAGAGGGGCAGAGACAGACAAGAGGGTGACAACCAGAAAGAGGGAGAGAGAAGCAGACAAAGAGAAAGACACAGGCCAGGAGACAGAGAGGGAAGAGAGACAGAGTCAGTGGGACAGAGACGAACAAGTGGAATGAGCAAGAGACAAAATGAGGAACAGAGACACAAAGGGAAACCGAGAGATGGAAAATGACTCGGAAAAGAAACAGCAATATTCAGAGGCAAGGAGACCAAGGGAGAGACAGACAGAGGGAGACACACACACACACACACACACACACACAGATGGCCAAGGAAAGCAAGGAGGACAGCTGTCAGCCAAGTGCCCGGACAGGGTGGGAGCCAGTGCCTCCCCCCGCGTCCCCAGCCTCCGTGTCACCCTCCCCTGGGGACAACAGATGTGCCTGATTCAGGGGTTGGAGGTGCAACACACACCTCCCCCCCCCCGCCCCCACTGGCCACGTTTGCTGCAACATCTGATACACGAAATAAAGCAATTCTCTTGCCTGAATTATCTGGATTACTGCCTGAGTTGGCTGCTCCCTTCTGTCCAAGTATTCCTTGGCCTTCTCTGATGCGTGGCCAGCAGGGGAGAGTAAATTAATTGGGCAGCAAATCTGATCAGGGAAAAGAGTCATTCAGGCCAGGAAACATTTCCTTCAGTACTCGGGACGGTGCGTTTACCACCTGGGTAAGGAAAACACCATCTTCTCTCTGGTGGGCGTTTGGTTCCTAAATGTGCTCGTCAGTCCTTCCCCCCACCCCCACAGTTCCCATTCTAGCCCTGTGACCCCCGCCGACACCAGTAACCCCAAGGCTGAGCACAGAGTGGAGGCGCAGGCTTCTTCCAGTACTAAAAATGGGACGGAACAGAAACTGAAAATACAGGGCTCTGTCTTGAGCCCAGGCCTCCTTCTGCTCCCTGGGAGTGCCTCTTGCACACATCACACTTTCTAGAAATCCAGGGCCGGCACGACTCCTTCCGGTCTCCCAAGCTGGGTGTGCGAAGTCAGCAAACGCCAGCTAATAGTTGAGCATAGGGAAACAGATAGAAACCCAGTGATCCAGGTCAAGACCAAGCATGTAGTTGCTGAAAACCTCGGTTAACGTTGTCTGGGGCTGTAAGAACCAAGTTTGAATTTCCCCTAAGTGCTTGGTGATCTCAACACCTGTAGGGACCAAGCCCAGTCAACACTTTGACAAGCTGCCACCTGCATTCAAGACATGAAATCTTTCTTTACATGGTGAATGACTGCCCTTAATGATAGAAAAGTAAGCAAACTCTGCTTTATGGTAGTGCCTGCTTGGGAAATTTGAAGACTGTCATCTAACTCAGTGTCAGCCATTCGCCCTGTCATGGAATCCTCAGAACAACCTAGCACAGAAGGTACTGGCAGTCGCCCCATTTTACTGAGGAGCAAACACTAGAAAACGACACAGTTTGTCTAAGGAAGTAGTGAATCAAGATCTCAAAGTTAGGCCGGCGCCGCGGCTCACTAGGCTAATCCTCCGCCTAGCGGCGCGGGCACACCGGGTTCTAGTCCCGGTTGGGGCGCCGGATTCTGTCCCGGTTGCCCCTCTTCCAGGCCAGCTCTCTGCTGTGGCCAGGGAGTGCAGTGGAGGATGGCCCAGGTGCTTGGGCCCTGCACCCCATGGGAGACCAGGAAAAGCACCTGGCTCCTGCCATCGGATCAGCGCGGTGCGCCGGCCGCAGCGCGCCGGCCGCGGCGGCCATTGGAGGGTGAACCAACGGCAAAGGAAGACCTTTCTCTCTGTCTCTCTCTCTCACTGTCCACTCTGCCTGTCAAAAAAATAAAAAAATAAATAAATAAATAAAATTAAAAAAAAATCTCAAAGTTAAATCAAACTACAGACACTAACTCCATCCATCCATCCATCCACCCTCCCCAGCAACTTCATCCATCCACTTAATCACATTTGTTTTTCCACCTTCTAGGCCATGAACGTAAGATTTTAGAGAATGTCCAAGATTTACTGGGAACAAAAATCTATCAGGATCCAGAAAGCCTGCTGTGGCTCAAATGCTCAACTCCGTCACTCAGTGAGTCCGAAACAACAACAGCTGCAAGCTCTTCACATCTGGTGATGTCCTGACCCCTTGACTGGACCCCTGCCCTGCCTAAGGCCAGCGTGAGGAGCCAGAACCTTCCTCTCTCGAGTTCACCCCCTCTACACGCCATGAAGTTTCCCAGTTAAAAAATCAATGAGGCAAAAGAGCATCCGATAAACACTCGGGTTGTTTGGTCCTCATGCTCACTCGGTGAACAGACGGCCACGCTCAGGTCTGCTCAAATGAGCTGGGGTGCCTAGGGCCCTTACCGAAACCTGCGAAGTCTCTGCTCTCAGGGAACCGGCTCTGCATGAGGATTCTAAGAATACAGATGCCCCCTGCAGAGCAGCGAATGGAAACCGGCGCTTGGCCTCTGCCCCGTGTCCGGATTTCTGAGCCATGCAAAGGAGGGACTAAGCTGCTCACGAAGCTGTCTGTGCAAAGAGACCCCTAAGTCACTCCTTTTCCCTTCACAGGAGCTGGGGGACTGGGAAAAAGATTGATGCTGTTGGATATGTGTCGCTCCCCCTCTTCGTGGAGGAGCAACACAGGACCCTGCGCTGTTCTTTCGTCTGCTCGGCCCTCCCCGGGTTTGCTGCTGGTTCTCCCCGGGTTGGCTACTATCCCTTCCACCTCCGTGGAAGGGCAGTTCCCCCTAGCCACATTCCCCACTTCCGCAGGGGAGCGGCACACCGCCGGCCGGCTCTTCTCGGGGGCTGCACAGGTGTTCCCCTTAGATGTTCCCCATAGATGTTCCTGGTGCATGCCGTCTCTCTCCTCCTTTATAGTCCTCCTCCGCCAATCCCAACTCGGCTGCCCACACGCCGAGTACGCTGCTCTCCAATCAGGAGCAAGTCCTACAGTTTATTGGTTGAACTGGAGGCAGCTGTGCGGAAGCTGTTTACTTCTCTCCCAGCGCCATATTGTGGGAGAGCAGATGCATAGAATAAGTCCTAATTCGAGTAACTTAGTCTAGTCCGAATTGCTCCCCACAGATATGTACAATAAAAGGCCAACGAGATGAGCCATTCCATGAATATAAGCTACTGTAGTTAATGTGCTTATTCCTAAGGATAGATGAGAACACTTGTGTTTTTGAAAAATTGTCTAAAAGCACACCTGACTAATTAAGTAGATGATACTGAATATAATTAATTATTTTTTTTCTCTTTGAAGAATTCAAGGTTCTTTGGGAGGGAGCTCTCACAACCTTCTGTTCATAGAGAGAGCTAAGAACACAGTCCGGGAAATGTAACTCTTCCCATAAAAATGGCCGGGCAGACCACAGAGATCAGCTTTGGTTTTGTCTTCTTTAAGTAAATCTCTGATAACCACTTCTTTTTGTATTTCGCCAAAAAGTAGAGCGTAGATAACTTGATTCCGGTTAAATCGAGGATTCCGGATATCTGAGTTCCCGACATTCAACTAACAGCTGGTGTCCGTCTTCAGGCTCATCTTCACGCTTGTCCACTGGACAAAGTGCTTTGATTCTCTCAAATTCGCATTCAGGACAATCGCACTGAATATATTTTTAATAAACACGGACCAAGGAGAATGGCTTAATTTAGTTCTCCCTACTCCCGGTTCTCTCCCAGTCCACTTGAAAAACACAGCTGCTGGCTTTATGTGTATCCAGGACTGCTCTCCTCATGCAGAACTCAGAATGGATGTGCGGATCTCATTTGTTGTGGGAACAATGTCTGTGCATCTGCACTGAGCTGCTCCTAGGTCTGAGCTGTCCCCGGCACAATTGGAATTCATCGCGCCCAGTAAGCATCCCGGGACTCAGCGAGGCAAGGCATAGCTTGCCTGCTGGGGTTTCCAGGCCAGCAAGACCAGTGGCTTCATCCCGATGGGAGCTTGTCCAGGGTATGTGGGCAGACCAGCTAGATAGAGAGCTGATACACCTCCCTACCAGGGGCCCAAACTTATTCCTAATGGCATTATCACCACTTATTCCATTCTGTATCTGATGAATCACATATACATGTATCTGGGCCCGGGAAATTTGCAAGCATCAATACCAAACTCAGACTTCCCACAAATATGTGGATTGTTTGTCTGGGAATGAATCAATCTGGATGTGTCAGGTGCAGCCACCACTGGAAATTAGGAAAACAAAACCGCCACCAAAAATTCGGTAGCGGAGTCACATGGCCGGCCAGGTGATAAATGAGTTAATAAATGTGTCTGCTACAAGGTATAAGTGGGCCGCCGCTGCCACTGCTGCTGCTACTGTGGTTATTTCTGCTGTTTTCTTTGTTTGCAAGGGGCTCAGAGTTAAGTCTACAGATGAGGAAGAATGCCGGTAGTATAGCCTAATGGCTAGACACCAGGATTTTGGAGCCAGAGTGCTCCAAATGCACTCAGTGCATTGCTGGTAATTAGCTAACCACTCACATACCCCATGGCTCTGTTCCCTCATTGGGGAAAAAAAAAAAAAAAAAAAGAGAGAGAACCAAAATAACAAGGCAAAAAATAATGTCTGCCTCTTAGCGTTACGATGAAGATTAAATGAATTAATATTTGTAAAGCACTTAAAACAGAGCTTGGCATCTAGTAAGCACTATATAAATATTAGACTAATAAATAAATCCTCCCAGAGCCGGTGCTGTGGCGTAGTAGGCTAAGCCTCCGCTCGCAGCATCAGCATCACATATGGGCACCAGTTCAAGTCCCGGCTGTTCCACTTCCAATCCAGCTCCTTGCTTGGGGCCTGGGAAAGTAGTAGAGGATGACCCAAGTGCTTGGGTCCCTGCACCTGCATGGAAGACGCTGAAGAAATTCCTAGTTCCTGGCTTTGGATCAGCGTAGTTCCAGCTATTGCAGCCATTTGGGGAGTGAACCAATGGATGGAAGCGCGCTCTCTCTCTCTCTCTCCTTAATCTCTGTAACTTTACCTCTCAAATAAATAAATAAGATTTATAAAAATAAATAAATAAATACTCCCAATGTCTACACAGGCTCAGCCTACGGGACCAGAGCAACAGTGCAGATGGAACAGGGAAGTCTCGAAGGACTGACTCAATGAAGCCAAACTGGCAAAGCGCTTGGGGTGGGGACAGCCACACACAACACAGCTGTGGCCGCAGGCCATCCTGGAAGTGACCACCCACATCGCACGCTTTGCAGCCAGGCACAGGGATCCAGGGATCACAGGGATCCAGACGGTCACACTCCCGTTTTCACTGAACCCTGATCTTGGGCTTTGAGGATCAAATGCAAACACAGCGGCAGGCACCACAGCTCACTAGGCTAATCCTCCACCTGCAGCGCCGGCACACCAGGTTCTAGTCCCGGTCGGGGCGCCGGAATCTGTCCCGGTTGCTCCTCTTCCAGTCCAGCTCTCTGCTGTGGCCCGGGAAGGCAGTGAAGGATGGCCCAAGTGCTTGGGCCCTGCACCCGCATGGGAGACCAGGAGGAAGCAGCACCTGGCTCCTGGCTTCAGGTCAGTGCAGCACGCTGGCCGCAGCAGCCATTTGGGGAGTGAACCAACGGAAGGAAGACCTTTCTCTCTGTCTCTCTCTCTCACTAACTCTGACTGTCAAAAATAAAAATAAAAAAAAAAATCAAATGCAAACACAGCGTCTGTCTGCTTCTGTCCACCAAGCTGCTGCCAATGACGTTTCCATCAGTGAGCAAGGAAGTCTTGAGAGGAAGGCCACTGGAAAGCGAGAGATTCACAGCAAGAGCAAAACCAAGCAGGGCTCTACTCGGGCACAGAAGGGCAAAAGGCCGCACTGGCCAGGGCAACGTGTCCTGCAGAGGATTCGAGAACTTGTTTAAATTCTTTCTTCCTCCCTCTTTCTCTCTCTTTCCTTTCATGCCTTCCTTCCTCCCTCCTCCTCCCTCTCTCCTGCCCCCCCCTTCCTTCCTTTCATCCTGAAAATAATTAAAAACACACTTGTCATTTCCAGGCCCCCATACGTCCAAACTAACGCAACTACTGGAACACAAAAGACCACCCCAAATCCTACGCACTCTGACTCATCTGTTCATCCATTCAGCCAATTTGTTCTTATTTACTGAGCATCTACTTTGTGCTAGACACTGCTCTGGGCACTAGAATGCAGGTGTGTGAGCAAAAGCAGGTGAAAACTCCTGTTCTCTTGACCTTACAGCAGGAGAGATGGATCCTTGCTACAAGGCAAAGCCACTGCCCAACACTGGAGACCAAGCGATTTCCCAGCTCTCAGCCTTGTGTATGAATTGCGAAGGCCCACGCACTGCTCTTGGCAGGCCGCCCCTGGCCTATGACTAAAGATACATATCTCTAGGTGAATAGCCTCCGGGCAGGCACTAAGACTTGCAGTCATGGCCAGTGAGGACAGACTTACAGCTGGGAATGTTGATTCAGAGGAGGAATGATGGCAGGGGTCCTCACTGCTCTCTACAGGAGGGGGTCGCCATCTTGCAGAAGAAAGGACGGATTGCCTCTGGGTGCCTCTGGCGAGTGGACCTCACCCCAGGAAGTCAATGTTGGCTCCCCTGTGAGAATCAACTAGAACCGCATCCTAACAATTGAAGGGACTGCATGGGCGGCTACTGGCTGTACTCAGGAGGAAGCCAGCTGGTGCCCAGAGGGGAAGGCACTGAAACACCTCCCCGAGTCCCTTTCCACGAGGGAGCCTGTGAGCTGAAGATGCTAAAACAAGCATCCCCATGAGGCCATCTGCAGAGAGCATCCTTATCAAAATGGAGTATGCGAGGACAACGCACTTTCTCCCACATCCCAGTGCCACTGGATGTGTACCAGTGCTGACCGTGTTTTCCCAGATCTCCAAAGCATGCCGAGGTCGCAATGGGCCGGAGAAGACAAGGGGTCTTCAAAAAGTTCGTGGGAACGTGGATTACGAAAAAAAAATGCATGGGTTTCCACGCAAATCTGCATCAAAATAAACATCTTTTTTAAAAAAGATTTATTTATTTGAAAGTCAGAGTTACACAGAGAGATGAGAGGCAGAGAGAGAGAGAGAGAGAGAGAGAGAGAGAGAGAGGTCTTCCATCCACTGGTTCACTCCCCAGATGGCCACAACGGCTGGAGCTGTGCCGATCTGGAGCCAGGAGCTTCCTCCAGGTCTCCCATGTGGGTATAGGGGCCCAATGACTTGGGCCATCTTCTACTGCTTTTCCAGGCCATAGCAGAGAGAAGTAGAGCAGCTGGGTTTTGAACCGGCGCCAATTTGGGATGTCAGTGCTTCAGGCCAGGGCATTAACCTGCTGTGCCACAAGCTTTTGGAATACCCTCATACACCTGCAGGTTACAGCACACATCCCAACACCTGGATAACAAAGCCAAGATCAGGGCACAGAAGGTGGCAGAAGCTGGGACCAGCCTGCCTCGTATCTCAGCTCCCTGCAGGTGCTCTAGAGCGGAGGAAGATGGGTGACAGACTCGGGCAGTGAGAGGAAGAGGAGGAGAAAGTCCTCTGCTGTAAGGGTGCCGGCTGAATGCCTCCTGTCACGTGCCACAGCAGGTGCAATGCTGTCCCCTCAATCCCATCCAAACAGTGGTGTGGGGACAGTGATGTACGAGTCATTAAAGAAAGAACTTCATGAGGAACAAGGGAGAGTTCTACGTCCTCTGATTGCCCAGAGACGGGGCAGAGCATCCTGGGTCTGCCTCCTGCACCTGACCCTCCCAGCCCAGCCGCTCATCCTCAGGCTCCAACACAGAGGAAGGGGCCCCGAGGATGCGACCTGATGATTCATCACCTAGTTATCAGAAGAGAGAGAGAGAGAGAGAGAGACTAGGCCAGGGAAATCACAAAAAGAAAAGGAACAAGAAGAGGGAACAGGGCCGCTGCCGCGGCTCACTAGGCTAATCCTCTGCCTTGCGGCGCCGGCACACCAGGTTCTAGTCCCAGTCGGGGCGCCAGATTCTGTCCCAGTTGCTCCTCTTCCAGGCCAGCTCTCTGCTGTGGCCAGGGAGTGCAGTGGAGGATGGCCCAAGTGCTTGGGCCCTGCACCCCATGGGAGACCAGGAGAAGCACCTGGCTCCTACCATCGGATCAGCGCGGTGCGCCGGCCTCAGCGCGCTGGCCGTGGCGCCCATTGGAGGGTGAACCATTGGCAAAGGAAGACCTCTCTCTCTCTCTCTCTCTCACTGTCCACTCTGCCTGTCAAAAAAAAAAGAGGGAAGAGGCACAGAAGCCCCTAGAGGGACTCAGAGAGGCAATCTGGGGGATGGGCGTTCAAGACATCAGGCTGCGACTTGGGCATCCCACACTGGAGTGCCTGGACTCCAGTTTCCTGCTAATGCAGGCCCTGGGAGGCAACGGTGATGGGCTCAAGTGCGTTCTTGCCACCCACGTGGAAGACTGGAACTCCCAGCTTCAATCCTAACCAGGCAGCCATCGTGAGAGTCTGAGTAGTGAACCAGTGGACACGAGATCTCTCTCCCCTACTTCCTGATTCTCCAATAAAGAAAAAAGAAATCTGACCCAGCCTGTGTCCAGTACCAGCAATGCCGTGAGGTTAATCCCAATCCAGGAAACAGATATGACAACTAGGAAACACCTTAGGAGAACCGCATTTTCACCACTTTCCAGGTCACTGCAGGATTTCAAACTAGACTAAAAAGTAAACTAACATCGATCTTGGGAGAGTGGCTTTACGGAGGAGATAAGAATGATGCGTCATTAGCATGCGATCGTCCGTCCTCCGTGGCATACGCGTCCTGCGCCATCTTCGCAGCAGCGTCTGAGCTGTTAATCTGTCGGTCGCAGCTTTTCATCAGGCAGAGAGAAGAAAAACAATCGCACCCAGGTCCACTCCAGATACATTTTGCATTAGCCGCGTCTGAGTCGATGCAGGTTAATGATGTTACAGCTGAACAAGCCCAAGAAGGAGAGGTGGAGGGAGAGGCGAGAAGGAACCGACTGGACAGAAGGGAACACGGATCAAAAGACGGACAGATGGAGGAGCAGCGCTGGTGGACAAAACCCCGACAGTAACAAGAAGAAACATTTTAATGATGTGACTTAAAAGAGAGAGAAACGCGACAGATCCTTTGCTCAAAGACCCGCCATCTTCTTTGCAAACACATGAGGGTGGGGGAAGGCGGTGCTGGCGTGGAGGCTGGGTAGGAAGCTGCCTGTCCCTTAACCGAGCACAGAAATACTGCCTCCGTGCCCGCTGCATCCACAGCCCTCACACCTCTGCGAGATCATTCCCGGGGAACTTGATGTAAATTGTTCCAGATGCAGCAGGAAGTCAGAGAGGATCAACAAACGAGGCCCAAGTGGAAGCTGGACCCTCAATCTCCCCTGGGTTCTGGAGCAGCTTTGGCGTCTGGGCTAGCCTGGGCATCTGGGCTAGCCTCATCCCCTGTCGTCTTAAGAGAGGTGGGTTGACAATGGCCTCGCCCTTGGGCCAAGCAGCTGCCCAACACCACAGCGACAGGGACCAGAGCACCTTCCTTAGCCCATCTGAGTCCCATCCCTGGACTGAGGGGAACACTCCATCTCCAGCTCCCTTACAGGAGTGGAGAACCTTTTATTGCCAAGACCTCTTTGGGTATTTGTAGCGTCAATCACGGGCCATGCAAGATTATCAACTTAAAATGAGCCTGCTGTAGGTTGACTGATTTCAAGCCCTGCCCGCAGTGGCCTGGGCAGGGCCAGAGCAAATGATTGTGAGGTCCTTATATGGCCCACGGGCCGGCCATTCCCCACTCCTGAATGAGGTTTTGCACCCAACGGTGCTGGATCCCAAGCCAAGGCCTGTATTCCCTGGGGCCTCAGACAGGTTCTGGAAAGATCTCTCAGAGGCTACTTAAAATGAGCCTTCTCTGGACTGAAATTCCTGCCCCTCTCCCCCGGCCAAGAGCAGTGAGAGTGAAGGGAGAGGGAGGCAGTGGCTGTTTGGGTGGAAAACACACTTCTGAGAAGAGGACATTTGGCGAAGGGAACAACGAACGTGTCCAGAGGACAGATGTCCTAAGTAATGAGGCTTTAATGCCGGAGCTAATAGGAACAGTACACGAGACCAAATGCCAGGAACGCCAGGAATAATGTAAGTGTTTGCCAAGGAAAGCAGCGACGCTCCCAACACCAGGGAGCTCAGCCAAGGCACTGGCCACCCAGCTCCCGTGGGGCTTAAGATGGGCACATGGGTGGCCATGGCTAAGGAGGAGACAAGCCTTCATTCTCTTGCTGTTTCCCCCGTACTAGGAGGGGACAAGGGGGCTAGGAACTCAGGGTGCCAGCCAGGCTGGTGACACGGTCGGCACACCCGCTGCACTCAGAGGTGAGTCACCTGCTCTGGGGCCCCTGGCGTTCAACTGTGGGTCCCGGATGGTGGGCTCCGCTGCTGCCCGCCGCCCCGTGGTACCTGCAGCTGGAGGCTGGTGACTGCTTTGGCACAAGGCGACTGGGTGTCCCCAGGTGCCTGCCTTTTCCCATGCCCTTCAGGACAGAGCACTTGGGAGCACAAGACACAGAGAAACCCAGGACAGAGCGAGTGGCCAGGAAGCACAGCCGGGAGTATCAAAGCAGAGGAAGAACAAAATGAGAACAGGGGGGCGGGCGCTGTGGCGCAGCGGGTTAAAGCCCCAGCCTGCAGCATCAGCATCCCATATGGGCGCTGGTTCAAGTCCCGGCTGCTCCATTTCCAATCCAGCTCTCTGCTGTGACCTGGAAAAGCAGTAGAAGATGGCCCAAGTCCTTGGGCCTCTACACCCAAGTGGGAGACCTGGAGGAAGCTCCTGGCTCCTGGCTTCACATCAGTTCAGCTCTGGCCATTGCAGTCATTTGGGGAGTGAACCAGCGGAATGGAAGACCTCTCTCTCTCTCTTTGGCTCTACCTCTCTCTGTAACTCTGGTTTTTTTTTCTTTCTTTCTTTTTGACAGGCAGAGTGGATAGTGAGAGAAAGAGACAGAGAGAAAGGTCTTCCTTTTGCCGTTGGTTCACCCTCCAATGGCCGCCGCGGCCGGCGCACTGCGCTGATCCGAAGCCAGGAGCCAGGTACTTATCCTGGTCTCCCATGGGGTGCAGGGCCCAAGCACTTGGGCCATCCTCCACTGCCTTCCTGGGCCACAGCAGAGAGCTGGCCTGGAAGAGGGGCAACCGGGACAGAATCTGGCGCCCCGACCGGGACTAGAACCCGGTGGGCCGGCACCGCAAGGCAGAGGATTAGCCTAGTGAGCTGCGGCGCCGGCCCAAATAAATAAAATAATTCTTTAAGAGAGAGAGAGAGAAAGAAAGAAAGAAAGAGAGAGAGAGAGAGAAAGAAAGAAAGAAAGAAGGAAGGAAAATGAGAACAGGAAGAAGGCAGGCAGACCTGAGCTGGCAGAATTCTGTCTGGTATGCACTGCGCTAGGTGTTATAAATGGGGCTCTGGGTGACCTGGGCTTTGTCTGCAGCTAAAATGGGGACTCACTGCCCGAGGCCAGCCTTCCTCTGCCAGTCACTGCCTGTCTCCTGCACTGTGACAAGAGTGCCCCTCATTGCCCTCAGGAGGTGGAACCAGAGGTTCTTTCACTACTGTGAAAGGGGTCTGTTGATCAAATTCCTCTTTTAAAATAAGGAGGCCCTGTTTGCTTGTTTGTTTGTTTTCCATTTCCTTTGTATTGCCTCCACTACCCTTGCCCATTCTTAAAAGAGAACCCGCTCAGTGCCCTGGGCACCTGCCTGCCCTGCATACAACCTAGCCTGGGGCCGTCAGTCTGGTCCACAGTCCTCTGACGCATGCATCATTTAGGCACACAGGGCCAGCTGGCCTTCCCTTTCTAAACTAATCTGAGTATCAATGACCCCTTGACAACGAGGAAGTGAGCCAGCTGCCCTGTGGGGCCCCAAAGGGGGACAGAGATGGGCAACGCACTGGCTGTGTGACCTTGGGCAAGTTACTGAGCCTCTCTGAGCCAGCCTGCTCATCTATGAAATGGGCCCTTGTGCTCTGAGGTACAGAGGGAGGATGCAGGGGTACAACACAGGTCCGGCGTGGAGCAGGGAGCCCGGCACAAGTGAACGCTTGAAACAGGGGTGCTGATGAGTGCCGCACTCTTCCCACCGAGGCCTCGGACCATCCCCCGTCTGGCTCTGTGAGTTACACAGGTGATGCGATTGTGTGTACCCTGGTGGGGTGAGGTGTCAGGGATGCCCCCTTCCTGACACCTGAGCAGAGTTGCGGGCTACACCCTACCCAGGCTCACAGTGGAACCGGCTCCTCCCAGGAGTCATGGGACCGTCAGAGCAATTCAGGTGGCCAGCCCTTCGCCACCCAACCCCTGAGATACGAGAGCCACCCCACCCACAGCGGTACGGCAAACGCGGAACCCTGGGGCCCCCTGGTCACCTGGCCCCACCCTCACCCTGCTTCTAAGATCCACATTGTCAGACGAGAGCATGTTTGGGAATTTAAGGAAGCAGGGTGAGGGGGAGCTGCCAGCCAGTGCACGCTGGGAATCTCTGGGCCATGCTGCTTGGCAGCCCCGTCTCCCGGACTTGCAAACACTTCTGCTTGATCTGTGGCTGTCTGGCCCAAGCGGTGACCCCCATCCGAATTCAGAATCGCAGAGGCGAATGGCCTTGAGTTGAAGGGGGGATTGGGAGGGGTACAGTGAACGTGGGCTCTGATCCCGCGCCTCCCCTCTGCTGTGCATCCCAAAAAAACCTCGGTCCTTTCACCCTCAGCGTCCAACCAGGAAGCTAAATTGAGCGATCTGTCTACTATCTCAGGCGGGAATGTGGGACATTCATTTTTTTTTTTCATCCTTTCTGTGTAGTTGTTTGAAACGTTTGCTGCATATTCAACTCTTTCCTCTCCCTTCTCCTAACAGCTCTGCTGCCTGCCCAACACATCGGCATAACACAAAGTGATTTTCGGAGGGCCACTAATTACCCTTCCCTGCGACACGAGGCCCCCTTCCTGGACTGCTGGGGCCACACGTGCTACGGCTGTCTCTGAGACAACGCTTCCCGGCTCCTGCCTGCAGAGAGAGCCGATGCGGCACCTCGGAGGGCAAGCCTCCTGGCTGGAGGCGTTCTTGGTTTCTGATCACCTATTTCATGCCTCAGCCTCGGCCCCATGATTTATCGCTGCTTGCAAGAATCAAATCTCTCCTGGGAAGATAAAAATATGCTCCCGTTCTAGAAAGTCCAGATGACACGCATGGACTCTCGAAGGAAGTGCATTCCAGGGGAGACTGCTGGGGAGGTGGGCTCTCACATCAGGATAGGTACCCCCTGACTCAGTCAGATGGGAAAAGCGGGCAGAGGCAGGCAAGGGTCCCAAACCACAGGCCACAGGGATTTATTTCACACCAGGATCGGATCTAGAAGCCTGTGGTGTCTTGGTCCAGAGCTGAGAAGGTCCACCATGGGCACTGGCCACTGTGCTGCTATGGCTCGTGGAGTTAAAACCTTACATCCTGGAGGATGGCCTTGAAATCACCCACACATGGGGCAGGGGGATGCTGGAGGGCTCTGGGCTTGGGCAAAGCAGAGCCCCACGGATGTGGTCAGTCTCAGCCTCTCCAACTGTCTCTGGGAGACAGAGATAGCCCACTGGCTTAACTACAGATTTCTGCCCACAGTTTCATTACAGGTTTGTTTTTTATCTTTTTTTTAAGTATTTATTTATTTATCTGAGCATCAGAGAGAGAAACAGAGAGCCCATCCACTAGTTCAGATGCTTTCGACAGCCCCAGCTGAGCCCAAACCTAGGAGCTGGAAGTTCAATGCAGGTCTCCCATGTAGGTGGCAGGAACCCAATCACGTGAGCCACACCACTGCCTCCCTGGGTCTGCAGCAGCAGGAAGCTGGAGTCAGGGGCTAGGCATGGCGTGGAACCCAGGTACTCTGATGTGGGGCGTGGGTACCTTCACCAGCACCTCAACCACGAGGCCCAGTGCCCGCCCTGCTGCCCACAGCTTTATTTACCAATCCCGTGCCCTCTGACTTGCAATGTACTCTCCCTACTCTGTGGTTTGCACTACTCAGGTCTTACGAAAGGATTAGGCTGAGACCAGGTGACTGCTCGTTAAAAAGGGACATGGGGAGGCTGTAAAAGGGCCAGAGAAGCAATGCAAATCACCTTGGTGGATCAACACATGGAATCTGGAAGGCTTAAAGACACGGCGCAGAGGGCTAGCATTTGGCACAGTGGGTTAAGTCACTACCAGTAGCCATACGAGCCCGGGCTGGAGCCCCGGATGCAGCTCCCTGCTCATGTGCCTGGGAAAGTAGTGGATGATGGCCCAAGTGCCCGCAGCCCTGTCACTCATGTGAGAGACTGAAGTGGAGTCCTGGGCTCCAGGCATTGAGGCCATTTGGGGAGTGAACCAGAGGATGGAAGCGCT
Organism: Oryctolagus cuniculus; assembly: GCF_051225735.1. Lineage (NCBI taxonomy): Eukaryota > Metazoa > Chordata > Mammalia > Lagomorpha > Leporidae > Oryctolagus > Oryctolagus cuniculus. Next base: position 55,323,127 of record NC_142883.1, on the reverse strand, counting down.
CCCTCTTTGTCTCTCCCTCTGTCACTTCCATCGTCAAGCAGCCAACAGTTATTTGATGATGACTAAGAAACGTTCATGAAGCAAAGCAGAACAGACCTCCCTGGACAAAGCAAGGCTGAGCACGAGCCGAAGGTGATGCAGGGCCCTGGCTTTTAGTCCAAGCTCATGCACCCACCACTGGGGAACCCTGGCTGGACTCCAGCGGCTTTGCTTCTAACCCCAGGGAGTCAGAATCGCCTGCAGCATAGAGTCCAGGATTCTCTAACAGCAACAACATAGCCAAACGATTACCTTGCCCGTTCAGAAGATTTTGGTTTGACTTCAAGAGATTAAAAAGAGGAAGAAGAACGGAGGGAATTCGCAGTCTGTCCCGAACGGTGCAAAAAACTAAGCCTGCTTATGGTCAAGGGCAAGGAAAGGACTGAGACCCTCCGCGGGCTCCCTGGGGAGCGCTCCCTCTTGGCCCGCTCCCTCCTCTACAAATGTCTGCCAAAGGAAAGACGCTGGAGCTGTGAGGTCATAAATGTGACTCAGGGAAAAATAATGGGCCAGAGTTTCCCAAGGTAGAGAGGAGAGGGGGAAAAATTGCAACAGAAGACACAGAAAGAATGAGTTTTGCCTAGCCCTTCCTGCACCCCATCACCACAATCTGAGACATCCCATTCACCCGGAAGCTCAAACCATCACGCTGTGGTCCCGCAGGCTCCGCATCAGCACAGGATGTGGCCACGACGGTGGGGCAAAACGTGCTTGATTCTCCATAGTTTCAAAAACAGATCGTGCAGGAGTCTGACTGAGGAGGGAAGGAGGGTGGCAGGGAAGGAGGAAGGGGGGACCGCCCGTGGCCAGGAGCAGCTGCTAGTTCCATCGCGCGGTCAGCAATCTCACTGGCCGTACAAGTGGATCTAGACAGTTGAGACCCGAATACAGTCAGTGCTGCCAGGCCCTGGAGAAATCAGGCGGCAGAGCTCGAGAAATCAGGCGGCTGAGCTGCTCCTGGGTAGTCCCCCTTTGATTCCGGGTCTGTGGGCATGACTGTCTGGGGCCAGTGAATTAACCTCTTTCTCTCGGCTCACTTTTTCAGCTGTCTTATCCATTGCTTCCTGCACAATTGATGTGGATCGACTGCACAGTCAATCCAATCTCTCATTAAAATCGGTTGAGAACAATAAATTGGACTTTTTTTTCTCTCCTGTGTCCTGGCAGCCTAGAACTGTGGTATCTTAGCAGCAGACTCCCCAGGACGAATGTGCTCAGAGCTTTGGGGAGGGAAGTAGAGGAGGGGGCAAGGGGACAGACATGCCTGCCTTCAGAGCTTGGGGCATGGTAGCAAAGGAACATGAAGAGGGTGAGTAATGTGACAACTGTCAAAGTCTAGAGATTTCTGAAACATGACGGCCCTGCAAAAGCAAGAATGAACCCTGCTACATTTCTGTGCCAAGGGCAGCAGGTGCTTTCCAAGCTTATGCGATAGGGTTTGAAACTTCTGTTGGGTGTAGAAGGTGAGCAGGGTTCATTTGCAGACACGATGCATATATGCACGCATCTGCAGGTTGGGATACCAAGTGCCTGGAACGCGAGGGGCCCAAGCACATGGGCCATCTTGCGTTGCCTTCCTAGGAGCATTAGCAGGGAGCTGGGTTGGAAGCAGAGCAGCCAGGACTGCAAGCCGCACTCCAACGTAGGAATGCAGGCATCCTACATGGCGGCTTACCCTGCTGCAACTCAATCAAACGGGAAAACCCACAAGGCTAAAGAAGACCAAGGCCAGGTGCCACTTTTCCTTTCCTTCCAGCTACTAATATTTGAAATTAAAAACAAAAATTGATTTTCCCATTGAGCTCAGTCCTTAACAGTGAGTGCACAGTGCTTCAAAAATGGAGAGGATTGGACCATGTGATGCCCAGGAAGCCAGAAAGAGCTCCTCACCGAATCAGCCAGCCCCGCGGTGCCACTCCCGCAGTTCTGTGGCTGGTGAGGAACACCCCGGGCGCTCGCTGGGCTTGTGGTTCCTTTCTGGAAGGAGAGAAGGTGGAGTAAGCCGTTCCTCTGGAAATCAACAGGGAGACCCCAAGAGCCACGACCCCATGGCAGAGCTGACTCCCAGTCCTTGATGATGTCCACTCAGGTCCTTCTTCCTACCTCTACCAGCAGCCAGCCCTCCCCTGCCCACTTCCCTGTCCTCTGTCCCTCCCCTGCCTGTTGCGAGGGTGGGAGGACCCAGGGCACCTGTGACTTCACCAACTGTGTCTGCAGCCTCCCAACAGCTTCCTGACCCTTCTGTTAATTAGCCATAAAAAAAAAAAAGAAGCCATGAGGTTCCTCCCTCAGCATCACCCTCATCTCGACGACGCTAATGAATCAACTCAGGGTGAGGAGGAAGGAACAGGTCTGGATGTGAGACAGCTGGCATGGAGCTCAATGGCAGAAGGAGTCGGCCTCCGTCCGAAGCCCGGGCCTTGGAGGACATCAGGAACCTCTCACTGAGCAGAGAGCCCTGGGGATGCCTGGCAGAGGCCACTCTGCAAATATGAAAGTCGGGGGATGCCTATGGGCCATCAGCTCCAGCCACAGCCCGGGGCTGTTTCAGTGACCGGGGAGTCAGGACAGAGATACTGCTGGGGACAAGCTGCCTGCTGGCTTCCCACACCCAGGACAAGGCTCTGTCTCCGGTCCCTGTGCCCACCTCCTCCCCCTCCCCCGGGGTCAGGGGCAGGCTAACTGAGTGTGACTTGGTGCAGCAGAGAGCTTGTGGACTTCTCACTCGGGAACAGGACAGCAAGGTCTAACCACTTCTGGAAAAGATGAGAATCTGTTCTTCCCTGCAGGGGGTGCCGAGATGAAAGGCAGGCTTGCCCTAAGGAACACCTGTGCCTGGGCGGAGAGAGGGCTCTCCAGGCCAGCCAGGGAACACCCAGGCGGGGGCACACAGCCGACAATCCCGGCCTACGGCCCTTCCTTCGTGCCCACAAACTCTTCTTTCCAAAGAGGTCATTGAGACTTGCGCAGCCTCGGCCCTGCCTGCCCAGCCGTCTTCAGGGACGAATAAGCACCTCTTTTTCCTTCTGAGGCAGGATCTCGGGACTTTGCTGAACTGTCTGGAAGCCTCCTGACCCCATTTCTTCTCTGCACTTTCCCCGGAGAAAACTCACCATGGGTGTGACTGTTTCTCTCTGTCTTCCTCGCTCCCTCCTCATCCCTACCCTGATTCCCCAACAAGTCAGCCTGCACAAGCCCAATTCCTGGAATGAACAGTGAGCAGGGAGCTTTGAGTCGTGGGCAGAGTAACAGGAGCCTCCCACCCCTGCCAGGGAGAGGGCAGTGGGCTCACCTGCCCTGACACGCTCTGGAAGGGAGAGATCCTTGTGGGATCTCTGTACCTGGGTTACCCAGAACTGAAAAGCGAGTTCCCCTGACCTGCACAAGGTCACTCTAAGCAGTCTAGCTGGACCTCTCAGGCTCTGTCCCCCTGCCTCTCCACATCCTCCCCCACCACACACACACACGCACACACACACACAGACATTGTCCCCACCCAACACCGTCAATATGACAATCTCCCCCAAGCATGGATCAGGCAAGGCTGCAGCTGCTGGAAGAGGTGCTGTGAGTGGAATAAAAGCAGGAGGTGAACTTGAGGGAGAAATATCCCTCATTTACATAATGGTCTGAGGCCTGAGGTTCAGTCCCCTCCCCACGGTCACCACTCTTCTCCAGCCCCAGAGAGAAAGCGCTGCAGTGATGTCACGATAGTTACCCTGGTTTGGGATAAGGGGTGTCTGTGTAGTGGGGAGCGGAGGAAATACCAGGAGACACAGTGACCTCGCTGGGGTCATGTGCCAATGCCAGCAGCAGCCAAAGACACCTGCTCCCAGCATCCCAGGATACCACCTTCTCTGTGCACGGACTCTGCAGGAGGGGCCAGGGGGCAGGACAGCGAACAAGTTCCTCTAAGAGTGCAGAAAACAATGGCTCAGGGAAAACAGAAACCCACAGAAAGAAAGGTGGGTGTGTGGGAATCAACCAGCAAGAGGCCGGCGGCAGAGAGCAGAGGCTATGATGAGAGGCCAGGGACACGGGAGAAGGGGCTGGGAGACAAGCCTCCTCCAAGTCCTAAGCGAGAGGTGGACGGATGATAAGGACCATCTGCTTAGGAAGGGACACGGCTCACAGGCAATGCCTTCTCTGCTCTCCAAGCTTAACCAAGACATAGATCTCTTTGCCAGACGAGACTCAAAGGAGAAAGGGTTTTGCCTTGACTTCGTCCCACCTGTCCTGTAATCTGCACCCCAGATCATTTCTCAAAATCCACCGCCCCATCGGTGCCAGGGCCAGCACAGGCTCTAGGCGGATGCCGAGTCAAAATGTACCACCAGAGAGCTAAGGCAACAGTGGGAGGGAAGGTGGTGGCACCCTCGGATGGGGACAGATTATCAGCGGGTCTCCTTGTGGAGTCAGCCCAGTTCTAGGTCTGAGTTCAAAGCACCCACACAGTGTGGACCTGCTAGGGAGTATCACCTTTTCTCAACACCCACAGTACCAAACTAGGGGAAAAAAAAAAACCAGCTCTTTCGGCATGCCTAGAAATTTCTATCTGCCTTTCTCTCTCCCTTTGGCAAGCCGGGGGTGAGCGTGATTAATGTCCACACAGCAAGAGACGGAGCCGTTCCGGACGTAAGGAGAACAGCAGGTGTGGAGATGAGTGTAGGGGGATGCCGGCTCAGGGTGGGGGCACTGCAGGAACAACCCAGAAGCAACGGTTTTAGGGCGGGGGCAGCCATGGTTATCAGGGCAGTGCCCATAACCCTGCAACAAAAATGCAGGCAATTCCTGGGGCCAGGTTTGCTCCCCGAAAGGACCCCGTTGAGCCACATCCAGCCCCTCCCCGCCATGAAGGCAGCTAACCTGGGGTGTGTCTTTCCCAGACTTCTAAGGAGTGGCTGGGTTTTCTGTACTTCTCTTGGCTTTCACTTCCCACGGGTCGCACTGGGGGCCAGCCCAGTGGGGTGGGCGGCGCTCAGAGGGGAACCACAGGCTGCCCCAGCTGAGCTCTCTCGCCTAAGTTTTGGTAGGAGGCTGCCCCCACCGTGTCCCCAGGGGGAGCAGTGAGGGATGCCCACCAGGCAGAACTCGGTGAGAACAGGTTACCTCGGCGAGTTCTGCCTCCAGAACTGAACGGAACAAGTCCGGTCTCTGCAGGAAAGACAAGCATCCCACTCCGAGAGACACCATCTGTGCTTCCGCGTGTCACCCCCATCCCGCCCCGCAGGGAACACCCCAGTTTACTCGAAGCTACTCGGTGCTCTTTTGAGTACGGTTCCAACACTGGACTCCTTTCTATACTGAAGATGACACTCGGGTTTGTCTCAAAAAAGCTAAATGCCATCAAGCCCACACAACCAAAGTGCCCACATGGCTTGATAAGGGAACCCTGGATCTCTGGGCACGATGATGGGCTTCGTAAAAACCGTGGCACTTGAACTCCCAGTGGCCTCCACCAATTCTTGACTCTGCTGCGCGAGCCCCCTACCACCAAAGCGTACCCACCCCCTCCGCCCCCAGGCTGTGCAGCAACGGAGATCCCAGGGCATGTGAAAGAAGTGATGGTGGAAGCCAGAGGGCACGTTAAGAGGGGAGAGGCCACGGGAGATGGGGGCTTGGTGGGGGGAGGGGGTGTCCCGGGCTGGGGGCATCGCGCCCTGGCGCTCACCTGTGGATGTTCATCTCCCGCGGAGGGCGGTGGGCCTTGTCGTAGGATATCTTGGCGAAGACCCCCGCCACGACGACGAAGGCGATCACCCCGCACGTGATGTAGACGGTGAAGTTGGTCTTGTCCTTCTCCGGGTCGTACTTGTTCTCGGGCCCCGGCGACACCACCTTGGTGCTGGGCGTCTGCACCCACACCGGGCTCTGGTAGTTGGTGCACTGGCGTTGGTCCAGCTTCTCGTGGCGCTTCTTGCAGCAGAAGCGGTAGTAGCAGGTGCCGCAGCAGTACAGGTAGCCGCTTTCGCTGTTGTTGCACTCGAACTCCTTGTCGTACTGGCCGCTCACGTCGTAGTAGCCCCAGCACGTCTCGTAGGTGACGGTCGCGCTGGCTGCCGCCACCGCCGCCGCGGGCTGCCCTCGCCGGCTGCCCGCTTCCGGGCCGCCGGATGCCCCCCGGGCGGTGCCATTCAGCTCGCGGCCGCCCCGGGCCAGGGCGCCCCCCGGCCGCCGGCCCCCGACGGCAGCGGCGCCGGCGCTTAGGGTCCGGTTGGCGGCGCGGCCGCGGGCGGCGTGGGCGCCGGGCAGCAGGTCCAGGGACTCCAGCGAGAGCAGCAGCAGAAGCAGCAGCAGGAGGCGCCGCAGCGCCATGGCGGGGCCGGGCGGGAGGGCGCGGGGAAGCTTCCGCGGCAGGCCCGCTCCCCCGGCGGGCCGGGCTCCGAGGGCGGCCGCACGGGCCGGGCTGGCTGCGCGGGGCGCTCAGCGGCACCGGGGCGATGGCGCCATCGAGGCGCGAGCGGTGGCGGCGGCGGCGGCGGCAGTGGCGGCGCGCGGTGCGCACGGACCGGCCCGGCGCGGGCTGCTCCGGGAGGGCTCTCAGGCTGCGCGCCGGCTCCGCGCTCCCCCTGCGGGATCGGCGCGCCTGCCGGGCAGCCCCATCCCCCGCCGGCGGCGGCGGCGGCCCCGCGCGCGACTCGGCTCAGGCAGGACCCGAAGCGCGGCTCCGGGCGGCGGCGGCGGCGGTGGCGACGTGGTCCCGTCCGGGCGGGTCCTGCGGGACAAGACAGGGAGCTGGTCACGGGGTGGGGCGACGGGCAGGAGCGGAGCAGCGGACGGGCGAGGAGGGAGCGCGCAGCCCTCGAGGAGCCAAGCTCTGGACCGGGAGGGGCAATGAGCTCGCTCCCAAGACGGAGTCGGGCGGCCCTGCGCGCCGGGGACCAAGAGCGCACGGGCCGCCGGGGCCCGCCGCGCGCTCCCGCCGCAGGCTGGCTGGCTGGCCGGGACGGCGCCGGCTAAGGCTGGTGGGGTCGGGCGGGGAGCTTGGGGTCCGCGTGCGGCGGCCGAACCTCACTCACTCACCATGCCCGGTTGCGACTGCAGTGGCGGCGGCGGCGGCGAGGCAGGAGCGCAGCGACTGAGCGAGCGAGCGAGCGAGTGAGCCAGCTAACCGAGAGCCGCGGGCTCTGCGCCTGCACTAGTGCCGGAGCGTGTGCGAGAGGAGCGAGGGAGACACACGCACTCACACACGGCGCACAGGGAGCGCCGCGCGCGGAGGGGGACGGCCGCTCGCCGCCGCCCACGTTTCCACGCCTAGGCGCCTGGGGAGCTGGGGCGGGGTGATGCTAGGGGCCGGGGAAGGGGGGGGGGCTCCTTTTTATTTCTCCCCCTGCCTAGCAGCAGCACTTGAGTCTGCGCGTCACCGAAGCCACCAGTTCCTCCACGGCGAGCCGGTGAAGAGGGGCCGCGCAGCGGGGCGGGAGCGTCCGGCCCGGCCGCACTTCCCCAGCGGTTGCCTGTTGCCCCTTGCAGCCCTCGCGGCGGTTCCCACGCGAGCCCCCCCGCTGCCTGCGCGCTTCCAGAACGGGAGTTAGGCTTTGCGCAAGCCGTTACCTCTCCCTAGCGGTGACTCTAGCAGCCGAGGAAAGAGGTCAGACCCATTGCTACAGGTTCTTAAACTGAGGCCAGGGGTCAAGTGGCTTTGCCAGGAGCGGAGCCCTCCTCCCCACCCCACCACCTACAAGGTCGTGGACTTGAGGGAGCTCCGGCCGTGGGTGGCACTCCCAGTGTCCCCAGACTGTGGTTCAGAGCGTTGAAGCTGAGTTGGAAAAGTTCCTGCGTGTGGCTGGTGAGGTTGGAGGGGATAGGCGCGCGGGGGAGGGGTGTTATTCCTGGGCCGGTGTGGGAGCAACGACGTTGTGTGAAGGAAGCCTGAGTCTAACTTTCAAGCTATGAGGCCATCCCCACGAGGGGGAGTCACAAGCCTCTTTCCTGTGCGTCCTTGGAGGAGGTGGGGGTGAAATGAGAACAAAAGCCCCGGGCGCGGCCCAAATTCTAAGTGCTTTGGTTGAAGGCAAGGGACAAGCAGACTTGTCAGAGGACAAGCGGGCAGTATGGGATTTTCCGTGAGACTTCCGGTGTAGCCCTCCTGGGTGCTTCTTCAGGGTCAGAGCTGGAACAAGGCAGAGTCTGAGCCTGAGGGGGGAGCTCCTGGGGCAATGATCAAGGCCAGGTGGTGCCAAACTCCCTTGGGGGAACTCCCTCCAGTCTCTCCCTCTTCCTCCGCACTTTCTCCCTGCCTCTCAGCTGCCACCCTCTTCTGAAAGATTCTGTTCAACATGTGTTCGGTGCCTACTCTCCGCCAGGCCCCTTGTAAGTGCTAAAGGGTTGGGAAGACATAGCACATGGCTTCCACGGGGCATGGCGATGTCCCTTGGTAAAGATGGACACGGAGGGCCCTGAGAGCAGATGGCAGGTGCCCCGGTGCCAAACGCAGCCTTCTCGCTGGGGCGATGAGCACCATCTTGAAGAGTGACTGAGAGTTAATAAAGCAAGCAAGAGAGGAAGGACCAGTAGAGGGACCCTCCTTAGCAAATTCAGGAAGCCGCGAAGTGAGCAGAGTATGAGCAGGGGGATGCGTGCAGATCAGGATACACCCTGGGGATCTTTCCCAGGAGGGCAGTGTATCTCTTGCCAAGGAACCTGAATTTATTTCACACCTTCCACGTATTGAGGGGCAACTATTGCTGAGTTTTCATCAGGAGAAGATCAGATTTATAGGTTCCCTGGATCTCCTAAGTCAGATGGAGTAGGGAATATTGGACTGGGTACAGGAAAAGTAGTCTGGAAACTGTCCTGATAATCCAGGTTAAAAAAAAAAAAAAAAAAAAAGAGGGCCGGCGACGCGGGTCACTAGGCTAATCCTCCGCCTTGCGGCGCCGGCATACTGGGTTCTAGTCCCGGTCAGGGCGCCGGATTCTGTCCCGGTTGCCCCTCTTCCAGGCCAGCTCTCTGCTGTGGCCCAGGAGTGCAGTGGAGGATGTCCCAAGTGCTTGGGCCCTGCACCCCATGGGAGACCAGGAGAAGCACCTGACTCCTGCCATCGGATCAGTGCAGTGCGGCGGCCGCTGGAGGGTGAACCAACGGCAAAGGAAGACCTTTCTCTCTGTCTCTTTCTCACCCTGTCCACTCTGCCTGTCAAAAAAAAAAAGATGGAGGAACTGTGGACAAACTGAACTCATGCAACAGCATCGTGCAGAGCCATGAGGTATTCGATCTGCTGGGGTGAACAATGACTTAGCCGAAGACTTGCATTTTCTTGTCATCAGCTTAAGATCAAGGTTAGAAACATAATGTAAGGTCATTCATGTCGATAAATATGTTCTCTTTAAAAAATTTTTTTTTTTCAAAAATAAAGAAGTAGTGAAGTGATGAAATAGATGTTTGGTGGTTGATGGCCATAGCAAGTAGGCTGAGCGTGGTCATCCGAGTTCAGGCTAGAGCTAGCCAAGGTGGGATTGAAGTGCCTTGGAGAGAGCTAAATGGCACTGTTCAGCTCAGGAGAGCAGACAGGATAGACATACCCATTTAAGAGTCATAACAACGTATTTGAGGACAGCAGCCCTGTTCCTTGTGACCTTCATCCTCTGTGTCATTTCCAAGTTACTCCTGTGCTTTCCGCTTCTCTGAGATTTCTCTTCCCCCCTTTTCTGTTTCTGGGTGCTCCCTAATGATGGGTAGAAGAAATGCATCTTCCTCTTGTGGGACTTTGATTGGATTTTATCTACGTCAAGAAAACTGGCTTATTGCTTCAGACCCCCATGGCCTACAAATGTGTCCCGAACCTCCATGCTCATAAATGGTGGTATCAACAGAGTCACAGAAAATAGGTTGGTTAAGAGCTTGGGACTGATTTATTCCAACTCATTCTGCAGTACATTCTTGTTTTCTTTTTTTTTTTTTTTTTTTTTTTGACAGGCAGAGTAGACAGAGAGAAAGAGAGAAAGGTCTTCCTTTTGCCGTTGGTTCACCCTCCAATGGCCGCTGCGGCCAGTGTGCTGCGGCCGGCACACCGCACTGATCCGAAGTCAGGAGCCAGGTGCTTCTGGTCTCCCATGCAGGTGCAGGGCCCAAGGACTTGGGCCATCCTCCATGCAGTACATTCTTATTGACACATCCAGTCCTCCTGGTTTAGTTTACTCTGTGTGGTAGACCGGACTGCTTATCTACCACCATGTGTTCCCCGTGTTTCTCCTTCCAGCTTCAGTATCTGAATTGCTGACAGTATTGAAGCATCCTTCTTTTGTGGATTTAACTCATTGAAAAGTACCAAAGAGGAGCCTTACACAACAGGTTAAGCCACTGCCTGAGATGCCGGCCTCCCATACCAGAGCACAGGTTCAAGTCCTAGCTACTGTGCTTCTGATCCAGCTCCCTGCTTATGTGCCCAAGAAGGCAGCAGAAGATGATCCAAGTACTTGGGTCCTTGCCACTCACATAGGAGACTCAGATGGAGTTCCTGGCTCCTGGCTTCAGCTTGGCCCAACCCCAGCCATTAAAACCATTTGGGGAGTAAACCAGCAGATGGAAAATTCTCTCTTCTCTCTCTCTTTCTTTGTAACTGCCTTTCAAATAAATACATGATTCTTAAAAAAAAAGGTACTAGAGAAAATTCCTACCTTCCAACATCTTTTTCAACTTCAGACAACCTTGAAGTTCAAGAAAAAGTGACCCAGTTCTTGTCCCCTGGAGGGCCGATCCCAGTTGGGCTGAGTGAATAATAATAATACTATTGCCCTATTGCCCTTACCAATGAAGAAATGCATCTTCATTATTTAAGATTATTTAAGAATGGACATGTGATCCAAGTTCTCCTGTTCTGGTCCATGCTAAGCAGGGGAATCTTCAGGATGCTGGGGAAAGCTTCCAAATAGTGATCATTCCTCTTCCTTATTGAGTGCTATTTTTCTGGATGGTGTGACCTTGGCAAGAGAGAGGTACCAGCTAGGAGTTAAAGTTGATATTTAGCTTGATAGTCAGGAGCTCTGTGCACTAAATATCTCTGCCCCCTCAGGCTTATAGTGGAATTGCAATTCCTGGCCCACTTGTGAGTGAGAGGGGGAAACTGACTACTACCAGTCCACAAGGTGTGGACAAAAATGATGTGTGTGATTTCTGAAGCAGGGCATCTAATTGCTGCTGCATGGTGATCGTAATGTTCTATACGGGAGTGGTTTTGTGAGGCTAGGTCCTTCTGTGAGTACAATGAGGCATTCCGAGGACTAATGAAAAAATAGTGCCCGGAGCCAGTGCCATGGCCTAGTGGGCTAGTCCTCCGCCTGCGGCGCTGGCATCCCATGTGGGTGCCCGTTTGTGTCCCGGCTACTCCTCTTCCAGTCCAGCTCTCTGCTGATGGCCTGGGAGAACAATGGAGGATGGCCCAGATACTTGGGCCCCTGTACCATGTGGGAGACGTGGAGGAGACTCCTGGCTCCTGGCTTCCAATCTGCCGGGCTTCAGCCGTTGTGGCCATTTGGGGAGTGAACCAGTGGATGGAAGACCTCTCTTTGTCTCTCCCTCTCTGTGTCTGTAACTTTGCCTCTCAAATAAATAAACAAATCTTTTTAAATAGTAGTCCCCCAACATGGACATGCAGTATGTGTAATATATATATAATATATATAACATGTACATTACATATATATATATGTATATATATTATATATATATACCTTCACTTTCGAAAGCTTCTGGAATTGTGGTTTGCTCCTGCAGCATGTCCTAGCCCATCTTGACCGATACAATGAGAATGGCAGATGGAAAGACGAAAGGAATATTATTGAGGCACTCACAGAACTATGCTCGGGGCCCTCTCCACTCTGGTCTTCCAGTAATGTGAGATAAGTCAGTTTCCTTTTATTGAAGCCTCTCTGAACTCAGGCTTTCTTTGACAAGCAGCCAAAGGCAAACTGTTGTCTCTGTCAACTGACTTTCTTCAGGATTTCTACAGTGCTATACAACTTTGGACTCATTGCATCACTTCCATGTCATTCCCTCTTCTCTTCTATAAAATGGAGAAGTCATTTCTACCATCTCTTCCTACCGTGAGTCTTTAGCATGGTCCTTGAGCATAAACTTGGTTCCGTGTCTTGGCATGATCTGCTCCCCTGCCCTGAGCTCTCCTCTTCCCACTCTCCCCTGTCCGGCTCCATCCTCGTGAATGTCCTTGCTGTTCCTCCAAACCTTTGGATTTTCCGCACTCTCTGTCTGGACCCCTCCCCCTACATGTGCACAAGTTCATCCTTTTTATTTTCCTAGGTATCTGCTTTACTATAATTAATGGAAATAGCACAGGTGTCATACCACTATCCAACATTTCTTCTTCTAGCACATTCTGCCTTCATCTCACATTTTGCATGTTCCAGCATGGCATTTATCACTCACCTGTGTACATTCATTTAGGTCATTTAAAAATTGTATTGCCAAGGTGTTTTTTTTTTTTTTTACCCTAGTTATTAAGACACTGGTTGGGAAGCGCCTCCCATATTGAAGTGCCTGGGTTTGATATCCAGCTCCGGTTCCTAACTCTAGTTTCCTGCTAGTGTGGACCTAGGGAGGCAATGGTGATAGCTCAACTGCTTGGGTTCCTTATACCCAAGTGGGAGACAGGTATTGAGTTTCTGGCTCCTTGCTTTGGCCCCAACACACTTCAAACTGTTGTGAACATTTGGAAAGTGAGAGCTTGCTCTCTTTCTCTCTCTCTCTCTCTCTCTCTCTCTCTGCCTCTCAAATAATTTTTTAAATTATATTCTTTTTTTTTATTTGATAGGTAGAGTTATAGACAGTGAGAGAGAGAGACAGAGAGAAAGGTCTTCCTTCCATTGGTTCACCCTTCAAAATGGACACTACAGCTGGCGCTGCGCCGATCCGAAGCCAGGAGCCAGGTGCTTCTCTTCCTAGTTTCCTATGCCGGTGCAGGGCCCAAGCACTTGGGCCATCCTCTACTGCCTTCCCAGGCCACAGCAGAGAGCTGGACTGGAAGAGGAGCAACCAGGACTAGAACTCGGCTCCCATATGGGATGCTGGCGGCGCAGGCGGAGGTTTAACCAAGTGAGCCACGGTGCTGGCCCAAAAAATTATATTTTTATCTTCTGCTAGAATTCTTGCTCTTTACTTGAACCTTGTTTTCTGTCTTATTGACCAACTGTGTTTCCTTTTTTGTGATTTATTTATTTTATTCCAAAGGAAGAGTTACAGAGAGAAGCAGAGAGAGAGAGAGAGAGTCCTCCATCCTCTGGCTCACTCCCCAGGTGGCCACAATGGCTGGAGCTGTGCTGATCTGAAGCCAGGAGCCAGGCCCTCTTCTAGCTCTCCCATGTGAGAGCAATTGGGCCATCTTCCACTGCTTTCCCAGGCCACAACAGAGAGCTGGATCAGAAGTGGAGCAGCCTGGACTCAACCAGCGCCCATATGGGATGCAGGCACTGCAGGCGGTGGCCTTACTTGCTATGCCACAGCGCCGGCCCCCAACTGTGTTTTCAATGGTTAGACGTATGCTTGGCACTTAGTAGGCTGGGTGGACACAGAAAGGCTGAGCTCCAACTTGTCATCTCCTCTAAGGTCTGCCTCAGCCGCAAAAAGTGGTCTCCTTTGGGAACACAGCTTTGCTTCCCAGTGGTCCACATCCAATAGTCAAGTGGAGAATATTGAAGCCCATGGGAAAACCTTGTAGGCTATATTTCCTCTCAAGTCCCAGAGCTCCCTGGGGTCTGTGTGTTTTCTGCCCAATCCTGCCTCCTCCTCCGTTTGCACTGGGCTGATGCCTGAAATGTAGCCTGCATGCCAAAATGGTTCTCAGCATCTGCTTCAGGATATCTGTGCCTGCACCATAGGCATTCGGCAAATATATGCTGAGTGGATGAGTGAGTGATTGGAAGAATCTATGAACCCCAGTTTCCTCCAGAGGCTTCCTCTAAGTGATTATATGGCTTTTGAGTTCTCATATCTAGTGGCAAGTCAGAAACTCTCTCCTAAGGCCACTAATTCTAATGTTAAGTAGTCTTTTTTTTTTTTTTTTTTTGACAGGCAGAGTGGACAGTGAGAGAGAGAGACAGAGAGAAATGTCTTCCCTTGCCGTTGGTTCACCCTCCAGTGGCCACCACGGCCGGCGCACCACGTTGATCCGATGGCAGGAGCCAGGTACTTATCCTGGTCTCCCATGGGGTGCGGGGCCCAAGCACTTGGGCCATCCTCCACTGCACTCCCTGGCCACAGCAGAGAGCTGGCCTGGAAGAGGGGCAACCGGGACAGAATCCGGTGCCCCGACTGGGACTAGAATCCGGTGTGCCGGCGCCACAAGGCGGAGGATTAGCCTAGTGAGCCGCGGCGCAGGCCTAAGTAGTCTTAATAGTTAGAAAATTAGAGTACATTAGGTTTTGTTAATGTAGCTGATAGGCAAATCAATTTATTGGTTCACACTGAGCTTAGAGTTGATTACAGTGTTTTTCACATTGGGATGACTTTTTGCATCCCTGTGAAACACTTCATATATACTTCAGTTCACTTTAAAAATTTAAGCCCACTGTTTGAGCTTTCTAAGCATTTTAGGAATTTGTCATCCAATCATCCAATATCAGTCTCTCAATGCCATGGACATTTTTGTGTCTTGCTTCCCAACATTTTTTTTTTTTTTTTTTTTTTACAGAGAGAGTTAGACAGAGAGAGAGAGACAGAGAGAAAGGTCTTCCTTCCATTGGTTCACCTCCCAAATGGCCACTGCAGCCAGCGCACTACGCCGATTCAAAGCCAGGAGCCAGGTGCTTTCTCCTGGTCTCCCAGGCGGGTGCAGGGCCCAAGCACTTGGGCCATCCTCCACTGCCTTCCTGGGCCACAGCAGAGAGCTGGACTGGAAGAGGAGCAACCGGGACAGAATCCGGCGCCCTAACCGGGACTAGAACCTGGGATGCCTAGTGAGCCATAGTGCCGGCCACTTCCCAACACTCTTTCCCGTTTCTTCCAGCTATAGTCCCTGATCAGACTTACTTCCCACCATTCTCTTTTCAGGGAGTCTGCACAAAGTTCCATACAACCCAGATTTAAGCCAAGCAACTTAAAATAACTCCTTAGGCTGAAGGTTCAGAACGAGTATGCCAGCGCTAGATATCAGCCCAGCCAGATGAGCCACGTGACTTGTGTGGCTGGAAGTGAGAAGGATGCTCACTCTTCTCCTGGGAAGAGTTGAGAATAGTGTTGTGGCAGATATCTTGCTCTGTGAAGTGGGAGCCCAGAGCTGTTGTGATCATCCCAGGAAGCCCAGTACAGAAGTCGGCATGGCACTGGGCTGAGCCAAGAGAACCAGGGAAACACAGTCCTCTACCGCTTGAACCTTGAATCTAGCTTTATCTGAAGTCTGCTTTCACTTGCACTTTCATGTTACCTGAGCCAACAAATCCGTGCTTTAATTAAGCTCTGATTCACTGGGTTGTCCATATGCAATCAAAAGGGCCCGAACTGGTACAATCAACCTCACAGATGACCAACATAAAAAGTGTTTAAGCTGGAAGAATTTATTTTGCCTTGCTCTCTCAATGACTCTGTGTGTGCTGTGCTCTCTTTCACAACAGAAGAGGACTGGAGCTGGAAATGAAAGGAGCGGGACAGCTCAATGTGTGGGAGATATGACGAGTGTTCATTCATGGCTGGTGTCATCAAGGTGCCTCTAAACATAGAATTCAGGCTGAAGTCCTCCGCTCCCTGGAAGCAGCTGGGAGAAGGTGTAAATATAGGTGAGTTTGTTCTCGGCATGAAAACACACACCAGGATGTGCCAAAGGCAGGGGGACGTGATCAGATGCTGAAAATTATCCCAAAGGTACCGTTTTCAAGGAGCACATTAGTCTCAATTACAGTTTTGTAAATTATTGGGAAAACAGTATTAATTTTGGTAGACAAAGAACTGTCGACAGACAAGATCTGGGGATCTAGGAAATTATGACATAACCAGAACAGTGCGTTGACTAGGGACAGGCAGTTGGACCCTGCCACTAGGCATGACCAGAGCAAGGCCCCAGCCGTGAGGTGGTGACATGAGCAGTTGGCAATGTGATGAGGAGGAGTGGAAATCAGGTGCCTTGACTGCAGCCTTAGTTAAAAGATTTGGTCAGTTGAGTCCATCTGAGGGAGGGGTGTGGGGAGTCTTGGGCACTGGAAGTCATTCTAGTTCTTAGTTGTAGACTGCAGATTGACGGTAGAATAGACCATCCTCTGTCTGGAACCCATTGCTGTGTTTTCTGTCTCAGATTCTGTAGGTGAGGCATGGGGAAGACAGCTGGAAGAATTGTGGGGACATTGGGTCCGCGCTGTGGCGCAGCCGGTTAAAGCCTGGCCCTAAGGTGCCAGCATCCCATATGGGCGCCGGTTCGAGTCCCGGCTGCTCCACTTCTGATCCAGCTCTCTGCTATGGCCTGGAAAAGCAGTAGAAGATGGCCTAAGTTCTTGGGCACCTGAACCCACGTGGGAGACCCGGAAGAAGCTTCTGGCTCCTGGCTTTGGATCAGTACAGCTCCGGCCCTTACGGCCATCTGGGGAGTGAACCAGCAGATGGAAGACTTCTCTCTTTCTCTACCTCTCTCTGTAACTTTGTCTTTCAAATAAATAAAATAAAATCTTTTAAAAAAATAATTGTGGGGGCACAGGCAAGGGCAAGGAAAGAACAGCATTTGACTTTTGGTTGATTAATGATGGCATATACTTTTTCCCAGTTTTCCCATGAAGAGGTGGAATCTATTTGTCCTGCCTTTGAATCTAGGCTGGCCTTGTGACTTGTTTTCACTGTGGCAGAAGTGATAATGTGCTGGCTGTAGGCTCACCCCTGAAGAGTCCTATTTTTTAATTCTTAGAATCTAGCCACCCAAGAAGCTTGGGCTATTTAGAATACTGAACGAGGAGGAATCATTCATAATAAAGAGATGCTAGACAGACACCATCCTGACCATTGATAGTTGAGTATGTGTGCACTTTTGTACTTTTAACTTCGACATTTAAAACCCTACTGGTTTGAATGTACCTGGTTATTTTGAATATCTTTTTTTTTAATTTTTTGACAGGCAGAGTGGACAGTGAGAGAGACATAGAGAAAGGTCTTCCTTTTGCAGTTGGTTCACCCTCCAATGGCCGCCGTGGTGGGCGCGCTGCGACTGGCGCACCGCGCTGATCCAATGGCAGGAGCCAAGTACTTATCCTGGTCTCCCATGGGGTGCAGGGCCCAAGTACTTGGGCCATCCTCCACTGCACTCCCTGGCCACAGCAGAGAGCTGGCCTGGAAGTGGAGCAACCAGGACAGAATCTGGCGCCCCGACCAGGACTAGAACCTGGTGTGCCGGCGCCACAAGGCGGAGGATTAGCCTATTGAGCCGAGGCGCGGCCTTATTTTGAATATCTTAAGAGTGAGATTGGATTATAACACCAAAAGATTAGAAGTCTTGTATCTTATTTTTCCCTCCTAACATATACATTTATATATTTTTCCTAAAGATTTATTTATTTATTTGAAAGGCAGAGTGGCAGGGGTAGAGAGAGAGAGATCAATCTTCCTTCTGCTAATTCAATTCCCAAATGACTATAAATGCCAAGATTGGGCCAGAATGAGGCCAAGAGCCAGGAACTCCATACAAGTCTCCTGCAGGGATGACAGGGATCCACGTACTTGACCATCACCTGCTGATTTCTTAGGTGCATTAGCAGGAAGCTGGATTGGCAGCACAGCAGCCAGGACTTGAACCAGCTCTCTAATATGGGCTACCAGCATTGTGAGTGTTGGCTTAACCCAACACTGCACCGCAGTGCTGGCCCAGTCCTAACATATATAAAACAATTTGGATCCCCAAACATGTACTGGGTCAGAGAACATCTAATTATAGTTGTGTTTCTCAGATGAGGATGCACTGAATCATGTTCAAAGGAACACATTTAGCTGGGTCTATGGAATGTGATTTTTCTACATAATATTGCAGTCATTCCTTGTGGCTAGAACAATGTTTCATACTATAACTCCCCCCTCCTGTGCCCATGGCAGACATCACTAATCAATTATAGAAATCTTTCCTGCTGAGACCAGTCATAGTGTCAAAAAGCCCTTCAACACGCAAAGCTCCAAATAGCCAGCAGGCATTGACTGTAGTTGGAATTAGCACAAGAAATAAATCCTATTTGCCTAACATCTCAGTGAGAGGTGACAGTCAAAATAGTTGAAGCATGGTTCTATTACTTTATGTAGACATGATTTTCAGAATTCTGTTCCATTAAGGCAACTTTATTGCCCCAAACTGAAACATTTATGAAATGGATTAGGTAAGACTGCAAGGGGCACCAATATCATTGGTTGTTATGTGCTTGTGACTGAAAGATGTCACTGCTTTACAATTAGAGGAAATGCACACAGGGGTTAGCTTTTCCTGAGCACAGGGAGAATTAATAGAATGCCAATGAATGCCAAAGATAATCACCAGGAAGCCGCTCCCAGATGTGCATGTGAGGATTCTCTGCATCACAGTGACATTTTCTCTGTGATTGGAATTTATAGATATTTTATTCAAAACCACCATGAGTTAGGCTGCTACAATATATTTTCCTATAAGAATACCAAGCCTGTTGAGAGCACATCACACCTGGATGTGATGTTTTCTTGGCTTATGATTCATAGCAACCAGTATTCTATATGAGCATAAATTGTTTTTCACCCTCTGTGTCCCATCTTTAGAGCTGGCCTTTTGCAGGTATGGCCATTCCGGTCACCTTGAGTTTTGATTCTGATATTCAGGAAGTAAAGTATACCATAGACAGTGGTATCTTCAGTAGAGTAGTTACATCCAAGTTTTTAAAAGTGGGGGTTTTGGGGGCCGTCGCTGTGCTACAGTGGGTTAAGCTGCCGCCTGCCGCCTGCCGGCATCCCATATGGGTGCTGGTTCAAGACCTGGCTGCCCCACTTCTGATCCAGCTCTCTGCTATGGCCTGGGAAAGCAGTAGAAGATGGCCCAAGTATTTGGGCCCCTACAACCCATGTGGGAGACCTAGAAGAAGAAGCTCCTGGCTCCTGGCTTCAGACGGGCCCAGCTCCGGACGTTGCAGTCAATAGGGGAGTGAACCAGTGGATGGAAGACCTCTCTCTCTCTCTGTGTAACTCTGACTTTCAAATAAATAAATAAATAAATCTTTAAAAAAAAAGAGTGGGGTTTTTTGGTCCTTTTTTTTAAAAAAAATTATTTATGTATTTGAAAAGCAGGTACAGAAAGGAGATAGATAGAACTAGAGCGAGGGAGAGAGGGAAGGAGAAAGAGAGATCTTCCATCTACTGGTTCAGTCCCCACATGTCCCCAGTGGCCAAGCCTGGGCCAGGATGAAGACAGGTTCCCCCAGGTGGGTGGTAGGAGTCCAAACACTTGGGCCATCTTTCTGCTGCTTTCCCAGGGCACATTAGCAGGGAGCTGGATCAGAAGTGGAACCGCCAAGTGCTTTAAAGGGAAAACATTGAGTTGCCTAATTGGATCTAACTACTGACCTGATCTAATCGACTGGGTGCAAATTGGTCATTAATAGATGAAATGAATGAGCAGCAATTTTTGATTCTGTGTCAGGAGGTAGACACTCTCTAGATGGACCATCTGTTGGTTGAATGCCAAGCTAAGGCTGAATCCTTGAATGGACAAATGCCACTATTAGAATAACGGATGTCATGGGGCTGGAAAGGACCGGTTTTGTTACTGTTAACTACCATAAAATTCCAAATTTGCTAATTTGATTCTGGAATTGTTTTGATGGAAATATGTCTATTCTGTCATCCTGTATCTTTATCAAGACATTGAATAACAACTTCACCAGAGTCGAATTACGGCCTGTGGAAGCCAAGTACCAATTAAAGGAGGGGAGGCTGGTTCCAAGATACTTGACATGGAAATGTATGCTAGTTTTCTAATTTATGAGGCAAATCGTAGCCCAGCACCTAATGGTGCCTGCTCATTCTCAAGCCCCCTGACCCAACTCTTTCTCTTGGATGTCCAACTGTGGGAGGGGAGATCACTCCCTCCCAGTCCTCTACTGTATGCACTGGGGGATGCCAGGAACTCAAGAACAAAGTCATGGTCACTTTGGGTGGTGATGGAGGCAGCTACAGGATCGAAGACAGTCACAGATGGAAGAAAGACTCCGGGAGCGGGATGATCCTGAGACCACATTGGAATTGTACTTGGACTACAAGCTCAGTGAACTCACAAGTGGAGAATGAAACAGAAAATTCACTTAGAAGTCAGCCCAGACAGTTTACACAGGGGAAAGGGGTCAAAGTAAGGCAGTGAATTAAACCCAGAGGACAGGAAGACCTCAGAGCAGGAAGGATGGTGATCCAATATCCATCCTAGCAGTTAGGAATAAGGATGTCTGTGAAATATGACAGGTGGGATGAAGCGTTGTTACTGGGTTGAGTCACAGTGACAGGGACCCTGGCCAAGAAAGGGCTTATAAGCTTCCAACATGAACAGCTATTTATTGCAAAGCATGCGTTCTCCAGGCCTTGCAGGTAGAAATAGCCAGAGAGGCAACTTCTATGTGGGACAAATCCCGCCAGGCCAAGTGTAAGGACAGTCTGTGCCCACTTGGCCTTCGCCGGGCTGCTCGGGTGGCCCTACTTCATGCCATGTGCTTCCCAAGCCCCTCTTTCAATCCCCTGCCACTCCTCAATGGATGTCTTTAAAAAAAAAATAAAGAAATTCATTTACTGTTCAATTGAAAAAGTGACATAGAGAGAGTGGGGGTGAAAAAGAGTAGGGCAGAGAGAGAGAGAGAGAGGTTCCATCTGCTGGCTCATTCCCTAAATGGCCACAATAGCTGGGGCTGGGCCAGGCAAAGCCAGGAGCTAGGAACACCAACCAGTTCTCTCATTGTGGGTGGCAAGGCCTTAAGAACTTGAGTCGCCCTCTGCTGGTTCCCAGGCACATTAGCAGGGAGCTGGATAGGAAGTGGAGCAGCAGGGACCGGAATCTCAGATCTGATAGGGGATGCCACAGCACCTGCCCACCCCAGCATGAAAGTCTTTAAAGCGTGTGATGTGCAAATTGCACAAAAAGTGACTGGAAATGTGTGCACCACCATTATTTATATTCCATTTTTCCATTTTTTTTTCCTTTCCTGTTCCCATTCCTTCTGTTTGATACCATCTCAGGGTTTTCTTTTTCTTTTTTTTTCATCTACATGTTCCCATTTTTGCATTTATCCCCGAGGGCATTTTTTAACACATTTAATTTCAGGATATGCCATTCCCTCTGAAAGATAATATATTCCAGAAGAAGGGAGGACATTTGGCAAAGGAACAAAAGAACTTGGTCTTAATTCTCATCTACTAGCTGCTTCATGTCTCCCCTCAGAATTCCCTTCTTTCTTGCCCTTTTGCCTTTATAGAAATTACACAGTGTAGGACCTGGGGCTGATGGTGAATGCCATTAAAAGTATGAGGAAAACAGTGTATTTGTGTGTGCCTGTGTACAGGCTATTTTTAGGAGACATTTCGTCAGACAATCAAATGAGTTCAGACCCTAAAAGAAAAAAAATAAGTATTCATATAAAATAAAAAAAATCTTAAGATACGAATTCAGAAGACCTGAATTCCAGGGCAGTGGTTAGTCCAGAGCATCCTCTGGCCCAGTTTCCTTTGTTAGGAAATAAGAAGGTAATATCAGCCTTTCATACAACACTGGGTTGTGAAGATCAAATGAGATCATGAATGTAAAAGCATTCTGGAAACTCAAAAGTTCAATAAAAGTGCTAGTTTTTCTTATCCTGCCAAATCTCTCAATTACATAAAAACAGAAGGCCTGGATCAAAAGTCAAACCAAACCGGTTCTGGCAGCAAGGGACGTGCTGTTTCAGAAACCCAGGACATATCCTCTCTCATATTAAAATCTTACGCAGACTCTCATTAGCTGTGTGTACAAGTGCAAAGGGGGCGGCAGCAGCATGGCAGTTATCCAGGGTATTTAATCACTTATTTGAGCAAATGCAAGTATAAATTCCAGGCTTCTCAGTTTCCCTCCGGATGCTGCTCTCTCTCTCCTGGAGCGTAGCAGCACTGAGGGTGCAGCCTTTGGGTGCCCCGTGGAGAACAACTGTTCCAGGAGGTTGCTGAAATTAGCTCTGTGTGCCGAGGACTTTATGACCAGCCCCAGTGACAGCCAGCTCACGAGGAAAGCAAGGAATGGTTCAATATTTCCCCTCCAATAGCAAAGTGCTTTGACCTAAATGGAACCCTGGATGGTTTTGGAATCTAAGACACCTGTGATCCCTGCTTGCAAATGCAACAATGAGGCAGATTGAAGAGGCAGGAGTGAGACCCCCCCCAGAGGGAGTAAGGTCACACTTTATTGCCAAGAGAGTAACACGTTTTAATTGGTTAACACAACAAATAAAGAGGTGGCAACCTCTCTGGCTGGCTTCTGATTTGCTCACACATTAAATGGGCTTGAGAAAATAAAACCCTTGCCGTACTTCATTTAGAAGCAGTGATTCTAATTAGGAGAGGAAGGACCACACAGGAAATGAGAGAGAAGACTTGTGAAACAGAAAGGGACCTCCACATGATAAGAAAGTCCCCTAAAAGTATGCGGGAGTGAATATCACTCTATCGACTCAACTTTTTTTTTTTTTTTTACAGGCAGAGTGGACAGTGAGAGAGAGAGGCAGAGAGAAAGGTCTTCCTTTGCCGTTGGTTCACCCTCCAATGGCCGCCGCGGCCGGCGCACCTTGCTGATCCAATGGCAGGAGCCAGGTACTTCTCCTGGTCTCCCATGGGGTGCAGAGCCCAAGGACTTGGGCCATCCTCCACTGCACTCCCGGGCCACAGCAGAGAGCTGGACTGGAAGAGGGGCAACCGGGACAGAATCCGGCGCCCCAACCGGGACTAGAACCTGGTGTGCCAGCGCCGTAAGGCAGAGGATTAGCCTAGTGAGCCACGGTGCCGGATCGACTCAACTTTAAAACAAATGCTTCAATCTTATGGAGTGTCAAGAAAAGAAAAAAACATTTTTCATAGGATGCAAGTGGGAGACAGAAGGTTTATGAAGATTGTTTAATTTTGAATAATACTCACATGAACTTCATGGATCCTCACCTGAATTTGCTTCTTTGCTGCTTGGACTCAGCCATCCTACTCTGTCAAAAAGGCTCAGAACAAGCCCGTAGGATGGCTGAAAACAGTGCTTCCACTTCTAAAACATTTGACTTATGATTCTTGGCATTTTGAATGGTATTAACCATTAAATTTTTTAAGATTGATTTATTTATTTGAAAGTCAGAGTTAGAGAAGGAGAGGCAGAGAGAGAGAGAGGAAGAGAGGGAGAGAGAGAGAGGTCTTCCATCCACTGGTTCACTCCCCAATTGGCGGCAATGGCCAGAGCTGTGCCGATCCGAGGCCAGGAGTCAGGAGCTTCTTCCTGATCTTCCACGCAGGTGCAGGGGCCCAAGGACTTAGGCCATCTTCTACTGCTTTCCCAGGCCTTAGCAGAGAGCTGGATTGGAAGTGGAGTAGCCAGGACTTGAACCAGTGCCCATATGGGATGCCGGCACTGCAGGCAGTGGCTTTACCCGCAACCCCACAGTGCTGGCCCCATCTATTTTATATATATATATATATATATATTTTTTTTTTAACAATATATGCTTGGTTATCAGTATGAAAACATCTGGGCTCTGAGGGCTGCCGTAAGACTTCTCTTTTTCAATGGACTCAGTTCCATGTTCTGGTTGACATCTACGATGGCAAGCAACCATATCGATCCACTGTTAACACAAGTCTTGTTTTCTGTTCCACGAGTCCACCCACGGTGACACATTCTATTTAGCCACCTGCTCGGGCTCCTCCAAGCTATGCTGTTTCCTTAGTCTTCCCCGGTTTCTGACGATCTTGACAGATTGGAAGAGTGCTGGTGGAACACATTTTACAATCGCCTTCAGTTTGTCTGCCGCACTCTCTCATGGTTCGACTGGGTTGTGGGGTTTGGGGAGGTAAAGCATCATTCAGTTCAAGGACACATGCTGTGAACTTGACCTATCATTAGGGATTTGACTGGGATGGTCCTAGTGAGGCGGTGTGTGTCCCATTTCTCTGTTGTAAAGACATCCACACCCCTGCTCTCTCCTGCATGCTGTGCAGTGCCCATGTGAGGAGTTGGGGACTTGTGCTCCCCCCCATCTCCATGAATGACTTGGATGTCTTTGATAATGGAAATATATCCTTTTCCCCTCGCATATTGATATATTTAATCATTTATTTCTCCCAGTGGCACTCATGGACATTTATACTTTGGATTATAGTTCAATGTAACATTATTCATTTTCTTGCTCAAATTGTTCCAGGAGTTGTCTACTGGGAGCTTGGTCAGTTGGCTCCACTGGGTTTTTTTTTTTTTGCTGTTTTTATTGGTTTTTGAGCACTTTCTTAATTTCCAGTGCTATAAGGCCTCCAAGGCTCATCTTGTTCATTTCCTGTCCTAGTCCTGGCCTCAGCTGTCTTTGCAAGGATCCCTGGTTCCTTTTACTAGAGAAGGACATTACTTTGCCTTATTTTTCTTCAATGTGTCTTATGCTGCTTTCTTCCCATCCCACTGTGGTCACCGTCACCTTCAGAACCCAATTATTTCTCCCTGATTTTTTAAAAAGATTTTATTTATTTATTTGAATGTAGATTATAGACAGTGAGAGGGAGAGACAGAGAAAGGTCTTCCGTGCATTGGTTCACTCCCCAAATGGCCACAATGAACAGAGCTGGGCTGATCTGAAGCCAGGAGCCAGGAGCTTCTTCCAGGTCTCCCAAGCAGGTGCAGGGGCCCAAGGACTTGGGCCATCTTCTACTGCTTTCCCAGGCCATAGCAGAGAGCTAGATCGGAAGGGGAGCCAGCCAGGACTAGAACCGGTGCCCATATGGGATGCTGGCAATGCGGGCAGAGAATTAACCCGCTGCGCCACAGCGCCGCCTCCACCCCCTTGATTCTTTAGTCATCTCTTTAGTGCCTTCAGACAACGCTAAGACTGGGGTTCTTCCCTAGTATCCCTCACTTTCCTCTCTTGTTTCCACTGAAGAGCACATTTATCCCCCTCAGGGCTCTGTGAAGGTCGGGAGTTAAGCTGAAAAGAAAAAGATACAGAGGATGCTAAGAGGAGATGTGAGTTCAAGCTCTCTCTCAATGGCACATTATTTTTAATTAATGTTGCTGCCCTCTTTTCACTTTCCCAGACAAATTAAGGATTGTGTTGGCATCTGAGGCAGCCAATGGAGAGGAATGACAGTTTCAAGGGAGGGAGTGACAGCCCCCATCCCCAATCTGGGTACACTTTGGAGCAAGCCACAATACACAGGCAGATCGCGAGAGGGGCAGGTCTAGTGGTTGCAACGCAATGGCTCCAGGAACA
The DNA here is from genome assembly GCF_051225735.1 of Oryctolagus cuniculus. Lineage (NCBI taxonomy): Eukaryota > Metazoa > Chordata > Mammalia > Lagomorpha > Leporidae > Oryctolagus > Oryctolagus cuniculus. Next base: position 55,297,700 of record NC_142883.1, on the reverse strand, counting down.
TCTTTCCTCCACGGCTGGCAGTGAGCCCCACTTTCCATCATGCCAGGTGATGGAAGACTCTTTCCTGGTGAGGTTCCTGCCATCATCCGCAGGGCTGGGTTACAGAGAGAACAGGGGGGAAATATGAGCAAGACCCTATCACGGGCCGGCGCCGCGGCTCACTAGGCTAATCCTCTGCCTGCGGCGCCGGCATCCCAGGTTCTAGCCCTGGTTGGGGCACCGGATTCTGTCCTGGTTGCTCCTCTTCCAGTCCAGCTCTCTGCTGTGGTCCAGGAAGGCAGTGGAGAATGGCCCAGGTCCTTGGGCCCTGCACCTGCATGGGAGACCAGGAGGAAGCACCTGGCTCCTGGCTTCAGATCAGCGCAGTACAGGCCGTGGCGGCCATTTGGGGGGTGAACCAACGGAAGGAAGACCTTTCTCTCTGTCTCTCTCTCTCACTGTCTAACTCTGCCTGTCCAAAAAAAAAAAAAAAAAAGACCCTATCACTGGCAAGACCTTGCTGTTCATGTGTAGACAGAACAGGCTTGGCGGGGGCAAGGGGGGAGGCGGAGTCCACTGCACCTGCTTCCGCCTCGGCTCAGTCACTCCTTCCTCGTTCCTCACTCGTTGGATTATGACTCCTCTGCCATCATTAACTCAAATAGTTTCCTCTAAGTCTGGTTCAAAAACCAGTTCTTGGGAACCAAGTGTCTGTCAATACAGTTAGTTAACACTAGCGATGCAAAGAGGTACACAGTTAGCTCAAGAACAGGAATATCACACTGTGCATTGCCTATAGTGTGCAAGTCAGCACTTTTGCTTTATGTTGTGTACATAGGCTCTGTGGGGACCAGCACTGGCATTGTGGTGCAGGGGGTTGAGCCATGTTTGATGCTGGCATCACATACGGAAACACCAGTTCACGTCCTGGCTGCTCCACTTGGAATCCAGCTTCATGTAAATGCACCTGAAGAGGTAGCAGAGATGACTCAATTAATTGGGCCCCTGCACCCACATGGGAGACCCAGAGGAAGCTCCTGGCTCCTGGCTTTGGCCTGGCCCAGCCCTAGCTATTGAGGGCATTTGGGGAGTGAACCAGCAGAGGAAAGATCTCTCTGTGTGTATCACTATCTCTCTCTGTGCCTCTCTTTGTGTCTCTTCCTCTTTTTCTGTCATTCTGCCATTCAAATAAATAAATAAGTATGTCTTTAAAAATGTGTCTTGGGGCTGGTGCTCTGGTGTAGTGGGTAAAGCCATCACTTACAATGCCAGCATCCCATATGGGCACTGGTTTGTGTCCTGGCTGTGCCACGTCCAATCCAGCTCCCTGTTAATGACCTGGGAAAAGCAGCAGAGGATGACCCAAGTGCTTGGGCCCCTGCACTCGCATGGGAGACTTGATTGAAGCTCCTGATTCCTGGCTTCAGTCTGGTCCAGTCCTGGCCATTGCAACCACCTGACGAGCGAACCAGAAGATAGAATCTCTTTCTCTCTCTCTCTCTCTCTCTCTGTCTTTCCCTCTATCTCTGTAACTCTAACTTTTAAATAAATAAATCTTCTAAAAATGTCTTACTTCTAGACAAGCATGCTTATTATTAAGTATCATGTAATTTCACAAATAATACATAAGCCATTCTTCTTTCACAAACTTAAAATAGTACAGTGAAGTCAAAATTCCCTTTAATAGGCAAACTGTTCCCCCTTCCCTACCCTAAATCCATCTATGCCTCCTTCCTGATTCCTGAGATAAGTGCTGTTTTGGGGTTTTGTTGTTGTTTTCTTTTGTTTTGCTTTTTGTCTGTCTTCCTAGTATGTTTAAAATCAGGAGCTCAAATTCAAGGCCGTATAATTGAAAACAGTACAGCTGACAGTTGTGGTCTCTCCCCTTCCCTCTCTTTACATTCTGTTTCCCCTGTCACTGCGCCCGGGTTGGTGATAAAATTCCAGGCAGCGCTCGGAATGTGGATGAGCCGAGAGGGCTCATGTCAAAACAGAATGATCAGAAAGCAGAGAGAGGTGGGCTGGGGCGGGGGAAGGCGTGCAGGCTGCCACGTTACCTAGTCCAGGCTGGGCACAGACGTGGACAAGGACCACCTCTCGAGCCCATGTGGCACTTGGAAAAGCAGGGCTAGGCAGGCAACGCCCATAGCTGGGCAGACCTCGGTCACAGGCAAAAAGATGCTACTGGTTTCAAAGAAGCAGCTGGCTTCCACCAAGACTTCCTGCCACGGATACAACAGTACCCGGATGCAGAGACTCAACCCTGCCAGCCACACAGAAGCCCCTTCCCTGTGCCCCTGGAAGACCTGAGGTTATCCTTGGAGACTCTGTTCAAGGCTTTCTGTCCTCATCTCAAAGAAGAGTCAGGGTGGAGACAGGGAGGAAGCCAGGCTGGTGCGTGCACTGCCAAGGAGGGAGCTCTGCTTTTCCTGGAATACATGGACAGGATTTTTTAAAAATATGCAGGTGCTTTTCCCTTTCATCCTCCTGTGTACCTGCCCTTGTCCCCCACAGACACAAGACATTAATCCTCCAAGGGAAGAGCCGGGCTGGGTTGATCAGGACGGAATGCATAAGGACTGTTTTGGAAGGGAAGCAGAGAGAAAGCTTCTGACCTTCAAAAACGGGTGCGGTGTAAGGTAAACAACAGAGCGGAGAGCCAGGCATTGTCAGGAGTGGAATGAAACTAAATTCTCGGGCTCCGGTTTAACACAGCCAGGGTAAGGCAGCCGGCAGACTCAGAACTTTCGGTGCCGGAGGTCCGAGCAGATGGGGAGTCTCACTCTGATGTGAGTGGCTGTGGGGTAGTTGAAGGCAGAGAGAAAAGAGGAAGTAGAGGATGGGGAAGAGACTAGAGACAATTAGACACACAACCCTCCAGCTCCTTCTAGAATGTTAATATCTAATATCTATCTATCAATCATCTATCTATCATTAAACAAGGCACACTGAGGGGAGGAGGAGACATTTAGCCTACGGATTAAGATGTCCATAATGGAGTATTTGGATTCAATTCCCAGCTCTGGTTCCGACTCCAGCTTCTACTAATGCAGACCCTTGGAGGCAGCAATCATGGCTTAAGCAGTTGGGTCCCTGACGCCCACCATTATTGAGTTCTTGGCTCCTGGCTTCAGTCCCGGTCGTTGTGGGCATATAGGAAGTGAATCAGCAGATGGGAGTTCTCTAGCTGTTTGTCTCTCTGCCTCTGAGAAGAAATAAAGATATTTTTGAGGGTAAACTGAGGCACAGTAGCACAAACCAATTTTAGAGTTGTGAAGAAGCAATTAGTAAATTGAAGAACGCCAGATAGGCAGAGGTTTAGTCTTCCCATGGCCAAATACAGGAGACAAGTGTTTGGAGAGAAAATGCAGGCACACAATAATGAAATTATTTGGTTGAACTTAAGTTCTGTTTTTCTTTGATATAGGCATTTACAAGAAATAGCTCAAGTTAAGATTCTCTTAAGTTTGCAAATTAAAGGAAGTTTAGGCCACTTGGGAGATCTAATTGTCTCTGTCTGCTCAGGGAATCTTTAGACCAGATCTCCATTTTAATTTATATTAACACTATCTATCTACACTATCTACATACACTCATACCCCACACACAAGGGTGCCTCTGAAAATTCATAGACAATGGAGCGGCGCCGGCACACCGGGTTCTAGTCCCGGTCGGGGTGCCGGATTCTGTCCCGGTTGCCCCTCTTCCAGGCCAGCTCTCTGCTGTGGCCAGGGAGTGCAGTGGAGGATGGCCCAGGTGCTTGGGCCCTGCACCCCATGGGAGACCAGGGAAAGCACCTGGCTCCTGGCCCCTGCCATCGGATCAGCGCGGTGCGCCGGCCGCTGCGGCCATTGGAGGGCGAACCAACGGCAAAGGAAGACCTTTCTCTCTGTCTCTCTCTCTCACTGTCCACTCTGTCTGTCAAAAAAAAAAAAAAAAAAAAATTCATAGACAATGGAGTCAAAAGATAAGACTATTTTGGTGCAAGTGTTTTTTAAATCAGTGTATGGTTTTCCCTAATATGCATTTTACATGAAATTTTTAAAGACCCCCTTATATGTACATGTAAATTTGAGGGCATTTATCCATTTAGTTTGGGGTACGAAGATAAAGGCTTACTAATTTGATGGTAAGGATGGGATGTGATGCCTTGAGAATGATTGAACTTCTATTGCTGGTTCCAGTAGGCAATGAGTCTCTATATAGCATATGCTATATGTATCATATAATATGCATATATACTACATTTGCCACATAATATGCATGTATATGCTATATGTATCATATATTAGGTGTGTATATATTACATGTATCACAAAATTTGTGTGTTTATCCTACATATATATAATATGCATATATACTATATATAATCACATAATCTGTATATATATACTATATATCACATAATGTGCATTTTTACTTACTCTTTCTATATATATATATATATTTTTTTTTTTTTTCAGTAAAAGAGGAGGTTTCTGAGCTCACCACATTGGTACCAAGAACATGTTAATTCAATGTGAGAATTATCCGAGCCTGCCTTGTGGGGGGGGTGTCTCATTTCTTTGGAATGAACATAAGAGGGAGAAAACAAGAGGAAGAGAGGGAAGGAAGGAAGGGCAAGGAGGGCGAGGCTTTGCCAGGGTTAAGGGGAACTGACCCGGAGCCCAAGGAACTGCCCCCCAATATGAGCCCCTGGGCCACCTGTGGAGGGTCCCTGGTGGCCAGTCCTATCGTACCCTCCACCTTCCTGTGCTGTGGTCGGTGTGCACATTGTGCAGAGTACATCTCAGCCCAGAAAAGGAAGCCTACCGGCACACGAGTGCAGGAGCCATAGGGAGGAGCGCCGCCCAGGGGCCTCCCAGCACTGGGGACCAGGGGACAGGCTGTGAGCCCCAGGGGGAAGACAGGAATGCCTCCAGGGGCGTGGTCCCTTCCCTTTACCACAGAAGCGGGAGGGGGCCCTTGGATTTTGTGGGTGTTTGCTGGGCCATGTATTCCTGCAGGCTTGTGGGGTGCACTCACCGCTCCCCCTCATGTGTCCTGTTCCAGGAACTAGGAAGTGCACAGATCTCTGCACAAATCTCTAAAGGTCACCAGGGGCCCGGAAGAAGGTGTAGGTGAAACGGAAGTGGGTGTGAGATGGAGATGTTCTGTCTCTCACTGTGATGGTGGATACGCAACCCTACACCTGATAAAAACTCATGGACCCAAACACACACACAGAACACAACACACACTGAGTACATCAGAGCTGGTCACATCTGATTCAGATTAATAGACTGTATCAATACCATCTTTCTGCTTGTGATTTTGCAAGACTTTACTGCTGAGGGAAAGTGGGTGAAGAGCATACAAGATTATGCTGCCACAAAATGTATGACTCCAATTTAATACAACAAAATATTGATAAATTTCACTTGATGACTACAATAAATATTAAGACTTCATGGCAGACTAATCATTAAACAAAATCAGAGAAAAAGAAAATTTGGAAAATATTTAATCGCAGATTTTACACACACACACACATATAAACTTCTTTAATTCAATAATAAAAACAAACATCCAGTAGAAAAATAAACAGCGGTCAGTGCTGTGACGTAGCAAGTAAAGCCGCTGCCTATAGTGCTGGCATTCCATATGGGTGCTGGTTTGAGTCCCGGCTGCTCCACTTCTGACCCAGCTCTCTGCTATGGCCTGGGAAAGCAGTAGAAGATGGCCCAAGTGCTTGGCCCCTGCACCCACGTGGGAGACCCGGAAAGAAGCTCCTGGCTCTGGATCAGCGCAGCTCCGGCCGTTGTGCCTTTTAACTCAGCAGTTCCACTTCTGGGAATTTATTCTCCCTACAATCTTGTTCACATGCAGAATGATATATGGACTAGATTATTTATAGCAGTACCTGTTCCTCATCTTTCGGGGAGTATTTAAAGAAATAATGGTACGCTCATGTGGTAGAATGCTACAAAACCATAGAAAAAATATATGGAAGCACTTTCAATACTGATAGGAAATTATCGCCACCATGAGCAAGAACTGAAAAAAATCAAACACGCTTAGAATAATGTATATAACATTCCACTATTTGTATAACGATGAGACTGTGTATATCCTTGTGACTGCTTGCAAGTTCCTAAAATACTACAGTCAGAATCTAGAAAAGGTGGATGCCTTTAGTTTGCCTGTGGAAGGGTAACTTGGTTTTGTGAGAGAAAGGGCTGCAAGGAGAATTTGTATATTCAACCATGCATGTTAATTGTATATTCAAAAATAAATGACTTAAAATATTCTTACAGAAAAGAGGCGCTAAAATATAGCCTCTCTTAAAAATAACTTATCACCAATTTTTCAGGGCCCCTTGCTCTTCACATGCCCTGTAAGGCTTTCAGAGGTGACGGGTGCTGCAGCTGCACTCCCCCTACAGGAATGAGAGGAATCTGCACCTCGGGGGGGGGGGAGGCAGGGTGTGAAGTGAGCTGGTGGGAAGGTGCCATCAGGGAGAGCTGCATGGGGATGAGTGGAAAGTGCCTCTCACCTAAAACAATGTAACGAGGACACCTGGTGTCCAGTGATGCCAGCTTTGACTCTTGGACCCGCCCCAGGACCATGTTGGCAAGGAAGCATAAAGGCAGTGTTTAAGTGTGAAAGCATTACTTCCCCCATTCTGTTTCATTCTTCTAATCTGTATTTATTCATGTATTTGAGAGGCAGAGAGGTGGACAGACAGTTAGAGCTCTCATCCCCTAGTGTACTCTGCAGATGCCTGCAGTGGCCAGCGTTTAGGTGAACCCAAGTTGAGAGCATGGACCTCAATCTGTGTCTTCCACATGGCTGGCGGGGACCCAAGTGCTTGAACCATCACTTGCCACCTCCTAGGGTCCATACTATCAAGAAACTGGTATTGGGAGTGGAACTGGGACTCAAACCCTACACTGCTAAGCAGAACACTTGCCTCTGTTTCAATTTTTAAAGCTGAAATTGCTGCTACTTGACCTGATTTCATTAGGTACACTTAGGAGACATCTCCTCCTTGCTCCTACACAGTTGGAGTTTCTAGACAAACGGGGGCAGCCCCAAGAAGGGTGCTTCCAAACTTCCGGGGCCACATTGTCCAGGCTGCAAGGACTCTCTGAGCTCTGTGGCTGCCCTGTGACTGGACGCAGAAGGTGCTGCAAGTCCAAAGGCCATCCCCTGCCCAATGTCAAGGTGTTCTCATGACACCCAGAAATGGACCATACATCACTAAAGTGAGCAAGTGAGCAAGGGTAACTCCAAGTCCACAGCTTATTGTTATATACTCTACTGAGCTCTTAGGTACCTTCCATTTGTGCAAGACCCTGAACCACCTGCCCTGTTTTCTTCACATACAACTGCAGAACTGTCTTGAGACAGTCTGCTGCATCCTCTTCTCTGATCTACAAATGAAACTCCTTAAGGATGTATGAGATAAAACGTCACTGCACCCGCTTCCAGTGTTACTGGAAAAGGTAGCTGGAGAGACTCCTCTTTGCAAATGTATAAATCTGTGATTCCATTTCATTATCAGGCGTTATTCTTTGAGCAGCTATGTAGTGACTATGGCAAAAATAAGAAGCTGCAATACTCATGGATGTATTCACAGAGGAGAGAATAAAATCTGGCCCTGGAAGTCCCATGGAAAGCAGTGTGTGCATGGGCGATAGGATTAAATACACAAATCATGCTGGAGTTTCAGCTCATTTGCCTAATATATTTGAAAATGACTCAATTTATTGCAAACGAAGATTTAGGAAGCTCAGTTTTCAGGTTGACAAATTAGCATTTGTCTGCACATATTTCACTATTTTGCATAATTAATTCCTCCCCATAGTATGCAAGCATTTTCATCCACAACAAAACCAATCTATCTCTCATTCCCTTCCCGTTAGCATCATGTAAATGGTATTGATTTAGAAGATGCATATTCTTTTCCAAAGTATCCCCTGGAACACGACTGAGATTTTCATCCCAATCATTATCAGCTGTTTATTACCCTGCTTTCAAACCCTCATTCATAAAAGAAAATTAGAAAAGAAAAAGTTGAATCACAGGAAACAAATACAGGGCTGATGAGATGGAGTCTCCCATTTCAAATTAACTAGGTGTCTCTGCTAGTGTTGCAAAGAATGGGGAAGAAAGAAGCTGATTACAATGGACTTGAACAGTTGAGGAAATATACTGATTCATTTGCCTGAAAAATCCACAGGTAATCTTGGCTTTGGGTTTGTTGCTGATCTTATTGAGCAGTTCAATAATGTCACTGACTATGGCTCTCCTCTCCTAAAGCTGGCTTCCATTTTCGTTCTAAAGTGGATTGCTGCAGTTGAAGCGCAATGCATTTCCAGCAAGGAGACACCTCGGTTCTCAGCGGAAGTCCTAACTGGATTGAGTCCTAACTGAGCAAACCACTGTGGCCAGGCAGACCAAATGTGCAAACCGGTCATGTGATCTGTCTCCAGACTTGGGGTGGCTTCAGCTTAGTGAGGTCAATCTGTGTCCCCAAGCAAGATTGTAAACTGCTGGGAACACAGCAGTAGCTGGGGGCTGGGGATATGAACAAGAAAGCTGCCAAAAATATTTACTACAGTCAGAAATGTGAATCTGAACTGGAAGAAAATCTGAATTATAGAAGACTTTCAACCTACAGTTCTTTAAAAATATCTTACACTGCAGTTCTATTTCTTTCACATACGTGCTGGAACTCAAATTAGGGCAACAATGTGCTGACAGGTGTTCCTTCAATGAACAGATATGATTGATTGGAAATTAACTTCTCAATTAGATGGATGCACATTGATTTTTTATTAGATTCTTAAGAAAGGTCACTTTTTGAAGGCAGGCTTACCCAACCATTTTGTAAAATGCAGCTCATTTTTATGTGTTTGCAATCTTTAGGTCTCTGGGGTAGGTGTACAGGTGTATGGCAGTTGAACCCTTGACGGGGGGAAAGAGGCAGGTTGCTTACTGCCCTTTCTTCTTTCTTGGAAACTGAGGAAAGTAATGCATATGGAAAAACCTGACTGAGAGAGTTTCTAAAGGAGAATGGCAAAGACAACAGGTCTGGATTTCTCCCTAGAAAATATTGGAGATTGTCTTAGTTTGGCAACCATCTTTAGCAATATAAACATAATCTCATGATGTGTTTGTATTATTGTTCTCATGACAAATGTCACCCGGACTGGAAACAGCAAGAAAGAGATGGTACTTATCAGGAATGATGGAGTCATCTACCAGCTAACTTTGCAATCATTGCCTAAGCAGCCATTGCGAGGATGCAACTGATTCCCCTTCTCCTTGCATGTTGCAGACATTGCTAATCAATCAGCGCTTACTTTCCTGCTATGCCTAGGAATGACTTCACAATCTCTCTTGACAAAGTATGCCAGGGAGTCACTACCAATCAATCAGACTTGAAAACAGAGATAAAACCTTCTAGGCATAACACATTTTAGTCTGATCCTTTCCCATTTTCTTTTCCTATGGTGTTTCTCCTAAGAACATAATGCTCATTCATTCTCTGCACTGGACTAAGACTCCTTTGTGAACCTTCTTTCTCTTAAAGTAATCCTTTCTCCTCATGGCTATCATATGCCTGCTACAGGAGCATTTTCTCCAAAGATTATTATCAAGTGCAACCTGCTATCCCCAGATCTCTCCTTTTTGTGTTATCAGTGACCACCAGCGATAAGACTAACTTCCCCTCATTTTTGGTATCTACTGTTCCTTCTTCTCTTTGGGTATCTGCTTCTGCCATCCCTTATGGAACAGGGTTCAGTTATACAATATCTCACTTTTCGTTTTTTCTTTTTTTCCTAAACAAAAATACCCAACTTTCCAAGTTGCACAAAGATCATTTTGCTTAAGATGTACCTATGATGTCTTAGCACAAATTTATGTTCCACCTGCATCAAAATTTACCAGGGTGGAGTTTTTGTTAAAGCTGCTTTCTCTGGTGCTAGTGAACCAGAATTTTTGATTTTCTGATTTCATAAACCTGCTGAAGTTTGGAAATAGCTGCTACAGAAAACAGAGGGTTGAAGGGAAGTTGTGGTAAGACTGCCCAGATAGAACAGGTCTTAAACGTTCTCACGGTGGTATCTCTGGAGCTCTATTGATTTTTCGCTGGAGCTGTGTCTGATCCTTCTTAAGCCTTACTGACTCATGTCTCATGATCCTTCCCTTCTGAAAGCCAGACCAGAACATAGCCAGATTAAGACACAGGCCCATGGCACATTTGTATGGGACACCAGCCCCGAAGAGCCATAAAACATTGCTGAAAACAGAATAAGGTGGAGAATATTGTATTTACTGGAATCCTCTTAGGAAGGCGCATCACAGAGGAATTGAAAAGAATACTCTGCTGAGTTTCTTGGGGGATAAATATCCAAGAAGTTTATCAAAATCATAATAGTACCACCAGCAGCAGTAATAACAATACATAGCTTTTTTGGGAGATTGGGTGTGGTAGTTTGTAGGGTTTTGTTTTTGTTGCCTAGAATGTTCCAGATTCAGACCTGAGCTGAATATTCTGGATGAGAGAACAGGTGAGGGCCCAGTGCTTGTGGCCTTCTCTCACTGCCTTACCTCCTACATAACCAGTTGTGCTTATAAATAAGTGGATCCACAAACACTCAAATTATATCCATTTTTGGAGGCATCACGTTTTTAACCTCACCAGGAGACTTGGGTATTTCAGTGCGATGTGTCAGAACTGTCCACTTCTTTCATTTTATATTTTCAGTTTTGGGAATCTGTCTACTAGGTCCTCATCCTCTTCTCTGAAAAGTCAACCCCATAGATTTTAGAGACCACAGGATTCAGGCATTAAAAATAGAGGCCAATTAAGCTCCTAAACTCTCAAATAAGAGTTATTTGCATCTCTGAGGAAACCTCTGACAAGCATGACAAGTAACCAGGGCTAATAAACGCCTCCTTGCTTCACACAGGAAAGTCAGCTCAGGCCTTTCCTTACTCCTGCCTTTGAACCCCAGCGTGGAGTCCCAAGTGAGCACTTGCCTAATACCGCTCTCCTCGGGAAGATTCATCTCATCTCCTAGACCTGTTCAAGCAAGAAGGCAGTTAATAGTCTGGTGCTCCCTCTCCCAACCAGAAGGACCTGCAGCATAAAGGAGAAACTCCAAACTCACAGAAAGATCGAAAGCTTTCACACCGGACAGAAACTCCGAGGGCGTGCTTTGCCCCACTCTCTGACCCTGCCCCTTAAGGGACTCCAGTGCGTATGGGCAGACTCTATGAGGCAGCAGGTGATGGCTCAAGTACTTGGGTCCCTCTTACCCAGTGGGGAGACTTACACCGAGTTCCCTGCTCTCAACGCCAGCCTGGTTCAGTCATGGTCTTTGCAGGCATTTGGGGAGTGACCAGCAGGTGAGAGCTCTCTCCCATTTGTCTCTCTCTCTCTCTCTTTCTCTGCCTCTCAAATTAAAAAAAAAATTAAGACTATATCAATGAGTCTTGTCCCTTAAGCAGAGTTACATACAGCAACAGCTTTCATCTTGGAAAATGGCTTGAGAACTACTTTTGAAAGAAAGCAGTTGATCTGTTGTGACAAAAATAAATGATCTATTGTTATTGCTTTACAACCAATCATTCCATGATGGTTAAAGACAATTGTTTATAACCACCTCTTATCTTTCTGTGGGTCGATTGGATTCAGTCTGATGGTTTTCTGTGGCGATAGGGCAGGTAGAATAATCTGAATGTCTTAGTACAAACCACCCAAATGGCTAGGGTATGTAGCTCTCCATACGGCTGTGTGTGTGTGGCTGCTTGGGCTTCCTCACAGTATGATATGGTGTCAGGACAGTTGGACTTCTTTTACATCCACTGACTTTTCTGCTGAGCCAGGATTCAAGAGACAGGAAGTGAGAGCTGGCCCACTCTCCAAATTGAGAGTGTCACTTCAGCTGTAATCTATGTGGAAAAGCAGTCACAGTTTCCCCCAAAGACCAAATTGCGCTTTTTAATGGCAGAAGTAAACAAGTGATTTACCTAGTATTTCGTCTGCGTTAGTCCCTGTTGAGGGTGTTGTGGACTATGAGAAAAAGAGGAAACTTAAAGCACAAGAGTTTGACTTGCAGAGGGTTTTGTTTTGATGAATCTGGAGTCGCTAGCCTGTGCTCTTAGTCCTGTTCTTCAAACATTACAAGGGAGCCTGCCAGTCCTTACGTTCGCTGACATAACGCGAGCTCATATTTGGCCTTTCTGTGTAGGGAAGAAGCCTGTTGGGAGAGAAACACATGACTGCTAAGGAAATGTGCACCAATTATCTGCACATATCAAAGCAGCTCTTTGTTAAAAGCAAAAGGCACTTGAAAAGAAAGATTGCAAGACAGTAAAACAAAAAACAGAGGCATGAAAGAAAAAGAGAAGGATCAGAGTAAAATAAACAATCCCAGGGTAGGGAGAATAAGAAAGATGATCTTCTGGGAGAAGATGAAAATTACTTTTAAATATTTTGATTTCTGCCTACAGGAATTCTGCCTTTTGGAAGGCACTGGAAACACAAATTAAAGGCAGTGTCTTTTGAAAAGGTATCAGAGAATATGAATGACCTTTTCTGGAATTAAGCTATTACTGCAAGAATAAAGACTTCTATTCGATGGGTTGAATAATCAGTTGGGTAGAAACTGATGATCAAGTTGTTGATCTGTAAAAGAAGGTCAAGGAAATCTCTTAGAAATTGAGGCAAACTTAAGTAAAATATAAGAAAGAAGATTTAAAAGGTAACAAATCTAGGAGGCCTAATAGCAACCTTGTAGACTTTCTAGGACAGAACTAAGGCATAAAAATTTTAAAAATGTAAATTAAAGATAAAAACAGAGCTCCATGAGCTGAAGGTAGACATGACTTTAAAACTGAGCATGTACTGAGCATGGCAAAGTGTGAATGAGAAAACAGCCCATGTGTAGATCCATTGTGCTGAAATTTTCCAACCTAAAAGTTATGTGAGTGCCCTTCAAGCTTCCAGAGAGGAAAAGATCAAGTTCCTTACAGGGGATGACAAACACAGTGGCACCCACTTTTGGTCAGCAGCACTGGGTTTTAGGAAGCAGAGGAATAAATTGAAATTCCCAAAGGGAAACTGTTTGAATCCAGACTATCTAAAATTCTATACCCAGCCAAGCTATCAACAGAATTCAGGGAGGGGAGACTACATATACATTTTTGAAAATTTTGAAATTTTGAAATCTATGCATCGTTTTCTCTCCAGGGCTCCTGGTTTATGTGGTTCAGGCATGCTCAAATGCCCTGTCTTTATACAGGATGCCCTGTGGCAAGGAAGGGTTCAGGGAACAATTTTTCAATAGCTGCCCTATGTGTGAAACTTTGGGGAAAAATACAAGAATTTTTAGGAAGTATGAGTCTGCTAAGTGTGTGTGTATGTGTGTGTGTGTGTGTGTGTGTTTACTAATTCCCACATTTATTCCTTACATTCCAGTGACATGATAATCAAGACCTCTGGAAGCACAGTTTTTCTGGCTATTAGCAATAGATGGGTTCTCATCCGACATCTTCAACCACTCTGCAGAATCTTCCTCTCATGCCCTCAGCCACAACTTGGGCAAATCACGTAGCTTCATGATCGCTTCTGGTTATGAGAAGTTCAATTTGCTCTAAGGCTTTAAGCAAATACCTTATTTCAGATTCCTCATCTCCTCCATCATCAGCTTTGGGACCTCACCTCGTAGCTGTGTACTGGGAAGGAGATCTTCTCTTCCTTTCCCTCTCTCTTGCAATGTGGGGTGGAGCCATGGTGTCATCCTGGGCTCCCTTCTCCTCTGCCCGTTTCCAGGCTTCATTGCTCTGTGAGGGCAGGAAGGAGAAAGCACATCAGAGATGCCCTGACCCAACTCTCAGCTTTCTGTACCATCCTGGTCTCACTGGGGCCATCTCATTGTGTCTGTTTCTGCTGCCCTCCAGAAATGTGGAGGCACCTGTGCAGATGTGTGCAAGGTTTTTCTGGCACAATATGCAATTTCCCTGGCACAACATGCACCTTCACTGAAGACTTCTTTTTTTTTCTTTTTAAATCAACTTCCTCCTTATCTCCCTTTGCACCTGCTGGTGACCCATGTCCTCAACCCTGCTCCTGAAGGGGCATTTCTGTGCATGTCTGGTTGAGCCCTGGGCACAGCCACAGCACTGCTTTCTCTTCTAACTTAAGGGATCCCCATGAAATGCTCGGGCTGACTCCTGGATGACCTTGTGGGCATGGGGTACAGCTTTTCTATCTATCAGGAACCTGTCCTCACCTGCTGAGGGCATCTCTTGCAAGATTCCTGCCATAAGGAATCTCAAGGGAAGGGAACATCTATCTCTGTGTTCATATGCTGGGCAGTGGCAGTGAGTGTAACCCCACAGTCTCGAGGAGAAACAAGTCACACTCAAGGCATTGTTCTGCTGAGCAAGGATCTTGGGTAGGCGAGGTGGATTCCATGTATTTTCTATTTACGCTGAGTTTATTGGGTGTCAGCCCATCACAAGTCGAGGAGCATCTGTAGCCCTCCAATCTTCGATGATTTTCCTGCCCACCTGTTCTTTGCTTTTTGCTTTTTTGTGCACTCAAGCACAGCAACGTAGCAGAGAGCTTCCCAGCTGCTATCTTTTTTTTTTTTTTTTTTTTGACAGGCAGAGTGGACAGTGAGAGAGACAGACAGACAGAAAGGTCTTCCTCTTGCCGTTGGTTCACCCTCCAATGGCTGCCGCGGCCCGCGCGCTGCGGCCAGCGCACTGCACTGATCCGATGGCAGGAGCCAGGTACTTATCCTGGTCTTCCATGGGGTGCAGGGCCCAAGGACTTGGGCCATCCTCCACTGCACTCCCTGGCCACAGCAGAGAGCTGGCCTGGAAGAGGGGCAACCGGGACAGAATCCGGCGGCCCGACCAGGACTAGAACCCGGTGTGCCAACGCTGCAAGGCAGAGGATTAGCCTAGTGAGCCGCGGTGCCGGCCCCCAGCTGCTATCTTTGCCTGATAACTCTCCCACCCAATGGACACAACTCAGCTCCCAAGCTTGCCACTTGCCAGAGCCCTACTTACTGGCTCTCCTCACAGCCACTCTCAGGCTAAGACAGATTGTGGACTGAGGAAGAGAAAAGCCACCTTGCATCTGAACTGTCAGAATGCTTTCTTTAGGATGGCCATTCATTTTTTTTTTTTCTTGCCTCTTCTTAGATTCAAAAAGACAAGAGCATTAACTAGCATATGACTTAAGCAAACACATAAATAGGAATAATAACAAAAGTCTAACCTTTAAACGGTTCACATTTAAAATCTCTGAGAAAGCAAGTGATTATTTTATTGATGTGGTTCCTCTCCCAACTCTCAAGACCTGCAGGTGTTAAATTAGCTGCACAAGAATTTCTGTTTCCAAGTCTGCAGTAGAAACATGCTAATGAGAATTAGAGGAAATAAACAGGAGAGGGTCTGGGAGGCCAGGAGAGCAGTTCAGCATGGCTTCCTGTTCAAGGAATTTACTTAAAAGCCCCTTTAGTTCATGCGAACCCAGGAGCTTAGAAGTAAAACAAAACAAAACAATACACACAAACACGCGTGTGCACACACACACACACACACACACACGAAAATCTACCCACTTAGATATTGCCTTCTCCTAACACAAGGGCCTAAACAACACTGAAAGTCACATCAGTGCACAAGGAGCTATTGCCAAATATATAGTAAGAGAAACCATGAAGTGCACCCGCATCTTTGTCCCCAGGACCGAGCAAGAAGAAGAGTGGTATTAACACTAATGCTGATGGTGATAGAATTATTATAGAAACTCTTTTGAACATATGGGTTTGATGCTAGGTCTTTAGCAAGCCAAAGGATCATAGTTTATCTGGTTCAAATACCTCATTTTACACATCAAACAACTGAGGTACAAGAAGATTAAGATGGTGCCAAAACAACTGCTAGGATTTGTGGCAGTGAAGTAGCAGCCTTTATCTCTAATGCCTTTGATAGTTACTTTATCAAGCCCCAGTTTCTCCTCCTTAGCTTGCAGTTCCTCTGCAAAGACACAAGTGTAACAGACTCTGAATTAGAGGTGTTAGGTTTTAGGATTTTAGGGCTCTAAGAGGCCCAGAGATGAAAGCAGAAATGGCTTTTACTGTAGAAAGGGCCGCCTAGAGGGGGTTTGAGATAGGGTTGTAGGCTGTCCAGGGAGCAAGCAGGCAGGCTGGAAGTGAATGTTCAGCCCTGCAGTGGGCAGTGGGCACCCACTTTCATCAGGTTTGGGGGTTTTAGGTTTAGTGCCTAGCAGCTTCTGACAACAGGCTCCAGCTGCCCCTCAAGTAAGCACAGCTAGCATCTCAATGCCAGACTCTATTCTAAGAGCCATGCAGGAACTCACCCACCTTGCCCTTAGGTCCCACAGATCAGAGTGCACCTCGGCCACTCCAAAGGAAACCCACTGGCTCCTACCACTCACCCATCAAAGGGAGGCCAGGTACACTGCAGATCAACTAGAGGCTCACACATGAGCTGATCCCCAACTTGGACCTGGAAGATTCACCACCTTCAGTCCCTCGGGGAGTCTGGGACTTGCGCATTAGCTGCAGTACATGCTTCCTTTTCCCCAGCACCCTGGGGTCGGTGATTGGCTTGCTGTGCACTGGGTGAAAGGACCCAGTTTTGAGTTTCCATAGCAACTCTTCCACCCACTTTTGGGGTATTCCGTAACAATAGTGTTGGTATTGAATTCATGCGTAGGTGCCAGATCTGATAAGCCACGCTAATGGTGATGGAGATGTAGATGGGGACGTTAATGTTTAACCTTGAACCAGTAACATCAGTGAACAACAAGGTCATGAGTGTGTTGAGGCTTGGCCTTTAGGCTGGGATGCATGTCTTTACTATAAGTCCACTGGATTTGGTCTGGTGAACATTTAAGTGAACATGAACTAGGCAAGGCATGCCACTGGCCTCAAAGAATTCAGGTTTAGCAAGAAAAGGAGATGACCAGGATGCAAAACAAATAAATATAAGCCAAAGTGATAAATGATGGGCAAAGTGCTATGGGAATAAAGATGAAGGAGCAATTAATCCTAGCTCAGGTGTGAGAGAGTGGGAAAGCTTTCATGAAAAAGTACAGAAGCTCATTTTTTGGGGGGGAGGGGGCAATCAATGTCTATTTGAACTGGTCCCTGAATGAAATGGGTAAAGTGGGAAGGCATGAACAAAAATAAGGTCCTGAAAATACACAGCAAGCCTGGGCTATGGTGGAGGATCTTGAAGTGTCATCAGGAGCTAGGCTGGGGTCATCCAATCTTCTGTGCCGAAGATTTTGCCCTTAGTGTCATGCATGATGAATAGAGAGCAGAAGATAGTTAGAATGGGTGTGATTGGATGAGCTTTCTGTTTTAGAAAAGGATTCTGTTGGAGTGCCAGAGAATGGGATGTGTAGAGGAGGGCAGAGAGTCTAAAGGGAGGAAGGTCAATGGAATAGCAACTGAAATAAACGCCTGATCAAAGTCATGTTGGAGGAGCCGGTGCTGTGGCACAGTAGGTTAATCCTCCACCTGCAGCACTGGCATTCCATATGGGCACTGGTTCTAGTCCCAGCAGCTCCTCTGCCCACCCAGCTCTCTGCTATGGATCATTAGATAGCAGGGTCCTCATCCTTTCAGTCTCATTAAGGGTTAAGTTTGTTCCCACTGAGGTCCTCGTGTTGAAGTCCGAACCCCCAGTATCTTAGACTGTGACTTTATTTGAAGATAGGATCTTCATGGAAATGATCAAGTTAAAGTCCTAATCCTATTACAAAGGGAGATTTGGATAACAGACGGAGAATGTCCTGCAAAGAACAAGGAAGAGGTCAGGGTCAGGCTGATGTGTCCTTTTTTTTTTTTTTTTTTTTTTTTTTTTGACAGGCAGAGTGGACAGTGAGAGAGACAGACAGAGAGAAAGGCCTTCCTTTGCCGTTGGTTCACCCTCCAATGGCTGCCGCGGCCGGCGCACCGCGCTGATCCGAAGGCAGGAGCCAGGTGCTTATCCTGGTCTCCCATGGGGTACAGGGCCCAAGTATTTGGGCCATCCTCCACTGCACTCCCTGGCCACAGCAGAGAGCTGGCCTGGAAGGGGGGCAACCGGGACAGAATCCGGCGGCCCGACCGGGACTAGAATCCGGTGTGCCGGCACCGCAAGGCGGAGGATTAGCCTAGTGAGCCGCGGTGCCGGCCATGATTGATTTCTATCTCTAGCCAAAGCCAAGGACCCTCCTGAGGCCACAGGAGGCCCGTGCAGGGATCCCCAGTGTCTGGTATCACCATGACTTAGCATCAGAAGTCATATAATGTCTCTTCCACCAACTCTGTTGAAGAAACCAGTCCTAGATCCACCCACCCAGATTGAGTTTTTGCTTAATTTAATTGCTCCTCACCCCTATCCTGCCCATCCCCTCCCTGGTCTTGGCCCCATATTTTCTCAAGTGCAAATTTAAAATGTGTATGAATAGCACAATAATGTGATACTGGATCATGATACATTGCCTGTACACATCACCACTCCTGTTTTAATAAACCTTTGGGATGTGCAGTTTTATTACCCAACAAGACTATAGTAAGTCTCTAAAATCTCTTCCTCCCTTTTGGGAGGGTATTTCTAGACACTATTTTTCCCTTCTGATATTCAAATAGAGGAAAGAGATTCCACAGGGTGCTTAGATTGGTGATACCTCAAGTGTCGTTTTCTCTCTTGAATTTTTGGACAGTAAACCATCCATAGGGACTGTACACAAACACAATGATAGGAGAGTTGTTACGCTGAGTCTTTCAATGGGACTTGATTGGTATGGCATGCTTGAGCAGCATGCTGATGGGGATCCCAGCCGACCCTACTTCTTGATGGCATGGTGGAAAGATTACATTGTGGAAAAGGATCTGGGGTGGATTTTCTCTGGCTTTCTTTCTTTCTTTCTTTTTTTTTTTTTTTTTTTGGCAGCTATCTTCAGAAAATAGAGTTGCTACAGATTCTTATTCAAAGCCTGATTCTTTTTTTAATTAATTAATTAATTAATTAATTTGACAGGCAGAGTGGACAGTGAGAGAGAGAGACAGAGAGAAAGGTCTTCCTTTGCCGTTGGTTCACCAATGGCCGCTGTGGCTGGCGCGCTGCAGCCGGCGCACCGCGCTGATCCGATGGCAGGAGCCAGGTGCTTCCTCCTGGTCTCCCATGGGGTGCAGGACCCAAGCACTTGGGCCATCCTCTACTGCTCACTCCCTGGCCACAGCAGAGAGCTGGCCTGGAAGAGGGGCAACCAGGACAGAATCCAGCGCCCCGACCAGGACTAGAACCCGGTGTTCCGGCGCCGCAAGGAGGAGGATTAGCCTAGTGAGCCGCGGCGCCGGCCCAAAGCCTGATTCTTGAGGCTGGTGCTGTGACATAGTGGGTAAACCTACTGCCTGCAGTGCTGGCATCCCATATGAGTGCCAGTTTGCGTCCCGGCTGCTCCTCTTCCAACCCAGCTGCCTGCTAATGCACCTGGAAAAGCAGTGGAAGATGGCCCAAGTGGTTGGGCCCCTGCACCCATGTGGGAGACCCAGAAGAAGCTCCTGGCTCCTGGCTTCAGATTGGCACAGCTATGGCTGTTGTGACCAATTGGGGAGTGCATCAGCGGATGGAAGACCTCTCTCTCTCTCTCTCTCTGCGTCTGCCTCTCTGTAACTCTGACTTTCAAATAAATAAATAAATCTTAAAAAAAATAATGATTCTTGGGTTTCAGTTCAAGAAATTTTGATTTCTGGGTTATAGTCCAAGATTCAAAGAACTTTTTGGGTCCTGGAGATATAATATTGTTTTAATTTTTTTAAGATGTACTTATTTATTTGAAAAACAGAATGACAAAAACAGGGAGAGACAGAAAGAGAAAGGAATCTTCCATCTGCTGGTTCACTCCCCAGATGGGCCAGGCTGAAGCTAAGAGCCAGGAACTTCACCAGGATGTCCCACATGGGTATCAGGGGCCCAACCACTTGGGCCATCTTCTGCTGCTTTCCAGGTACATTAGCAGGGATCTGGATTAGACACAGAGCAACTGGGACTAAAACTGGAGCTCTAACATGGGATGCTGGCCTTCTGGAATTTAAATGCAGAATCCAATTGTTACTGTATTTTTCCCAGAAAGGGAAAACAAGCCAAAGGGAAAACCAGCCAAAATGCCAGGGTTCCATAACCTGTAAAACAAACTATCAACATAATAATATATGCAGATAAAAAATAAGTATGAGGTGGGTATGTGGCACAGCATGTAAGTCACTAAATGGGATGCCCATATCTTGTATCGGAGAGCCTGTTTGAGGCCTGGCTCCTCTGCTTCCAATCCAACCTCCTGCTAATGGACATTCCAGGAGGCAGGAGGAGATAGCTCAAGTACTTAGTATCCTGCCATCCACATTGGAGACGTGGATGGAGTTCCAGGCTTCAGCCTGGCCCAACCCCAGCTGTCATGAACATTTGGAGAGTGAACCAGCAGATGCAAGATCTCTCTCTCTCTCTCTCTCTGACTCATTCTTTGTCTCTCAAATAAAATGAAATAAATTATTATTTTACACATAAATTTTAAAAATAGTGTTAGAGCAGAAATACAGAATGAAGAATCTTAGCACCAAGTTCTATATCACTACTAATGTAACTATTTTCAATTTCTGCCTCGTGTAGAATTTTTTAGTCTTAAATTATGAATTCATCATAGAACCCTGTAAATATCATGGACTTTCTCTGAGTATACCTGTGCTATCTGTAATCACTGAGTATATTTTACAGATTCCTCATTTTTTAAAGAGGTAGCAGCCCCATCTCTCTCCTTAGCTTTTGAGTTAACATTGGTTTTTCTTGCTCTTTATTCTCTAATCTGTATCCATCCCTTCTCAGACAATTTCAAAGCACTCCAAGCTGATATGATCATATCCATTACTGCGACTAGGATGATCTTGTTCTGAATTTGGGTTTTCTTGCAACACCCCAGTCCAAATCACTTGCAGACCTCTGAGAAATTATGATGACTTGCATCACTTTAAAAGAAAAGGTTTTAAAAACCTGTCAGCCAGGCCGGCGCCGTGGCTCACTAGGCTAATCCTCTGCCTTGCGGCACCGGCACACCGGGTTCTAGTCCTGGTCGGGGCGCCGGATTCTGTCCCGGTTGCCCCTCTTCCAGGCCAGCTCTCTACTGTGGCCCAGGAAGGCAGTGGAGGATGGCCCAAGTGCTTGGGTCCTGCACCCCATGGGAGACCAGGAGAAGCACCTGGCTTCTGGCTTCGGATCAGCGCAGTATGCCGGCCGCAGCAGCCATTGGAGGGTGAACCAACGGCAAAGGAAGACCTTTCTCTCTGTCTCTCTCTCTCACTGTCCACTCTGCCTGTCAAAAACAAAAACAAACAAACAAAAAATCTGTCAATTCTCCGAAAAGATTTGAACCTAATTTTTTTCCAGAAATTGCCCTTGAATTAATTAACACTCTTCACCACTCTCGATCTTGAAAGCATAATATAGATATGAGGGTACTTCAAAAAGTTCATGGAAAATGACATTAAAAGATAAGCTTATGTGGCTGGCATTGTGGTGCCGCAGGTTAAGTCACCACCTGTGATGCCAGCATCCAATCTGAATGACAGCTGATTTGCTTCTGATTCAGCTCCTTGCTAATGCCCTGGGAAAACAGCAGACGGTGGCCCCAGTGCTACATGGTGGTGGGTGTGGATGCCCAGGCGTGTCTCAGTTTGGGAGGCATTAACACACTCTGCCAATGTTCAGATGCTAAGGGACAGTGGTCTACACCCAATGAACCCTACAGACCAGAGCCAGGGAAGAAAAGGAGGCAAGGTAGTTCGGAGACAAGCAGAGGATCAGCGACCAGCACACGGCAGAGGGGTCGGGCGAGGCAGGAGCTGAACGAATGGTTGCTAGGCGAGCTTTGGCAAAGCCAGGTGAGAAGAAGAAAAGGCAAAGCAGTTATGGAAGTCAGAGTGGTTGTCCCTGCACAAGAAGGCTTGAAGGCTAAAGGAAGTGTGTGGGCGTGCCCTTGGTTGTGGCAGCGGAACCAGAGTGCTGATGGTAGTGGAACACACGCCAGTGATGCTCACGGCGTGGTGGGTGTGGATGCTCAGGGCCCCACCCCTGGAGGGCAACTTCAGTCCGGTGTTCACCGGGCTGCCCCGGGCTCCTCACCTCCAGCTGGCCAGAGTCACAGCCCAAGTGCTCCCCCTGTTTCCCCTTTGAGTCCCCAGAGTAAAGGTCCCAGCAAAGAGAAGCTCTGAACCGACTAGGGCGGCGGGGCGGGGCGGGAGGTAGGGGTGGGGGGTCCTCATGGGTTCCAGAGAGTGAGTCTTCAAGCTGGTGGGGGGCATTAGTGAATCATCCGCAGGATGCTGCCCTTTAGGAAGTTAATTAGGACTTTGGTTGTTTATGCTAATGATCGTAATCATGATTACTTTGGAGATACTCACAGCTCTGCGAGGAATACTTTGTGCGCGCCTGTGTTGTTTTCCTGTTGATTGTTGCAGCCTGTCTCCTCCTTCCTCCCCCTCCTTAGGAACAATGTCTCACCCACCTGCTCTTCCACCACCTCCTCCTGGTCTCCATTCTTTCCCGTTTAGGGTAACCGAGTCGTAGAAAGTTGGAGATGTGGAAGCTGACTCCACACCACATCATCTAATCTCAACCTGCACAAACTGTTCCTACAGAGAGGAAGTGACAGCCGTGGTCACACAGCTGGCTCGCGACTGAGTTGGGACAAACACCCAAGGCTCCTGGGGCCAGCTGATGTACTATTTGCTTCTTCAAACAGCTGCATCTCTCTTTTTTTTCTTTCTTTTTCGCGTGCCTTTCTCTCTTCTTTTTCTGATTCCAGGAACGACGGGTAGGCTCCTGAGAGATCCCCAAACAACAAAGCTATGTGTTTGTGGTGTGAAGAGCTGGCAAGCTTTGCAGGCCAGACACAGCCATCTGAAGATCCTGCGCATACTTGTCCCAACAGAGACCCACACCACCTTCCCCTTTAGCTTAGAGAACCAGAGGGGTCATTCTAACTTGCAAAGTGAAAATTGCTTGTTCCGTGGTGACTCACGCCAGGAGCCACTGAATCCCAACTGCCAGTTACTGACACTATTGCAAAAAGCAAGTTTGCTGCTGCAAATGAAGCTGCAAATGAACTATTGGTTTCCAGCAGAGCGCCTCCCACTGTGTGTGAATTGTTGGCAGGGTACACATTGCAATGCTGGCCCTTTCCTAATCATTTATTTTTCTTGTGGTTGCCCAGGTCAGGGTTGATGTTGGAACTCACACCTATAGTCCAACGTCACTGAAATCTCCACTTCTGCTGTGTTTACTCTGTGTGGTGCATTTCATTACAATGACCGAGTCCCGAAATGCCTGAACCGAAAGGAATCCCCGTGCTCACCATGTGCCCTAGTCCTTTGTATGGCAGATGATAAAACAGACTCAGCTAAGCTAAGATCTGACACTTCTTTTTTTTTTTTTTTTAAAGATTTATTTATTTGAAAGAGTTACACAGAGAGAAGAGAGGCAGAGAGAGAGAGAGAGAGAAAGAGAGGTCTTCCATCCATTGGTTCACTCCCCAATTGGCCACAACGGCTGGAGCTGTGCTGATCTGAAGCCAGGAGCCAGGAGTTTCTTCCGAGTCTCCCACACGAGTGCAAGGGCCCAAGCACTTGCGTTATCCTCCACTGCTTTCCCAGGCCACAGCAGAGAGCTGGATTGGAAAAGGAGCAGCCAGGACTAGAACCGGCGCCCATATGGGATGCCGGCGCTCCAGGCCAGGGTGTTAACCTGCTGTGCCACAGCACTGGCCCCATGTCTGACATTTCTTGAGGGACAAGGTTAAGCGGCATCTTGGGAAGCAGGGCAAGGATCAAAAGGAGGAGTTGGTATTTGTTGGACTCCTACTGTGTGCCGTGCTTCACACTTGCGATCCCACTTAATTTTCAAGGGAAGACTTTTAAAAGGAATGGCAATGGGATTCGATAAGGTTGATGGACTTGATCAATGTTGCATACACCAAGTAGAGGAGAGAGTGGGCAAAGGTTTTGGTGGGAGAAACTGCAAGTGCTCCCTCCGTTTCACAGCCTGGTGCACTCTAGTGGATCTGAAACCATTCAGAAATGGAAGGAAAAGAAAGGCTTGCCCTGGGCGCGACTTCCCTGGCCCTGCCTGACAACTCCTTCTGATCTCTTGCTCTGAGTTGTCCTATACAATCTATACAATCTACTAACGTGTTTTTGCAAACATTATATAAAGTGTTGGGCAAAGCTGCTGCTTCTTCTTCTTCTAGTTTTATTAATTTTTTTTTGTTTTTGAAAGGTAAGCAGAGAGAGAGAGAGAGAGAGATCATTGAACCACTGGTTCACTCATCAAATGCCCACAAGAGCTGGGACTGGCTCAGTCCTTACCTAGGAGCTGGAACTCAATCTGAGTCTCCCATGTTGTGTGAGAGGAACCCCAAGTGCTTGAATCTCCCAGGGTCTGCATTAGTAGGAAGCTGGTACTGGAAGCAGAGTTGGGACTCTTGTCCAGGTGCTCCTGAACCCAGGCTCCTGAACAGTGCCTGGAATCCAGATACTAGATACCCACAGGATCCAGTCTCCTAGCCTTCCTGACTTATCTTCCAGTGCCCTCACCCCGCCTTTCCATAGCACTAAAATTAAATCACTGAACTGAGGGAATGGTAGCGCTGGCCCTCGCAGGTTCTAATTTCAGGACTGCTTCTCTAATAGATAACACCTTGATGGCAGCTATTGTCTTAAGGGGCTTCATTTAATGGACTTTCAGGTCGGGGCAGTGGGAGTCCCAGGTCCAGGACAGGAAGAAAGTAGCCCCAAGACTGACTGAAGCCCACTTGGCAATCAGAAAGATTCCCTAAGGAGTACAGCACTGCTGACCGATCAAAGGAAGACTGCCAGCGCCCCTGATCAGCTAGGAACCTGGACATGAGCTGAAAGTGTAACCAGACCAAACAACCCCTGTGACTCCAGTCAGTCCCTTATTGTCTGGCCAGAGGCCAACACTCAGCTGTCCCTGCCCTTTGTTCCCCTCACTCCTGTAGCCTCCTTAAAAACCCTAAAGCACCTTCATTCAAGAAGGTGGTCCTTCTTGAGACGCGAGCCTGCTGCCTCCTCATGTATCAGTAGATTGAACTTCCTCTTCCCTTCATCCTGAAGCCTTGTCTGCATTATTTTGATCCTGCACTGTTGATGAGGACTGAGCTTCTGGTAACACTCCAATAAAGGATGCAAGTGTTCCGAGTGCCATCTTTTTTTTTTTTTAAGATTTTTATTTATTTATTTGAAAGGCAGAGTTACAGAGAGAGGTAGAGACAGAGAGAGAGGTCTTCCATCTGCTGGTTCACTCCTAATTGGCCAGAACAGCCAGAGCTGTGCCAATCTGAAACCAGGAGCTTCCTCCAGGTCTCCCACGCGGGTGCAGGGGCCTAAGGACTTGGACCATCTTCTACTGCTTTCCCAGGCCATAGCAGAGAGCTGGATCAGAAGTGGGGCAGCTCGGACTAGAACCGGAGTCCGTATGGGATGCTGGCACTGTGGGCAGCGGCTTTACCCGCTACGCCACAGCGCCGGCCCCAGCCATCTTAACTGCTGCCCTAAAACACCCACCCATAGGCAAAGCTTCTGAAATCCCTTGTATGTTCTTCCACCGTCTCAGTTGTGCAGCTGAACTCAGGTCTATGATCATCAATGCCTAACTGTTCTGTGCTGCTAATAGGTGAGATGCACTTCCGCTTATCAATGGGAATCATATTTGATACACTGAAATCATTGCTGGGGGCTGAGGGCTAGATCTGCCCCCACAGCCCTTTCTAAAGACATTAGGAGAACTGGTGTTGGGGCTAGTGGTTAAAATGCAAATTAAGATGCCCACATCAGAGAACATGGATTTGATTCTAGGCTGCAGCTTCTGATTCAGCTTCCTGCTAATATGGTCCTTGGGAAGCAGTGGTGACGAGGTGCTACCACCCACCTGGGAAAACCTGGCTTGATTCTCAGCTCCCAGCTTCAGCCTGACCCAGACAAGCATCTAAGAGGTAGACCAGTGGATGGGAACTCTCTCCCTGTCAGTCTTTCATACAAATTAGTTTTTTTTTTTTTTTAAGGCATGAGAATTATCATACCAGTATTTGATTTCTGCCTCCACTTCTGGAGTTTTCCAAGTCACAAAAACAACTCTATTATTTAGGCTTTTGACCCTTTGCATATATGATTTGGTATTAATTCTGCTTATCCCCGCCTTGATTAGTTGTCAGCTTTCTGTGGGGTCTATAAGCATCTAGCTAATGCTCCCATAGTTTGCCCAAGTTAACCTGGTAACATTTGTTTATGTGTTTTTGTTGGACAGTGTCTCTTTCCCCCATGAAAACATAAGCTGGGGGGCAGGCACTGTACACAGTGTATTAAACCACCACTTTGAACACTCACAACCCATGTTTGAATGTCTGGTTTGATTCTAAGATATTCTGCACTTCCAATCCAGCTTCCTGCTGACACACGTAGGAGGCAGCCTATGATGACCCAAATACTTGGGTTCCTGCCACTCACCTGGGAGACCTTGATGGAGTTCCTAGCTCCTAGCTTTGGCCTGCTCTAGCCCTGGCTGTTATGGGTAATTGGGAAGTGAGCCAGCAGATAGAAGTACTCTGTCTCTATCTTTCCATATTCATCTGCCTTTCAAATAAATAAATAAATCTCTAAAAAAATTTAAGCTGGAATCATGACAATGTTTTTCATTATACTCTAAGACCCCAGTATACTGCCTGGCATATTGTAGATACTTGTTAAATGCATGAATGAGTAGAATAATAATTACTTAATTTTTATCTGCTGAAATGGGACTAGAAAACTTTAAATTTTGCAACTATTTATGAATAATAAAATACTATCTTTAGAATAATATGGTCTCAGTTTTTTGGTCTTTAGTCAAGTCTTGTTTTTTAAAGTTATGTGCTAGGGGCTGGTGCTGTGGCATAGTGGGTAAAGCCGCCGCCTGCAGTGCCAGCATCCCATATGGGCACCAGTTCGAGACCTGGCTGCTCTACTTCCGATCCAGCTCTCTGCTATGGCCTGGGAAAGCAGTAGAAGATGGCCCAAGTCCTTGGGCCCCTGTACCTGCATGGGAGACCCAGAAGACGCTCCTGGCTCCTGGCTTCGGATCGGCGCAGCTCCAGCCATTGCAGCCAATTGGGGAGTGAACCAGTGGGTGGAAGACCTTTCTCTCTCTCTCTCTCTGCCTCTCCTTCTCTCTCTGTGTAACTCTGACTTTCAAATAAATAAATAAATCTTAAAAAAAGAAATTGAAAAAAAATAAAGTTGCGTGCTAGGCATCAGGGTTTAGTGGGAGTGCACTGGGATTCTGGGTTTCAGACTCAGTCGTGCTGTTCTAGGTGCCTTGTAGTGAGTTGCTTTACTGCTCAGTGCTCAGGTCCCTGTCGATAAATTAAAGGTGTTGGAGTCAGTGAGCTCCTCCATCTTTTCTAGTCTCTTGTAAACGTGTGGGAAAACCAGAACCCACATCAGGTCAAGAGACTCTCTCAGCTCTCTCTATAGTACAACTTCTCCAGACAGAACACACTTTTGCTTCTAGGTTATACTGCCCTATTGGTATGGTCTGGATGCTCTATGTTCCCCCAAGGCTTGGTTCCCAGGGTGGCACTACTGGGGTTGGAGCTGTGGTAGGAACTTTAGGAGGTGGAGCCTGATCAGAGGTGCCTAGATCACCATAGGATGTGCTTGGAAGAAGGCAGCTATGAAAATCTCTGCCTTTAGCCCCAGAACTCAGCCACCATCTGTGCTCCAGCTCCAGACAGGACTGCACAGCTCCCCAGCCTTTTCCTGCCATTGCCATTCCCAATCTTCATCAGAGGCCTGAGGCAATGAGATACCAGATCTTGGCCTTGAACTTCCAAAATTGTGAGCTAAATAAGCCATTTCTCTTGTAATTTAGTTGCTTCAGGTCTTTCATCACAGTACTGTAAGGCTAACTAACACACACACGCATGTGAAAGTAAAGGACTCAGGAGCCTTGCTTGGGCCTGAACATCTTGTTGATGACTTTTTGTGATGGGATGAATTTCTCATTTCAATCTTCATCCCCTGCCGTGGCTGGCAGGAAACACTCACACACCATCCAGCTTTGTCGTGCATAGCTCATGCTGGCTTACTTGGCCTTAAGACTGTTCCTGAAGAGTTCCATGGAGTCAGAGAGTTGTCAATCATTTGCTCTGTGTCCCCCCTACCTTATTTGTGTAGGCAGGAAGACCAGGCAGAGGGATGGGAATTGTGTAAAACTTAGCACGTCAACTCCATATCTTCCAGGACATGTTGGATCAACAAGATACTCCACCAAATGTTGATCACTGTCAATGAAGTGTGAGAAAGGCTACCTAATAAGCCAAGCACTTGCTAGAAATTCACAATTGTGCAGTGTATTTCAATGTCTGAGTATTGACCTGATAAACCTATCAACTTTCTTTAACTGTGTTTCCCAAATACATTTGGCCACAGAAGCTCATTTTTTTTCCTCACCACTCTTATTCATGAAGTTCTTTCTTGCCTCACTTTTGTGGGAAACACTGGGAGCCAGTAGGAAGGGAAATGGCTAATTTGCAAAGAAAACAAAAATCTGATTAAAATACATTTCTGCTTTACTTTTGTTACTTTCACATCCCTTAGGGTTCAGAGCCTTCTTGTTGCTATTGCTGCCTTTTAGGGGCAATGGACAGGATTCCACTTACCACTGTCTCATTTTATTTGAATGAGAGCTGCACCTGCTAATGGATGCTGATAAATTAGCATAAATTAACATTATGCTGATAAGTTTGCATAACATGGGTAAGTGAACAACATGAATCCAAGAAGGAAATTTTGTCATCACCCAGATGAACATGAAACTGAAATACCTGTTTGTGTTAAATGCTAGTGAAGAAGAGAAAGTAATGCATACTGAAGACAAACAAGAAACTAATCTGAAAATGACGTATTTCATAATGAAGGTTAAATTAGGAAATGATGTGACATTTTCAATAGAATAGAAAAAGTCATTATTTCTTGTAAAATAATTTTTAAAATCTCCAAGGAGACAAAGGGCTAAATAAAAAGAGAGGAGGTAGCATAATACAAAAAAGAAGATGGGAGATGATGGCAAGGAAGCTAATATTTTGACAGCAGTTGAAGAGGAGAATGGGATATATTTTAAAAATGACGTAAGTGACATTGAGAACTGATTGGAGAAGTTCTCCAAGAATATAAAGGAAAATGGGGAATTTCCAATCAGAGAAATAATAGGTAATCAGAAAAAAAGAATACAACATCTGTGTACTAACAATTATTACCCTTGATGTAGAAAATAGAACCATTAGGGTGGGCATTGTAGTGCAGTGGGTTAAGCCAGCCCTTGGGATGCCCACAGCCTGTGTCAGAGTGCCTGGGGTGGAGCTCCTACTCCTGTACTTCTGATCCACCTTCCTGTGGATGCATCCTGGGAGGCAGCAGATTGTGGCCAGATGGTTGGGCCATCTCTGGCTGATGTGGGCGTTTAGGGAGTGAACAAGTGCTAGGAGAGTTCCCTCTCCCTCTCCCCCTCCCCCTCCCCCTCCTCCTCCCCCTCCTCCTCCCTCTCCCTCTCCCCCTTCTTCTCCCCCTCCCCCTCCCTCTCCCCTCCCCCTCCTGTTCCCTCTCCCCCTCCCCTTCTCCCTCTCCCCCTCCCCCTCCCGCTCCCTCTCCCCTTCTCCCTCTCCCCCTCCCTTTCCCCTTCTCCCCTCCCCCTCCCCCTCCCTCTCTCTCTCCCTCTCCCTCTCTTTGCCCTTTAAAATAAAAAAGAAACACATTTTTTTTAAAGAGAAATAAAATAGAATCTTTGAACTGGATGCAACCATCAAAGGTATATTAGAAGAAAATCTTCCTGAGGTGAAGAGGGACTTCTGTATACAGAGCAAAAATTCACTGGACAGTAAAAATATATGGATATGCCTTGTTTTTAAGAATCTTGAAAAGACAATTTGAATAACATGATACAGTTCTACTTCTTAGATGTAGTCACTGTTAACATTTTGATTTTTCAGAGGAATTTTTGAAAATTCCATTCTGTGAAAGGGATAAAATGAAGCATTTTCTTCATGCTTAGGCCAGTAAAAGGGGATGGGTGTTTTCTTGGTGACCAGCTTGGTGATCGAGGAGGTCCTGGGAATTAGAATGGGAGAATCTGAAACAAAAGGGGACCTGGGGCTGGGGACCTTGGCCAACTACCCTTCCTCTCTTTAGGAATTTTCTTGCAAAGGTAAACTTAGAAATTTGGGATTTTGTTTTGGATATCCAGTGTTTAGTTTTGTTTATAAGAGAAAAGAAATGCACAAGACAGGAGGTTGTTTGACCAGTTACAGAGCTGAATGGTTTTCAGGCAGCTGTTGGAATCTCAGCATCCAGACTGTGTGTTTCCTTGGCTGTCTCCCAGAAAAGCACTGTGTGTGAAGTGACTCAGAAATCCATTGTCTTGAGGTAGGAGGCAGGACAGCATGAATTCCAGACTCCTTGCTCTTCTCTTAGCTCATGTCTCCATGGTACCTTTGCATCCACTTTTAGCCATTCATTCTAGTGTTTTATCACCGTAATTAACAACCCTCTGTAGAAAAAGCAAGTGTGTAAGAAACTGGGAGAGAGAGAACTTAGGTCCTAATGAGCACATCAATTATAATAATGATAAATTTACTGTCATCCCAACCATTGATCTTCACATCACTCAGTTGTTGATTGCAAATGAGCAGAAGAAGGAAAAATCTCCCATAATCCTACCACCCATTTAATTACCATTCACTTTCAGGTGTGTATCCTTGGAAGCTTTATGCTGTGTATATTATACACATAATTTTGATCATATGTTACAGTTTAATTATATATTATATATTATATATTTAAATATATATTATATAAAATATATATTATATATTATATATATTTAAAATTCCACCTATTATCCTTCCCAAGCAAGCAGGTATATTGATAGGTAGAGATAGGTGCCTTCAGTTCTCAGATTAGAGCATATTTGAAAGGCACTGGACATATCAACATAGTTCAAGAATTCAGCTATTAAGAAATCTGACTGTGAAACTTGCGGATATAAGCTATGTTGCTTGCTGCCTACAAGACGTTGAATAAGTTATTAACATCCCTATTCTTCATTTGAACAATGAGGATCTCTACAATCTAGAGAGTTGTTCTGGAGTTTAATGAGATGATGAAATAAAGGGATTAGAAAAGTCTCTGGTACAAAAAAAATTAATTGATGTATGTTAGCTGCCATTTTGGAGAGTCTTACCACACTGTAGCTTTCTAACCCCAACCCAAGTCAACTGAAGCTCTAAAGGCTTACTCACTAGCAAGCTAAGGGAATTGTCAACCACTAGGTGTTATAGCTTCCTGTCATAGGCTAGAGGGAAAATGGGTATGGTGAGCAATTGGAAGACTGTTCTTGGAATCAGAATCCCAAAGTGCAAATCCAGGCTCCTCCCTTGAGGAGCACAGTAAGTCTCCCGTGGGGAGCAACACCGTTGCCCCAGAGCTGCTGCCATCTTGGAAAGCCTATTAGACAAGGTGCCATGGTCCGCTGAGCACCCAAGAGTTTGACTGGGAAGAGATCAGTGACCTGTGGCTCACAGGGAGCTCTGGCAGGCAGCAGACTGCAGAAATAGCATGAGTCATTTCAGGCTCATTAATACCATCTGCTGTGGCCATCTAGGCTTGGTCAGCTGGAGAGGACTTCCAGGTTATTGACACCGTGGGGACCTTTTAGGAAGTCATGTTCCTGCTGTTTGGCAATCACTGCTCTGTGGAAGGGACCTCCATGAAGTCTGTGTGTTCTTCCTTATCATGAAAGTCCATTACCTTTCTTGGTTAGGAGTAGGCAGTCATTTATGTGTTATAATTCGGGGAAGAGCACAAAGAGTCCTCATCCTATAAAATCCTCAGTTCCCCCCCAATCCCTTACCATCCAGCCGGTGTTTCTATTGCTACCTGTCCCATCTTCCCAACAATTCTGTGTTTTGAGAAGAGGATGACAATAGGGGCATTGTTCCTGGAGGTCACTGTTAAGTAAGCTTCTGTTCTATGTCTTTAGGAGTCATGATTCCTCTACTCCTCTTTATGTATGCACACTTTCTCCCAAGCTTTTGCTCATTTACTCACTCAAACATATATTCTAGGTGCTTACTCTGTGCTAGGCTGTGTGCTAGGTGCCGAACTCACAGTCATGAACAAGATTGACAAGGCCTTTGCTTTCATGGAGAGGAGATTCTAGTGCCAAGAGAAGCAGTGTGGGATAGTAGAGACAAACTGGGTCTATTGGCCAAAACTACTTGGGTTCAATGCTTGGCTACTTCACTTGCTGGTTGTGTGGTCGTGGCTAAGTTACTAAACCATTCCAGAATGCTTCCTGATCTGTGAAATGGAGACTAAAATAGCACCCCCATGAAGCAGAGCATTTGGGCTGAGACTTAAATGCTAGTGTTGAGGCAACCGCATGAAGAACTAACATGTTTTAATAAAAGAGAACAGCAGGTGCAACTGTCCTGTGACAGAAATAGGTTTTAAGAATTCTAGTTACTGGGGCTGGTGTTTTGGCATAATGGGTAAAGCTGCTGCCTGGGACACCAGCATCTCACATGGGCACCAGTTTGAGTTCTTTGCTCCACTTCTGATCCAGCTCCCTGCTAATATGCCTGGGAAAGCAGCAGATGGCCCAAGTGCTTGGGTCCCTGCATCCATGTGGGAAACTCAGATAAAGCTCCTGGCTCCTGGCTTTTGCCTGGTCCAACCCTGGCCATTGCAGCCTTTTGGGGGAAGTGAACCAGCAGATGGAAGATATCTGTGTGTGCATGTGTGTGTGTGTGTGTGTGTGTATCACCCCCTCTCTCTGTAACTCTGGCTTTCAAATAAATAAATAGATCTTAAAAAACAGCTCTAGCCGGTGCCATGACTCACTTGGTTAATCCTCTGCCTGCGGCGCCAGCATCCCATATGGGCGCCGGGTTGTAGTCCCGGTTGCTCCTCTTCCAGTCCAGCTCTCTGCTGTGGCCCCGGGAAGACAGTGGAGGATGGCACAACCGCTTGGGCCCCTGCACCTGCCTAGGAGACCAGGAAGAAGCTCTTGGCTCCTGGCTTCAGATCTGCACAGCGCCAGTCTTGGTGGCCATTTGGGGGGTGAACCAATGGAAGGAAGACCTTCCTCTGTCTCTCTCTCTCTCACTGTCTGTAACTCTACCTGTCAAATAAATTAAAAAAAAAATTAAAAAAAAAAACAGCTCTAGTTACTAAAAGAAAATCCTTGTGTTTGCATTTACTGGGAAGAGTAAAAGTGATAAGGGATGAGATTGCGTCAATAAGCAGTATCTAGATCACTGTGACCTTATAGGCTATGTTGAGAACTTTGGGTTTTAGTGTAGCTGATTGCGTTTACCTACCTCTCTGGAGTGATTTCTTCCCACCTGGCCTTTCACCTTTCCC
Organism: Oryctolagus cuniculus; assembly: GCF_051225735.1. Lineage (NCBI taxonomy): Eukaryota > Metazoa > Chordata > Mammalia > Lagomorpha > Leporidae > Oryctolagus > Oryctolagus cuniculus. The sequence continues at coordinate 55,264,167 of NC_142883.1, read as the reverse complement.
CTATTGAAATCCCAGTCATATTTCAAACTCAGTCCTAATATTATTTTCTGTATGATGTCTTTATTCCTATACCTACAAGCAAAATTAGTTTTTGCCTCCTTGGCTCTTCAGGGATCACATTAGTTGTATACTTGTTTTCTTTATTCACTCTCAGTGTGACATCAGGAATCGAACCCCATTCATTGTAGAATCATCTAGCAGAGTGAATGGCACAATTCCAGAATAAATATTCTTTAGGTGATTGTTGGATAAATGCATGACTGCATAAATGAATGAGTTAATGAATAAGTTTGAGTTTTTAAGCTGGTTTGCTAATTGAATATTTGGACCCAGAGAGAATAATACACAGCCCAGGTAGGTGTCACTTGGAGCAAGAATAGACCCTGAGACCATCAGGGAAGATGAGAGGACATGAGCGTGAAGAGGGCTGGGATGGAGTGCTATGTTCTTTGGCAAAGTCACACTTTTTGTTCTCAGTTTTAAACCTAGTCATTATTATGTGAGCTTGGGAAAATCACTCAACACAAGTCACACAGTAAAAGTCGCAATGTTTCGCTTACCCAGATGTTAGACTTCTAACATCCCAATATTTTTAACTTAGACAAAACAAAAGACAAAAACAAAACCTAAAACACAGAAGTTAGGGGCAAATAATCTTAGCCTAAATAAATGTTTATAAAACCAATACAACACTGAGAAAACTTGTTTTCAGATAGTATCACATTTATTTGCCCTCCCTTTCTCCCTTCCTTCCTGCCTCCCTCCCTCCCTCTCCTTCTTCTCCTCCCTCCCTCCTTTTCCCCTCCCTCCTTCCCCCTCCTTCCCACCTACCCTCCCTCCATCCCTCTCTCCCTTCTTCCTCAGATATGTATGTCCAGCACAGAGTGGTGGCTGAGAAGGAAGCAGCACACAGAGGTGATGCACTCCACAGGTCCTGTCTCCTCCAGGCCTGTCTTCCCGCCCTCCTGCTGCCCCGTCTGCCTTCCTTGCAGGCCTCCTTTCATTCCTGTTGTGGGAAAGTTCAGTAGATTCCGAAATCGAATCTTCAGGGTTCAAATTCTCTCTGTCTTCCCATTAGTAACCTGTATCTCCCTCAAATGGTGAAAATTCTAAGTCAAAGTCATCCCCAGGTCTAAGAAGTCAAAATGAGAGCACGTGAGAGGATCGAATGGGAACACTACAGGCCTGGCGTGAACACTTGGCTCTGGCATTTTGGGCTGCTTGTTCATGAACACATCACATGACTCCCCTGGCCCTCAGTGCCCTCATCCATATAGAAGAAGTAGTGTGTCTTCTTCTACACACCACGGCTCTGGGTGGCACTTCCACTGTGATAACCCAGCTAATCTCCCTGTCTCCGTGCTGTGGTATTTGACAGTACTAGCAGATGTCACATCTGTTAGCCTGTTACAGCACCTGCAGGGAAAAAAAATCTTTAACGATCTTAACAAAAAAAGTTGTTTTTTTTTTTTTTCATTTCTCAGATGAAGGCCTGACTTTAAAGCTGGGAAGAGAGAGCTATGTGCAATTTGATGGGATGCAGAACATGCAAGGCAGTTGAGTTGTGTCTGGAACAATCTCTCAGGTCAAATCTAAGTTTATCTGAACTGATACTTCAAGCTTGGGTAATTGCTCCCAATGTAATGTCCAGTTCCTTGTTGCAAGGCTGTAAATGCAAGTGCTACAGGGGCCTCCAGCAGATGGCTGGGGCTAGGGCACTGCACTAGATTTCCATCCTGGGAGCTCCAAGGCCAACGCAGCAGAAAGCACTGATTCAGGACTTCTGCTTTTAGATCCTGGCACCACCCCTGACCCTCACAGGCTCTACTTCCCGAGGGCTTTTCCAGCTGGACTTCAGAGTTTGGTGCTCTGGCTCCCAGAAGACTTTGCAACAGAAGAGGGGTGGAGAGGTTGTGCTGTGGACAGCAGGTGCAGCTGGGCTTAAGGGAAGGCAAAGTTGGCAGATGGAAGCACATAGGGCAGGAGAACTCTGTGCGTAGCCATTTGCCTGACCTGGAGGAAAGCAGCAGCCTAAAGACTGGAAGTCGTGAGAACATGGGTGGCTCCTGGCACTGGGTCAATACAGTTGGGGAGTGACGGCCTCTGTCCACAGCCTACTCTCTTGGGTTCAGCAAGGGAAGTGGGTAGAGACGTGCAAATAGGAGCACAGACAGAGGCCAAGGTGGGCACTCACTTGTTCATCTGGTTTGAGTCTGTCAGATATTATCTCCCAACCTCTCAGCATACACACAAGAGGAGTTGATTTACTATCCACCAAGTACAGCCCAGCAGCCTTCAAATTTTGGAGAGTTTCCTATTCCTTTATCGAAATATTCTTGTCCTAGCTGGGTATTGATATTTTTTCACGCCCATCTTAAATATTCCCAACCTACACTTCCTTGCTCAGAAACAAACATGGCAGAGTTTCCCTCCCTATGTCTCCACCAGCACAGGCACACTCCAGACTCCTCTTGAAAAAATCGGTGACTCACATCTGGTCCCTGGCTTGTTGCCGTGGAGCATCCAAAAAGTAGGTGGGAAGACCAAGGGGATATTTCTGGGTCATTTCCTGGATTAGCTCTGGGATAAAGGCAGAAAGTGTTTGCAGAAGTAACTGGGTTTTCAGTAAGTAAAATGTTGATATTAATAGGTATGATTCAATTTTATCTCTTGTATCCTCTGCTTTTCCTTTTATTTGAAGAAACGAGTTTTCATATTCACTGCACATAGTTTCCAGATGGTACAATATGCACAACAGAGTCAAGTTCAGGACTTTTGAACTTTAATTAGTCTTCTTTATTCTGGTAAAACTATAGGAGATAGAGATATCATAGTCATGAGTTCCAGATTTTACTCCAAGAATCAAGTGCTTAAAAATATTTATTTATGTATTTGGCACAGTGATAGAGAGATGGGGGAGATTGAGATAACAGATGAGATGGGGGCTGGCACTGTGGTGTAGTGGGTAAAGCCTGCAGTCTGGCATCCCCTATGGGCGCCAGTTCTAGTCCTGGCTGCTCCTCTTCCAATCCAGCTCTCTGCTATGGCCTGGGAAAGCAGTAGAAGATGGCCCAAGTCCTTGGGCCCCTGAACTCACATAGGACACCTGGAAGAAGCTCCTGGCTTCTGCCTTAAGATCGGCACAGCTCTGACCGTCGCAGCCTCTGGGAAGTGAACCAGCAGATGAAGACCTCTCTCCTGTCTCTCTCTGCCTCTGCCTCTCTGTAACTTTGCCTTTCAAATAAATAAATAAATAAATAAATAAATCTTTCTTTAAAAAAGAGATGAGATAGGTAGAGAGAGAGAGAGAGAGAGAGAGAGAGAGAGAGAGAGATTCCTGACTGCAGGCAGGAGCCAGGAACTCCATCTGGCTCACTCACTTGGGTGGCAAAGATTCGAGTACTTGGGCCATCCTCTGCTGCTTCCCAGGGGCATTAGCAGGGAGCTGGATCAGAAGCAGAACAGTCAGGACTTGAACCAGGGCTCCAATATGGGATGAGGGTGTCCCAGGTGGCAGTTTAATCCAGTGCACCACAATACCTGCCCCCAAAGAAATGTTTGGAATTTAGGAACCCGTGCTTTGAAGATTGAAAGGAGAAGCCTGAGGAGAGGCCAAGTGTACCCATAAATGACAGGGTACAGAAAGGAATTTGAAGAAGAGCTAAGTCATGCTCCAAAATGAGTAAGAACAGCTGGGTTTCAGCAGAGAAGGCAGAGATTTCAAAGCACCCAAGCTGTGGAGAGATACCCGTGTCCCAGAGGCTTGGGCAGAATGGTAAGAGCTCAGCAGCTTCAGCAAGGGGTGCTGGAGGGTCAGGATCAGATGTCAAGGGCGTTGGAATTCCAGTGACCCATCATGGGCAGCCTCCCCTCGGATGTGGCCTTGCTAAGGTCAGGCAGGTGCACACCGCAGCTTTCATCTCATCTCACAATCTAACATCACCCTCATCTCTGCAAATACAAAGGATGATCAGAAGGACCCTAAAATTAATGGAATATTTACTCAAATGAGATTGAATTTTAAAAGTGGTGAACAAATGGTCATGAATCAGTAAGATTACTGTGGCCAGCGCTGCGGTGTAGAAGGTTAACTCTCTGCCTACAGTGCTGGCATCCCATGTGGGCAATGGTTCAAGTCCTGGCTGCTCTCCTTTCGATCCAGCTCCCTGCTAATGTTCTGAGAAAGCAACAGAAGATGGTCCAAGTGCTTGTGCCCATGGACTTGGAGAAAGCTCCCGGCTCCTGGTTTCGCCCTAGCCCAGTCCCGGCTGCAATAGCCTTTTGGAGAGTGAACCAGTGGATGGAAGATTCTCTCTCTGTCTCACTCTTTCTCGCTCTGTATTTCTGCCTTTCAAATAAAAAAATTATATTTTCTACCATCAGTGACAATGGTAGGAAATGAGGCCTATACCAAGTCACTGTACAGATAAAAGGTTTGTTTTTCCATTTCTGATTTTTTTTTTTGCTACCATATCTATTCCATTGTCTTGATACTATTGGTGGGAACAGCCAAATTCTACTGGGCTATATGGATTTTCAGATCACAGCTCTAGAATGTTCTGACCATTCTTGCCAGAGCTATACTTTCATACTTTTGTCTTTTATTACTGACTTTGCACATGTTAACATCATTATCAGTGCTAGTTATTGTTTATTGAGAATTTACTGTTTTTCTAAGTCATTGTGCTAATAGCTACTGTTAGGTGATTTTTTAAAAAAGATTTATTTATTTATTTGAGATGCAGAGAAAGAAAGAGACAGAGAGAGAGAGAGAGAGGTTTTCCATCCGCTGGTTCACTCCCCAAATGGCCTAAAATGCAGGAGATAGGCAGGTCCAAAGCCAGGAGCCAGGAGCTTCCTCCAGGTCTCCCATGTGGGTGCAAGGGCCATCTTCTACTACTTTCCTAGAGTATCAGCAGAGAGCTGGATCAGAAGAGGAGCAACCAGGACATGACCAGGAACCCTTATAGGATGCTGGCGCCACAGGCGGAAGCTTTAACCCACTACAGCCGCAGCACCGGCCCCTGTTAGGTGATTTCATTTGGACTGCATTATAGTTGTTGAAGTTGATGTTATCATCTCAAGTTTATAAATTAGTAAACTGAGGATCATAGAATTTATATTTTTGTTAGGATTACACAACTAGTGGGTGACAGATGTGGAATTTAAACTTTAATTTTTTTGGTAAGATTTATGTTATTTTTTTGACAGGCAGAGTGGCAGAGGGAGGGAGAGAGAGAAAGAAAGAGATCTCTCAGGGCTGGCACTGTGGTGTAGCAGGTAAAGCTACTGCCTGCAGTGCTGGCATCCCATATGGGCACCAGTTTGGGTCCAGTTCTCCACTTCCAGTCTGGCTCCCTGCTATAGCCTGGGAGAGCAGTGGAGGATGGCCCTAGTCCTTGGGACCCTGCACCTGTGTGGGAGACCCAGAAGAAGCTGTGGATTCTGGCTCCTGCTTTTGGATAAGTGCAGCTCAGGCCATTGCGGCCATCTGGGGAATTGACCAGTGGATGGAGGGCCTCTCTCTCTCTGTATACCTCTGCCTCTTTGTAACTCTGCCTTTCAAATAAATAAATAAGAAGAAAGAAAGAAAGAAAGAAAGAAAGAAAGACAGACAGACAGACAGACTGATTCTCCCATGCACTGGCTCACTTCCCAAATAGCCGCAATGGTTGGGGCTGGGCCAGGCTGCATTCGGGACTTTGGAAAAACATCTGAATCTCCCATGTGAATGTCAGGGACCAAGTAATTGGACGGTATACCGCCAGCTGTTTTTCTAGGCACATTAGCGGGATCTGGATTGGAAACGGAGCAGCTGGGACTCAAACTTTGAACTTTGATATGGGGTGCCAGTATTGCAAGCAGAGGTTTAACCCACTGAGCCACATGTTGGCCTCTCAAGTCTTTTAAAAATTATTTATTTATTTATTTATTTTCATTTCATTTGGAAGGCAGAGAGACATCCACTGGTTCACTCCCCCCAAGGCCCACAGCAGTGAGCACTGGACCAGACAGAAGCCAGGAGCCTGTCTCTCCCTAATGTAGAGAAAGGGATACCAGAGATTCCTGGGGAATGCAGGAGGGGAGGGGCTTTTGGATACAGAGGTGGCAGGTGCTCAGTGGGTAGGACTTGGAGGGAGGGCGTGGCAGGTGCTGGAGGACTTATAGCTGGAAGTGACTCCACATGTGCTGGTGGTTTTAGAAGCAATACTCACACATTTTACCTGGCAGCACTTAGTACTTTCTCCAGAAACTCCTCGGCATAGGAGGCCAACTAAATAAATAAGCTAATAAAGTTTATTTATTTATTTTACTTCATTTGGCCCAAACCTGGCTATCCCACACATGCAGTTCCTTCTTCAACAGCGTCCCTTGGCACTGTGACAGTGCCACCGTCAGTGTAACCCAGCAACAGTCCCTAGCAAGGAGCCACCCCACAGGGGTTCCTGTTGCCATCTAGATCAGAAATATAAGAAAATGAACCATTGGCCCCAGTAGGCTGAGTGGCACTGTCAGTTTTCTTACAGAGAGCAACCTTGGAGAGATCTCTGGAAAGGGGGTGAGGATATGGAAATTGAGTGACAGAGATAGATAGATAGATAGATAGATAGATAGATAGATAGATAATCTTTCATCTGCTGGTTCATTTCCCCAAATGGTCGCACCAGCCAGGGCTGGGCCAGATCAAAGCCAGGAGCCTGGATATCCATCCTGGTCTCCCACATGGGTGACAGATACCTCAGTGCTTGGGCCATCTTCTGTTGCCTTCCTAGGAGCATTGGTAAGGAAGCTGGGTCAGAAGCAGCGGGACCAAACCAGAACTCCAATGTGGGACACAGGCATCATAAGCAGTGGCCTAACCAGCTCACCACACCTATCTCTTGTTCTCCATTCTTGAGAGCTATTTTTTCTATTTTTAAAAATTAGTTTATATTTATTTGAAAGAGAGCTAGAGACAGAAAGACAAAGATCTTCCATCTGCTGGTTTACTCCCCAAATGCCTACAATATCCAAACTTGGCAGGCTGAAGACAGGAGCCTAGAACTATTATCCGGGTCTCCCACAGGGAGAAGGTTAACTCTCTGCCTACAGTGCTGGCATCCCATGTGGGCAATGGTTCAAGTCCTGGCTGCTCTCCTTTCGATCCAGCTCCCTGCTAATGTTCTGAGAAAGCAACAGAAGATGGTCCAAGTGCTTGTGCCCATGGACTTGGAGAAAGCTCCCGGCTCCTGGTTTCGCCCTAGCCCAGTCCCGGCTGCAATAGCCTTTTGGAGAGTGAACCAGTGGATGGAAGATTCTCTCTCTGTCTCACTCTTTCTCGCTCTGTATTTCTGCCTTTCAAATAAAAAAATTATATTTTCTACCATCAGTGACAATGGTAGGAAATGAGGCCTATACCAAGTCACTGTACAGATAAAAGGTTTGTTTTTCCATTTCTGATTTTTTTTTTTGCTACCATATCTATTCCATTGTCTTGATACTATTGGTGGGAACAGCCAAATTCTACTGGGCTATATGGATTTTCAGATCACAGCTCTAGAATGTTCTGACCATTCTTGCCAGAGCTATACTTTCATACTTTTGTCTTTTATTACTGACTTTGCACATGTTAACATCATTATCAATGCTAGTTATTGTTTATTGAGAATTTACTGTTTTTCTAAGTCATTGTGCTAATAGCTATTGTTAGGTGATTTTTTTAAAAGATTTATTTATTTATTTGAGATGCAGAGAGAGACCCTGCAGGGTCCCAAGTACTTGAACCACTACCTCCTGCTTGCCTGGGTGCCCATTAGCAGGAAGCTGGAATCTGAAACCAAACCTGGACTCAAACCTAGGCATCTTTTAATGAGATGCAGATGCCACAACTGGCATTTTAACCACTGCACCAAACAAATGCCCACTTCAAAAGCTATTTTTCTGTATAGAATTCTGGGTTGGCTATTATTTGTTTCTTGCACTTTAAAAAAATGATCTATTGCTTTTCTTTTCCATTATTCCTATTGAGAAGTCAGATGTCAGCAGATCATTGCTCTATGAAAAGCAATTGTGGGGCCAGCACTATGGCACAGCGGGTTAACACCCTGGCCTGAAGTGCCAGCATCCCATATGTGCACCGGTTCGAGACCCGGCTGCTCCACTTCCTGTCCAGCTCTCTGCTATGGTCCGGGATAGCAGTAGAAGAGGGCCCAAGTGCTTAGGCCCCTGCACCCGCGTGGGAGAGCCGGAAGAAGCTCCTGGCTCCTGGCTTTGGATCGGTGCAGCTCCGGCCATTGTGGCCATCTGGGGAGTGAACCACTGGATAGAAGATCTCTCTCTCTCTCCCTCTCTCTCTCTCTGCCTCTCGTCTCTCTGTGTAACTCTGACTTTCAAATAAATAAATAAATATTTAACAACAACAAAAAAAAGAAAAGCGACTGTGGAAGTTGCTAATGCCATTGGCAGTTACTTCTGGTTCTGCAGCCCTTGATTTAATTGTACTTTTCAGACTCTTGAGCTGAGGTGGAGGCTGGTGATCAACTCTGGCCAATAAGTGGGGAGTGGGATCAAGCACGCTGCTTTCAAGTTGAAGCACTCGGTGGCTGATAACAGACCCTCCATAACTTTCTTCTATTTCTGGGGTGTGGAAACGCACACCATCACAGCTGGTGGCTGTCCTGTCGTGTCAGTTCAGGTCCTCCAAGAGGTAGAGGCTTTGACGGAGAAATGGGAGAATTGTACGTGCGGGTGAGTGATGACCACGCAAGATAAGAGGAAGAAACAGAACTGGGTGAAAGGGAGGGGATGAAGAATCAGACAAGGAGGTCTCTGATAGATTCCAATGTGACCGTCTCTTGGCCAACTTACTGGGGAGCGTTACAATAAAATGGGTCTGTCAGAGGAGCCTCAACCGGCTCACCCATTGGCTGAAAGACACTTGTGCAAAAGTGGGATCTTGGCTCAGGTGCTGCTGTGGATCGTGAAGATGCTGCAGCTCCGTTAGTCAAATTCCTCACAGCAAGATGCCAAGGGTTTGCACTCCTTAAGGCTGAATGAAATTTCTCTTCTTGAAATGATTCCCAAGTGGTGGACTTTCCTTGTTGTACTTCCATCAAGCTGCCTTGCTGAGTGATTATGATGAATAGTGGATATTATACTCCGATGATTTGCAGTGGATATATAATCAAACAAGAAACCTACTTTTGCATTTTTGTTGTTTTATTTATTTATTTTCATCTACTTGAAAGAGAGAGAGTGAGAGCAAGAGCGAGAGCGAGAGAGAGAGAGAGAGAGAGTGATAGAGAGTGCTTCTTTCTGCTTGTTCACTCTCCAAATGCCTACAATAGCCAGGGCTGGGCCAGATCAAAGCCAGGAGCCTGGAATTTCATCTAGGTCCCCACCATGTATGGCTGGGGCCCAGCACTTGAGCTGGCTTCCAGGACATATTAGAAGGAAGCTGGATTGGAAGTGGAGCAGCCAGGCCTTCAACCGGTGCTCTGATATGGGATGTGGGTGTCCCAGGTAGCCAGCTTAACCTGCTGAGCCACAACACCTAACTCCACCTTTATTATTTGAAATGGGACTTTGAGGTTATGAATCTAGCCTATTTTGCTTGATAAGTAATGTATGTTCCCCTCCCTTGAGCTTCTTTAAAGTTCCTCTGTCTTTGATTTTCAGTTTTTATTACATACTTAGATCTGAACTTCTTTTCATTGATTCTTCATTGACTTCACAATGGTTGAGCCTTTGCCACTTCCCCTTTTGAAGCATTGTTCACCCTTTTCTCTCCTTGGGGGCCTCTCTTTCTCACTCTATTTATATGTATTTATCCTCTACTCTGTGTTTTATAGCCTCTTGTCCTCCAAGGTTTATTCGGGATATTGTCTTCTGACCTATATTTTAGCTCAGGCATTCTCTTTGGCTGTGCCTAATCTGTTGTGAAATCTCTCCATTGAATTCTTAATGTCACTTCTCACTTTTATCCTGAATTTTTACTTGATTCTAAATTATTTCATAGTTTTTAAGTCTTTGCTAAAATTCTCAGTCTTGTCTTTTATTCTCATGAATATAATAAACCTGTTGATTTAAGTTTTTAAAATATTTCCTTATTTATTTTGAAAGGGTTACAGGATGAGAGAGAGAGAAAAACAGAGAGAGACACACAGAGAGAAATAGATATCTTCCATCTACTGGTTCACTCTCCAGATGGCCACAACAGCCAGCACACAGGAGCCAGGAGCTTCATCCAGGTCTCCCATGTGGGTGGCAGGGGCCTATACACTGGAGCCATCTTCTTTCTGATGCATGCCCAGGCCCTTAGTAGGGATCTGGATCAGAAGTGGAGCAGCCAGCATACAAACAGGCCCCTGTAAGGGATGCCAACACTGCAGGGGACTGCTTTACCTGCTATGCTTAAGCATGCTGACTTTAAATCTGTCCTAGTGACATCTGAGCCCTGTATAGTGACATCTGAGCCCTGTATAGTGACATCTGAACCCTGTATAGTGACCATCTGAACCCTGTATAGTGACATCTGAACCCTGTATAGTGACATCTGAGCCCTGTATAGTGACATCTGAACCCTGTATAGTGACCATCTGAACCCTGTATAGTGACATCTGAACCATGTATAGTGACATCTGAGCCCTGTATAGTGACATCTGAACCCTGTATAGTGACCATCTGAACCCTGTATAGTGACATCTGAACCATGTATAGTGACATCTGAGCCCTGTATAGTGACATCTGAACCCTGTATAGTGACATCTGAACCCTGTATAGTGACATCTGAGCCCTGTATCGTGACATCTGAACCCTGTATAGTGACATCTGAGCCCTGTATAGTGATATCTGAACCCTGTATAATGACCATCTGAACCCTGTATAGTGACATCTGAACCCTGTATAGTGACCATCTGAATCCTGTATAGTGACATCTGAACCCTGTATAGTGACATCTGAACCCTGTATTTTGCATTTTGTTTTCTTGTGCTGCTTTCTCATGTGACAGATGCTGTATTTGAAAGATTCTTTGTGACAATTATTAGCTTTTGCATCTTTCCGGTTACTTGGTAGTGGTTTTTGTTTGTTTGTTTGTTTGTTTTCTGACAGGCAGAGTGGACAGTGAGAGAGAGCGACAGAGAGAAAGGTCTTCCTTTGCCTTTGTTTCACCCCCCAGTGGCCGCTGTGGCCGGCGCACCGCGCTGATCCAATGGCAGGAGCCAGGTGCTTCTCCTGGTCTCCCATGGAGTGCAGGGCCCAAGGACCTGGGCCATCCTCCACTGCACTCCCGGGCCACAGCAGAGAGCTGGCCTGGAAGAGGAGCGACCAGGACAGAATCTGGAGCCCCGACTGGGACTAGAACCCGGAGTACCGGTGCTACAGGCATAGGATTAGCCTATTGAGCCATGGCCCCGGCCACTTGGTAGTGTTAACGGTATGGGATCACCAGCTACACTTGTAAGGACTTGTCTGCTTCTGGTTCACTTTGAGTCTTTGTGCTCTGAAGTCCTGACCACAGGTGGCAGAGGTCAAAAGAGTCGATCTCAGTGAGCCATCAACTCCATTCTTCCCATCTGCCCTCAAGTCGTTCTCTGGCGGGAGTAGGGAACACTTTTTCTGCTGAGGGCCATTTGTATATTTATAACATTATTGTGGGACATACAAAATTATCAGCTTAAGAATTAACCACGGCCGCGCCGCGGCTCACTAGGCTAATCCTCCGCCTTGCGGCATCAGCACACCGGGTTCTAGTCCTGGTCGGGGCGCAGGATTCTGTCCTGGTTGCCCCTCTTCCAGGCCAGCTCTCTGCTGTGGCCCGGGAGTGCAGTGGAGGATGGCCCAAGTGCTTGGGCCCTGAACCCCATGGGAGACCAGGAGAAGCACCTGGCTCCTGGCTTCAAATTGGCGCAGTGCGCCGGCCACAGCAGCCATTGGAGGGTGAACCAATGGCAAAGGAAGACCTTTCTCTCTGTCTCTCTCTCTCACTGTCCACTCTGCCTGTCAAAAAAAAAAAAAAAAAAAAAGAATTAACCTGCTATAGATTTATTGAATTAGGAGTCTAGCTGCGGTTCAGACCAGATGATTTAGTGGGCCTTCTACAGCCTGTGGGCAGGATGCTAAAGGGTCAGAAATCACCCCAAGTATAAAGTGACCACAGACTCCAGGCTCAGCTCCTTGGGATCTCACCTTGCCTGCATGACATGTAGCCAGAGATTTCCTACTACCTGGGTGGCCTCCCTTTGCAAGTTAGTTTCTTGGGAGACTGATTTTAATTTCTGTTATCATGAAATGTCATAAGAACATAACTGTACTACAGTGTATGAGTATATGTTTTGGATATGTTACATACATATAACTCTAATAAATATGTAACCTGTTTATCACAAATCAACACAGAAACAAAAATTCACTCGCATAAAATCTGTATAGTCACAGTCCTCTAATGTCATATATTGTACAATACTGATTGTTCACTGGAATGAGAAAGTTCCCCAATGATTACAAGGTCCTCACCTCTTCCTGCTCCCTTTTTTCAATGGAGGATAATGACATTATCCCACACTCTTTCCAAATGACACCTGGGCAGAGGATGGGAGCTGAACACCATAACCAATAATATCTTCGAAGCTCATGTTAGTACAGAATGGGCCATGTCAGTATGCAAGGCATCTTCAAAAAGTACATGAAGATGCATATGATGAAGAAGCCATGCATGGATTCAAAATACTTTTCCCCAGATAAACATCTTTGAATTCAATTCTCCATGAACTCTTTGAAATACCTCCATATATGTGAGTGTGTGTGTGTGTCTGTGTATGTATATCTGTGTATACACACACACACACACACACACACGTAATAGTTTCACAAAGGCTCAAGTTCTGGAAGCTTAGTGCTCAGTGTGGCAGTGCTGAGGTAGTGGAATGTTTTTTCAGAGGGAGACCTGCAAGAAGTAATTAGCCAGGTCATGGGAGCACCACCCTCATGTGTAGATTAATGCTGCCACTCAGCAGTTCTAGTTCTCGTGGGAATGAGTTGGACCAAGGGCAGGAGGTTATACAGTGAGGACATCCTGCGTCTTGGCCCCTTCTGCATGCAGTCAGATCCCTTCCCACTTGCCTGTTATGCTGCGACCTACCCAGGCTGCTCTTACCAGGAGCCTGGTGCTATCCTGTTTGGATTCTTCAGCCACCAAACTCTGAGCCAAGTAAACCCCTTCATAAGTTACCCAGCTCCAGGACCATCCGTGTGTTCTGTAGTCTGTTAGTATATTCTATTGTATGATCTCTGTGTGTCTATCTATCTGACCTATTTTGAATTAAAACCAAGGACTGTTATTTTTATTTTTAAAAGTTTATTTTATTTGAAAGGTAGAGTTACAGAGATAAAGGGACACACACACACACACACACACAGGGAGAGATTCTTCCATCTGCTGGTTCACTCTCCAGATGGCCTCAATTGCCAGAGCTGGGCCAGGCCAAAGCTAAAAGTCTGGAACTCTGTCTGGGATTCCATTGTAAGTGACAGGAGTCCAAGCACTTGGGTCATCTTCTGCTGCTTTCCCAGGTTCATTAACAGGGAGCTGGATGGGAAGTGGAGCAGCTGGGACTGGAACTAGTGCCCTCATGGGATGCTGGTGTCACAGGCAGAGGCTTAACCTGCTGCAGCACACCTCCAGCCCCCAAGGATTATTTTACCTGTAGTTGTAGAGCATCCAGTTTTCTCCAGCTACTTTCCGCAGAAGGGACATTATTAAAAGGTATTTAGTAACTTAGACCATCTTTGGAAAGGCTGGTGGAACTGGCTTCAGGCTAAGTTTCTGGGACCAAAGTTGAGTGTGAAAGAAGGAGCAGAACCAGGCGCCTTCTGCTGTGTTTGGAAGCTCTTGCTGGTCCCTTTCCCCATTAAATGGGATCATCTGTATCTGTCTCCTGACTCAGTTTCAAGTCAGGTCTCATTCGGGTGTATCTGATTGGTAGGGATTCAATTCAAGTTGCTTGCCCTTAGGATGGTTTAGTTTATATTATTGACCCTTAAATCCAGCACATATTTGTCAGCTGCTTTGGGGATGGTGTAAAAAGCCACCACAGATGGCTCATATATATATATATACACTTGACTTTTGGAATTGCCCTATGCTCCAAAATTATCCTAGGCATCTCTTAATTGATTTCATATCGTTCTTTGGCTCTCATGATTGTTAATATCAGTGACACGAATGACTATTCCTGCTATGTTGAGCCCTGTTCCCATTGATGGCCTCTCTGTCAACTCACTTGAGTTTTTAGACAATGCTTTAGTGATTGGGCCTCATTTCTGTGCATCAAACTCCCGGGAAATGTGCCCTCATCACCTATGACTCAACCAAGACTTTGGAATACTCCCCGAAGAGTCCATGATATCTCAGTTGGAGGGAAGGGGGTGGCACTATGCCTATCAATAAGACAGAGCCATCAAGCAAAGAAAACTTCCATAGTAAGTGAATGACCGTCCCTAGATTTGTGGAAGAGAGAGCAAAACCCAGAGAGGGAGTAAATGGATACAAAAGAAGGAAGAAGAATGAAGCCTGAGATAACACGCCAAGACCAACACGGAGGCTTTCAGACTGTTGAGGTCCCCAACACACTCTTTATGCAGGCAGCACAATAAAGGACATTGTGATAAGTTTCTGGGTGCCTGGAGACCATTGGCCACTTCAAGGACTCTCTGAGGGCAGGGGCAGCGGATTGTTAAACACCCCTGTTCTCGCCATTGTCCCGTGAAATGCCTGGTTTCCTTTGATCGTCCCCTATTTCATGTGCTATGCTTAGCGCTTCTACATTCCCACTTACTCTTAGGATCTTTTGAAGATCTAAGCGCATGAAATTCTGTAAAGGTAAAAAAAATCTCATTTAATGCTATCTCCAATTTGTGGATGATTTTTTTTCCCATTTGATAATAAAGATTCTATTTTATTTTGTAAGAAAAGGTGGCTTTCATTTCTTAACTTTGAAAGTCTTTTCAAATACATTTTCCGCAGGTGCACGCACGAATCCGTTCATGAATGTCACACCACGAGACTCTGCTTCATGTTGTTGGGCCCTTGTGTGCATTCATTCCTGTGTTCCTGTGTGTTTACATGTATGTAGATGATGAGCTGTCATTGTGAGGTGGGGCTATCGTTTGGGGTAACATGAATACCGAGATGACAAGAGTAGCACACATCTCTGGTGGCGAATCTCAACTGGGTGTGATTCTGCTTCCTGGGGGACATTTGGCGATGTCTGCCGACATTTTGGGTTGTCACAGCTGAGCTTGGGGTGCTACGAGCCTGCAGTAAACAGAGGCCAAGCACACTGCCAAAGACACTGAACTGCACGGAACAGCCCCCACAGCACCGAGGCATGGGGCCTCAGCGTCAGTAGTGCTGAGGTTGGGAAACCCTCCCAGCGTCAAAGAAGTAGGCATATTATCACTGGAACAACAGCTCATTGGGCACCCTGAATATGCCAGACTTGACCTTAGCCATGGTTCAGATATAAACATAACCCAAACATTCACCATTATGCTGTCAATTTATTTACAGCGTCATAAGGGGGTGTATCAGGCAAGATTTCAAAAGGAAACAGTTGGTGTACATAGAATACGTTGAGCTGAAGAACAATTAATAAATACAGGAGAACCGTAAGGAGGATTGTGGCTACTGGGGCCTGTGTCAGCTGAGGTGCCACCATGCCTAGGCCCCTACCTAAGGTATGCAGTGAGTACTGGAGCTTGGAAGGGGGTAGGGTCTTGCAGTGTTAACCACTTTGAGAGCAATGAACTTCAGGTGACAGACAAACCACCCAGAAGTGACCTCTCTAGGCCAGAACCAGGAACCGAGGGACTTGAATATCCCAGCCTCCCTTGCTGCTTTTGCAAGAGCTCCTTGGGGGTGAAACTCACTGAAGCTGCAGAGCGTGGGAACCTGCTGGGGTTTTGCACATAGCTCAGCCTCCTACTGTAGACAGAGGGACGGGGAAGGGTGGAAAGTGCATTGGGGGTGAGAAGAAGAGGCGGCAACCCAAAGGCTGTGTTCAGGGAGTTGCTTTATAAATAACTCGAAAGGGGCCCAGGTCAAGGGTTCTCAGCTTTCGGAGGCGCGGGGGATCCTTTCCAGCTTGGGGGAGCTCAGGGAAAGCTTAGAAAAGGATGTGGCATTTGAGAAGCTGGGCCTGAGGTGTGAGCAGAGCCACTGCACGGCAGCCTCTCCCCATTGCCGAAAGGTCGCTTTCTCCTGTGTGCGGGGACCGAGGTGAGTCCAGCCTGCAGGCCTCGCGAGTCACCATTCTGCTCTGCTTCCCGCAGCTGCCGGCTCCGTCTCTGGCCTCTGACTATTTGGTGGGAAGCAGTTTCTATTCAGGATGCTTCTCCCTCTGCATGGCCACCCACAGGAGGACAGATTGGGCAGGTGTGACTTTTCTTCATTAGTCTGTTCCCCTGTTTTCATAACACCACTGAGCGCGGGACAGAGAATTGCTATTCTGCAAGACGATAGCTACAAAAAGAAGCCATACTATAGGCCGGCGCCGCGGCTCACTAGGCTAATCCTCCGCCTAGCGGCGCCGGCACACCGGGTTCTAGTCCCAGTCGGGGCGCCAGATTCTGTCCCGGTTGCCCCTCTTCCAGGCCAGCCCTCTGCTGTGGCCAGGGAGTGCAGTGGAGGATGGCCCAGGTGCTTGGGCCCTGCACCCCAGGGGAGACCAGGAAAAGCACCTGGCTCCTGGCTCCTGCCATCGGATCAGCGCGGTGCGCCGGCCGCAGCGCACCAGCCGCGGCGGCCATTGGAGGGTGAACCAACGGCAAAAAGGAAGACCTTTCTCTCTGTCTCTCTCTCTCTCACTGTCCACTCTGCCTGTCAAAAAATTAAAAAAAAAAAAAAAAGCCATACTATAGGAGCACAAAGATTTAAAACTCGACATTTGCCATAGTCTTTGAAGAGAAAAGCACTCATGATGTGAAACCCACTTGGGGAATGCCTCTGGGGGCCACCTCAGTTCCTAATACCAAGCCCTTCTGTTTTGGGGTCTCTCCATGGGGAAGCCTTGCTTCCATCCCTTTCTATGGTGTTTACTCACTCCTGTTTCACTCACTCTCCTTTCTGCAGAGACTGAGGTCAACGTTTCAGCTACAGCCTTCCCTGTCCGCGGCTCATCTGCTCAGCTCAGAGCAACTCCATTTTGGACAATTTCCCAGGGAGGTGTTGATGGGGAAGTCAACACCCAAGTTCATCACAGTTGGTGTGGACGCCCCTCGCCCAGGCCCCTCCAGGTCTCCACACACCATCATGAGTTGCCAATAAGCCTCATCTTCTACTGACTGCTTGTGGGAAAATTGTGAGATTTCTTTGCAACTCCTCCCTTAACACACAGCCCACCACGCACACCTACCCATCTCCCCAGGATAAATGTTCATTGCAGAGCTGTTGTGTAAACCTATCAAGCAGTAGAGAAATATTTTTTTTAATGTCTGCCTGGTTTACAGAGCTTCCTCTCCATGTGTAATTAACATCTGCCATCATTTACCTTTGCACAGCTCCAGTGCTCCCACCCTTTCCAACTCTGACCCCTAGGGCCAGTTGGAAATGAGAAATGGGCCCATTTCCCAGCTCTATGCCTCTGAAGAGCAGCTTTCATAACTGCACAAAGACCTCACAGAGGCTTTGTAATTACTTATGGAAAGAGCTAGATTAAATTCTTAGCCAAGGGCCATTCTCTTCCCCAGAGCCTCTGAAGGCAGAGGAAAAGGATAGTCTTGTTTCTCTAGTAGCACAAGATTGTAAATGAAGAAACAGCAGTTGGAGGGGAGGGACTGATATTCGAGAAGACAGCGTGAAGTTGGAAAGACTGGGTATGCGAGCTTTCATTTCAATTGACAGTGGTGTATGTGTGTGTGTGTGTAGGGGAGATCAAATTAAAGGTACTGTTTAAACATTTCCTTTGGAGATGTTTCCATATTTTGGAAAAAAAAATGTACATAGCTGATTTAAAGAAGACTATCAACACCCTGGGACATAAACACAACATCATTTTGTGTTTCTGGTTCCTGCTGATCCTAATGTGATATTCAACCTTTTCCTTCTGCTTTGATGCCTGATACCACTGTGGAATTCCATAACGTGGGGTCGCTTGAAGCTACTGGGTCATTCTTTCATACTGTTTGCTTTAACCATCAATCGCATTGTCGTGTGGAGCCCTCTTCCCTGGGACCCCACCACAAGGGATAGACCCATGGCTTGTGGCTTGGAGTGGAGAAGTGGCGCATCCCATGTTGATGTTGGGACAAATGGTAGGGATGGGGGTAGCCTGTGTCCCATCCTGATGGACCACTGGTGGAGGTGCTTCTTTCTCTTGATTTTTGCTTCTTTTCTAACACTGGGCAGCCTGAAGGCATGGGTTCTCCCTGTGTGTTTCCAAGACACACAGCTGTCAGCATTTCAAGATTGCTATTTATTGCGTGGAGGGTACTTGTTGGCTTTTCGGCGAGCCCTTGGGGACCCTCCCCTGCACATTACTCTGGATTTGGTTCTCAGCTTCAATGTCTTCCTCCCCCTTCCCAATGGCCCGGGGTCCCCTGGACCTTGCCAGCAGCCCTGTAGGCTACAGTGACTTGAAGATGTCTGGAGCTATCTACCTTGACGACGTCTCAGGAAACTCACACGTCTTTGCCACATGAAACCATGATGAGCTGTGGCTCTCCTCTTGAGTCAGTCTCTTATTTCAGCCACCCTTCTCTCTTCTACCCCAAGGATGTGCTCATGCGATTACTGGATCTGCCTGTCAGTTTTCAGACAGGGCGATCTCCTGGTACCCACTTAAGTAGAGGGACAGGAGGCTCGGTTGCTTCCACTTTGTGGCTGATTCTCTGGGTGCCTTTCCCCCTCTGCCCTGGGGAGAAGAGAGAAGGTCTACTTTTCATGAACATGACATTCCCTGCAAATGTCACCTCCTCTCCTTCTCAGCCTTCCTTTTATATTACAGCTGTGTGTGGGAACTGAGTGGGCGGTGCCAGATCGGCTGAGTGACATCATCTTCCAGGCCCCACCTTGCAGGAAGAGTAAGCATGTGGGGTCTGTAGCAACGTTCCTTCTGAATCATGGATCCATACCTGGAGTAATCACCCCCTCCTTCCCCACATCCGGCTGCTGAAGCCCTAACCTCCCGTGTGCGGGTATTAGGTGGTGGGGCCTTTGAGAAGCAGTTAGGTTTGGATGAGCTCATGAGAGTGGAACCCCCAAAACAGGATTAGTGTCCTTATAAGAGGAAGGGGAGATCTCTCTCTCTTTCTTTTTAAAAAAAGATTTATTTATTTGAAAGACAGAGTTACAGAGAGGAAGAGAGGCAGAGAGAGAGGAAGAGAGGCAGAGAGAGAGTGAGAAAGATCTTCCATCCACTGCCTCACTCCCCAAAAGGCCATAATGACTGGGACTGGTCCAGGCCAAAGCTAGGAGCCCGGTGCTTTTTCTGGGTCTCCTACATGGGTGGCAGGGGCTCAAGCACTTGGGCCATCTTCTGTTCCTTTTCCGAATGTATTAACAGGGAGCCTGATCAGAAGTGGAGCAGCCAGCACTCAAACAAGCACCCATATGGGAGGCCGGCATGGCAGGTGGAGGTTTAACCCACTACGCCCCAGCACCAGCCCCTCTCTCCCCCTTTCTAGAGAATAAAAATAAATACATAAACTTTATAAAAATGAAGTCAGACTCCTTATTATGATTATATAGACAGCAGAGAAAACAGAGACGATGCCAGTTTTCCAAGCATTGGATGGAAAGCTGAGTCTAATCCTGCAAGAAGCAAAAACAAAAATGGGGTGAAATATGCAGTGTCTTTTCAGAGTAAAGCCTGCAAGAGAGAAAACCGGAAGGGGACCAGGCAAACGGGGAGACCCAGCAGACCACGCACTTTTTTTTTTGGACAGGCAGAGTTAGTGAGAGACAGAGACAGAGAGAAAGGTCTTCCTTCTGTTGGTTCACCCCCAAATGGCCGCCACAGCTGGCACACTGCGCCAATCGGAAGCCAGGAGTCAGGTGCTTCCTCCTGGTCTCCCATGTGGGTGCAGGGCCCAAGCACTTGGGCCATCCTCCACTGCCTTCCCGGGCCACAGCAGAGAGCTGGCCTGGAAGAGGGGCAACCGGGACAGAACCGGTGCCCCAACTGGGACTAGAACCCAGTGCCAGTGCTGCAGGTGGAGGATTAGCCTAGTGAGCCACGGCGCCAGCTGACCATGCACTTTTTTTTTTTTTTTTGACAGAGTGGATAGTGAGAGAGAGAGAGACAGAGAGAAAGGTCTTCCTTTTGCCGTTGGTTCACCCTCCAATGGCCGCCACGGCTGGCGCACTGCGCTGATCCGAAGGCAGGAGCCAGGTGCTTCTCCTGGTCTCCCATGGGGTGCAGGGCCCAAGCACTTGGGCCATCCTCCACTGCCTTCCCAGGCCATAGCAGAGAGCTGGCCTGGAAGAGGGGCAACTGGGAAAGAATCCGGCGCCCCGACCGGGACTAGAACCCAGTGTGCTGGCACCGCGGCGCCTCTAGGTGGAGGATTAGTCTATTGAGCCGCGGCGCCGGCTGACCATGCACTTTTGATCTTGGGTGAAGGCCAGAGGGAGAGATGATTTTCAGGAATAGATTTCCCAGACTTCCTTGGTTGTCTAGAAAATGTTCAGTGAAGTTCTTTTTTTTTTTTCCTAAAGATTTTATTTATTTATTTGAAAGATAGAGTTACAGACAGAGAGAGGGAGAGACAGAGAGAAAGGTTTTCCATCTGCTGGTTCACTTCCCAAATGGCTGTAACAGCTGGAGCTGGACTGATCTGAAGCCAGTAGCCGGGAGCTTCCTCCAGGTCTCCCATGTGGGTGCAGGGACCCAAGGACTTGGGCCATCTTCTACTGCTTCCCAGACCACAGCAGAGAGCTGGATCGGAAGAGGAGCAGCCGGGACTTGAACTGGTGCCCATATGGGATGCCAGCATTGCAGGCGGAGGCTTAGCCCACTGTGCCACAGCACCGTCCCCCAGTGCAGTCCTAGTACATCTTTGAGCCCATGTCAGTCACGAGGGGAGTGGTGCTATGAACGGTCTCCCTCCTCTTGTGCCCCTTCTCTTTTTGTAGAAGAGCAGCTGTGGGAGGCCTGGCTTCTGCGAGAACAAATGGGTTTCACAGCTCAGCAGCTGGGACCTGGGTCAGTTCCCCTTCGTAAAGTCAGCGAACTCACAGCCACACCCATACCTCATCCACTGATTTTTCTCACCGCTGAGAATATTTCGGAATTCCTTTTCAGTGGAACTTCTTCACAAGCTAGCATAGAAGCAACAAAAGGGCAAAGAGTTTGATAGCTTTTAAAATGAGTCTTTCCTCTTGATATAAAACAGCACATTCCATCTGACTACCTATCTCAGCTCAGATCAGGATTGGTTCTGCGTGGATTTGGCTTTTTCAAAAAAAAAGAAAGAAAGAAAATGAATCTGCACTCCAATGATAAAAGTTGCCAGCCTTCATGGTATTTCAAGGAATACACCGAAGGATGGGAAAGCAATTCCAAGAAGCAATTCCAGATACGTGCTAAATATTGAGCAAGCGTACCGCTTCCCAAGGTGACTTCATTCTCATGAGCTATCGGAGTTCAGCAATAGTATTAGAAAGTGAAAATAGCTCTGCTCTATGCCTTCATTTCCTGTCTGCACACACATACATGAGCAGGTGTGTGATCATTCACCAACAAGCCGATTATCCGGACTCTCCCATATTTCTACCTAATATTGCATTATTATTATTATTATTATTATTACGAAAAGGAGCTTCTTGAATTTTGCCAACTTCGGGGCTCGCCTTCCTCACCCTCCCTAGAACAGCGGGTGTGACCCTCTCAGTGTGGTGTTCATGCGTTCCCGTGGCTTCCCGTGTCTCCTCCTCAAACTTAGATACAGATGGTTCCCCATATGGGGCAGTGCTTTCCTTCACTTGTGTTCTTAAATGTCTTTGGATTGTCGAATAAAAAGAAGTGAAAGGGTACGTCTTCCGAAGTCTGGCTAGACGAATGTGAACCAGAGAGAAGGAGGACAGAGGGACCGTTTCTTTCCCTCCCCCCAGGGTCTCTGCTCTGCGGTTCCCCTGCAGTCGAGTTTGGGGAAAGGGCGCTCTTTCGTCAAACCACTAGAGGGCATCAGCGTGCAGACAATTGCGGACTTGGGCAGGTGCTGAACTCCAGGGAGTAGAAGAAATGTGGCAATATTCCTACAACGTCTAAGTCCCAGTCTTTTAAAAAACACATCTTTCCTCCAGCCGGGCTGTTTCTTCCTGGTTCTGCATCATCCTGGTGTTTCCTCCCTGCAGCCCCCTCCTCGACAAGGCCACCCCTTCCCCAACTTCAGATTGGGTGACTTGTCTCTCTGAATGACCGCTGAAGGACTCCTTGTGTCTTCAGGGGCATAGACCCAGAGAGACATGTATCCTATGGAGGATATGCTGAAAGGATCCAGGAGACCTCAATTTAGGACCTGAATCTGTCATCAGCTGTGTGATCTTGAGAAAATTGCTTTACTTCTCTGAACCTCTGTAAGCTTATCTGTAAAATGGGAGGTGGAGTCTTCTTAAGTTCTATGTGTCTATAAGAAAACACTGGCTCTCTTTAAACATCCCCACCTGAAGAAAATCATAGTCCTTCTCTGTCATTCGCTAAATAAGCCTCAAAATGAGTCATTGAATGCTTCCATCCTTAAGTTCTAAGACCAGGTTCCTTAATATTATTTTACAAATTCCTAATAATTATAACTCAAGATAGGGACATCTGTGGGTTTCCAGTCCAACATGTTAGAAACTTGCCATTCATCTTTCCCAACCACACAGCAAGGGTTCTTAGATCAGACAGAAAACTGAGGTCATAGGGCAGACCACTGACAG
Organism: Oryctolagus cuniculus; assembly: GCF_051225735.1. NCBI lineage: Eukaryota > Metazoa > Chordata > Mammalia > Lagomorpha > Leporidae > Oryctolagus > Oryctolagus cuniculus. The sequence continues at coordinate 55,241,267 of NC_142883.1, read as the reverse complement.
TACAGTGGAAGAGACAAATGAGCAGATACAGAGAGCCATAACTTATGGGAGCAAAGCCAGTGGCAAAAAACACTGCAGGAACCACCACTGAGCTCCTTTTCTAGAACCTCGAGTCTGGCTTGCAGCAATAAGGGAAAAGGCATGCTAAATGACAAAAACCACAGTTTAAAGAAACAGAACAGGGGCCAGCATTATGGCGTAGCTGGTTAAGCCATCGCCTGCAATCCTGGCATCTGATATGGGTGCCAGTGCGAGTCCCGGCTGCTCCACTTCCAATCCAGCTCCTTGCTAATGTGCCTAGGAAAACAGCAGAATATGGCCTAGGTCCTTGGACCCCAGCACCCATGTAGGAGACCCTGATACAGCTCCTGGCTCCTGGCTCCTGGCTCCTGGCTTGCCCAGCCCTGGCTATTATAGCCATCTGGAGAATGAACCACTGAATGGAAGATCTCTGTGTCTCTCTCTCTCTCTGTAACTCTGCCTTTCAAGTAAATAAATAAATCTTTTTTTTTTTGTTAAGAAACACAACAAGTATCAGAAGCAGATTCATGTATGGCAATGATGTTGGAACTCATCTGGGAGTTTATTTATTTATTTTTTTACAGATTTATTTATTTGAAAGGCAGAGTTACAGATAGGCAGCGGTGAGAGAGAGACGGAGAGGTCTTCCATCAGCTGGTTCACTCCCCAAATGGCCATAACAGCTGGAGCTGAGCCAATCTGAAACCAGGAGCCAGGAGCTTATTCTGGGTCTTCCTTGCTGGTGCAGGGGCCCAAGGACTTGGGCTATCTTCCCCTGCTTTCCCACGCCACAGCAGAGACCTGGATTGTTAGTGAAGCAGCCAGGTCTTGAACCGGCACCCATATGGGATGCCAGCACTGCAGGCAGTGGCTTTACCCGCTATGCCACAGCACCGGCCCCATCTGGGAGTTTAAAACAACTACGATGAACATGCTAAGACCTCTGATGGAGAAAGTGGACAACATGCAAGAACAGATAGATAACGTGAGTGGAGAGAAGCAAACCTTAAGAAAGAATCGAAAGGAAATACAAGAAATCACAACACCCTAATAGAAACGCAGAATACCATGGACGGGCTCATCAGGAGACTGGGATCAACTCAGGAAAGAGTAGATGAGCCTGAAGCAATGTCAACAAAACTTTGGAGACTGACATGCAAGAGAAAAGTGACTGAAAAGGAGCAGAATGTCCAAGGGCTTTGGGTTAATTATAAAGGTGTTGACACAGAAGTAATAGGAATGCCACCTGAGGACCTCCACCCTCCTCTGCCCAACCATTAACATCCACATCACCACTCTACCTGAAGCCTCCTGAGATAAACTAAGAAACCTTGTCTCTGCTTATAACTCCTACCATTGCCAAGCCCAGGTCAACTATCTCTGCTTGTACAGGGAGAACCATCACAAGGGGCAGGCGAGAATTGAGGCAGGGGAACGAGGATGGCCCCAGCCTCTCTGTAATCTCACAGGCTGCTGCTATCCGATACATTTTCTGCCTGAATACAAACTATGGTGCTGTGATCAATGAGACGTGTCCCCCCCACCCCCAGCTGCTATTTTTTAACCGGAAGCTCCCATTCCAATTCTAGGGAAACTTTGTATCGAGCTGGAGAGAGGTTGGGCCAGTTAGGAGTAGCACAGGATGATCTCCTCTGTCTTGGGGTCTCCTGCTGTACTCATCTCTCCTTCTCCATGCCTTGCTCTTCACTTTTTTTCTTTTGACAGGCAGAGTTAGACAGTGAGAGAGAGAGAGAGAGACAGAGAGAAAGGTCTTCCTTCTGTTGGTTCACCCCCCAAAATGGTTGCTATGGTCGGCGTGCTGCGCCAATCCGAAGCCAGGAGCCAGGTGCTTCCTTCTGGTCTCCCATGCAGGTGCAGGGCCCAAGCACTTGGGCCATCCTCCACTGCCTTCCTGGGCCACAGCAGAGCTGGACTGGAAGAGGGGCAACCAGGACTAGAACCCAGCGCCCATATGGGATGCTGATGCCGCAGGTGGTGGATTAACCAAGTGAGCCACGGCGCCGGCCCATCACTTTGTTTTTTTATAGATGTATTAATGACCATAAGAGGCCTGACTCTCCGTTCTCGTTCCTACCTCTCTCCTGCTCCATCAGTGTCCTGTTCATGAGTCCTCACCAGCACCCTGCTGAGCGTGACTTTTGAGGCCATCTGTGACCCAGTGGGTGGAATGATCAGCCACACCCCTCTGATCCTTCCTTTCCAAGTCAGCTGCAAAGTGGCTTCAACACGGAGCTATTTACCTAAACCCAAGGCATCCTCTGGCTTCCTTGTCTTTACTCATTATTCCTATGCCTGAAACAATCTCTCTCTCTCTCTCTCCGTCCCTCCCTCCCCTCCCTCCCTCTTTCCCTCTCTGCTCATTGGACTGAATAATCAGTGTCAGGCTGTAAGATTCTGCTCAGCAGTCACTTCCACCCAGAAGCCCTCCCTGAGACGCCTGGCCAGGCTGCGTGCTTCTCCCAGGCTCTCCCCCGCCACACAGGCGCACCTCTGCTGAGTCACTGACCTGGACTGTGCTGGCTTCCTGGTGGACATCAAGTATCTGGAGAGCAAGGTTTGTGTTCCTTTTTCTTTTTAAAGAGTTACTTATTTATTTGAAAGCAGCAGTTAACAGAGAGGCAGAGGCAGAGAAAGGAAGAGGTCTTCCATCTGCTGGCTTACTCCCCAGATGGCCGCAATGGCCAAAGCTGTGCTGATCTGAAGCCAGGAGCCAGGAGCTTCTTCTGGGTCTCCCACACAAGTACGGGGGCCCAAGGACCTGGGCCATCTTCGGCTGCTTTCCCAGTCCACAGCAGAGAGCTAGGTTGGAAGTGGAGCAGCTGGGACTCGAACTGGAGCCCACATGGGATGCTGGCGCCGCAGGCAGCAGCTTTACCCACTATGCCACAGCGCTGGCCCCTCATGTTCCTTTTTCTAAAACTGTCATCTAGTACAATATGTGGGGCAAGGTTTGTGACATGGATCAAAGTATATAGAGTCGATAAATGTAAAATTTTAAGATCATATCTTATTCTTAAGAATAAGTTGTGAAAAGAAAGCAAATTTGGATCATAAGGGGAGGAAAAACAATTAATGGTAGAGGGTGAACCAGGAAAGAATAAGACAGTAAAGTCTCTGCACTGCTTTAAACACCCAATGGGATGAGTGCCTCAGTCCTGTCTCTGACAATGAAATGCAAACTAAGAAATGCTTTTTCAAAAGCATTTTCGAAAAAAGACTTACAGATAAGAATCAGTAGAACTAAAACAGAATATGTCTCTCAAAGTGCTAAATCTACTTACCAGAAGAAGCAAAGAAAACATTAAAAGGTAGAACGCATAGCGAAAGATGTGAGAGGAAAGATCAGACACAGCGGTTCTATCAATAAATGAAAACGGGTCAAGATTCCCTTTCAAGAGACAGAGAATTCCAAACTGGGTCAAAATCCTAAAACTGGCATTTATACTGTCTGCAATTTACACATCTGAAACAAAAAGATCTAAACAAGAAGATCGGGATAAAAGTACTTAGATGGTCCCGCGCCGCACAACGATGCTTCAAATGTCAGACCACATATGTGCCGGCAGTTCCCTGAGAGTACGACAAAACTGAAAACTTCTATCACCTCGTGTCCTGGCGCACGTCACAACCTGTGAGCACAGCACAGCCCTCCTGTGTTGCTGGTATGAACAGACTTGCTGTGGTAGCCATATGAAAGCAGGTACATGCAATTATACAGGACATGGCGCCTCTAACTGCAAGGCAATCTAACACTGCACAGATGTTGAGATAGACACATTGGCATCTGGACACAATCAAGTTTGGAAAGGAAGGAGCAAAGGGGTATAGAAACCGGCAAAGTAGGAGGCAGAGAGTGAAGCCTCCGCCTGCAGTGCCGGCATCCCATATGGGCGCCGGTTCGAGTCCCGGCTGCTCCACTTCTGATCCAGTTCTCTGCGTTGGCCTGGGAAAGCAGTGGAAGATGGCCCAAGTCCTTGAGCCCCTGCACCCATGTGGGAGACCTGCAAGAAGCTCCTGGCTCCTGGCTTCAGATCAGTGCAGCTCCGGCTGTTGTGGCCATCTGGGGAGTGAACCAGAGGATGGAAGACCTCTCTCTCTGCTTCTGCCTCTCTGTAGCTCTGCTTTTCAAATAAATGAATAAATCTTTTTTTTTTTTTTTTTGAAAGTCAGGGTTACACAGAGAGAGTAGAGGCAGAGAGAGAGAGAGGTCTTCAATCTGATGGCTCACTCCCCACATGGCTGCAACGGCTAGAGCTGCGCCGATCTGAAGCCAGGAGCCAGGAGCTTCCTCCTGGTCTCCCACACGGGTGAAGGAGCCCAAGGACTTGGGCCATCTTCTACTGCTTTCCCAGGCCATAGCAGAGAGCTGGATTGGAAGTGGAGCAACTGGGTCTCGAACAGGCACCCATATGGGATGCTGGCACTTCAGGCCAGGGCATTAACCCGCTGTGCCACAGCACTGGCCCCAAATGAATACATCTTAAAAACAAAAACAAAAAAATGCTAATACCTTCCAGACACACCCAGGAATAATGTTTTACCCAGCACCCAGGTCTCCCTTAGCCCAGTCCAGTGGGCTCATGAGATTAACTTCAGAGGATCTTCTCCCCTAAGGTTCTGAAATGGTGATGGTGCTACTGTGCATACTGATGTAAGCATTTGATCACGTTTTACGGAGACTAAATTCTTCTAACTGGAATCTCCAATCTTTCAGTTATGTGGGAAGATAATTTTTATTATTCCTCTGACGCATCTCTTGCAATTTCTTAATTTTTCATTCTAAAACTAGAATGAAATTGAGTTGGATTCCTCCCTCTTATCTGTTTCTTTGTTGTTTTAATATAACTTCTTAAGGATTTTTCAACTGTGTTTTCCCAGTGCTTTATTGAACTTTAAATTACAGTTATTACATTTTTTTAATTTCCAAAAGCTGTTTCTTTTTCTCTGATTGCTCCCTCTTTTGTAAACAGCACGCAGTATTTGTTTCACTGATGCACTCTATTTTATTATCTCTGAGAATATATTAATTAGAGCTTCTTTAAAATTTCTACTGCTCCCTGCATAGTTTTTATTTTTGTTCGTCTTATTTTTGTTTGCTTTGATTCCTGTCTTTCCTATCAGAAGCTTTTCCAGAGATTCTTAGAGTATATGATTCAATTTACACTTGGTAGTAAATCATTAAAGATGAATAATGTAAATAATAGTAAACTTTGTAGGTGGAAGTGGGGGATTTCAGTGTGTAATAAACAAGTCACCAGCTACCTTTTCCAGTGTCAGTAAGTCTTTGCTTTGGGTGTATATAGAAGGATTTCGTTTTCCCAGTGTAGCACCCAAAATTCTGAAGCTATATGAAATGTTCTCAGTATTCAATATGCAGACTTTTACCCAGGCCTTCTGTTTTCTTCTTCTTCCTCTTTTTTTTTTATTTATTTGAAAGAGTTACACAGAGAGAGGAGAGGCAGAGAGAGAGAGAGAGGTCTTCCATCTGCTGGTTCACTCCTCAATTGGCTCAGTGGCCGAAGCTGTGCTGATATGAAGCCAGGAGCCAGGAGCTTCTTCCTGGTTGGGTGCAGGGGCCCAAGGTCTTGGGCCATCTTCTACTGCCTTCCCAGGCCATAGCAGAGAGCTGGATCAGAAGTGGAACAGCTGGGACTCAAATTGTTGCCCATATGGGATGCTGGTGCTGCAGGTGGTAGCTTTACCTGCTACACCACAGTGCCAGCCCCCTTCTGTTTTCAACCTGATGTCTCACTCTGTCCCTACTCAATGTGTAATGTATCTCTAGTGTGACTTTTATTTTTAAGATTTACTTTATTTATTTGAAAGGCAGAGGGAGAGAGAGAGAGAGAGAGAGAGAACGAGAAAGAGAGAGACAGAGGTCTTCCATTCATTGGTTCATTCTCCAAATGGCAGCAATGATCGGGGCTGGGCCAGGTGGACGCCAGAAGCCTGGAACTTCACCTGCTTCTTCCACATGGGTGGCAGGGGCCCAGGTACTTGGGCCATCTTCTGTTGCCCTTCCACTTGCATTAGCAGGAAGCTGGATCGGAAGCAGAGCAGCTGGGACTCAGTCCATGCATGGAGGGGATGCCGGCATCATAGGGAGCAGCTTAACCTGCTCTGCTACAGTGCTGACTCTACTGCAGTGTTTAAAAATATTTGTCTCTGGCTTTGTATTGGGAGTAATTATCTGACAATGTAGGGCAGCGACAGGCAGAACTGAGGGCCCTGGAGGTGATTGAGTGTGGGATCTTTCTCCCATGGCATTTAGGATTAGTCCATTTATCTGCCTTCTCCACTTCCTGTTGGTGAGGGTTGTAGAAGTAGCCTGGTTTCATCCAAGATGGAATTTAAGCTTCAGTTTCTCTTTGTTGCTTTGGAATGAACTTGAGAAGAGACAGCAACCAAACCACCTTTCCTTCAGAATTTTAAACCCCAAAGCGTGGTTTTGTTTTGATAACAGCTACAATTCACAGTGACTGTTAACTGACACTAACTTTTGTCTGTAGCATAATGTTGCATCAAAACATATGAAAGCAAAATATTTGATATTCATGGAGAAATTGACAGCATGGTGATGAGAAATTTAATACACCTCTTTAAGTCTTTGACAGATGAATAGGGAAAAAATAAGGAAGTTGAAGATCTGAATGGTGCAATTAATTAGTTTGATTTAAAAGACATGTTTCAAGCACTGTACTTCACAGAGAATAAAAAAGTACAAGGCTCAGTAATAGATCCAAGAACATGGAGAATTTGTTCTTGAGGAAACTAGCATTTCGGATCAGTAGGGAAAGGGTAGATTATTCAACAAATGGTGTTGGGGAAACTGGCAAACGATCTGGAAATAAAGAGAAAGGAATCAGAGAGTTTTTCCTTTTACTCATTGCTGCCAGTTCTTGGCAGACAGTCTGACTCCTGGGGTTTTTCCCAGAGAATCCCTGTTCCCAGGCCAATTATATGCTCCCAAACTCTACTTTCTAGAAATCCCAAAGAATAATCACTAGGAAGCCACTTGACTCCGTTTGGTGAGTGAACTGCCTGTACTGTTTTGAAAGCCATCACATTTTGTTCACTGCCCTACCTGCCCTTGGTACCATGGAACTGGATATGGGGTTCTCCTGCCACGGGAAGAGGCAAACACACAGGCTGAGAAGGAGCACCCCCACTGTGTCGTCATCACAGCTCCCTACGCCCTCTCAGGCCATCTCGGCGTTCCCATAGGGTGTGGCCTTCAGCCTTCCTGCTGCCTCTGAATGTTCCTCACTCTCAAAAGTTTTTCCTTTGTACCCTGACCCCCATCAAGGAAGGATGGTCCAAATATTTAATAACTGTTAAATGGGAACTGGTCTGGTGGTCAAGATGCCAGCTGGGGTGCCTGCATCCCATGGCGGAATACCTGTGGTTCAATGCCTGGCTCTGACTCCTGACTCCAGCTTGCTGCCAGTGCAGATACTGTGAAACAGTGGTGATGGTTTAAGTTATTGGGTTCCTGCCACCCACATGAGAGGCCTGGATTGAGTTCTCAGCTCCTAGGTCTGGCCCTGGCCCAACCCCAGCCGTTGTGGGCATTTAGGGAGTGAACTAATAGATAGGCGCTCTCATTGTGTCTATCTCTCTCAGTCTCTCCATCTCTCTATGTCTCTCTGCCTCTCAAATAAATAAGTAAATTTTTAAAATTTTATAGCTATTAAGTCATTGTGCTATTGACACCAATCAATCAGAATGGTACAATCTCAGTCAGTAAAGGAGCTAGGTATAATTAACTAGTGCAAGCTAGTGCGTAGTAGGTGAACGCTGGTCTTCCCATTACTTAAGCACCCTACGATTCTCATGAGATTCTTTCCCTTCAATTAGCCTTCAATTCCCATGAGGTGTTATTCACTTTTATCTCCTTTGTAGCTTTTAACTTGCTCTATTTTTAGGGTCCTCTTTTTTAATATCTGGGTTTTTAAAAAATTTTTAATTTATTTGACAGGTAGAGTTATAGACAGTGAGAGAGACAGAAAGAAAGGTCTTCCTTTTCCGTTAGTTCACTCCCAAAATGGCTGCCATGGCCAGTGCTGCACCAATCCAAAGCCAGGAGCCAGATGCTTCTTCCTGGTCTCCCCTGCAGGTGCAGGGCCCAAGCACTTGGGCCATCCTCCACTGCCTTCCCAGGCCACAGCAGAGAGCTGGACTGGAAGAGGAGCAACCGGGACTAGAACCCTGCACCCATGCTGGCGTTGCAGGCGGAGGATTAACCAAGTGAGCCACGGCGCCGGCCCCTAGGGTGCTCTTGAGTGTTTTGGTCAAACTGTATAAGTATCTCAAAGGTCATTGCAAGTTCTCCTCAGAGTACAAAGGCTGCCCTTCCCTTCTCTGGCATGCCGTCTTCCTGACAAATCCTTTTCCTGGTTTGGTTTAGTGTGAATATCTCTTGAGCAATGCCCTTCCAGAGTGGGACATGAATGGGGACAGAGTTACCATCCGTGGGCAGACTAGAGAGCAAATTGTCTAAGTGGAAGGGTCTGAATGTGTGTTACTCCCAATGTCAATGTCATATGGTTAAATCTAACCCTCCCTGTGTTGGCATTATGTTGTGGAGCTTTTGGGAGCTGGCTGGGGCAGGTGTTTGGCAGAGCAGTTAAGACACCATTTGGGATGCCTGCATCCCATATTGTAGTGCCTGGCTTTGAGTCTTGGATGTGCTGCCAATTCCAGTTTCTTGCTAAAAACACATCATGGGAAGGAGCAGGTGATGGCTCAACTGGTTCAGTTCCTGCCACTCATGAGTAGGACCACTGGATGGAGTTCCAGGTTCCTGGTTTTAAACTGGCCTATCCCTAGCTGTTGGAGGCACTTCCATAGTGAACAACAGATGGAAGTCTCTCTGTCTCTGTCTCTTTGCTTTTCAAGCAAATAAAAATAAATAATAATTTAAAAATAAACAGAGGTCCAAGGGAGCTTTTATGTAGTATTTGCCACTTGAAGACGCATAAAATAAAGCACCACCTATGAGGAAGAGGCGGATCCTTGATCTTGGATCTCCTGGCCTTTCAAACGACAAGAAATAAATTCTCTTGTTGCCAGTTAGCTGGTCTAAGGCATTTTGTTATCGTTGCCTAAGAGTCTAAAGCACCATGCCTGCCCCTGCTGGCTGTGCCACCTGGGGCATTTTTTAACTTCCTCTTGTTTTTCACAGGTCTTGGTAAAGAGGGCTTCCTTCTTGGCTACTCAAAATTCACTCCTCTCCTCTAGTTTAATTTGAGAAGCAGGATCTGCATTACGGGGATGTAGAAGCAAAGAGGGGCCGGCGCCGCGGCTCAATAGGCTAATCCTCCGCCTTGTGGCGCCAGCACACCGGGTTCTAGTCCTGGCTGGGGTGCCGGATTCTGTCCCGGTTGCCCCTCTTCCAGGCCAGCTCTCTGCTGTGGCCCAGGAAGGCAGTGGAGGATGGCCCAAGTGCTGGGCCCTGCACCCCAGGGGAGACCAGGAGAAGCACCTGGCTCCTGCCTTCGGATCAGCCACAGCGTGCCAGCCATGGTGGCCATTGGAGGGTGAACCAACGGCAAAAGGAAGACCTTTCTCTCTGTCTCTCTCTCTCACTGTCCACTCTGCCTGTCAAAAAAAAAAAAAAAAGGCAAAGAGGGTAAAAGTCTCCAAAGAGACTCAGGGTCCAGCCCTGGAAGTATCCGGTAGCCTTTCCACCCACATTGCCCTGGCTAGCACCCAGTGGCAGGGCCTCCCACCACTGCCAGGAAGCTTGTGAATCTTGCTTATTGCCAGAAGGAGCATGGAGATCTTCTCCTGCCTCACGTTTTGATCCTCATCCTGCAGGCTGTGCTACATGTTCCAAATCATTGGCCCATCTGACATTTCTTCTTCCTTTTTATGTCAATGGGCATTTTCATGATTTTCTCTGAGGATGGTTGTTCTTAAGTCTTGGTGTGCATTAGAATTACCCACAGAGCTTGTTAAAATTCAGACTCATGCTACCCCCTCCAGGAATTCTGATTCAGTTGGCCTAAGTGGAGTCAGGGAGTCTAGATCTTTAAAAGGCAACCAAATTGTTTCTGACATGAGGGATTCTGCAATTAATACTTTGAGAAACACTGCTTTAGAAGTTCAAGGTTATTAAAACAAGCCAGGGAAGATGGGGCCATTCGGAGACCAATCCTTTTAGATAGGAAGAATCAGAACAAGAGGCTGGATTTTGGTTGAAGGGCTAAGAGCAAAATGGGGAAATGACCTTAACCTTGACCTTGAAGGAAATAACAATAACATAGGGACCACTCTTAGGATGTTCAGAATTTAGCTTTAAGTATATCCTCAACTCTAAGAAATACAATTTTGTTTCACATTTTAAGATTTCTGATACCTGAATGAATCTTATAGTCAGTGGCACCATTAAATTATACTATATCCCCACATAGATATACAAAATAATAGCATATTAAAACCTTTGTGTACTTTAGCATAATTAGTGTTAGTTGTATGTGTGCTTGTTTTTACCTTGGTTCTGCTCAATTGATTTAATCAAGATTTTGCACCAAAGTAATGAGCTAACATTCTAAGGAGAAAGTCCACATGCCAGTGAGGGCTATTAGAAGCACTCCAGTTATGCTTACTTCTGATCAATACCTTTGGTCAATATTAATTAGTATCACACATGCTAGAAATGGATTTTCATTGATGAAATAATAGTGTTCAAGAAATGCAAATTGGCTGAATATTTTGGAGAGCCTCCCTAACTTTGCAGACTAGACTGTAAACATCTAGCAAACACATTCCTTTGTGCCTTTTCCATGCAGGCCCATGAAATGGCCCATGAACAGTCATCATTTCGGAGGACTCTGGTTGCCTGCTGAAAGCTGTACGGTAACTGAATTCTGTCTCTGGATTGTTGTGTCTGCCTCCAGTGGACCTGCTGCACAATGTCATCAGAGAGCAAATAAACACTGTGCTCACCCGACCGGTCGTATAAAGTATCTATGTGCCTTCTTGCTAATAATTGTCTTTGTCTAATAAATATCTACTGTGAGATCTTGGTTGGAGACTTTCTTTCATTAGGCCTTCGTGGACAGAGTTGTGGAAGAGTAGCTACTTCTCACCCACCTCCAACTATTGGAGGCCATCAAGAGCTACTTAGAGTAACTCAGTTTTGTATATGATCCTCTTGTTTAGAATAGTTCACGACACCTGGGGAGAGACCTGCTTCAGCAGGACTGGTGGCCATGGGAGGGTCAGCAGGGAGGGTGGCCATGGGAGAGGTCTGCCCATTGCATTAGACTTTAAAGGTACATGGAGAAAAGTGATAGAGTCCAGTTTTATGTATAACTGCAGCAGTGGTGATCAAGGCTCTTGGAAACAGCTCTCTCTCTCTCTCTCTCTCTCTCTCTCTCTCTCTGTGTGTGTGTGTGTGTGTGTATGTGTGAATTTGCCGTTTCTAATAGTGAACAGCAGAAAAGGGTTCTGCTCTCTACTCAGTCCTTACAGTCTCATTAAGGAGTGATGTAATTATAGAGCCAACTGTCAGATCAAATCTCACCAAAAGTGCTGAGACTGTTAGTAAGAAGATGCAGGCAGTCACAGACTTTCTGTGGTTGTTTGCTGTTTTCCACACCCTTGAGTACCCCTTCCAGCCCTGTGCCTGAAAGCCTTCCAGGGTAATCATGTTTGTAAGGCTGTCCTTGGAGTGGGACTCAAGGCAGTAGCCTTTTCCCTTAATGGAAGCAGAAACTACTGGAACTGATGATTTTATATTAGAATCATACTAAGCAACAAGTCCTGTCCATCATTCCTAACCAGTCATAAACTTTTAATACTACTGATCAAAGCCTGCTTCAGTGAAAGCCTTTTTAATATTCCTCACCCTGATTAGCCATTCTGAAGGTGATACTTTATATCAGGACACAGTGTATGCTAACTGACCAAGCCAAGATAATAGATTCACATGGATATGTTTTATACACATCACAGGGATCCTATGGAAGGAATTCAAGGTGAATTAATGCAAACAGAGTATGTCAAGGATATATTGATTATATGTACAGTTGGTAGCAGTGAACCATTAAGAAAAATGTTATAGATATATACTTATTGATATTGAGTGATGCTCATATCACGTGGATAAAAATCAAAGGCAAGCTGGCGCCACGGCTCACTAGGCTAATCCTCCGCCTTGCGGCACTGGCACACCGGGTTCTAGTCCCGGTCGGGGCGCTGGATTCTGTCCTGGTTGCCCCTCTTCCAGACCAGCTCTCTGCCGTGGCCCGGGAGTGCAGTGGAGGATGGCCCAAGTGCTTGGGCCCTGCACTCCATGGGAGACCAGGATAAGTACCTGTCTCCTGCCATCAGATCAGCGCGGTGTGCCGGCCGCAGCGCACCAGCCACAGCAGCCATTGGAGGGTGAACCAACAGCAAAGGAAGACCTTTCTCTCTGTCTCTCTCACTGTTCACTCTGCCTGTCAAAAAAAAAAAAAAATCAAAGGCAGTTGCAAACACATATAATTGTGTATACATAAATGTGTATTATATTAAACATTATATTAAAACACATTATATATGTGTATTATATATGTGTATTATATCACATTCCCTTTTTATATAAAAGTTTGGAAATATGTCTGCCAAAATGTTATCAGTCACTGTTTTGGTGATTTTTTTTATTATTCTTTCTTTTTGAATTACCTGTACTTTCTAGGTGATCTCATGTGAATTTGTGTTAATTAGGAAGAAAAGTTAATATGTTAAAGTTAAAAGAAGGGGCCGATGCTGTGGCGTAGAAGGGTAAGCCTCTGTCTGCAGTGCCAACATCGCATATGGGCTCAAGTCCCATGTGGGTTCAAGTCCCAGCTGCTCCACTTCTGATCCAGCTTGCTGCAAATGCACCTGGGAAGGCATTAGAGGATGGCCCAAGTGGTTGGGTTCCTGCATCCACTGGGAGACCCAAAGGAGCCTCTTAGCTCCTGCTTCAAATAGGCCCAGTTCTGGCCGTTGTGGCCATCTTGGGAGTGAACCAACGGATGGGAGAGATCTCTCTCTTTTCTTCTCTTTATGTATCTGCTTCTCTCCCTCTCTCCTTCTATCTCTCTGTAAGTGTGTGCATCTGTGATTTTTAGTAAATTAATGAAGTATTGCACCATCACCATAATCCAGATATACAACATTTCTATCACCATGGAAATGACCATCTACAATCTCACTTGTACCTGAACTCAGGTAACCACTGATCCCCAGCCCACATAGATTTATATTTTCTGGATATTTCATGTAAGTTGCACTTTACAATATGAGCTCTTTTGGTTCTGATTTTTTTTTCTTCACTTACTGTCATAGTCCATTTGATATTGCTGTTACAAAATGCCTGGCACTGAGTGATGTGTAAGGGAATGAGGTTTATTTTAGCTCACGATTCTGGCAAGTCACTCAGTATGGCCGCCATATGCTGAGAGTCTCCCTGACTGTGTCACAAGATGGCCTCTGGCATCACGGGGTAGGAGTTTGTGCAAGAACAGTGAGCAGTGTGGGACAGAAATATCACTTGGTGAGAGAGGAAGCAAGAGAGCAAGCAGAGGAAGGTGAACACATTGGATAATAGCCAGCTTCCCCGATAACCAATCCCGCACTGTGAGAGCCCGAACTCCCTCTTCTACAGAGGCATTAATCCCTCTTGGAGACCTCAGCACTGTTTTTTTTTTGTTTGTTTTTTGACAGGCAGAGTGGACAGTGAGAGAGAGAGACAGAGAGAAAGGTCTTCCTTTGCCATTGGTTCACCCTCCAATGGCCGCCGCGGCCGGCGCACCGCGCTGATCCGATGGCAGGAGCCAGGTGCTTCTCCTGGTCTCCCCTGGGGTGCAGGGCCCAAGCACTTGGGCCATCCTCCACTGCACTCCCGGGTCACAGCAGAGAGCTGGCCTGGAAGAGGGGCAACCGGGACAGAATCCAGCGCCCGACCGGGACTAGAACCTGGTGTGCCGGCGCCGCAAGGCGGAGGATTAGCCTCGTGAGCCGCGGCGACAGCCAGCACTGCTCTTAAAGGCCCCACCACCTCAGTACCATTACACTGGGAGTTAAGTCTCAAGCCACATTACCTACTGTCAAGCTTTGAGGCTCAGCCATGCGGTAATCTGTGCTCATAGTTAAATCCTTTTTTTGTACAATAGATTCTACAATGTGAATGGGACATTTTGCTTCTCTATTCACCAGCTGATGGAGGTCCACTTTTTGTCTTTTATGAATAATGTTACTATGAACAAACTCTTAGACTTTTTTTTTTTTTTGACAGGCAAATTGGACAGTGAGAGAGAGAGACAGAGAGACAGGTCTTCCTTTTTCATTGGTTCACGCCCCAAAATGGCCTCTGCGGCTGGTGCGCTGCAGCCGGTGCGATGTGCCGATCCGAAGCCAGGAGCCAGGTGCTTCCTCCTGGTCTCCCATGCAGGTGCAGGGCCCAAGCACTTGGGCCATCCTCCACTGCCTTCCCCAGCCACAGCAGAGAGCTGGCCTGGAAGAGGGGCAACTGGGACAGAATCTGGCGCCCCGACCGGGACTAGAACCCGGTGTGCTGGCACCGCAGGCGGAGGATTAGCCTGTTGAGCTGCGGCGCTGGCCTTAGATGTTTTTGTGTGGACGAGTTTTTATTTCTCTTGGGTGGATAGTTAGGAATATAATCGATGGGTCTTTTGATAGGTTTGCATGAACTTTTAAGAAACTGCTGAACTGATTTCCAAGTGTTGTGTTACTATAGTCTCAGCGGCTGCTCATGAGGGTCCCTAGCTCTCCACAGCCTCTCCAATATTCGCCAAGATCAGTCTTTTGGATTTCAGCTATTCTGGTGGGTGTGCACATGTGGCCCATTTCGAATTCCCTGTAATGCTCTTTTAACTCATTGTGTTGGACTTCTACTTGTATGTTTAGTAACTATTCGTGGATCTTCTTGGGTGGACTGTCTGTTTAACCCATTTGTATTGGGCTGTTTGCCTTCTTATTATTGAGTTAGAGATGTTCTTTTTATACTGGGTACAAATCCTCCTTCAGGTGTGTAATATGCAACTATGTCTCCTCATTTACCATTTGCTTGGGACACATATCTCGGATTATTTTTCAGTCATCTCTTTCTTCTGCCATCATCCAATCCAACCGAAAATCCTTCCCGCTTACCTTCAAAATCCATTCTGAATCTAACCTCCTTTCATACGCCACATCATTGACGTCCTAGCCAGGCTATGTGAATATCCCACGTGGACAATCGCAGTGTCTTCCTTATTGCTCTCCTTGTAACCATTCTGCTGTACTCTCTCAAGAGCCAGGTCTCCATACACAACAACCAGAGCAACATCTTGACAACAGCTCTTCCCTGCTCCCAATCCTTCACTGGCTTTGCTTGTCCCAAGAGCAGGCAGAGGCATTGCTCTGATCCCCAGGTCCTGTGAGAGCTTGGCTCTGGATACCTTCTTGTTTCCTCCCACTCCTGCCCATCGCACTGTGGCCACACTGGCCCCTTGGTGGTTCACTGAGTTTGTGAACTTTCCTTTTTTTTTTTTTTGACAGGCAGAGTGGACAGTGAGAGAGAGAGAGACAGACAGAGAGAAAGGTCTTCCTTTACCGTTGGTTCACCCTCCAATGGTTGCCGCGGCCGGAGCGCTGCGCTGATCTGATGGCAGGAGCCAGGTACTTATCCTGGTCTCCCATGGGGTGCAGGGCCCAAGCACCTGGGCCATCCTCCACTGCACTCCCGGGCCACAGCAGAGAGCTGGCCTGGAAGAGGGGCAACCGGGACAGAATCCGGCACCCCAACTGGGACTAGAACCCGGTGTGCCGGTGCCACTAGGCAGAGGATTAGCCTGTTGAGCTGTGGCGCCGGCCCCTTTACTGGCATGATCTTTCCCTAAATGGCTCACGGCCCCGCCTCTACTCCAATCAGATTTTTGTATAATCTTCCCTTTTCAAAGTCTTCTCATCTCATTATCACAGACACCTGCCCTGTCATACACAGAGTTTTACTTCTGCTTTATTTTCCATTCCAGCTTTTATCATTAATTGAATGATCTTTGTATAATTCTTTGCTTGTCTATTTTCTTTTAATCCTGTCCCATGTCCACATGGGTGTTATCTCCTTTTGTTTCCAGCAGCAAGAATAATGCTTGGCTCCAGAAGGTTTTATATTTACCTTTCTAAAAAATAATGTAAATGAAATTAAGGGCCCAAAATAATTTGTTCTATGAAGCCTTGGGTTTTGCTGTGTGTGTGTGTGTGTGTGTGTGTGTGCATATATATATATATATATATGATTTATTTATTTTTAAGTCAGAATTACACAGAGAGAGAACTAGAGGCAGAGAGAGAGAGTCTTCCATCTGCCGGTTAACTCCCCAATTGGACTCAATGGCTGGAGCTGCACCGATCTTACGCCAGGAACCAGGAGCTTCCTCTGGGTCTCCTACACGGCTGGCGCGCTGCACTGATCCGAAGCCAGGAGCCAGGTGCCTCCTCCTAGTCTCCCATGAGGGTGCAGGGACCTAAGCACTTGGGCCATCTTATACTGCTTTCCCAGGCCACAGCAGAGAGCTGGATCGGAAGTGGAGCAGCTGGGACTCGAACCAGCGTCCATATGGGATGCTAGCACTGCAGGCAGCAGCTTTACCCACTATGCCACAGTGCTGGACCCTATATGTTTCTTTAAAAAAGATTTCTCCCTCTTTATTTAATGGATGACTTTTATTTTGTGATTAGATATTCAATCAAATCAAGTCAAATCCCAATATAGGCTAGCGCTGAGGCTCACTTGGTTAATCCTCTGCCTGTGGTGCCGACACACCGGGTTCTAGTCCCGGTTGGGGCGCCGGATGCTGTCCTGGTTGCTCCTCTTCCAGTCCAGCTCTCTACTGTGGCCCAGAAAAGCAGTGGAGGATGGCCCAAGTGCTTGGGCCCTGCACCAGTATGAGAGACCAGGAGAAGCACCTGGCTCCTGGCTTCAGATCGGCGCAGCTCTGTCCGTTGTGGCCATTTGAGGAGTGAACCAATGGAAGGAAGACCTTTCTCTCTGCCTCTCTCTCTCTCACTAACTCTGCCTGTCCAAAAAAAAAGTCCCAGTATAAACTGAATGTCTTGATGATGCTTAAGAGAGCTCTTCCTTAACATGTCGTTTAATCTGACCGCCCATCCCACTGGAAGTCATCAACTGGGCAGACCTGGTTTCCCAGCTTCTACTCTGGTGGCTGGTCTCAGGCACTACCTCTGCACCCTGAGTAAGAGATGGAGAAATCCCAGCAGGGTTGCTAAATCAGGAGACTGGCTTCATTATCATGCATCCCCACTAAATCCTAAACATGACTTATGCGACTCCTTTTAGATGATTAGGAGAAAGAAAGAAACTAATGAGAAGATCACACACTTCATTTATAGCAAACATTTCAGGCAATTTTCTTCCACGATGTTTTAAAGGAAACCTGGAAGGGAGGGGGAGAGATGAGTCTCTACATCATGGTATCCCACGTCCGAAAATCCAAGATACCATATATTTTAAAGATATATGTGGGATGTGTAATGGAGATGAAACCTAGAGAAAGATGGTGTCAACATTGTGTGTGCGTGTGTGTGTGTGTGTGTGTGTGTTGGAGATGATGAGAATAAGTAGGTAGTGGCCATATGGTAGAGCTTCTACAATACTTTTGGAAATTTCCTAAAAGCAATGGAGAACCACTGAAGGGTTTTAGGTCAGCACTTGATTTAATGAAACTTGCATTTTGGAATGGGCTCACTATTTGCAGTGTGGAAGAGGAACTAGAGGGGCACACCCTAGATATCAAGATCGGAGTTATTATTTAAAGGAGATACAGGGACTGGTGCTGTGGTGCAGTGGGTTAAAGCCTTGACCTGCAGTGCCGGCATTCCATATGAGCACTAGTTTGAGTCTCAGCTGCTCCCTGTTGATGTCCCTCGGAAAGTGGTGGAGGATGGTCCAAGTACTTGGTCCCCTGTACCTGTGTGGAAGACCTGTAAGAAGCTCCCAGCTCCTGACTTCAGATTGGCTCAGCTCCAGTCGCTGCGGCCATTTGGGGGAGTGAACCATTGGATGCAAGATCTCTCTCTGTGTCTACCTCTCTCTGTAACTCTTTCAAATAAATAAAATGAATCTTTTTTTTAAAAAAGGAGATATAATCATGGACATGTGGGCAGAAAGGGAGATATTAAAATGGCAGAAATGGCTTTTTATCTTACAACTCAAAAGTGGAAGAAATATCTTTCAAGGATTCTAACCTCCCAAGCATAATGTACTGTTCTCCCTTGGGGAGACAGATGAAGGATGGGGAATTATAACCTTAGTGACCTCTAAAATGCTGCAAACATTCCCAGGAAAACCAGGTCTGCTCTTTGCAGATAAAATGACCTCCACCTTCTCCTTAGCTTTTGACAATATGGACAATGTGGCCCCGTCGAAGACACGGGCAACTGAGCGAGACTTCCAGCCTGAAACGGAAAGCCAGGTTTTACAAACCTACAGAGAGTTATCTCTTCTCTCATCACTGCTTTCCTGTAGTAACAGGAGCAGTGAGCCAGAGAGAGATGCATGCCAGGAGAATCCTTTATGATTCTGCCAAGCAGGGCAGTAGACCAACCTGGGGATGTCCGCTACAAACAGGTCATACGGGCTCAGAAGCCTGGCCACCAGCCCCCAGCAGCACATTCCCCGTAAGCACCCCACTGGCCCGTTTTCCCCAGGTTCATGGAGCTCCTTCTGAGCTGTGATTTCCGGCTCACCAATCTTTCCTAGCATATGCCTGCTGGAATAATTTGTCCCAGACCCACACACTGGAGACTACTGAGATTTATTTTTTTCTTTTAGAAAGCAGAACTTCATCACTGATGGCAGCTCTGTGTGATGATGGTTCTTCAGCTACCAGCCCCTCTCCTCAGACCTCCAACAGATCCATTCTCTGCACTGCTCCACTCTGTCCTTTGTCTTCTATCTATCACGCTAGCCTCTCTTTGCAGATGGGTTCTGGTTGGGTTCAGCCAATGGGACTATGGGCAGGAGACTGGAAAAAGAGAGAGAGAGAGAGAGAGAGAGAGAGGCCAGGCTGTGTCTTCCTCTTTTCCTCTTAACCTTTGGCTTCTCCTCGCAACTGTTTCTCCCACTGGGTGACCCCTTCCCCAGCTCCAACTCCCTTGGGGGGCCTCATCAAACTCTTTCTTCCCTACATTGATGCAGCCCTAAGGGAGGTAACAGCCATTCCTTCTCGCTGGTCTCTGGGTAACTCCTCTTCTCTCATTTGTCCCCTGAACCCAGCCTGCATCTCTGCAAATGGTCCCTTCCTGGATCCCTCCTTCCCTTAAGCCACCTGCAGTGAGTTTGGTTTCCTGCTGGGACACTAATGGACAGAAACACAACTGTAATAAACACTGGGTCATCAGCGTAGCTTGTGCTGTTTCTCCTGGTGAACATAAATACTCTGGAAAAGACTGGATAGCACGCAGGCTCATGTCATGTGCGTTCGCACAGGCGCTCAGTGTACAGGTTTGTTCTAATGCCTTCAGGGTACACATGTCCACGTTTCGAAATTTCACAGCAGCCTCTCAACATTTCCCATTCTAGCAAGGCCAGCCTCCAAGTGTTTTCCTTTGTGTATCAGGGGTAGAGTACCCAGTACCATGTCAAGTCTTGCTTTTATGTTCCTCTACTGTCTATTCAAAAGTTTAACACCCATGGCCAGGATGGGATTCTGGCTAATTCTGGGGGTGGTGGTGGGGTTAACCTGGGATGATGTGGGAGGTGCACCTTAGTTTGAATTGTACAGAGATTGTCCCCAGATGCAACTCAAATTCTAGCTGGGCCCCTCCCTGCCTGAGGGAATGAGCAGGCTTCTCTGTGCCACTCCTGTAAGAACAAGACTCAGTATACAGGCCCCTTAGTAGGTTCCACAAGAAACGTAGTCTAAGCCTCAACATTCCAGGAGTTCTGTGGACTTAAATAAAGGTTCAGGACATCACAGAAAGGTGTAGCATCCATCAGTGCAGCCACGTAGCTTTTGGAAGATAAACACTCTCATAGTAACCACATGAGTCTTTGCATCATCCCATGAGAAAAAAAGCTGTAAAGACCCAATGCAGGGGCCAGCACTGTGGCGCAGTGGGTTAACACCCTGTCCTGAATGCAGGCATCCCATATGGGTGCCAGTTCGAGACCCAGCTGCTCCACTTCCAATCCAGTTCTCCTCTGCTATGGCCTGGGAAAGCAGTAGAAGATGGCCCAAGTCCTTGGGCCCCTGCACCCATGTGGGAGGCCTGGAAGAAGCTCCTGGCTCCTGGCTTCGGATTGGCGAAGCTCCAGCTGTTTCGGCCAACTGGGGAGTGAACCAGTGGATGGAAGACCTCTCTCTCTCTCTCTCTTTCTCTCTCTCTCTTTCTCTCTCTCTCCTTCTCTCTCTGTGTAACTCTGACTTTCAAATAGATAAAATAATCTTTTTTTTTTTTTTTTTAAAAGACCCAGTGGAACATTGATCTCCTGCCCTCTTCCCAGGAGCCTCTGCTCTCTCAGGTAGAAGCCAGGAGTACGTTGCCTTCGACGATGGTGCCTGGAACAAGAAGAGCAGATGCTGTGTCTCAAGGGGAAACTGTCGTTGGCTGATGAACTCCAGACCAGGTGAAGACCAGCGACACCTTCTTCTGCTTTTTTCTTCCAGGAATATCCACGGAAACTTTCCCCAAACCACCTGCAAGGGCTTGTTCAGGACTCGGTTTGCACGCAGGGTCATCCCTGGCTACCTCTGCTGTGCAGGGACTCTGCCTCTGTTCTGAACGTGGCCGCCCCCTGAATACCAGCAGCACACCGTTTGTTGGGACGGAACATCAGGTGCAGAGCCTGTGCCTCCGTCTCTTTACGCAAAGTAGAACTTAGTTGTCCAACATCAGTGTATTTTCCCTTTACTCATGTGTGTTTCCAATCAGAAAAGACAAGTGGTGCCGATTATGTATGGTGCTGTGGTGATATGAGCTAATGCCCATGACCCTGAGAGAAAGGGAGGGAGAGAAGGTGTGGGGAGGGGATAGAGAGAGAGAGAGATTTAGATTTTCCATTTGATTTATTATTAATAGCTAGTCTGGCAGCAAAATGAATTCTTAGACAGAAATGAAATATAGGTGTTTTCAGTTTTCTGAAATCATCTTGGCTCGGTGATAAAGTAGCATTTAATGTTCAGAAGTTAATTGACAGCCACATTAAAATGGTACTTTGATAAAGATATGCAATGACAAATTCTTAAATTTAATAATTTGTTTCAATTATTGTTGAGATTTATGTCTTCTCTACTAGTTTTTAATTTAGTCTATGCTGAAACTTGATGCTTTATTTTTGGTATTTACCATAACATCTAACATAATGAATAATATTCATAACACCTGTGTAGACTTAATGAATAACAAATGAATAAATTATATAGACCCACTGTCCTGCAGTGTCCCTAGTACCCTCCTACTGTTTTGTTAATGTCATGTTTCTCTCCATCTATCTGTCTTCCCTCATACCCTTTAAAATTTCTCCGTAGGCAGGTGCTGTGTCTCAGCAAGTTAAAGCCACTGCTTGGAAGGCCAGATCCCATATCCAGGTGTCGGGTCTGGTTCCTGGTTACTAGGTTTCAGATCCAGCTTTCTGCTAATGTACACCCTAGGAGGCAGCATGTAATGGCTCAAGTCCTGGAGTCCCTGTCACCCACATGGGAGACCCAGATGGATTTACAGACTTCCTTTTTTTTTTTTTTAAATAAAGATTTATTTATTTATTTGAAATTCAAGAGTTACACAGAGAGAGGAGAGGCAGAGAGAGAGAGAGAGAGAGAGAGAGAGGTTTTCCATCCGCTGGTTCACTCCCCAATTGGCCTGAATGGCTGGAGCTGTGCCGATCCGAAGCCAGGAGCCAGGAGCTTCTTCCGAGTCTCCTACACAGGTGCAGGGGCCCAAGGGCTTGGGCCATCTTCTACTGCTTTTCCAGGCCACTGCAGAGAGCTGGATCAGAAGTGGAGCAGCCAGGACTGGAACCGCCACCCATATGGGATGCTGGCACTGTAGGCGGCGGCTTTACCCACTACGCAACAGCGCCGACCCCAATTTACAGACCACGTCTAACTTTAGCCTGACCTGGCCTCTACTGTTGTGGGCACTTGGGGAATAAACCAGTGGATGGAAGATTTCTCTCTCTCTCTCTCTCTCTCTCTCTCTCTCTCTCTCTCTTTCTCTTTCTCTTTCTCTCTCTGCCTTTCAAATAAATCGATAAACATTTGAGAAAAAAAACTTATCCAGAAACATTAACTGTGATGACATACAAAAACTAGCTCAAAGGATTAATAAGTGAAGGTGCTGTTAGGTCCTGTATTAGATAAACCACTGGGTCTTTGTGACTTAAGACAAAGAAGTTTGTTTCATACTTACGAGGTTCAAACGAGGTACTCCTTATTGGCAGGTGATTCTTTTTGAGGTAACGACCACCAGGATTCTGCCATGCTGTGACGCTTTCACCTTCAACATGTGACTTCTCAGGTCCCACACTTGTCTGCCTCAAGTTGATAGAAGGGAAAAAACAACAAGAACTGGGCATATCCGGTTTTTAGGTCTTGTACCACCAGCAAGCCCGCATGATGATAAGGGAGGCTACAAGTTATAGTCTCTTTGTGTGTCTAGGAAGAATAGAGAACAAATGACAAACAAACAGACACTCATCTCTGCCTAACTCGATTTTTAAAGTGAAGGGTAGGAGGATGTGAGGATGTTATGGAAAAATGGCTCATAAAAAGTCTCAAAGGCCAACTTTACAACCACAGGAACACAAGACATCCTTTCTACCTCTCTTCATTTCTAATGAACTTCACTCGTAAAATATAGGTTAGATTTCCCTCTTCTATACCTACCTTCATTGCACCCTATGTTTATTTTTCCAAAGCATTTGTCACCCTAGACTGAGTTTATTTCCTTACTTGTATGTGTTCTTTATGAGACCAATGCAGGCAAACTCTGCAAAGGTTTCCTGCATCTTTGATTCAACACGATTTAGTCAGAAAAACAGCACAGTCATTTTAATAGAGAGAACTTAATACAATGAATTGGGTAACTAGGCACTGGAGGACTGGAAAGGCAAGGATGGAACAGTACAGGAACCACAGCAAGCAGCTACCATTCCTATGGTTGGGAATAAAGGAACATAGTTGGGGCTACTAGAACTTCAAAGCCTGCCCAGCTGGGACTCAGATTTCCTAGGAGAATGTGTTGCCTGCCTGGTGCTGGTGCCTTAGCTGCTTAGTAGACAGGCCCTGTGAATCACAGAGGAAGTGACCCAGAACCATGGGGGTGCCGATTAGCTAGAGCTGTTATGGGGGGCAGGGGTGGAGAATGGGATTAGGCTGCTTTGGGACTGTTGAAGGAAAAACAGGTACCACCCACTATTACCCAGTGAAGACCAATATTCTGGCAGTGTTGATGGACAGCAGCAAACCGGAAGGCCCAGGTCTCATCTCTTACGTCCAGGCTCCCTCTTGCATCTTCTGTTGACAGAACATAGTGTGGAGCCTGCTGACCAGACTGGTTTATAGAGTCCTAGATTGGAATCACAGAGGGTGGATTTGGAGCTGAAGGATTATAGTTTAAGATGATACCATCCAGGGGGGCCGGCACTGTGGCACAGTGGGTTAAAGCCCTGGCCTGAAGCATCAGTATCCCATATGGGTGCCGGTTTGAGACCTGGCCACTCTACTTCTGATCCAGCTCTCTGCTATGGCCTGGTAAAAGATGGCCCAAGTCCTTGGGCCCCTGCACCCATGTGGGAGACCCAGAAGAAGCTCCTGGCTCCTGGCTTCGGATAGGCACAGCTCTGGAAATTACAGCCAATTGGGGAGTGAACCACCGGATGGAAGATCTCTCTCTTTGTGTCTCCCTCTGTCTGTAACTCTTTCAAATAAATAAAAATAAATTAAAAAAAAAGATGACACCATCCAGTTCACTGTGATTGGGCACTATTGAACCCTCCATAAATGTTTATGAAATGAGTGAATGCACAGGCAACAAGCATTGGGTGCTGTGTCCCAGGAACTGATTAAAGGCTAGGGAGAAGTATTAATGAAGGGGAATCTCAGGGCAGAGAAACAAGGAATGGGACTTCCTGTGCATGGGAACTGCTGCATAGAATGCAGCCAGCGCTAAACCCAGGAAAGACACTAGAAATCAGCAGGGAACTCCTCTACCCAAGGAGGCTGTGCAGCCTTGTGAGATACAGATAAGGGAATTGTGACGAATCCAACTGGTACCCCTGCTAGAGGTCTTGGAAAAGCTACAGGAGATGAGTGTTCACAACTTCTCCAGTCGTGCTGGGGTGTTGGAAAGAAGGCTCCTGGCTTGCCTTTTCTCTAACAGGACACAGCCTTTCCCTGGTGGATGTGGGTGATGAGCGAGATGCTTGGAAACAGACCAGCCTCCTCTGCTGTGTTGAGCGAGGTCTGAAGACAGCAGATCTTGGGGCATTCCTCTACTGACAGCCGTTTCTCCACCTCGAATGAGTATGCATGGTTGTAGGAAGCAGAGCTTTTAGCTAAAGCTTCTGGATTCATTTCAAATTGAGATTGTGCTTCCAGAATCAGAAGGGCCAAACAGCAGGAGGGAGGCAAAGCTACACGGTGTGGAAAAGCTTCTGGAGAAAGCTTGTTCTTGTGCTGCAAGGTTGAAGAACACAACGACAGTAAAACATACAAGTGAGTCCTTCTGATGAGCTCATGATGGGCTCAGCTCCCTTCTCTACCTCCCTCAGGACACTGAACAGCTGGTGGTGTGGACTGACAGAACCCAGCAAGGAGAAAGTGGTCCGGATAAACATCCAGACCCTTCCTTTTGGTGGAAGTGATTTTTCTAGACTGATCTGAACAGGATGCAAAGCTGACAAATAAGGCAGTGAGGATGTAAAAGCTCTTGCCAATGAGACTTGTCTTAGCCCATTCAGACTTCTGTATTAAAGCAACCACAGGGTACTCTGGCTTATAAATAACAGAAAGATATTCATCATTTTGGAACTTGGTTCAAGATCAAAGTGACGGTGGGTTCAAAGATGAATGTGGACCAGCGGCGCGGCTCACTAGGCTAATCCTCCACCTTGCGGCGCCGGCACACCGGGTTCTAGTCCCAGTCGGGGCGCCGGATTCTGTCCCGGTTGCCCCTCTTCCAGGCCAGCTCTCTGCTGTGGCCAGGGAGTGCAGTGGAGGATGGCCCAAGTGCTTGGGCCCTGCACCCCATGGGAGACCAGGATAAGTACCTGGATCCTGCCATCGGATCAGTGCGGTGCGCCGGCCACAGCGCGCCGGCCGCATTGGAGGGTGAACCAACGGCAAAAGGAAGACCTTTCTCTCTGTCTCTCTCTCTCACTGTCTACTCTGCCTGTCAATAAAATAAATAAATAAAAATAAAATAAAATAAAATAAAATAAAATAAAATAAAAGGATGAATGTGAGCCACTTCCTGCTCAGAGATGGTGCCTTCTGGCGGTGACCTCCTGTGGAGGAAATGGATAACTCTGGTCTCGCTAGCCACTTAGGAGGGCACTAATACAGTCCTGAGGGCTCTGCCTTCAAGCTTTAACCACCTCCCAAAGATCCCACCTCCGCAGACCACCATCCTAGGGGGTCAGGTTTCAACATGGGAATTTGGGGAGGGGAACACAAACCTCCAGACCACAGCAGGACTGAATTTATATGCGTATAGAATCATAGCTGAATACTTGTGCTAAAAGTGATTACAAAAACAACACAAATAATAATAATAGAGAGTGTAAGAGTCATGATAACAATAGAACAAGGTACACAATTCTAATACTTTGGGAGGTAGGGTAAGAGGGAGGAACTTGGATCAAAAGAAAGGGTTGGGCCGGCGCCATGCCACGGCTCAATAGGCTAATCCTCCACCGGATTCTGTCCCGGTTGCCCCTCTTCCAGGTCAGCTCTCTGCTGTGGCCAGGAAGTGCAGTGGAGGATGGCCCAAGTGCTTGGGCCCTGCACCCCATGGGAGACCAGGAGAAGCATCTGGCTCCTGCCATCAGATCAGTGTGGTGCGCCGGCCGCAGTGGCCATTGGAGGGTGAACCAACGGCAAAGGAAGACCTTTCTCTCTGTCTCTCTCTCTCACTGTCCACTCTGCCTGTCAGAAAAAAAAAAAAAAAAAGGTTGGTGCTAAATTCCCCCTCTGGCAAAAGGAGTGTAGATTCAGTGTTGCATTATTGAAGCTGAAGCTTCACAGGATCTAGCTTTTAAGTATATTCTTTAAAGATTCAGAAGTGACTACCAGGAGAGCAAAAATAGACGGCGTGCTATGACCCAAGGGATAATAAATTAAAGACAACGGAGATGACAACTAAGGAAGTGCTTTGTAAGCTGTAATGTACATGTGCATCACCTGGGACCTTGTTAAGATGCAGGTTGAGAGTCACTGGGTGTGGGACACAAAACTGCATTTCTTTTTTTTTTAATTTTTTTTTTGACAGGCAGAGTGGACAGTGAGAGAGAGAGACAGAGAGAAAGGTCTTCCTTTGCCATTGGTTCACCCTCCAATGGCCGCCGCGGCCGGCGCACCACGCTGATCTGAAGGCAGGAGCCAGGTACTTATCCTGGTCTCCCATGGGGTGCAGGGCCCAAGCACTTGGGCCATCCTCCACTGCACTCCCTGGCCACAGCAGAGAGCTGGCCTGGAAGAGGGGCAACCGGGACAGAATCCGGCGCCCCGATCGGGACTAGAACCCGGTGTGCCGGCGCCGCAAGGTGGAGGATTAGCCTAGTGAGCCGCGGCACCGGCCAACAAAACTGCATTTCTAACGAGCTCCCGCCCGTGGCTATGCTTGCAGAAGGGGATCAGCCATGGCGGTGGGTTCCATGGCCCCACGTTCTGCAAACCCTGTTCATGGGAGTTTCCTTTACACTAGGCTTCTCACCACACTCAGACACAACCTGCAGCTTCCTACCTATGCCTTGGCCATGCTTTGGCCTCGCTTCCTTCTACCACTGTCATCATTATATCAAACCATAAAGCAAGGTCTCTCAAGTCGTACTCACCCCGAAAGATTTTCTGATTTCCAGGGCTGGTTTCACTTGCCCCTGGTCTGATGGAACCATCTACACTCTACCATATTGTAATCTGTGTACATGTCCTGGTTTTTCTATAAGAGTGAGAGGATTTCTCAAGGTAGGGTGTCTGTTCTACATAATGCAGTTTGCTCAGGACACCAAACACAGGTTCTCATTTATGTTCAATGCTCAATAGTCTTTAGTCGAATTATGTTAATTGAGAAACACGCAATGCCATTGGTCGAAAAAGAACTGAACCAAGGCAGGAAACCAGGAGAATGACTTCTCAAGTAACCCCGTTGTCAGCAGCTTGATCCATTGTCTTGGGGGTCTCTGAGCAGCGGTGAGGAGAGTTGGCTACTTGAGGTGGTAAATTCATAGCCAACTGGTGAGGTGGATGGTCTGTGCTCCACCCAGAATCATTCAACCTGTCAATATGCAGCATGGAGTGGGGAAATCATTCTGTTGATTAACTGAATTCTTCATTTTTAATTTCATTTTTGAGTCATGTATTCTGGCTTGAGATATACACACAATAAATATCAGTCCAAAAGAATTAATTTCCTTAAAATTCATGAGTAATTTCTTCCATTAACATATTTTCATTTTTCTTTGTCCAATTTCTGGGACAAATCTAAGCCTGTACTTAAAAAGAGCTGAAAAATGAAAACACATAGCCAAAAATATAAAAGTCGTTTGAATGATTTCAAAGTGTTTTTTAATTACATTTCATCAGACTACTTGGAGAGGAATGCTACTATATCAACAGATGACAGGGAAACCCTGTTCAACTTCTATTTTATTTCTTTCTCCCCCATTAGGGAAATTATCTCCAAATAAGAAAGGCTAACTCACCACAAACACGCAACATGTAAATCCCCAGATTGGAAGCAATCATGCAATATCCGGATCCCCAGGCTGGAACAAATCCGAGAAGGGACTCCTCACAAGTCCTAACGAACCCGAGGGACCCGGGCCTGATCGACTGTAGCCTGCAAAACTAAAGGGAAGTGCAGGTCTGACTGACAGCTGAATGCCTGCCCTGAAAAAGATGAGACAACAGTGATGGAACCCAGTATAGGAAAACACCAGCCTGATTTTTTTAAATGGGAGAAAAGTGGATTCTTCACCATAGAGACTTGTTCCCTGGTAGAATTCCAAAATGGGTTATTTGAGAGTAAACCATGAATGTAATTAAAATTTTTGGTGAGCTTTTGTAAAGAAATTGGCCATGGGGGCCGGCATTGTGGCCCAGTGGGTTAAGCCACTGCTTGCCCATATGGGTGCCAGTTTGTGTCCTGGCTGTTCCACTTCCCATCCAGCTCCCAGCTAATGCATCTGGGAAAGCAGCAGAAGGTGGCCTAAGTGTGTGGGACTCTGCCACCAACGAGGGAGACCCAGATGAAGCTCTAGGCTCCTGACTATGGCCTGGCCCAGCCCCACCCCTCAAGACCATTTGGGGAGTGAAACTGCAGATGCAAAATCTCTCTTTCTGTCTCAATTTCTCCCTCTCTCTCTCTTTGTGTGTGTGTGTATGTCTGTAACTCTGCCTTTCAAATAAATAGATACATCTTTAAAAACAGTCAGATAAAATATGAAATGTCAATTATCTCAATAAGAGTTGTGCACATATTTTATTATGTTGTGTTGGTGGTGATAAACTTAACCAAAAGCACCATTATTGGTGCCATGTTGAAATACAGGTCTCTAGGAACCTGTCCCGGGTCTCTGTTTTCATCCTCGAATGTTGAACACACGTCAGATGGTAAAGTTTGGGAGCACATTGTATGTTGCTTTCCACCCCTCATTCCTCACAACTTGGAGTCATCCTTTAGTTCTTAGCTTAAACTTTGGTTCTCCGACTGTGCCCCTTCCCACAACCTCCCAGGCTCTCTAGCCATATGCTTTCAACACATTGTTCAATGTCTGGGGAATCTGGATTTTGAAATTTTGAAGATTCTTTTTCTTTCTATTTTTTTTTAATTGATTCGTTTATCTGAAAGAGAGCGTGACATGGAGACAGAAAGAGAGTGAGAGATCTTCCATTTGCTGGTTTGTTCCCCAGATGGCTGCAACAGCCAGGGCTGGGCCAGGCTGAAGCCAGGAGCTGGTCTCCCACATGAGTGCAGGGACCCAAGCAGGTGGGCCATTCTCCACTGCTTTCCCAGGTGCATTAGTAAGGAGCTGGATGGGAAGCAGAGCAGCCAGGACTTGAACAGACACTCCTAGGGGATGCTGGTATCACAGGCAGGGGTTTAATTTGCTGCACTACCACACCAGCCCATGAAGATTCCTTGAATGCCTCAAATTAAATTTTTAAAAATCTCTTTTGGGGGATAGTATTGTGGAACAGAGGGTAAAACCACCTTCTGCAATGCTGGCATCCTATATGGATGCCAGTTCAAGCCCCAGCTGCTCCACTTCTGATCCAGCTCCCTGCTAATGTGCCTGGGAAAGCAGCGGAGGATGCCCCAAGCGCTTGGGCCCTGCCCCCAGACCTGGAAGAAGCTCTCTCTCTGTAACTTTGCCATTCAAATAAAAAAATATTTTTTTTTAATTTTCTTTTTTGAGGTAGGTGTGCTGACTTGCTCAGGACTGGTCAGTTCCCTAACATGTGACACTTAATGCTAAAACTGGGGACATTCTGAATAAACTGGAACAAGTTCATCACCTTAACTATAGCATCCTTACCTACTTACTCACTGCCTCCTAGAACTTTGTTTCTCCCCTTCTTCTTTGGACTGGGCAAGGCTCATCACCAGGAAAGCTAGACAGGGACATCTTTTGATCTGTCGTGGACAGGGGGATGGATTTGCTTCAAGTGCGAAGTAAAGGGAAAGCATCTTTCAGTCACTCCCAACTGGCAGCTTATAATGCAGGAAACCTAAAGTCCATAGGCCAAGGTAAGGTTGTAGAAGTTCAAGTTCTCCTTCTGGGAAATTTTTACACTAGCACTATGGCCAGGATGGGAGTTCTGAGGGCTGGGATTTAGAGAGAGAGCTGAGAAGGTAAAACAGAATCAAAGAGAAATCATAAGGGCTGGCGCTGTGGTGCACTAGGTTAATCCTCCGCCTATGGCGCCGGCATCCCAAATGTGGGTGCTGGTTAGAGTCCCACCTACTACTCTTCTGACCCAGCTCTCTGCTATGGCCTGGGAAAGCAGTAGAAGATGGCCCAATCCCTTAGGTCCCTGCACCTGCGTGGGAGACCCTGAAGAAGCTCCTGGCTCCTGGTTTTGGATTGGCGCAACGCCGGCCATTGTGGCCATTTGGGGAGTGAACCAGCGATGGAAGGTCTCTCTCTCTGTCTCTCCCTTTCTACCTTCCAAATAAAAAAATGAAATCTTTAAAAAGAGAGAGAGAGAGAGAAATCAAAATCAGAATCCACTGTGGAGGTCAAACCAGGAAGAAGACAGAGGACAGCTCTGGCAGCAGCAACTTAGATGAATCAGGAAGGAGGCGGGATGGGCAAACAGCATCTGGGAGGCAGGTGTGTTGGCTGAGCACAAATCCACACCTGCACCTACAAGGCCAAGAGCTGCTCCTGACATCATTACGCAGCTAGGTGCCCTATCCTGGGTAAAACAGGCTGAGAAATGCTTGGGAGAAGCTTCTAACATGCTGAAAAGACAAGGCTGGGAAACAGGCAGCTTCATTTTGATTTTAAACCATGTCCTTCCCACAAGACTAGCCTTAAGGATTGCCACAAACAATCTGGGAGTCTAAAACATCACTTCAGATTTGCAATCAGAAAGTTGCTGGGGCATAGGGAGAATGACATGGTCTTAATGGTTTGGGTGCTCATGCAAATGATGGATTATCAAGCATTAGTGAGGAGCCAAGAGGATTGTATAGGACACACAGTGCCATTGCTTAACTCTACTAACCAAAGTATGTTTTGAAGACAGACTACTGCAAGTCAGCTTCCTAAATATAAAGTTGTAGAAGCACAGGTGGCCTAATTTTCCAAAGACATGAGCCACTAAATGCTAATTATAACAATACAAAGTCAGTATTTTGTGGGACTTAAGAGTTTCTGTAAAGATTTATTTTTTAATCATCCAAAGCCCATGACAAAAATGTTAACATTTGTCTAATATCAGCAACAGGGATGTGCATGTATGTTATATCATTTTCTTGCAATATTCTGTGTTTTTTTGGGATATGCTATAATAAACTACATTTAAACCTTGAAAACAAAACCCTCATTGCCCTGTGGAGCTGAGCATGGCAGGTGCAATCAGAAGGAACAGGTAATGGCTACAGATGGTAACCATCCCCTCCTTCCTGCTCAGAGGTTTGAGTCTCTCCTATGCCAGCTGTCAGAAATTGAACTGTGTAAGTCTTACAGAGATTGCGATAAATTAACACAACTTATCCCTGTCAATTTTAGAGATTTGATTGATTCAAATGCTTTTTTTTCTTGTTTTACCTGTTTTGGAAAGCGTGATATAACTTCTCTCTACATGTGCATTTCCTTATCCAGTGCATGCTTGGATATATTGGTCTTGTCTCACGATCATATCAACCCTGAAAATTCTCAGTATCTTTTGAAAGAATTGATTTGTTGGGAACTGATGGTTGGATGAAATACCAAGTCTGACCATAGCTTTCTTGACATCAAAAAGAATGGAGTGATTATTTCCCTGTATGACAAATATGATTTTGGCATATGACAAATATGTTGTATGTATGTCAAGTGTAGAAATTGGCATAATTGTATTACTGACAACAATGAAAGCAAAAACCAAACTAGCTGCCAGAAAATCATGAATTTAGGTTTTAAGGTCGAATTCTGCAATGCTGTTGCACAAAGCGTGAATCTGGAAAATAAGGTTAAAGGAGCTCTGTCAGAAGTGACTTTGACTTCAAGGAACAGAATGCTGGTCCGCAGGAGCCTCCTCATGAAGACATTAGTCACCTCACAGAGCAGTCTTTAGGAGCCCAGGCAGGAAGAGTTCAGCTGCTCAGCCATCTTGACAGCACCCAGCTTCTTTCTGCTCTTCTAAACCCAAGATGGCGGCTTTCATCATCGTGAGCT
The DNA here is from genome assembly GCF_051225735.1 of Oryctolagus cuniculus. NCBI lineage: Eukaryota > Metazoa > Chordata > Mammalia > Lagomorpha > Leporidae > Oryctolagus > Oryctolagus cuniculus. The sequence goes on along the minus strand of NC_142883.1, from coordinate 55,209,121 downwards.
GGTCGATGCAGCTTGAACCCTGTGACTACCTCCAAAGGCAGGAGGCAGGGGCTGGGAGAGATTGCATGATGTCAAGTGGGAGGCAAAAACAAACAAAAAAAATCGCACCAATTTTCTCAAATGGTTCTCTTCTTTTAACAACAAAAGAATAACTTGAGTAACTTTTCCAGAATCTTCCAACTAGACTTGATTCAAGATCAAAGTATCCAAAGTATACCTGAATGGCAATCAGATCTCATACATAAGTATAAACAGTATGTGTCAATCAAAAAATAATTAATTTTTTCAAAGAAGATTCGTCGTTTGGGCTTGGTACATTATAATCCTGAGAACATTTGGGCTTCTTTAGCAAAAGCTAAAAATGGAGTAAGAGATACTGAATTGGCAACAGAGACAGCATTTGGTTTGGTGGAGGTGCCTTGAATCCTCTTTTCTAGAATCATAAACAAAATAAATTGCCTCAAACTCCATACAGCTCAGGCTACTTCCTGATGTGGGAATGGTAATGACCCTCTACAGAGGAAACCTGTGATGAATAAAACAGCTGAGAATATTTTTTCTAATAAACTCACTTGAGAATGTCACAAGGGTCAGGCATTTAAGCCTACCAGTTAAGACGCCTGCATTCTACATTGGATTGCTTGGGTTTGATCCACGGCTCCTGCTCCTAGCTCTAGATTGCTACTAATGCTTTCTCACTAAATAAAAACTGCCGTATTTGGACTTATTAACCTTTATTAGTTTTTCAGATATGGTCCCATCTGCCTGGAATCACAGTACAGCTTATTCTATTTCCAGAATAAACAAACCTCCCTGCTTCTTAATTTGCGAACCCAGTTTACAATTAGTTTGTTGTACAATCCATCAATATTGCACTCTGGTGACTTGTTTAACAAATTGCAAATGTGGATTTCTCAGGTCACAGTTTTATAAGAGCTACAGACAGTCTTAAGATCTGGCTAGGCTCTCTTGGGCAATTGTAATAATCCACCTCTTTTTAGAATGGATGATGAATAGCTTCAATAGAGCTTTCCTTTTTTAATGCTTGTTTATTTAATTTCATGTACTTGAAAGGGAGAGCAACAGAAAGAAAAAGAGAGGTAGAGGGAGAGAGAAAGAGGAGAGAAAGAGGAGAGAAAGAGAGAGAGAGAGAAAGATCTTTCATCCTCTGGTTCAGTTTCCAAATGTCTGGCTTATTTCACTTAGCATGTCTTCTCAGTTCATCTTTGTTGTCACTGATGACTGGATTGCCTTCTTTTTAAAGGTTGAATAGTACTCCATTGTCTGAACACCATATTATTCTTATCCAGAGCTGAAGCAGACGTTCATTCAAAAACACTAAATGAATGTCTCTTAGGTGCCCAGAACTGTGCTAGTTGTAAAAGTCTTCCTGAAGTGCACTTGCAAGATTTTGGATGTAATTCAGAAACATATTTGAACCTATTGTTTTTGAATTTTTCTCTGACCTAATACCACTTGGCAGTATCAACCAAGGGATAATTACAGAAACAGAACCACTAAGATGATAGATAGATAGATAAATTAGATAGATAGATAGATGATAAGTAGAAAGATGGTAGATAGATGAAAAAAACAAAGAGGGGATGGCTTGATGGCACACTAGGTTAATCCTCTGCCTGCAGCGCTGGCATCCCATATGGATGCCGGTTCTAGTCCTGGTTGCTCTTCTTCCAGTCCAGCTTTCTGCTGTGGCCCGGGAAGGCAGTGGAGGATGGCCCAAGTACTTGGGCCAGGAGGAAGCACCTGCTCTTGGCTTCAGATCAGCGTAGCTCTGTCCGTTGCGGCCATTTGTGGAGTGAACCAATGGAAGGAAGACCTCTCTCTCTGTCTCACTCTCTCACTGTCTGTAACTCTACCTGTCAAATAAATTTAAAAAATCTTAAAAAAGAAAGAAATGATAGAAACACACGAGGATGACAGAGTATCATCATACACACATGCACACATGGGAGGTCTTCAAAAACTTCCCGGAAAACACCTATTCTGAAAAAACTGTGCATGTGTTTCAAGTGTTTTCTGCACCAACGTAAACGTCCCTTCAGAGTCCCTGTTTCCACCGCTGTTTGAAGCCCTCTGGCCTGTCTTAATTCCAGCAGGGATTTGGGGTCATCCAATTGTGGAAGCAGATTCATCAGTCTCTGCAAGGCCGTTGTCTCCACAGTTAATGCTGGAGCTTGAAATTCAAAAGGCAGGAAGCTGAGCAGAGAAGATGCATGTAACACTGAGGAAAGAGAGAATGTGTTGCCCACCCCCCCACCCACCAAGCACGAGCTGAATCTTTGAGGATGGGCTGGAACCCACTCCAGTTCTTGCTCCTTGGTGGGGTGGGTCTCCAGCACAACCCAGGATCATCCTGTGTGCAACTGAGCATATCCTTAGCCCAGGGCTTGGAGATACTGAAGGGGGAACCAGGGGAGGGAGGAGCATTTGCAGACACCATTCCCACCTCCCAACCGCTAGGCAAACAGGCAGAGCAGCAATGATGTGTGTGACCGGCGCCATGGCTGCTGCTTCCCTTCCCCGCTCACATCTCCCACCGGAAGCTCTGTGTGGCCCACAGTGACAGGAAATGCCCAGGAGAAGGAACTTGGGGGAACAGAGTTGCACCTAGCCCAGCTGACCCAGCACAGGCCTCTCCACACGGTGACAGCAAAGAATGTATCTCTGTTAGAGAGAGCAGAATGAGTTTCTCAGAGAAAGGTCTCATTGGATCATTGCCCCTGCAAGCTCATGGATTTTAAAGATTTATTTATTTGAAAAGCTGAACACACACACACACACAGAGAGAGAGAGAGAGAGAGAGAGAGAGAGAATCTTCCGTCCTTTGGCTCACTCCTCAAATGGTTTCAACAGCTGGGACTGGGTCAGGCTGAAGTCAGGAGCCGGGAGCTCCATCCAGGTTTCTATGCGGCTGACAGGGGCCCAACTACTTGGGCCATCATCTGCACTTTCCTAGGCATATTAGCAGGTAGTTCAATCAGAATCAGAGCAGCTGGGACTTGGACCCAGCACCCTGCTATGGGATGCCAGCGCTGCAAGTGGTGGCTTAACTTGCTGCACCACAACACGGGCCCCACGTGGGTTTTTAAAAGGAGGAACTACAGATTACCAATGAAAACTACTACTATTTAGTGAGTGCTGGTTGTGTGCCAGGCATTGCACTAGACACCTGATGTGTGATAAATTCCTAACAGATGTCCCTGACCCCACCCTGGCCTTGCTACAATCCAGCCAGGCAACTCTGTGCTGAAGTTTTCTGGTAGTCTTCCTTTCTGCATGGAAGGGGATTTGAGCATGGTGCCATGAGCCCTGATCCATGTCTACTGCCCCAGTCTCCTGCTTTTCCATCATCACTCTCATTCCCTGGGCTCCAGTCACCTGGCCTTCTGCTTGTTTCTTAAATCACAAGGCTCCTTGTTGTTGTTACTTTGGCTCTGGTGACTTCCTGGATATTTATTTTTTCTTTGCATCTTTCATGTCCCTTTCAAAATAAGACTTTTTCAGAAAGGGATTCCCTAATCAATAGGCCTTTAAAAATGTACACACAGGGGGGGCCGGCGCTGTGGCATATCAGGTAGGCTGTCGTGTGCAGTGCCGGCATCCCATACGGGTGCTGGTTCTAGCCTGGCTGCTCCACTTCCGATCCAGCTCCCTGCTATGGCCTGGGAAGGCAGTAGAAGATGGCCCAAGTCCTTGGGCCCCTGCACCCAAGTGGGAGACCTGGAGGAAGCTCCTGGCTTCGGATTGGCACACCTCTGGCTGTTGCGGCCATCTGGGGAGTGAACCAGTGGATGGAAGACCTCTCTTCCTCTGCCTCTCCATCTCTCTCTGTGTAACTCTGACTTTTGAATAAATAAATAAATCTTTAAAAAAACAGAAGAGGCTATTTTGCTTGGTCACCCTGCTGCATACCCTCTAGATAATCTTTGAGGTCATTTCACTCCCACCCCAACCAATACACACAGTAATCTTTGCTCAAAATGAGATGTTCTGGGGATATGTCTCGTTAACCTTTACCTTGGCAAAGAAGAGTGTCCGATTTGAACTGCCTTAAGCATTCTTGATTCAAGCCAGTCTTTAAACTTCTTTCTCTTTCGTTTTTATATTCTGTTTAAAATCTGTTCTATGTGGTTGCATTCTGTGTGTCTTGTCAGGCTCTTTTAAATCCTCTCTAGTATAAGGTGAGCACAAGTAACATCAATAATTAAATGAGAATACCTAGGGGGTGCACTCGAGATGTATTGTTCTGAGCAACACTAACATTCAATGTTGGTAAAATAATGAGATAAAATTTGAGTTTTCAGCCTTAGGAAGCCAGAGGGGTAGTCATTAAAAGTGATGATCACAAAGACTGTAAAACTACAAAGATGCTTACCGTATAATGTGAATAGGAAAGCTGGGTGCAAAATTGCATATTCAGTGCAAGTGAGAACAATTTAAAAAATAAGACTGGAAGGAAATACAAATGTTCCCCATTCTGTGAGAATTCAAACTATGCAAATTGGAAAGAGTGTGACATCCAAATACAATATCTGACTTTATAAATCAAATCTCATGACTCTTCCATTTTTTAACTCTTTATTATGGAGAGTTTCGGGCACATACAACACAAACGTAATATGGCAATAACCTCCCACACACCCATTGCCCAAGTTCAACAGCCATAAACATTCTACCACCCTTGTTCCGTCTCTACCTCCACCACTGCCTCTTCATTTTTCCTGAGTGTTTACTTGTCTAATGCATTTACCATATTGAAATTAAAATGTGCAGATCCACCACTATTATTCCCCCAGATTTCTTTTCCAGTCAATATCCTACCCCAGAGGAAGCAACCACTCTTTCGAAATTTTCCTCAATAAGTGACTTTCACTTATTCTAGAGCTTCATGTTTTAAATTTTTAAAAAAATTTTTATTTATTTATTTCATTCCCCAGATGCCCATCGAGAGGTCAAGAAATGGTCTATAGTCAAGGTTCCAGCAGCCAGGCTGTGATCCTTCCAGCCTCACAGAGAGCTTGTTTGCTCGCCTTCCCAGGCTTCAGAGACCCCCTGCTTCCCGCGGCTCCTGCCTCTTTCCACCCATAACCCTGTTTCAGGTTCCCCTCCCTCCCTCTTCCTCATTTAAGGACTCTTGAGATTACATTGGATCCAACTCCAAAAATCCAGGATCATCTCTGTATTTTAAGGTCGTCTGCTTAGCACCCTTCATTCCCTCTGCTGTGTATCTAAATGTACTCACAGGTCCCAAGGATGAGGATGGGCATATCTTTGGGGGCTGTTACTGTGCCCACCCAAGAGTGTCCTGCTGAAGGTGACAAAGTATGCACAGCCACCTACAAGAACTGTGCCAGGCTGGATGGGAGGTGATGGGGATGTGGAGGTGGGAGAATGGCAAATAATATACTTCTTGGTTTCCGAGGAGAAAACCACAGCAGTTGCCAACTCTTCCAGGACTCCCCCATCTTATGATGGAACTGTTCTCATTCATGTGGTTTACAAGTAGTAGGCCATCTTGGGGGAGGGGGTGTGTTAGAACCAGAGCACTTTCCCCTCTTCCCTTCCAATTAGATTAGATATGTCCAGAGTGGAGAGTAAGATTAGCATTTCTTTTTTCTCCATTTCTATTTATTTATTTATTTGAGAGGTAAACAGGCAAACAGAGCTCTCATCCACTGATCTACTTCCCAAATGCCTGCAACAGCCAGAACTGGGCCAGGCCAAAGTCAAGAGCCAGGAGCCCCATCCAAGTCTCCCATGTGGGTGGCAGGGACTCATCTTCTTGAGCCATCACCAGTGCACCCAGGAAGCTGGAGTCAGGAATAGAGCTGTGAGTCAAACTCAGGTGCTCTGATATGGCATCTGGGTATCCTAATTGGGTTCACACCAAACCCACCGCTAAGATTAGCATTTCCTGCAGGTTCCAAGAAGTCACCAATGTTGCTGACCCAGGGGCCACACTATGAGACTCGTTACCCTGATGTTCTCTTGCCTAAATAATTCTGCTTTCTGTTTTGTTTGCTGTGTTTTTATTTCCAGTTCAAAGCGTGGACTATGGAGCCCCTGTTGAATGCCAGTTCCACCATGAATCGTGTGACGCTCTTCATCTCCACATCTGTAAAATGGACATCATAATAGTATTCACTTTACAGGGAAAGTGATGGGGATTGAGTGAGTTAATAGCGTAAAACAGTAATGCTACAACCAGTGTCAGCCTTATTTAAGAACTTCAAAAACATAGAGGTCTTAAAAACAGAGGGAGTTTGACACAAGGGTTGGTTACACAGTGGATACAAGAGCTGAGATGACACGGTTTTCAAGTCACAGAAGCAGGGGCCACACACACAGGAAGAGAGATGATTCCAGAGCTCAGCAGCTGGAGCCAGAGTGGGGAATACCCATGCTGAGCAGAGTAGAGGAAGAGTGAGAGAGGGAATTGCTAGGATAGAGTACTTGATTGGCAGTAGCTAACTCATAGATCTTAGAGATAAAAAGAGCAAAAAACCCCAACACAACCAGAAAACCCTCTTCCTGCAGAGTCCCATGATCCTGGGTAACTGATCTGTCTTGGCTCAGGGGTGGTTCAGGCAATCCCCATTCATCTCCCTCTCCTGGAACCCGCAACTCGGAAACAGCATTTGGAGAAGGCTCAGAGAGAACATCTCCTCCCACACACAATCTGTCCTGTGCGCTGTTCTGCACAAGGAGACTTCATTAGTGCCTGAACACTGGCTGCAGTCCCCATGTGGCCTTGAGAATGTGCAGGGGAGCTTCCTGGGAGGGGCCCCTCTCAACACATGGAGGGGGCCGGAGGTGCTCATGTAACAGAACCCAAGATGCTCCTGGGGCTCAAGGGATCGCAAAGCCTTCTTGTCAGCTTTCTTGACTCTGCTTCAGGTAGATGATTTTGCCCCAGATGGCTTTGCCGTGTTGTATGGGGAAAGTGCCTCTTTGTGTCCTTAGGATGAGCATAACCTGTGGCTGCGTGGCATCTTCCACACAAGGGTGTACATTCCCTGACGTTAGGAAAAGAGCCACTCGAATGGGGCTTGGAGAAATGAAGATGATGGTATTTCGAATGCTGTCCTTTGCTGGTGCTGACTCACAGGGAGCTGCCAGACAAGTCTGGGCGAGCTGGACCTGAAACCAAGCTAGAGCCCCTTGAATGCTGTCCTCTGCAGGTGCTGACGCACAGGGAGTTGCCAGACATGTCTAGGCGAGCTGGACCTGAAACCAAGCTAGAGCCCCGTGAGAAGGGCCGTGGCCAGACAGGGTGCAGGGCATTACAAAAGGGAGAATGTGGGGCTCATGGGCACTCATGCACATGGATGAGCACAGTTTTCCCATGAGTCAAACAGAAAGGACATCTTTGGGCACAGCATCTTGAGAATAATAGGCGGGTGATGACATACCCTGTTTGGCCTGATCTTTTGAGATCTCCAAGCTTGGAAAGGGAATCTCCTCTATCTTATAACCTTTCCTTCCCTGCATTGATTCTGGAGTCAACCTTATCCCTGTGGGGAGCAATTCGGACTAGACTAAGTTACTGGAATTAAGACTTATTCTATGCATCTGCTCTCCCACAATATGGCGCTGGGAGAGAAGAAAACAGCTTTTACACAGCTGCCTCCAGTTCAACCAATAAACTGTAGGACTTGCTCCTGATTGGAGAGCAGCGTACTCGGCGTGTGGGCAGCCGAGTTGGGATTGGCGGAGGAGGACTATAAAGGAGGAGAGAGATGGCATGCACCAGGAACATCTAAGGGGAACATCTAAGGGGAACACCTGTGCAGCCCCCGAGAGAGCCGGCCGGCGGAGTGCCGCTCCCCTGCGGAAGTGGGGAATGTGGCCAGGGGGAACTGCCCTTCCACGGAGGTGGAAGGGATAGTAGCCAACCCGGGAAGAACCAGCAGCAAACCCGGGGAGGGCCGAGCAGACGAAAGAACAGCGCAGGGTCCTGTGTCGTTCCTCCACGAAGAGGGGGAGCGACATAATGGTGCCGTGACTCGGATATGAAGCCTAGGCAGGGCTTAGTGTCGTTCCTCCACGAAGAGGGGGAGCGACAATCCCTAAAGACAGAGAGTTGAGGGATTCCTTGATCAACATTGCATTTCTTTAAATCCCATCTGCTTTCCTTCTCTGTCATCCCCCGCCCTGCGTCTGTCCCTGGGGTGGAGTTTCTGATTGTTGTCTTGCTCCTCTGAACATCTGAATTTCCTACAACCGAACCCCAATTCTCTGCAGCCACACAGCCCTATGGCATCCTGGACCTCAGCAGTCCGTCTGCCCTACCTACAGGCGTAGACCCTGGACCGGGATGCTGAGCCCAGACTCCTGCAGGCAGACAGCTGCATCCTATCCATAGTCTCTACTCCTCCCTCTTGGAAACTGATCTTCCGGGTTGAGGCCTGCATTTTCCTTCACTTCACTTCTGTCTCATGCCTGCCATCTAGAGTCACTCTGATCCACTAATCCACCCCCTGCCTCTCCAGGGAAGTTCCATTTTTGATACTGGTCTAATAGATTTCTGATTATTGATCTCAAGACTAAAGACATCTAGTGATCTTGTACACAAGTCAAATAAACTTATTTCTGGAGAAGGAAAGAAATTGTAATGGGCACACACTGGAAGCTGTGCTGTCGACTACCCCAGACACAATAGCTGACTGACAAGGTCAAGTCCACGGTTGTCAATCTGGAGGCTTGCTGTTATCAGCCAAGAGCTTAAAACCACACTCATGCTTCCATCCCAGTCCTGGCCAATTGAGTCAGAATTTTGTGGTACATCTGTGGCTAAGGATCTTTGAGTTAGGGTTTCCCTTTAATAAGGGTTTTATTTGTTAGACCTAGAATAAGATTTGAAGTCAATATTTTTAACTAGCACTCAGAATGATTTTAACCAATAAGATAAGGAATCTTAAAAAAATTAGCTGTGAGGACTCATCCCAAAGCTGCTGCTTCTTTTTTTTTTTTTAAGATTTATTTATTTATTTGAAAGTCAGAGTTACACACAGAGAGAAGGAGAGGCAGAGAGAGAGGTCTTTCATCTGTTGGTTCACTCCCCAGTTGGGCGCAACGGCCAGAGCTGAGCCCAGCTGAAGTCAGGTGCTAGGAGTTTCTTCCCAGTCTCCCACACAGGTGCAGGGACCTAAGGACTTGGGCCATCTTCCACTGCTTTCCCAGGCCATAGCAGAGAGCTGGATTGGAAGTGGAGCAGCTGGGACTTGAACCACCACCCATATGGGATGCTGGCACTGCAGGTGGCAGCTTTACTTGCTACACCACAGTGCCAGTCCCCCGCCCCCAAGCTTCTTAAAAGCCATGAAAAGCTACAACCAAATTAAGGCGCTCCAAATACCGCAAAGTGTACTGTTTTCTAGACAGAGTTCAAACCAGTGAGCTACAAACTATAATAGCAAACTCAAGATTGGGTTAGTAAAAAAAAAAAAAAGTTACACAAAAATTAATGAGGAAGGATCTTAAATCAATGCCTTTGTCTTTGTATTCACATAGTTTTTCCTGGGTTTTATTTTTCCTGATAAGTAAAAAAGAAAGCAAAAACTTACATGGGCAGACATTGTCCCAGCAGTTAGCATACCACCAGAGGGCAGGTGTTGTGGCTCAGAGCGTTAAATTGCCACTTGAGACACCCACACCCCACATCAGAGTGCCTGCTCTGAGTCCCTGCTTCTCCAAGCTTCCAATCCAGCTTCCTGCTGATGTGCCTGCGAAGCAGCGCATGGTAGTCCAAGTACTTCAGCTCCTGCCATCCATGTGAGAGACCAGATAGAGTTCCTGGCTCCTGGCTTCCACTTGGCCTAGCCCAGCCTATTATAGGCATTTAGGGGGTGAACCAGCAGATGGAAGATCACCCCTCTCTCTGAATTTCCCTTTATTTCTTTCACTCTACTTTTATTTGAAAGTCAGAGTTACATGGGGCGGGGTGGGGAGGAGAGAGAGAGAGAGAGAAAGGTCTTCCATCTGCTGGTTCACTCCCCAGTTGGCTACAATGGCTGGAGCTGGGCCAATCTGGAGCCAGGAGTCAGGAGCTTCTTCCAGGTTTCCCACATGGGTGCAGGGGCTCAAGAACTTGGGCCATCTTCTACTGCTTTCCCAGGCCATAGCAGAGAGCTGGATCGGAAGAGAAGCAACCGGGACTCGAACCAGCATCCATATGGGATGCCGGCACTGCAGGCAGCAGCTTTACCTGCTACGCCACAGTGCTGACCACTAAATAAATCTTTATATGTGTGTGTGTGTGTGTGTGTGTGTATATATATATATATATATATATGCCATTTGAGACAACTGCATCCAAAATGAAAGTACTTGGATTTGAGTCCCGGCTCCATACCTGACTCCAGCTTCCTGCAGCAGTTCCTGGCTCAAGTACTCAAGGCTTAAGTCCGTGCCACCCATGAGGGAGAACCTTATTGAGCTCCCAGCTTCTGGCTGTGACTTGGCTCAACTCTGGCTATTGTGGGCAGTGAACCAGCAGATGGGGGCTGTCACTCTCTCTGCCTTTCAAATAAATAAGAAAAATAAATAAAATGTTTATAGAAAAATATGGTTGGTATCACTTTGCATATTTCTTGCATTGTGTTTGAGACTTTTAGTTTCAGAATGACAGAGACAGCACACATATGGTTCTTATTAATTGTGCATGTCTGTGATGGGCCAGTGCGGTATCCCATGAGCCTGGCCTCAGAAGCTCACGTCCTGATCCCCACTCACCTACTTAAAGACGTGTAGGCAGATTGTTTACCTTTGTGCTTGAATTTCCCAATATCTAAAGTGTTAAATGCGAATAATAGCAAGTCTGACTCCTTAGAGTTGTTGTCAGAATTTGAAAAGTTAAGAATACACCTGGCCAGTGCCACGGCTCACTTGGCTAATCCTCCACCTGCAGCGCCGGCACCCCAGGTTTCTAGTCCAAGTTGGGGCGCTGGTTCTGTCTCGGTTGCTCCTCTTCCAGTCCAGCTCTTTGCTGTGGCCTGGGAAGGCAGTGGAGGATGGCCAAAGCTTTTGGGCCCTGCACCCCATGGGAGACCAGGAGGAAGTACCTGGCTCCTGGCTTCAGATTGGCACAGTGCTCCGGCTGTAGCAACCATTTGGGGAGTGAACCAATGGAAGGAAGACCTTTCTCTCTCTCTCTCTCCCTCTCTCTCTCTCGCTCTCTCTCTCACTGTCTAACTCTGTCTGTCATAAAAAAAAAAGAATACATCCAAGGCACTAAGAAAAGGGCCTGACTTTTGCAAGCATCTAGCTATAATTATTATCCTTTTGATTACGTATCTTTTGCCAGGCACTACACTCATAGTAGCTTGGCATGAGTCAAGAACTTGGCTAGCAAGGACTGATCTTGTAAATTCCAAGCCAATCATGTGCCAATTAAACCATCACAGGAACTCATTATTCATCTTTTAGGAGTTTCATACAGGATCTACTCACTGAGTTTCATTGGCTTCCAGTTGGCTACAGAATATGATGGTGATTAGGGAAGGAAGGAAAAAACACAAGCACCCACACATCTCTCCCTTCTGCCAACCTTGGGGCCGCCCCAGACCTTGGCCCCTTCTCAGCTCCTGGTCTCCTCCCCAGCCCTACCGGGCTTGGCCTCGGGTGGCTCATCCTCATCTGGAAAGGCATCGCTTTGGCTGAGTTCCTTCCAATGGGCTCTGCCTTGAGAGGTAATTCCTGCTCTATGTGCTTCGACAGCCCCAAGAGTGGGTGAGTGGCCAGCAAGGATTCTAGTCCCAATCCCAACTATATCCTTGTCCTGTCTGGTTTTGGTGGAAGCCAGCTACTGGTGGGCAGTGATCCGGGCAAGCCTCTCATTTGGATTGTGAGTGTTTTACATTCAGGTGCTTCCTCATTCATCTCTGTATCCCCAGATCTCCCACAGGCCTGGCCCAGGTGCAGTGCTTGGTGGTTGCTTCTACTTTGTGTCCCCCTGTGACACCTCTTTTCCCCTCTCCTACTCCCCTAGACAACTATGAACTCTCCAGCTGTCAGAAGGAAGCAGATGGAGCCCAAATCCAGCCATTTCTCAGAAGTTTGCACTGCTTTGTGGGCCAGCCAACTCCAATTATTAAAAAATTTTTCAGCAAAATCTAGAGCAACGATGGTCTCAGCCCACTGGCAGGGATTCCATATGACAGAGCCTTCCTATTGGCAGGGGAGACAAAATGAGAAACATGGAAATTTAATATCTTTGCATTATGCAGATCTGATTTAATCAGGAATGAGGGTGAGCTGCAATAAAACTATAGTTTCATTAAGTTTATGACTTTCATGCTGTATGCCAATTATTCTGTTACCATGGCCACGAGCAGCAACAACCTCCACATGACCATCTCCCCACAGTGATGAGAAGAGGAGGAAAGGGATGAGAGGCCGGTGCCATGGCTCACTAGGCTAATCCTCCGCCTTGCGGCGCTGGCACACCGGGTTCTAGTCCCGGTCAGGGTGCCAGATTCTGTCCCGGTTGCCCCTCTTCCAGGCCAGCTCTCTGCTGTGGCCCGGGAGTGCAGTGGAGGATGGCCCGAGTACTTGGGCCCTGCACCCCATGGGAGACCAGGAGAAGCACCTGGCTCCTGCCATCGGATCAGCGCGGTGCGCCGGCCACAGTGGCCATTGGAGGGTGAACCAACGGCAAAGGAAGACCTTTCTCTCTGTCTCTCTCTCTTACTGTCCACTCTGCCTGTCAAAAAAAAAAAAAAAAAAAGATGAGAGACAGACTGGATTTCCCATTTTGCACCCTTGTCCTGCATTGGGGGTTTTTTAGAAGGAAGTAAATCAGGATTCAAGAGTCTTAGTGATTCCTTCTTGCAAGAAAGTCGAGCGGAGAGTGTGGGGCAAAGGATGGAAGCTATGCATGTCCTCTGATTTTCACTCAATCCAAGACAACACTGCTACACTCTTGCCTGCCAGAGGCAGAGAGCTCAGGAGTGTTTTCCCATATCAAGTAGTCAGGTCGAAAACATGAGCAACAAGATCTCTGCTGTTGTTTGCTAGCATGATGATCAATCCTTTACCCAACACCCTTGTCAAGAACTGTTGTCTATGAGCCAGCATTGTGGCATACAGGGTTAAGCCACGCTGACAACGCTGGCATCCTGTATCAGAGTGTCGGTCAGAGTCCTGGCTACTCAGCTTCCAACTCAGCTCCCTGCTGGTGCATCTCAGAAGGCAACATAAGAAGGTCCAAGTGCTTGGGCCATTGCTACCCATGTGGGAAACCAGGATGGAGTTCTTGGCTCCTGGCTTTGATCTTGTCTGCTTTGACTGCTAAAGCCATTTGGGGAGTAATCCAGTGGGTGGAAGATCTATCCCTCTCTCTCTTGCTTGCTTTTCAATAAGTAAATAAGTAATCTTAAAAAAAAAAAAACCCTGCAATATAAAGCTAAATGTGGGGAGAGGGCGAATGGCTGCCACTTCAGTGGTGGATTCCACAGCTGCTATACCCTTTGCATCCTCCAGGGGGCATGAGGGCATGGGAATCACCAAAGTGTGTGCCACACTGGCAAATTCGTCCCAGAAAGGTGCGTTTGGTGGCTCCTAATACAACCCAGTTTCCGTGTGTTATGATTTATGGATATTTAAGGGAGGAGGTAGACACCTTCGTGTAGGAGAGAGGGAGATGGTGGCTACCTGTAGACATCAGACTATGCAGACCAAGCTGGCTGAATGCCCAGTCTCCACTCTCATTCTTCCTTACAGACTGTACTCTGATTTCAGTGTGGCCCCTACAAACAGTGCTCTTACTTGCAAGCTGCCTCCATTAAACTGCTTCATTCCCAGGTTCCCTTGCAGATAGAGGTGCCCAAGTAATACATTTCTGGCCAATGACAGTTAAGCTGAGGGTGCAGGAGTAGGCCACTTGCTTCCCTGACTGTGACAGATGATTTTATGCCTTCTACTGCTTACCCTCTACCCACTGTTGACTTCAGTCTTAGATGCTGTGGGCAGCCCCAGGTTCAGTACCAGTGTCTCTGTCTCAAGGGCATGCTTTGTGATTTCTCTGTGTTTTTTTTTTTTTTTATGATTTATTTTTCTTTATTTGAAAGACAGAGTGACAGAGAGAGGAGCATACAGAAAAAGAGATCTTCCACACACTGGTTCACTCCCAAAATGATTGTAACATCCAGGGTTGGGCCAGGACCTCCATCCAGGTCTCCCACATGGGCGGCAGGGGCCTAAACTCTTGAGCCATCCTCCACTGCTTTCCAAGGTGAATTAGCATGGAGCCAGATCAGAAGCAGAGCAGTCAAGACTGGAACTAGCACTCCAACATGGGATTTGCAAGCGAGTGACAGCTCAACCCACTGTGCCGCGATGCTAGTCCTGGGATTTATTTATTTTTGTACCTTAGGGCTTTCTTCCAAGCCACAGTATTCTACTCAGCTAACATCCAGGCAGTACAAGGAAAGGCAAGAATGGTAGTGCTCCTGGGGTTAACCTTCAACCAACAGGGGATGGCAGCCTGCAGATTAACACCTCAGCTCCCTGCTCTTCAGACAGAAAACTCTAGGAAGTATCTTGTATGTGTCTTCAAGGTTACTGAAGACCTGGCCTTCCTTATAGCAGTCTTGGTCTCATTCTTACACTTTTCTTCCCTACTCTTGTGTCCTGAGGTTTTTCTCTCTCTCAGAAAAACAAAAACAAAAACAGAAACAAAAACAAAAAACAAAAATCTCTGGCTTTGCCTTTGCAGAAACTCAACTAAATACACAAAGAGATCAATTCAGACTTGACCGTCCCCAAAGCAGACCCAACAGTGTCCTCCTCTACCCATTCATTCTTCCCCTACCATCTTTGCCTTCCCAGAAGTCATCCTTCAGGCTTTTCTTCCTTCTAAGCTTCCTGTCCATGAACCATTGGTCTCTCAAGTAATCACTGTGTAGAGCTGCTTGCAGGGGGCTCCCTGTGGAAGTCTTTTCTCTCTGAATAAATCTAAGGGTTTCTCTAGGATATGGATATGAACCATGCCTTATACTTCTAAATATCATCTACCACTTAGCTCAGTGGTCAAAAGATACCCTTTGACATTCTATCATTAGTTCAAGGCTTGGATTTGGGACATTGTGTGTTAGTCAAACCATGGATAGTAATAAAAGAGAAACAGAAATGGATTTCAATGGAGGTGAAAAATGCATTTGATTTCAAAGAATCTTCTACTTCCTCCAAGGATTCTGTCTAGCTTAGAGAGATGCTCATAAACCAAATTTTCTTGATTTCTTTCCCTCTCTTATCCCTTTGTCCTTAAGGAAAAAGACATAATCTCTGTATAAAATAAATCCATTCAGCTCAACAGAACCAGACAGTGAGGTCAATGTGATATTTGGCTGACTGCCATGTAAAACTTGTTCCTGAGAATTCTGTCCCCTTATCTGTTTCTTAGGTTTTATCCCCAAGTTTAGCTCAATGGCATTCCAACTGAGTGGTGCTATTCTTTTGTTTGCAACAGCTGAATTTCCTATTCCAATTCTGGTTTCTCTTGCCAGTCTTCTCTCAATCACAGACGCATTCTCCCCTGCCTTCATTCTCCCCTTTGCATAAGTAGGCTCCATTCATCCTGGTTCATTCATCTCACACAGGCCTCACATTCCGAAAGACCAGCTTGATTTCACTTTTGAATCTGTGAAAATCATTCAACTTCTCTGAGCCTCATCATTATATATTATGGGAAAGTGATGCCAAAAACTCATCCAGCGATCCCCTCTTACCTATGAAGGAACCACTCCAAGACCCCCAGTAGACACCTGAAACTTTGGATAGTACAGAACCCTTTAAATACCATTTTTTCCTATGGATGCTTAACTGTGGTAAAGTTCATTACATAAAATAGGCACAGTATTGATGATTAATAATAAAATAAGAACACTTATAACAATATACCGGCAGACAATTAGCATCACTGCTCTTACACTTCAAGGTCATTATTAAGGAAAGTAAGGGTCACTTGAACACAAGCATCGAGATAGCACAGCAGTGGCTCTGGTAACCAAGCTGGCTACTAAGTGATTAACAGGCGGGCAACATATACAGTGTGAATAGGTTGGACACAGGGATGATTTGCCTACCAGGCTAGATACAGCAGGATGACATGAAATTTTATTTCTAGAATTTTCCATGTACTATTTTCTTTCTTTCTTTTTTTTTTTGACAGGCAGAGTGGACAGTGAGAGAGACAGAGAGAGAAAGGTCTTCCTTTGCCGTTGGTTCACCCTCCAATGGCCGCCGCGGCCAGCGCGCTGCGGCCGGCGCACCGCGCTGATCCGATGGCAGGAGCCAGGATCCAGGTGCTTTTCCTGGTCTCCCATGGGGTGCAGGGCCCAAGCACCTGGGCCATCCTCCACTGCACTCCCTGGCCATAGCAGAGAGCTGGCCTGGAAGAGGGGCAACCGGGACAGAATCCGGTGCCCTGACCGGGACTAGAACCCGGTGTGCCGGCGCCGCAAGGTGGAGGATTAGCCTATTGAGCCACGGCGCCGGCCATGTACTATTTTCAAACCACAGTGGACTGCAGCTAACTGAAACTGGAAAGTGAAGCTGTGGACAAGGAGAGCCTGGAATATAGTAAGCACTTACTACCCTGCAGGTTTTTTAAATTTTATCATTGACTACCCAAATATCTTGAAAAGTTCTGGAAGAATTTTTATTAAAGAAAAAATATCTTGGGGCTGGCACTGTGGCGTAGCAGGTAAAGCCTCTGCCTGCAGTGCTGGCACCCCGTATGGATACCGGTTCGAGTCCCGGCAGCTCCACTTCTGATCCAGCTCTCTGCTATGGCCTGGTTAAGCAGCGGAAGATGACTCAAGTCCTTGGGCCCTGCACCCACATGGGAGACCTGGAAGAAACTCCTGGCTCCTGGCTTCGGAGTTGGCATAGCTCTGGCTGTTGCAGCCATCTGGGGAGTGAACCAGCAGATGGAAGATCTCTCTCTCTGCCTCTGCCTATCTGTAACTGTGCCTTTCAAGTAAAATAAATAAATCTTAAAAAAAAAGGATATCCCAGAGTAGTCAAGAATGGATTGGGGCTGGCATTGTGGCACAGTGGGTGAAGCTGCCACCTGCAACGCTGACATCCCATATGGGTGCTGGTTTCTGTCCAGGCTGCTCCAATTTCCATCCAGCTTTCTGCTACTGGCCTGGGAAAAGTAGAAAAAAATGGCCCAAGTGCTTAGACCTCTGCCACACACATGGGAGACCCGGATGAAACTCCTGCTCCTGGTTTTGACCTGGCTCAGCCCCAGCCATTGTGGTCATTTGGGGAGTGAACCAGCAAATGGAAGACCTCTCTCTCTCCTAATTCTGACTTTCAAGTAAATAAATAAATATATATATTTTTAAATAGAGGTTGAACATAAAGTAGATCTAAGCTCAAGTCCAAGTTCTGCTGGCCTCCAAGATGTGATTTTCTCTCTTTCCAATGGATGACCCCTTGTGTAGGAGCTTCCCCAACCAGTTCATAGCATTTCTGAATGCTCAGTAGAACACAATGAGAATGTGAGTGTGTGACTTGTGGGTCTAGGTTATAATGCTATGGAAGTTTCCACATTGCTTTCTCCCTTGGATTGTCCTCTTTCTTTTAAAAAATATTTATTTATTTGAGAGGCATAGTTACAGACAGACAGAAGGAGAGACAGAGAGAGAAATCTTCCATCCGCTGGTTTATTCCCCAGAAGGCTGCAACGGCTGGAGCTGTGCTGATCAGAAGCCAGGAGCCAAGAGCCAAAAGCTTCTTCTGGGTCTCCCACATGGGTGCAGGGGCCCAAGGACTTGGGCCATCTTCTACTGCTTTCCCAGGCCATAGCAGAGAGCTGGATTGGAAGTGGTGCAGCTGGAACTCAAACTGGCATCCATATTGGATGCCAGTACTGCAGGTGGTGGCTTTACCGGCTACACCACAGCGCCAACCCCAGATTATTCACTTTTTAGACAGCCCACTGTGCCGTGGCAAAAGCATCACAGAATCTCCTGGAAAGCCCATGTGGTGAGAAACTGCAGCCTCCTTGCAAAAGGCCCAGCTTGCCAGTCCTATGGGTGAACCACCTTGGATCACTCCAGATCTGGGTGGATCCTGTATCCAGTCAAATCTTCAGATAGTGCAGCTCCAACTACAAGCTCAATTGGAGAGATGCATTTAAACCTTAGTTTTCTTTGTGCAAAATGCAAATAATAATGGCCCTTACTCCAAAGCAGGGGTGGGGAACATCCAGCCCACAGGCCATAGAGGGCCCACATAACCATTTAGTCCAGCCCTGCCAAGGCAACCACACGCTGGACTTGAAATTCAATAAATCTATAGCAGGGTAATTTTCAAGTTGATCATTTTGCATGGCCTGCAAATGATGCTATAAATATCCCAGTGACCCCTGGTGGAAGAAAGTTTCCCATCTCTGCTCCAAAGGATTGTTCGGAGGATACAATGAAGTAATACACTGATAGCAATTATAAAGGTCTCTTGCCTACGTAAATGATCAGCATAAAGTAGTCTATTGTGTATCTAGTGTACATTACTGGTTTCCCCAGTGCATTGAGAAGATGACCTCGCGTCTTCGTCAGATTGTGTCTGCAACAGGAGGAGTATCAACCACAAAAGGCACACCACTCCCAGGTGCAGGGTTAATCTGAGTTCTGAAGATCAGGGAGCTCCCAGATCAACCAACTCAGGGGAGATATTATTCAAGAGGCGAAATGTTCAGCCTTTGTTTGACTTGTTAATGTAGCTGTGCACTGAGGACTACAGTCGGTACTCTTTGTCAAAAGTTAGGGCTCAATTTTCATTGTGCCCGTGATTAAGCAAATAGACTGTTCTTTCCTTTGAAAAAAATGAGTGAAGACTGTGGAATATTTTGACTCTCTGGAGTTCTCCATGTCAAAGCCCTGGTAACAGTTGATTAATCTTCCAAGCACTCTATGGAATGAAGACCCAGGGCAGCCTTGTCCAGAAGATAAATTCCCTTTAGACTTAAAGAACTGTAGAGAGCAGAAACACTCCCACATCTTCACTCATTTTTTAATAAAAAGGAGAGCCTTTTTCTTTAATAATGGGCACAGATCAAACTTAATCCTACCTTTTGATACAGGGCCACAGCAAAGCAGAACAACGTGTTACAGCCTTCCCTGGGTTGCAGTCCTCTCTACAGGGTAATCTGTAATTGAGTTGATTAGAAAGAAGTGTTTAAAGAGCCCTCTTTGTCAACTTAGCTTGTGCAGATACCCAGCTGGCTTCCGGGTGCAGCTTGCATGCAGTGCCCTTCAGAAATGCAGTGCTAATTATTTCATTGGCTCTAACCTCAGAATTCCTTGGGAATTCTACAGCGCTTAAACATCTTTGCTGAAGCTCCCGCTGCTCCTCCTTGTTGTGCGTGAGTACTGTCAGACAGAGAAATGGACTTTCCACTCACACATCTCAATAGCATCCTCCCCATAAAATCTTAAGTCATTAGCACTCACCCTATTGGAACCCACTTGGTATTATGAACACGTTGTGATGCTGATGATATACGGGCATAAATAGCTTCTACAGGAGAGACAATCAGAAGCCTCCGCTCGCCATTGGCTGGTTGACTCAGAGAGTGAGTTTGGGAAGGGTGGAAGAGGCAGAGAAAGCCCTGGGCGTCTTGGCTCACAGGGGTGCATTGCTCATTGCAGACCTGGAGCTTGGCATTTTTCTTTTCAAGAAGCCTAACATGATCTGTGCCACAGGGCTTTGTGACCTTTCTGTTCTCCAGCTGTTCCCGTCACAGTCCCACAGAAAGCTGGACACAATTAAACATCACTATCCTTGTGGGTACTAGCAAGGAGTCCCCACTGAGGGGCCAGACCAGTGTGTTCGTTTCTGATGAACCAGTCATGCTGGACAAGTTGCACACCTCCGGGGAGTTTCGTTGTTATTTTTTAGTCTAGTAAAAAAAATGAAAACACCTACCTGGAGCAATTTCCAGGCTTATGTATGAATCAGAAGAAGGAGAAAAGCAATTTGAATGCCACCATGCACCAGGCTTTTTATGGGTAGATTTTATTTAACCTGCAGGCAACCTGCAGATGAGAAAGCCAAGTTCAGAATCCACTGTGTCTCTCCCTTTCCAGCTCACACACTCCCATGGCTCTTTTTTTTTTTTAAAGATTTATTTATTTATTTGAAAGGCAGAGTTAGAGAGAGAGAGAGAGAGAGAGAGAGAGAGGTCTCCCATCTGCTGGTTCACTTTCCAGATGGCTGAAAATGACTGGAGCTGTACCAGTCCGAAACCTGGAGCCAGGAGCTTCTTCCAGGTCTCCCATGTGGGTGCAGGGGTCCAAGGACTTGGGCCATCTTCTACTGCTTTCCCAGGCCATAGCAGAGAGCTTGGATGGGAAGTGAAGCAGCTGGGACTTGAACCAGTGCCCATAAAAGATGCCGGCACTGCAGGCGGCAGCTTTACCCACTGTGCCACAGTGCCAGCCCCTCCCATGGCTCTTTTAACTACCAGTGGCCCCACTTCCCATTCACTGAGAGCTACGGGCTTGCTTTGAAGAATTGCTGCACTTCCACCAGAGGAGCGTGAAGATTTCTGTGCATCCCTAGACTCAATAACACTTAGCATTATCTGAGTGCATACTAGGAAAACTAAACTCTTTTTCTTTTTTTTAAAAAAAACTTTTATTTAGTAAATATAATTTTCCAAAGTACAGTTTATGGATTACAATGGCTTCCCCCACCATAATTTCCCTCCCACTCGCACCCCTCCCATCTCCCACTCCCTCTCCCATTCCATTCACATCAAGATTCCTTTTCAATTATCTTTATATACAGAAGATTAATTTAGTATATATTAAGTAAAGATTTCATCCGTTTGCACCCACACAGAATATAAAGTGTAAAATACTGTTTGAGTACTAGTTATAGCATCAATTCACATTGGGCAACACATTAAGGATGGAGATCCCACATGAGGAGTAAGTACACAGTGACTCCTGTTGTTGACTTAACAATTTGACACTCTTGTTTATGGCATCAGTAATCTCCCTAGGCTCTAGTCATGAGTTGCCAAGGCTATGGAAGCCTCCTGAGTTTGCTGATTTCGATCTTATTTAGACAAGGTCATAGTCAAAGTGGAAGTTCTCTCCTCCATTCAGAGAAAGGTACCTCCTCCTTTGGTGGCCCGTTCTTTCTACTGGGATCTCACTCACAGAGATCTTTCATTTAGTTTTTTTTGTTTGTTTGTTTTCCAGAGTGTCTTGGCTTTTCATGCCTAAAATACTCTCATGGGCTCTTCAGCCAGATCTGAATGCCTTAAGGGCTGATTCTGAGGCCAGAGTGCTGTTTAGGACATCTGCCATTCTATGAGTCTGCTGTGTATCCCACTTCCCATGTTAGATCATTCTCTCCCTTTTTTATTCTTTCAGTTAGTATTAGCAGACACTAGTCTTGTTTGTGTGATCCCTTTGACTCTTAGACCTATCAGTGTGATCAACTGTAAACTGAAATTGATCACTTGGACTATTGAGATGGCATTGGTACATGCAATCTTGATGGGATTGTATTGGAATCCCCTGGCACATTTCTAAATCAAACTCTTTTTCCTTCTACACTCGCATCAATATTTCAACACTTCGTTTCTGGTAACCCAAATGTGTGTGTGTGATGAGACTACTTCTCTACATTCAAACAATTCTGTGACATCGACTAAGTGTTTCATAATTCAACTCAGTTCTGATACTAACTGCAGGCAGCACAGACCCTACTGATCAAGGGTCCAGTTTCGCAAGACTGCACTCCCACCCCCATTCAGATGTCAAAGGCAAGTCAAGGATGCTACTTGTGCTTGAAACCAGCTGTAAATAGTAGGTTCCCACGATCCCCTTCTCAGTTTCCATGCATTGCTAGAGTATTTCAAAGAACTCAAGAAAACACTTTACTTACTAATAACTCAATTATGACAAAGGATATGACTTGGGAACACTCAGAAAAGATTCAAGGTATAGAGAAATGTGTGGAGCTTCTATGCCCTCTCTGGGCACCTTATATTCCTAGCACCTCCATGTGTTCAACAGACTGGAAGCTCTCTAACCTTACCCTTTTTTTGGGTTTTGATGAAGGCTTCGTTGAACAGACCTGGTAGGTTAAATCATTGGCCATTAGTGATCAACCCAATCGCCAGTCTCTTTCCTTGCCTTAAGAGGTCAGAAGGTAAAGCTGCATGTCTTAACCCTCTGATCACATTGTGGGGTCTTTGGCAGCAAACCCTCATCTGTAGGGGCTCTCCAAACTCCTTTCATCTTTATATCTCTTATCACTTAAGAAATTACATGGGTTTTAGAAGTCTTGGCCAGAAACCAGGGATGAAGACGTACAAGCATATGCATGTGGGTCTCTGTAATGATTTTTTATGATAAATCTCAAATATCACACCAAGATTCTAGATTTTGCCAATCTGGTGAGGGTAAGGTAAAAGGTCTATAAACTAATTTTCCATCATCCCATCAACAGCCACTGTTTTCTGTCTTTCTGCATTGAACCCAGCTCCAAACTCCTTTTTCTATAAACTCTGTCCCTCAGTCCATCTACTCCACTTTCCTTACCCCTTCCCCTCTTGGCTTCCCATTCTAATCCTTATCCCACTTAAATTCGTGTTTTTTCATGATAGTCATTCCAGCTCCCTACTTATTCCTTGCTTCATCGTACTGCCTTGGCTGACCCACAACCCTGGTTGATTTAAATGCTCCACTCACTTCATGCCTGATCGATGGAGTTGAATGTGATTGGAATAAGGCCCATGGCCATATGGATTAGCCTTATTTTAAATTAACCACACCCAGCCTTGGGGATACCTTTATTGCTGAACAGCCTCCACACCATCTTTCCCAGTATTTTCATTCTCTGCTTTTTCTTAACTGGCTATTTCATGTCTCTCTGTTCTTAAACATCTAACACCTGTTTTTCAACTTATTTGCTGATGATCTTGGTCCCTATTTCATTGAGGAAGGAGCAGAATTCAGAAGAGAGCTTCCACAAACTCCCATGCACCTGACGTTCATATACCTATGGGCTCTTGTACCCATGACCTACGCTTTCCTCTAGTTATTATGGATTAGCTCAATCCATCAGCTAAGACCAACGCTCCCACTTGCGAGAGTGGTGTCGGCCCTAACTTCGCGATATGGCTGGCCCTGGTATTGGTGGGTTGCAAACTTCAGATTCTCTTAACCCAAGATGGGAAATATTCAGGAAAAAAAATTGCAACTGTCCCTGGGAGGCAGCGGTGATGGCTCAAGTGACTGCATTCTTGCCACCCGCATGGGAGACCTATACTGCATTCCTGGCTCCCTGCTCCTGACTTTGCCTCCAGCCAGGGGCCATTGAAGGCCTTTGGGAGTGAAACAGAAGATTGGAATGCTTTCTCTCTCTCTCTCTCTCTCTCTCTCTCTCTCTCTCTCTCTGCCTCTTGAATAAATAAAAGCATTCTTTACAAATCACATCTATACCTTACCTGCACAAACTTTTTGTTCTTTTTGTTAGTCCCTAAACAATACAGCACACAAGGGATGACCTTGTATTTGAGATCTGATTACTTCACGAGTTGTGTTGGTCTGAGTGACCATTAGGGCTTATTTCCAGGTCTTTCCCTTCTCACTCAGAGCCTACTCACCACGCAGCAGCAGAAGTGATACTGCCAGAATTGAACCAGTATAAGTGCATACATATTTACATGACACGGTGTGATATTTTGATCTATGCATACATTGTAGAAAGATCAATCAAGCTAATTAACATATCCATCACCTCATCAATTTAATATTTTTTTGTAGTGAAAATGAATCAAAAATAAATTTTTACAAAATTGAGTTAGAGCATGGCACACAGAGCATGACTGCCTAAAAGCCTCCAGGGGCTGGCCAGAGCTTTGGAACAGCCAAAAAGAAAAAGCCTACTTTGACTCTGTGCTATGAGCACTTGACTCTCCCTGACCTCAGCCAGCTCACCTCACCCTGTCTTCTGTGTTTTCTGTCTCTCGCAGCAGTGCTGTCTCACACGCACCCCAGAGCCTCCTGCCATGGAGTCTTCACACGAGCTCCTTCCCGTCATGCATCAGTGGTTCGCTGCTTCCCTGCTCTTAGATCTTTATTCAAAATTCACTTTCTTTGCCATAAGTTCCCTGCGTTTTATTGCAAGGCTTGGATGCTCTCAACCTAAACCTGATTTCCTTTTCATAGAGAAATGTATGCATAAGCTTGCATTTCTATAAAAGATTTGTTTGATCTTAATTCTACTTTATTGCATTTTCTTTCTTTTTAAAGATTCATTTATTTTTTTGAAAGTCAGAGTTACGCACAGAGAGAAGGAGAGGAAGAGAGAGAGAGAGAGAGAGAGAGAGAGAGAGAGGTCTTCCATCCACTGGTTCACTCCCCAAATGGCCACAACGGCTGGAGCTGTGCTGATCCAAAGCCAGGAGCCAGGAGCTTCTTCCAGGTCTCCCATGTGGGTGCAGGGGCCCAAGGAGTTGGGCCATCTTCTACTGCTTTCCCAGGCCATAGCAGAGAGCTGGATCAGAATTGGAACAGCAAGGACTAGAACCAGCGCCCTATGGGCTGCCAGCACTGCAGACCAGGGCTTTAACCCACAGCACCACAGCGCCGGCCCTGCATTTTCTTTCTTTAATGCTTTTCTTTTTTTCTGCGGTCCTGGATAATGCCTGTTTCCTCCGTGATGGGGTGTTCTGGGTGCTGGTTTCAGAGACCTGGTAGCCTGTCAGTCTTTCCAGAATCTCTCTGCCTTTTCTTCCTTGTCATCCCCCAGTTTTCTCAGAGCGCCTTGTCTTACATATTTCCTCCTTGTCTTCTGTTTGTCTAACCCTTGTTTATTTCTAGGGATAATTGCCTCCCACTGATTACAATCATTCCAGTTTTTTTTCTGTCTGTTTTCCGGGCCCTGGTGGGACCCATGCAGTGACAGGAACCCCATCCCTCTGGTTCCAGGCACCTCCATCCTTCAGTGGGGCATGGCTCTCAAACAGCCTCTCCTCAAGTTGGGGGAAATTAGTGAGATTTTGCAGAATTGCTCTTCTTCTTTCCTTTCAACCTTCTCCCAACCTCAGGGCACATTTCTGGGGAAATCAGTCCAGGTTTCCCTTGTGGAGAGCAGAGACCCGTACTTGAACCATCAGCACTGCCTCCCAGGGTACAGCACTAGCAGGAATCTGGAGCCAGGAGCAGATCAGGGAATGAAACTCAGGTATGCCGACTTGGGACATGGGTATCTTAACAGGTCTCTTAACCTCTAGGTTAAACTCCAGGCCTGTCCTCATATAAACGTGTGATATGACTTTTTTTTTTAACAGATTTATTTATTTATTTGAAAGTCAAGAGTTACACAGAGAAAGGAGAGAGAGAGAGAGAGAGAGAGAGAGGTCTTCCATCCAATGGTTCACTCCCCAATTGGCCACAATGGCTGGAGCTGAGTCTATCTGAAGCCAGGAGCCAGGAGCTTCTTCCAGGTCTCCCACGTGGGTGCAGGGGCCCAAGGACTTGGGGCCGTCTTCCACTGCTTTACCAGGCCATAGCAGACAGCTGGATTAGAAGTGGAGCAGCCTGGTCTTGAACCGGTGCCCATATGGGATGCTGGTGCTTCAGGCCAGGGCATTAACCCACTGTGCCACAGTGCCAGCCCCGATATGACCTTTTTTTATTATGACCTTTTTTCACTGCTTCTGAAGTGAGTCTTATAAATTAAAGAGCTGGGGGTGGGGCACAGATTCCTGGATAATCCTCGTAGCCTGACAGGACAGTCTCAAGTTGGACAGGAAAACAAATTCTCTCCTAAGAGCTCACGTATAGGGAAAGGAGTGCAGATTGGAGAAGAAGTGGTGAAACTGAGCCCAGTTCATGGAGCCCCGTGCCCAGCCCTAAGTGACTGCTTCTGCATGCATTTGCCCTCTGCAATTCCATCACAAGGTGTTGAAGTCTTGTGCATCCTGGAGAGCCAACTTGAAGACTCGACTAGAGCTCTCTGCTGGAGCACAGGAGCACGGAATGTGATGCACACTGCAGTCTATCCAGATTCTCCTCTCAGCCTTGCTATGTGACCTTACAGAACTTAAATAGGGCCGGCGCCGTGGCTCAATAGGCTAATCCTCCACCTTGCGGCGCTGGCACACCGGGTTCTAGTCCCGGTTGGGGCGCCGGATTCTGTCCCGGTTGCCCCTCTTCCAGGCCAGCTCTCTGCTGTGGCCAGGGAGTGCAGTGGAGGATGGCCCAAGTGCTTGGGCCCTGCACCCCATGGGAGACCAGGAAAAGCACCTGGATCCTGGTTCCTGCCATCGGATCAGCGCGGTGCGCCGGCTGCAGCGGCGGCCATTGGAGGGTGAACCAACGGCAAAGGAAGACCTTTCTCTCTGTCTCTCTCTCTCACTGTCCACTCTGCCTGTCAAAAAAAAAAAAAAAAAAAAAAAAAACTTAAATGACATCTCTGATTGCGGATTATCTGTGCTTGTGAAATTAAGCGCTGAAGTTCTTTCTAGCCCTTGCAGTCTGGATTTCAGGTGTAACTGACGGGAAGAGGGACGGCGCAGGACCTCCACGAGGGCCCTGCGGCTCACCCCAAAGGTGTGCGGGAGAAGTGGGTACAGAGGAGCCCGTTCCCGCGGGAGCGCCTGCTCGCCAGTGAGGTGCTCTGCCTCCTCTCTACCCAGAGCACCTGAGTCAGTTCCTGTTGCTGCCAACACATCCCAGCGGGTCCCCCTAAATTTCTGGGGGATGTAAAAGAGACGTGCACACAATCCAGCCCTTTCTGCTGACTCTGAGCTTGCACAGCAAGCTGCAGCCATTATTTTTATTGCTGATGCCACTTCCTATCGAAACAATTTGGTGCTAATAAGCCCCTATAATAGTAAGCAATGGTTTGGCTGAATAATTGTCACTAAATACCATTCAAGGCTTTGTTGCTTCTTGGGCATATTGCTAATTATTCCACATCTGAAATAACACCCAGAGGCCCACTGAATGGTAGTAAATAGGGTTCTTCGTGCTCCTGAAGCCCAAGGCTGGGTGTGATTAGGAATGCCAAGGCTCTAATCCAGTAAACAATGGCTTCACTCCTACAAAATCACAGCCTTTTGCAAATTGTACCAGAGCTCAGACAAATCAAGGCGTCCGTCTGGTGCCAAAACTGGTAGAGGAGATTGGTGTGGGGCTGCCCAAGGGGGCTTCTAGGGTGAACAGAGGGGTTGTGCTGGAAAGGGGGGCGCTCCGGGGTGTGCCGTCTGTCTACACTGGAGTCCCCACCGGGAAAATCAGAGGCTGAGGGCGGGGAACACAATGGCCCTGGCGAGCTCTGGCTTATGGAACAGTTGGCACAGGCTTCATTTCCGTGTGAGCGAGGCAGCAGGTGGTTTCGTGTTCCATCTCCTGGTGCGGAGCCTCAGTTTCTCCACATATCAAGTCTCAAGGTGCTTCGATGATCCAAAAGCCGTCCTGGGATTCACAGGGATCTGAGGCAGGGTCCTGCAGGAGAGCAAAGGGTTACGGGATGAGCACATGCTGCAATGTGTACCAACAGCTTGGAGAGGGTCCACAGGAAAGTGGTTAATAGTGGTTCCACTGCAGGAAGGAACTGCGGGGACTTGGAGATAGGTGTGGGAAGGAGGCATACTACTCATGGTACATACTTCTGCTCCACTTAAAACTGTCAAACTTACAGAAGAAGAAGACAGAATGGTGGTTGCCAGGGGACGGGGAAGTGGAGAATTGTTCGATGAATATAAAGTTCAATCTCATACATTGAGTAAGTTCTAGAGATCTTCTCTACGACATCGTAACTCTGGTTACCTTCACGGTATTGCACACGTGAACATTTGCTAAGAAGGTGGAGCTTACATCAGATGTTCTTATCACACAAACAGAACAAGATAAAGGAACACTAGGAAACTCTTGGAAGTGATGGCCATGTGTATTTATCAGCGTTATGGTGATGGTACCACAAGTGTATACATATGTCTAAATCCATCAAGTTGTATTCATTAACTTTTTGTAGTGATTTTACTACCATAAAATATTTCAAAAGCTCCAACAATCATGCACAAAGGTATGCAAGGATATAAGATTATTTTGCTGGAATTTGTATGCATGTGAAAAAATGAAAAATAATCCAAATAACTCTTATTAGTGAGTAATTACGTAAGTTGTAATACATGTATGTTATTATCCACCCATTGTACTTTGGCACTTACTGGGTATACACTGAAGCAAACAGTTGTGACCATCGAAAATAAGAGCCAGCAAAATATTTCCCATAAATAGCCACTATTTTAGGCATTTATAGGCAGTCTTTCACACAACCATGCTACTCAGTCCTTGTAATGTGAAAGCAACCATAGACAAAAAGCAAAGGAATGGGCAAGTCCATTTCTCAATAAAACTTTATTTACAAAAAAATGGAGGAGGCCTGGATTGATTGTGCAGGCCAAAGTTTGCAGAACCATGCCCTCAGGGCTTGCTTCCAGCTCCCATGGACAGCAAGCCAAAGGTGCAGGCAGTTGATGCTACCAAAGACAATCACATTCAATGACAGAAGTTGGAGAATAAATACTACAGGTTCCTTGTGCCTTGCAGGGAACA
This sequence comes from Oryctolagus cuniculus, assembly GCF_051225735.1. Lineage (NCBI taxonomy): Eukaryota > Metazoa > Chordata > Mammalia > Lagomorpha > Leporidae > Oryctolagus > Oryctolagus cuniculus. The sequence continues at coordinate 55,180,499 of NC_142883.1, read as the reverse complement.
ACTTTGAGACCTCCGTTAGGATTGAGTCTGACTTGCCCACAGCAAACTTGCTCAGTCTCAGAAGTTCTACTGGCTTTTTTCTTCCATGTCTTTCCTCAGCTCCTTAGGAAGCTACAATCACCTCCATGATAAACCACTTGGATCCTAATTTTTGTCTCAAGATCTGGGTACACCCAGCTTATGACAACTCATGGTAAAAAAAAAAATGATGCTATGACGCATACCCTCAAGGTGGGTTTTTGAAATCAATTCCCCCCCCCCCCCCCAGATGACAGCAAGGACCTTACTTCCATTTCTGATGTTGAGTTGGGAAACTATCAGACTGAAGAATCGAATTTCCTAAGATTCTCCCCTGTGGCTTATTAGTGGCTGCAAGGGAACGGATATGCCCATGCAACCCATCTAATGCTTGAAAGACATGAGCATGGTAGTAGTTGTAAAGATGATTATGTCAGGTATTGTACTGCCATAGAAACTCTCTAGGAAGAAAATAATAGACTCATGTCAACAGAAAATAGAGTGGCCCATAAAGAGACTCTTATCCCCTGCAGGCAGACTATGCTGAACTTACGGCTGAAGGCTCCACTGCATGGCAGAATTACAGAGGAGGCTCAGTGCACAACCCAGGAGACCTCCCCTGCTGGTGATGGAGAACTCTGAAGCAGCAGATTCCTCAGATGTCTTTGGGCCAAGAGATATGGTCATCTCTCCCTTGCTAGAGGAGATCAACCTTATCACATGGGTATTCTGCAAAGGGGACTCCTAGGAAGCAAGGCTTAACAGGGTTAAACTTGTTTGCAAGATCTGCCTCTGCTTTCTTTCATTGTTTCAAAACCAGTAATAAGGGACAAGATTCAGTGTGGCTCAAGTAGGGAAGCATTACCTTGTTAGGAGAAGAAAATAGTGATTTTCCAAAGGAGCTGCATGATATGGCTAATACGAATTAGAAATAGTTAAGGAATACTACGAAGCACTAGAGGGTGTTGGGCCAAAGAAGCTGAGACATAAGGCTGGTAACTGAAAAGCTTATTGATATAGACAGCCCTTCTAATGATTATAGATTTAATGTCCTGGCAAAGATACCAAGAGTTGGGCAAGATACACTGCTGGATTGACTTCTTTGTAAAGCTTGGAAAGAGCGATGCTTTGCAGAAAATAAAGCAGAGATGTTGGGGAATTTCCTGGACAGAGATATGAGGAAGACATCAGCAGGCTCAGAGATATGCATGGTTGAAGGGATTTGTATGCAAGGCCAGACAGCTCATCAGCTGATGATATTCCAAGGGAAGGCCCCACAGGAAGTGCCTTAGCCAGAAATACAAGAAATGTGTTAGTTAACAAAGGGGAACTTGGCCTTGTTGAGAAGCTCAGTGATAGTATCCTCCCTATTCCAAGGTTGAAAGTTGAGGATGCTGCCTTGAAACAGGATCTGTGTTATCAATGGGAATGATAGAATTCCAGAATAACGTGCACGGTGGCGACTCTTTTTTTTTTTTTTTTTTTTGACAGGCAGAGTGGACAGTGAGAGAGAGAGACAGAGATAAAGGTCTTCCTTTTGCCGTTGGTTCACCCTCTAATGGCCGCCGCGGCCGGCACACTGCGCTGATCCGATGGCAGGAGCCAGGTGCATCCTGCTGGTCTCCCATGCGGGTGCAGGGCCCAAGCACTTGTGCCATCCTCCACTGCCTTCCTGGGCCACAGCAGAGAGCTGGCCTGGAAGAGGGGCAACTGGGACAGAATCTGGTGCCCCGACCGGGACTAGAACCCGGTGTGCCGGCGCCGCAAGGTGGAGGATTAGCCTATTGAGCCATGGCACCGGCCGGTGGCGACTCTTAAACATCAGTGGAGGGATGGTTTTAATTATAATACAAACAACAATGCTGGGAGACACTTAGGGGGCCTAGAATGACAAGGTTCTGTGACAAAGACTACTAGACCATGGTGTTGCTATCCTCAGCTAGTTAGGGAGTCAACAAGGTATCTCTTGCCTTATATAACCACAAGTATCAAGAATAGATAAATGATCAGAACCCTGGTGCTGGCTACCCATGGAACATAATAATTCCTCATCCAATTTCTAGATCTGAGCCATTTCTCAGATCCAGAATCCTGTGTTTGAGGGAGATGCTAGATCCTCTTGCGAAGCCTCAGCGATAATATACAGTACCAATTCCCTCAATCCTTCATCAAAGGGATGTACACTACAGTAAAGGAAAGACTTGGGTAGTGTACTGCCTGGTGTGCTGACACTAACACTAGAGAAACCAAAACACCATCATGATGCCCTTGTTCGAGTAGGTGATAAATGGAGTCTTGGTCCAAGTTCGTTTCATAAACGTCCAGTGAGTCTGCCAACACAGACTGTGATCATTTTCATGGGTTCTGAATGTTTAATTGGGTTGCATTTGGGTTGGACATACTAATCAGCTGGAAGACCCCTTATGATGGTTCCTGACCTGCAGAGTGAGAGCCATTATAAAACAAAAGGCCAAGTGAAATTGCTCACTGTTCCAGCCAAGGCAGTAAATTAGAAGCAATAACTCATCTCAGCTGTAATGACAGAAGCTAGCAACACCCCCAAAGACATAAAGGTTGAGGAGGAATGATTCTCATTTAATTCACTGGTATGACACTTGCAAAAAGCAAATAAATCACAGAAGAGGGTGGTAACCCACTGTAGATTTAAGCAGACAGTGTCCCCAAATACAACCGACTTGCTAAGCGTTCTCGTATCTTCACAGAAACAGTTCAACTGGGCTTAAGCTCTGCTTAAGTAGCTTTTGATCTGGCAAATATATTCTTTCCAATACCCATCAGAAAGGAGAATAAAATACAGCTTGCATTGATCTTGGATAGATAGCAATGCATACTCATAGTCTTACCCCAGACCTGCGTTGAACACTCTATTTTCACTGTCATGATACAGTCCAAAGGGACTTTGGGTTATCTAAAACTTTCATAGAACATTGCAGTGGCACACTATATTGATGATGTCATAATATCTGGGAATGGTAGGCAATGTCAGAGAGCACTCTGAATACCCTTATAAGCTATAGCACCTGCCACATTTGCAACCATAGAGGGGTCCATTGGTCACAACTGTGCTTCTCAATATGTCATCTTGGGTTGAAAGCATCAACACTGCTTTGGAGCTCACTCATAAGAATAATTCTCAATATTTACTCCAGAAGAATCTCTGTAACTCTTTTCTCCTTGAAGCCACCTGAAAAAAAAGTGAAAAGAATAAGAAATAGAAAATGCCATATTTGATGGGGAAAAAAAGACATACTCGTGTCGTCAAATCATGACGTGTGAGAGGAAGGACTAAAGCACACAGTTAAAATAGGATGAGGGTGAAGGAAGATGTTGAGAGAGGACTCTTGCCTCTGAGGTTTTTGGAGTAGGCCGTGCACAGAATTCTCAGCACCTAGGATCCTTAGCTCAAAAAGGTAAGTTTGAGGTACTTGGGCAGCTAAGGGAGTTTCCCCAAAAGGCAGCACCAGGAATAGTGAGGAAGAGGAGCTGAATTTAAAATTGTGTAGACCTGTTATCTTTGCAAAAACTAGGCCATCACGGAGAAGCCTAGAGATGGGAAGCACACTTACCGCTGTCACCTGTTCTGCTGGAGGAACCTGAAGGCTAAATCACCCCCACCATAAACAGCTGGGACAAAGAGAGCTTCTCTGTGGTCAGGCAGACGATCTGAGAGCCCACAGCAAGGAGAACACACTTGTGAAAGGTGCTTGGATAACAGCAGACCAGAATCCGGGGTGCTCACTCCACAACTGTCGTATTGAGATCGTCCGGGATGCATCAAATCCATTCCAAGAAGGTCAATAATTATAAGAAAAACAAGCAACCCAATGTAAATGGAGAGAGGAAAGAGAAGGAGGCAGCCCAGCAAAGACCACATCTCAGAAATGTCATAGAACAAGACATCAGTTATGATGACCAGAGTTCTATAAGACATGGAAGACACAAAACCCTAAACAAAATAAAATCTCAAAGGTGAGATATAGGAGCATAAGAAAGAAATGACAGAGCCATGGAGGAGGATGAAAATGTGCTGGCAAAGACGTAAATGGACAAGGCAATAAAATCATTTTAGAAATTAAGCAGCAAAAAGAACTAGATAATGCAGGAACTTCAGGAGTGTGGAAGAGAGCCTTGAAAGAATGGAGCAAATTTTGATATAAGAAGAATAAAGAGTTTAAAGGAAATAGAAAATGATTAACAGGGAAGGTAAAAGGCAAAAACTTTGCTAGATCTTTAGATTCTTCCCATGGAGACAAAAGTAAATTGGTGAAATAACTTGCAACAGCAAAAATTATGCTACTAAAGTAAGACTAGTTCAATGGTAAGTCCTAGTTGACAAAGCTACACAGACACCCTGCTGATCAGTAAAAAAAAATTACCCCAAAACTTAGTGACTTAAAAAATATGAAGCATGTATTATGTCACAGTTTTTGTGGCTCGGGTTTCCAAGTCTGGCTTAGCCAGGACCCCTAGTTCAAGGGCAGATAGTGAAGTCTGCAGGAGCAGCATTCATGTCAAGGCTTCACTAGAGCAGGATCCACTTCCAAACCCCTCACGTGGTTGTTGGCAGAATTCAATGCTTCGAGAGCTGTTGGACTGAGAGCTCCAGTTTTTCTCTGACTGTTGGCTGGAGGCCATCCTCAGATCCTTGCCATGTGGCATTTCTATAAAGCAACTTGTGATATGATAACTGGCTTCCCTCTGAGCTAGGAGTGCCAGATACAATACAGGATGCCCAACTGTTTGAATTTCAGATCCATAACAAATAATTTTTTATATAAGTACATCCCAAATAGTGCATGGGACATACTTAAAATAAAATATTTTTCACCCTTTATCTGAAGTGTAAATTTATCTGGGAACCCTGTGTTATTTATTTGAGAGAGAGAGAGAAGGAGAGAGAGAGAAACAGGGAGAGAGAGAGAGAGAGAGAGAGAGGGAGAGAGAGAGAGACCTCCCCAGATGACTAGGAGCCAGGAACTCAATCCAGGTCTCTGAAGTGGGTGGCAGAGACTCAGCTACTTAAGTCATCACTTGCTGTCTCCCAGGGTGCACATTACCAAGAAGCAGGAATCAGGAGTGGAGCCAGGACTCAAATCTAAGCACTCAACGGGATACACGTGTACAAATCAGCAGTTTAATCACTGTGCCAAACGTACCCACCCTAGCACTCTGTATTTTTATTTCTTCTATCTGGTGACCCCATTTAGAAGGAGCCAGGTGAGAGTGCAAGAGAAGGCAAAACTGACAGATGTCACCTCTTTCTGTAGCCTAATCCTAGAGGTGATATCTCGTCCCTTTTGCCATATCAATTTGTTAAAAGCAAGGCAACTAGGCACAGCCCATACCCAAGAGAAGGGCGTTTCACAAGGGCATGAATATCAAGAGGAAGAGGGGGCCTAATACACAACTGTAGCTACCATCACACTAAGAAATCATGTACCAAGACAAGGGCCATGTTAGGCTGGGGCTAAGACTTGTCGACATAGCTAACCCAAAAAACGGTGCAGACAATGCCAACAAAATCCTCAGGGTGCTGGCAGGGAGGTGTGGAATAACTAAAGTGCAGGTGTAAAAGCCACAAAAACATTTGCAAATCTGCAGGACTTCAGGAGGTACAAGTCTTAGAGCACTTCCTAAAGTAAACAAATATCAACACTGAAAGTGAAAGTGTGGCTCCTCAGGAAACGAATGCATTCACCAAGTAAAAGAATTGATTTTGTGCACCAGTGGGTGATTTGAAAGTAAACTGAAGCACCCTCATGAATGGAGATGTAGAAAGAACCTAGGGGATCCCGTAAGTAGCCGGCCTCCTTGTCTTTCATAACAGGCTAGGGAGCAAAGTCAACAGTGTGTGCAGATGATATGCAAAACAGTAGGTCTGTAGGCTTTTCATTTATAATTGCAAGAGAAACCATGGAAAATCATGCAACCAAGTCAAATCAGCGGTGACAGAATCAGAGTGGAGGAGGGCATAGGAGAAGGTATGTGTGCTACCATGAACCGAAGGTGTGTATCCCTAAAAACTCGAACTAGAATCCTAACCCTAACATAGTGGTAACTAGAAGGAGGGAGGTGATTGGTCACAGATGGGTCTTAATGAATAAGGTTAATGACCTTCTATAAGGCATCCCAAATAGCTCCCACACCCTCTTTTCACCAGATAAAGATACAAGAAGCCAGCCGGCTACAGGCAGAAAGAGACCCTAACGATGCAGGCAGCCTGATCACAAACTTCCGGCCTCTAGAACAGGAGGAGATAAATTTTGGTGTTTATAAGCCACCCAGTCTTTGTTGCTTGGTCATGGCAGCCTGAACCGGTATCTATACCAACTTTCTTGCATGGCGGAGACTACTTAGCATTTTAAGGTCTATCCTACTGCTTTGTTTCTGTAGCCATAGTCCCTTTGCACTTACTGTTCCTTCTTTAACTCTGTGATACCCTTTCTGAACTTGACATTTCAAGGGGTCCGTTCACTTGAGTCGACACATCTCAAGCAAGAGTTGCTTGGAGGAAAGCCTTACTCACTTGCGACAAGTATTCCTGAGATGGTGGGAAGGCATAGATCCTTTTTTAATTATTTTTAATTTTTTTTTTAATTTTTGACAGGCAGAGTGGACAGTGAGAGAGAGAGAAAGACAGAGAGAAAGGTCTTCCTTTTACCGTTGGTTCACCCTCCAATGGCTGCTGTGGCCGGGAGCCAGGTGCTTCTTCTGGTCTCCCATGCGGGTGCAGGGCCCAAGCACTTGGGCCATCCTCCACTGCACTCCCAGGCCACAGCAGAGAGCTGGCCTGGAAGGGGGGCAACCGGGACAGAATCTAACGCCCTGACCGGGACTAGAACCCGGTGTGCCGGCGCCGCAAGGTGGAGGATTAGCCTAGTGAGCCGCGGCGCTGGCGGGAAGGCATAGATGCTAATAACATTCTTCCCCAACCCCCACCCCCAGAAGCTTTGCCAGGGCTTTCAGGGCAAGAGTCAGAGAAAGGTCCAGGATGCAGAAGAGGGGGAGCAAGCTGGCCCTTGAACAACACACATCTTCACACGTTGTGTGCCCGAAACTCTGACTCAGCCTGGTTTCTTGCAGTTTTCTTTCGTTGTAGTGGTCTGGTTCCCTTTGGGTACGCTGTTGTAAGGTAAATTTTCCTGGAAGAGCCTCTTAATATACGAACTCGAAGAGTAAACCTTCAGTTTCTCTGTCCCTGTCCTTGTACCACCTTCTTGCATAAATCCTACACTCTTGATGGCTAAGTCTCCAAGTTACAGATTCTCTCCTTTATTCTAGGAACTCAGGAAATTTGATTCCAAAAGCTAAGCTTTCAACTATATATATATATATATATATATATATATATATATAGTACTAAATATATAGAGGGTTTTTTGGGGGAAACACAATGTTCTGAGATTAGCTACTGGTGATAGGCACACAGCATTGTAAATGTACTAAAACCCCCATGAATTCTATACTTAAAAAAGATGGTTTAATGGTGAATTTTATTTTTATTTTATTTATTTGTTTATTTTTTTGACAGGCAGAGTGGACAGTGAGAGAGAGAGACAGAGAGAAAGGTCTTCCTTTGCCATTGGTTCACCCTCCAATGGCCACCATGGGTGGCGCGCTGCAGCCCGCACACCGCGCTGATCTGATGGCAGGAGCCAGGTGCTTCTCCTGGTCTCCCATGGGGTGCAGGGCCCAAGCACTTGGGCCATCCTCCACTGCCTTCCAGGGCCACAGCAGAGAGCTGGCCTGGAAGAGGGGCAACCGGGACAGAATCCGGCGCCCTGACCGGGACTAGAACCAGGTGTGCCAGCGCCGCAAGGCGGAGGATTAGCCTATTGAGCCACGGCGCAGGCTAATGGTGAATTTGATGTTATGTGAACTGTATCTCAACTTAAAAATAATGGGAGAAAGCTGGTGTTGTGGCATATCAGGAAAAGCTGCTGCTTGCAGTGTTGGCATCACATCTGGGCACTGGTTTGATTCCTGGCTGTTTTACTTCTGATACAGCTCCCTGCTAATGTGCCTGGGAAAGAAGCAGAAGATGGCCCAAGCCCTTGGGCCCCTGCACCCATGTGTGAAACCCCGAAGAAGCTCCTGCCTCCAGGCTTTGGCCTGGCCCAACCACGGCTGCTACAGCCATTTTGGGAGTGAATGAGCAGATAGAGGATCCTCCCTCCCCCTCTCTCTGTAAGTCTGCCTTTCAAATAAATAAAATAAAATAAGCCTTTAACAAAAGAAAAAAGACAGGACAACAACATCACAGACTTTATCGGATCTTGTGAAATCAGATGAGTTCATGAGCGTTGACCGACTTAGGGAACTACATGGGATGGATTTAGTTCTTAGCAGTGTTAGCTTATGCCCAGCAGTAGTGAAAACAGCAGGAGGACCTGAAGGTTTGCAGAACCAGAAGCTGAGACCCCAGCTTCCTCAGGGGTGCCTCCTCACTCAGTTTGTCTGTTTTTTTATTCTTCAAATTAAGTGACTCAGTAAATCAATAAGTAATTAAAAAAATACTATAAAATCTTGCTGAAGAACACAAAGCAAGATATGAACATATGGAAATAAGGAAGATAATAATTATGAATACTAATAGAGTGTTCTTTTTTAATATTTATTTGAAAGTCAGAGTTACACACAGAGAGAGGAGAGGCAGAGAGAGAGAGAGAGAGAGAGAGAGAGAGAGGTCTTCCATCTGCTGGTTCACTCCCCACTTGGCTGCAACGGCCGGAGCTGCACAGGCAGGTCAGAAGCCAGGAGCCAGGAGCCTCTTCCGGGTCTCCCATGCAGGTGCAGGGGCCCAAGGACTTGGGCCATCTTCTATTGCTTTCCCAGGCCATAGAAAAGAGCTGGATCAGAAGTGGAGCAGCCAGGTCTTGAACTGGCGCCATATGAGATGCCGGCACTGTAGGCGGCGGCTTAACCTGCTACACCACAGCGCTGGCCCCAAACAGAGCATTCTATGGCAGATATTATAGTCAATGTTTTATTGACCACGTGCTTGGATGCCAACATTGGATGTCACTAAGTGTCCAGTTTCCCTAATTGAATGTCTACATTTACTTTAATCTAATTAGAGTCATCATGGATATTTCTTAAACTGTATCAACTCCTTCAAATCTTCATTTGGCAGAATAAACACATTTGACAGAGAACAGCCAATAAAATAAACAAGGGAAACCCAGTGAGAAAAGATGTCTTAATAGCCCAGAGAACCTGATAAAGTCGGGGTAATCAAATCACTATGATCACTGTGGTGTTTTCATAGAAATATGCAAGTAGATGAGTGAACCAGAAATGAAAATGTGAATTGGGTCCTGGAATGTGTGTGTGTGTGTGCGTGTGTGTGTATGTGTAACTTTGATGTGATCATTGCAGTACTTTAATTCATTGGGAAAAGAATGGTTTATATTTCATATGTATGTTTCAGAGAGTTTCAGGGCATGGAAGGAGTGGAATAGTCTAAGATACTTGGGCAGGTCTGTCTCCCAGTGATCTGTTTATTAGGCAGACAAGGGAGCAAGGGCAAAGAATTTTGCCACAGCAACTGCTCCCAATAATACCCATGGACCAAGAAGTGCTCTGGGATTCTGACCAACCAGATCTGAGTCTCTTCTCCTTGTGTATTGGTTGCCGGAAGAAAGCCATGAAGGGGATTCCCAGAAAGAAGAGTCAAAGTGGCACTGAAGCATCTCCTGTATGAGAAGGCTGAGGTGGAACGATAACCTTGACCACAGTCAACACTGCTTCTCCTTGAAACCAGTGGCCCAACACCAAGGAGATGGCTGGCCCAGGGGAAGGTGACCACTCCTGTCCCCATGTCCTGAGCCAGCTCCCATGGAACTATTTCTCTTCCTTTGCATCATGGAGAACCTTGGGAGGAGCAAAATATCTATGAACCTTAGAATTTCTCTGTAGCGAGTCCAAAGGATACATGAATCAGATGTATTCCAAAGCAAGAAGGCACAGCACACCAAATATTCATGGTCTAGTCTACGTTTGTGATACTGTCACCCATCAATCTCCCTAGCATCCATCTATCATCTATCTGTCATCTATCTATCTATCTATCTATCTATCTATCATCTATCTATATCTATCTATCTGTCATCTATCTATCATCTATCTATCATCTATCTATCTATCATCTATCTATATCTATCTATCCATCTATCCATCCATCTATCCATCCATCCATCCCATCTTTCCCTCCTAAAACCCTTGAGTCTCTGGCATGATAAGATTGCCCTTTGTATGCTAATGATATGACTGATGCCTGTGGCTCCTGCAGAGCTTCCAGATGGAAGGGCATGAGTACAGGACCAGAATTTTGGCTCCACCTCCCACCTTCAAGAACAGGAAAGGGCTAACAGTTGAGTTGCTCACCAAAGGTCAGTGATTCCCCAGTTGTGCTTATATGATGAAAACTCTATAGAATCCCAGAAGGATGGGTTTCAGAAAGCCTCCATGTAGCTGAAGACACAGAGGTGCTGGGAGGGTGGCACATCTGGAGAGGGCGTGGTTGCTCTGCACCCCTTCTCACGGACCTCACCCTCTGCACCTCTCCCACCTGACTGCTCATCTGTGTCCTTGTGAAGTCCTTTACAATAATCGGGTGAAGATAAGTGATGCCCCGAGTTCTGTGTGCTGCGCTCAGAAATTGCTGAAACTTGGGGTGAGGATTTCAGGAACCCCTTCTTTATAGCCAGGCAGTCAGAAGCACAGGTGACAACCCACTACTCATGACTGGCATCTGAATAGGGGGCATTTTGTTGGGCTGAGACCTAGTGTGTAGATCTGATGCTATTTTCCTGGTAAACAGTATCAGAATTGGGTTGAATCAGAGGATACCCAGCTGGTGTCCACTAGGGAATTGCTTAGTGTGTAGGGGAGCACATTTCTACATATCTGGTGTCAGAGGTGTTATGTTGAGTGAGAGGATGACAAATACTTTGTTTTTCCCCCCATCAATAATAATTTTCATGGCAGGCATTGTGCTGCAGCAGGTTAATCTCACTGTCAGTGACTTAAATCACAGTTAATGGTTCAAGCCCCATCTTCCAACCTTGTTGCACTAGGCATTAAGCTTCTATGTGAGTTTGGGAGGGGACATTCAAACCATAGCAGACGGAGAATGACAGACAATCAGCAATAGAGAGAAAATTCAGAAGACATTACGTAGTACTCTGGAGGCACTCCAGCCTGTAGCTTGATCCAACCTAAGGCTCAGTGCCCACAAGTTGGTCATTTTCCTTTCACTGCTTCAATTGGTTGAGTGGCTTTATGACCTTTTAACTCAAAGAACATTGAATAGAAGTGTCAATGAAATGTACATGATGTCTGTAGTGCAAGAGCTCCCAACCCCACTCAACACACACACACACACACACACACACACACACTATGGACCATGAAATAGCATGTCCTTTTTCAACAATGGTGGTGTCCCTTGCTAATGTGGTGCCACAGTAGAAACTGTATTATCTGGCATAGGGTAGGGGGAGAGAGAGAAAGCAAGAAGCAAAGGTGGGGCCGGCACCGTAGGATAGTGGGTAAAGCCCCAGTCTTCAGGGCCAGCATCTCATATGGGCGCCAGTTCGAGTCCTGGTTGCTCCACTTCCGATCCAGCTCTCTGCTGTGGCCTGGCAAAGCAGTGGAGGATGGCCCAAATCTGTAGGCCCCTGCACCCACATGGGAGACCTGGAAGAAGCTCCTGGCTCCTGGCTTTGGATCGGCGCAGCTCCAGCCGTTGCAGTCATTTGGGGAGTGAACCAGTGGATGAAAGACCTCTCTCTTCCTCTCCTTCTCTCTCTGCGTAACTCTGGCTCTCAAATAAATAAATAAATCTTTAAAAAAAAAAAGAAGGAGGCTGGTGCTGCGGCTCGATAGGCTAATCTTTTGCCTGCGGCGCCGGCACACCGGGTTCTAGTCCCGGTCGGGGCGCCAGATTCTGTCCCGGTTGCCCCTCTTCCAGGCCAGCTCTCTGGTATGGCCAGGGAGTACAGTGGAGGATGGCACAAGTCCTTGGGCCTTGCACTCCATGGGAGACCAGGAGAAGCACCTGGCTCCTACCTTCGGATCAGCGCGGTGTGCCGGTCGCAGTGTGCTGGCCGCGGGGGCCATTGGAGGGTGAACCAACGGCAAAGGAAGACCTTTCTCTCTGTCTTTCTCTCTCACTGTCCACTCTACCTGTCAAAAAAATTTTAAAAAAATAAAATAAAAATAAAAAAAAGAAGGAAAGTTACGGATTTCAGCTGCCAAAAACCGTGTCTCTGAAGATTTCTCTCTCACGCCAACTTTCTTAAGTGTTAGTTCATCAAGCTTTAATTCTTTAGTCCAAGGACATCTTTCTTACTTCTTGACCTCACCTTAGAAACATAAGGGTCCCTCAGCTCTGATAAAAAATATTACTTCTAGAATACTCAGGCCCAAGCACAAAACTTGTTCCTAAAACTTGCACTTTGAAGTGAATTCTCCCTGCCCTTCTCCTCCTGCGGGAGTCCCGCCTTCCCCCGTGTACTCTATGCTGGGGAAAAAGGAAACCATCTCCCTCCATTCCAACAAAATCTCTATTCTGAACCAAAAGCAGGAGATGCCACTTTGGAATGAGGGCAGGGCATGCCTCATCTGATTCCAATTATTCCTTTTTCTTGTTAAATCTGTTTATCCATGCTAACTGCCATCGCTCTAGCCTAACCAAGGCTGGTCCCTGGAACTGCATCTGGATCTTTGATGTCTCCCAGTAGTATTTTGTCCCCAAATACTCTTCCCTGTGAATTTTACCCATTTGGCTCTTGATCAGGCATGAATATATTAGTGATGCATGATAGGATTTTGTCATTATGATTTTATGGCCTCTGTGGCCCATAGATGTCCAGATGTTACTGACGGATCTACACTAGGTCAAGTTCAGATTATAATTCAAATTCATTTGGCTTAATAGATGGTGGTGTGTGTCAAATGTCAGCTCAAGCCTGGGGCTAACGGAATGCCTGGCTTGAGCAGCCTCATGTCTCTATTACAAGGTATTATAATGTTATTATTATTTTTCTGGAATACCTGGTATGAATAAAGTATGGTAAGTATTGCCACAGGGAGCAGGCAGGGAGTTAACAGTCTTTAAACATCCCCTCCAGGGCAGGCTTTCTGTATCCCAAGCACAGTGTTGGGAGGGTCACATGAGTTATCACTTTCAATTCTAATCCTCCCAGGAAGGGGAGAATCATATCATCACCTTGTGATAAAGATGTTGGACCCTGAGAAATTCAAACCCGCATCTCCTCTCCCTGCCCTCTTTGTGCTGTGAGATTGCCCACAAGTGCAAGGGATCATGGCCTAGCCCCTGGGGCTGGCTGGTGCTGAGGTTTAGCACTCGCTGAGACACCTGAGAGGCAAGAGTTGTAGTGGCCAAGAATCAGCACCACTGTATGTCCAGAAGCAACCCCAGCAAGAAGTGACACTCGTGCTTGGAAAGCCAAGCAAATCTCAACCGGAGCTGACAGTGCCTGTGAAGCGGAAGCGTTTGAAGGCAGGAAATATCCAGGACTCTTACTAATTGGGGAACTTTCTGTATCTGGGGTCTTGAGATTTCTGTGGTTTATGGTGGGGCAGAAACCAGACTTAGAGAAGCTGACAAGAATCTCCAAGGGAAACCAGGGCACCGCAGCTCCTGCAAGGAATTCATAGCTGTTTCTGCTGAGCAGATCCTGACACCCTACATGATGGGAAGAGTTGGAGGGCGCAAGAAGCCAGCTTGCGCAGGGCACAGAGACTGGGGAGCTGGGATCTTCCTCTTTGGTGTTCTGACTCTAATGAGGATAAGAAGCGGGTAGTGCAACAGAGGAGGGAAGTCAGACGCTGCTGTCACACCCGTCACTGAGTTTAAAGGACCGGGGAATAGTCCCAGTTACAGAAAAATTGAACTGAGTTGCAAAGGGGCAATTGGCAGATTCTGGCCAAGTGACAGATAACGAAAAGCCTTTAAAACTGCTTTTGTGATCTTAGACTCACGTAGTAGCTGGACAGGCCAGATTAACTTAATTTTAAAGGGCACAAAATCACATTTGAGTGTGTGCACACACATACACTTTGTTTATACACATCCTCGCCACCATTCTTACCGCCCCAGATCTTAAGTTACTATGGAGGGCCAACCGAGATGAGACACCTATTGTTGGGCCAGTGTGTGGCTTGCATATGGTGTGATTTTTCCACCAGTTTCCCCTCTTTCTGTAGCCTGCTTTTACTTTTTCCTTCCTGACCCCTTTTTCATCTTTTGCAGACAGCTATTATTTTTATTTGTCCATTCATTTGTTGGTTCATTCTTCCATTCTTTAGGTGCTGGTTGAGTTCTCTGTATGTTCCAGGACTCATGCTAGAACTAAAAAGTCAAGTAAAATGCAATCGTTGGGGTCAGTGCTGTGGCGAAGCGGGTAAAGCTGCCACCTGCATCCCATATGGGTGCCGGTTCGAGTCCTAGGTGCTCCACTTCCAATCCAGCTCTCTTCTGTGGCCTGGGAGGGCAGTGGAGGATGACCTGTGTGCTTGGGCCCCTGCACCCATGTGGGAACCCCGGAAGAAGCTCCTGGCTTCAGATTGTGGCCATCTGGAGAGTGAACCAGTGGATGAAAGACCTCTCTCTCCTCTCTCTCTCTCTCTCTCTCTCTCTCTCTGCCTCTGCCTCTCTGTAACTCTGCCTTTCAAATAAATAAATCAATCTTTCAAAAATGCAATCATCTTCCAAGATTGGGACAGAAAGGTTTGGCCTGAATGCTACAATGTCTGCCATGCAAACAGGACTCTAACTGGTAGACGTTGTTTTTGCCATGCGAATGTGATTTGTCTTTGAATAAGATTTTGAACTGATGACTGCACCCATTTCTAGTGTAAAAGCACCACACGCACCTGTGTGCGCACACATACTTTAATTTCTTCATCTTCATACACAGGCACTTCCGCCAAACCCTGATGGAGATGGCCATCCTCCTTTGAAATTCATTAAAAACATTTACAATTAAATAAATTGGATTTAGAGCAATACTTTTGATAATGCCAGTATTAACTTGCATGGTTTGGCTCTTCTTCCTTTCCTTTTATTTCAATATCATTTTATGCTTGGAGGCTCTGGAGTAACAGAGAAACCCAAAGTTCCACAGCAAAAGATTTAAGATGCACTCATTTCTTGCCAGGCACTGCTCTTAGCACTTTGCACGCACTGCTTCTTTTAATCTTTACAAGAACTATCGTGGGCATACACAACGTGCTTCAAAAACTCCATGGAAGAAATGGAATAAAAAGATAAGCTTGTTTTGATGCAAAAAAAACCTGAAATTCATGCATAGCTTACTCATAATATACATTTTTCATGAACTTTTAAGATGCCTTCGTATGCCTGGATTTCAAAAAATTATGTACTAAAATAAACATATTTTTAATTCCATTTTTCATGACTGTTTTGGTTTCACCTTTAATTATTATTTATTTATTTGAGAGACAAGATGAGAGACAGAGAGAAAGAGCTCCCATTAGCTAGTTCATTCCCCAGATGCCTCAGCCCACTGGCTGAGGCTGAACCAAGCTGAAGCCAAGAGTCAGGAACTCAGTGCAGATTACTGGAGTGGTCACCACTGCTTCCCAGGGTCTGCCTTGTCTGGAATCTGGAATCAGGAGCCAGAACTGGGAGCCAATCCCATGTACTCTCATGTAGGATGCGGGCATCTTAACTGGCATATTAGCTGCTAGTGTCAATGCCACCTCACCATGAACTTCTTGAAGTATCTCATACTTGGATGAGTACTATCTCTGTTGAATAGATGAGAAAACTGAGGTATGGAGGGTTTAACTTACTCCAGGTCATGCAATTAGTATAGCATTTGCAAGTAATGGTATTACATTGATGTTTTTTTAAGATTTATTTTATTTATTTGAAAGACAGAGTTATAAAGAGAGGAAGAGATAGAGAGAGAGGTCTTCCATCCGCTGGTTCACTCCCCAATTGGCCGCAACGGCTGGAGCTGTGCTAATCCGAAGCCAGGAGCCAGGAGCTTTTTCCACATGGGTGCAGGGGCCCAAGGACTTGGGTCATCCTCCACTGCTATCCCAGGCCATAGCAGAGAGCTGGATCAGAAGAGGAGCAGCCGGGACTAGAACTGGCGCTCATATGGGATGGTGGCACTTCAGGCCAGGGCTTTAACCCACTGTGCCACAGTGCCAGCCCCTACATTGATGTTTTAAAAAGATTTATTTATTTATTTGAAAGGCAGAGTTACGGAGAGACACAGACACAGACACAGAGAGAGAGAGAGAGAGAGAGTAAGAGAGAGAGAGAGAGATCTTGCATCTGCAGTTGGCTCCCCAAATGGCCCCAATGGCTGGGAAGCCAGGAGCCAGGAGCTTCTTCCAGGTCTCCCACGTGGATTCAGGGGCCCAAGCCATCCTCCACTGCCCTCCCAGGCCATAGTGGAGAGTTGGATGGGAAGTGGAGCAGCCACAACTTGAACCATTGCCCATATGGGATGCTGGCACTGCAGGCAGTGGTTTTACCTGCTACGCCACAGCACCAGCCCCTTACACTGATTTTTCAATACACAATACTACAACATTTTAAATAGAATACAGATTAATGTAAATATAACTTTTATATGCATTGGGAAACCAAGAAAAATCATATGACCTGCTTTATTGCTACAAAATTTTCTTTTAAAGCTCTTGGAAAATGTGCATTAGTTTTTAATTCTATTTTTCTATGAGCTTTTTGAAGTCCTCTCATATTTGCTTTGTTGCAATGGTTGATCACTGAACCCGAAATATCTCTAATATATATATATATATATATATCTAATATAAATATCTCTAAAAATATCTCTAATAGCTTGAGAGAGGTGTGGTTCCATCCCACTTAGTCTTTGCATTACAAAGCAAAGCCAAATATTGCCAATGGAAAGATCAAAGAGTAAAGTAGTCCCCCAGCAGGAAGAATTCAGATTTCTCCTTAATGTAAGCAAGAAGCTAATAGGATGGGAGTTTGTGGGGGAGTTTTGTGGGTTTTTTTTGCTTATCAAAATAAAATGCATCTCTGGGCACAAGCATGCTTGCTGTCAGCACACAGGCTATGGAGACCTATGTACAAATGTTTCAAGTTAGAGGCATTTTTAAACTTACAACATGTAGAAATCAAATAGCAATGAAATCAATAAACCCAAATTACTAACATAATTTTCATGGGCTAGCTTATGTCTTGCTGAAATTAAATTGCCATGCCCACTAAGACCACGGTCCCAGCGACCCCAGGAATGTCCTTTTGTGCCCAACATCTAGATTGCCTCGTGCTGTGGGATTACTCGAGCCTCCTTCAGATTCTCTACACTGGGGCTACCGAAAGCCTTTATTCAGCTAGATAGGCAAGGCACCACATGGGCGCACTTGCTGGGAATGCCTTCATTTTGCATAGCAGTACACTGTACGGTTCTTTACTTACTTCTCCACCGTATGAAAGAAACATCACTTACGGGGACACTGAAATTGCCTTGCCCTTGAGAAAGGAAAAAAGTACAACAAAATGAGTTTGGCTCTGGCTCTCATCAGGGCTTCTTTTATCGTGCGTGGTGCACAGTTTAACAAGCTTAGCTATCTGGTTTCCAATTCTATAGCAGATGGGAAGCAGCAAATTAGAGGAAAGGAGACACACCGCCATGGGCAGAAAGAGTGAAAATAGTGAGAAATGCCAGCTGAGAGCCAGAGAGAACAGTATCAATCATGGGAGCATTTAACGTCAGCCCAAATTGCCCCGAATACAAGTGGTTCCATTCTAGAACAATACAATAACTGACGCCCCCATGATGACTCTGACTCATAAAGGAAAGCTTAAATGACTCCCTTCACGCGATCCACAATGTCAAAAAATGTAAAATGCACGTGTGAAAGATGTTCATTGGAAATGATTGAGCTAGGAACAGGTGTCCATGCTTAGAGGGCAAACCTCCCAAACTGCCCCATTCAAAAAAAGACCCATTCCTGAGATGCCATCATGGCAGAGAATAGTTAAATGATAATATCTCAATCTACATGCACTCTCTTCTCTGCTAAGAAAAAAAGAACTTCAGAGCAGGGGCTGAAGACGTGTGTCTCGCCTCTACCATATCTGCTACTCATATGGGAACCACATGCTACCATCACCATAATCATTAAGAACTGCGGCCATTTGGGGAGTGAACCAGGGCATGGAAGATCTCTCATGTCTCTCTGTCTCAGAGATGGCCAGAGCTGGGCCAGGGCAAAGCTAGGATCCAGGAGCTTAATCCAGGTCTCCCACACGGGTACAGAAGCTCAAGCACTTGGGCTACATCTTATGCTGCTTTCCCAGGCACATTAGCAGGGTGCTGGATCAGAGGTGGAGCATCTGGGACTTGAACCGGTGCCCACATGGGATTCCAGCACCATGGCTTTTCTCGCTATACCACTGTGCCAGCTCCAATAAAATTAATCTCAAAAAAAAAAAAAAAAAAAAAAACCCAAACCAGGAGATCACATAACTTGTCTGAGGCCTCAGAGCAAATGGAGAAGAAGCTAGCTTTGACACTCAATCTGACTCCAGTACCTGTGTTCCTACTCATTAGTTCATAAGACCTGGGTAATGAAAATTTATTAAATGAGTGGATTCAAATAGATATAATGTCTGAAATAGAAGCTTCACCGTAAGGAAGATGTTTCAGTTTCCTAAGTACTGACGTGGGGCCCAGAGGGTCTAATCCTGCCATTGGACAGCCAGCTGCTCTAGAATTCAGTGTATGAATTATTGCCTTGGTACTTTCAATGCTATCTGTGGCTACACAGCAGCCAGTCATATCTAGCTAGAGCTCTAAGCACAGCTTTCTCCTCCCTTGGAAACCCTTTAGAAGCATCCACACAGACACAACTGTCTCGTGGAATGTGAAGGCAAAGATAAACACGCATACATTAGTGTCAGAAAGGGCTCCAGGGCAGTGATTTTATTTTCCATTCAATGTGTTTCCGTTAGTGAAATACATGACTAGTCACTTCTACTTACAGTAACAATAGAGAAGATTAATCCAGACATGCTGTAACTTCTGAATAAAGGCACACAATTTGCATACACCAGTGTTGCTAAACTCTAAAAAACAACTTGACATTTACTTTTATTTAGGAGTTTTAAATGGAGATGTACCTCATTCATCGTGCTCTGGGAATTTCTAATAGCAGAGTGAATGCGCTCATCTGGGTATCAGAAGAACTGGGGTCTAATACTGGATGCATCGTTAATAGCTTTTCAACGGCAGGCAAAGCCCTGAAGGAAAGGTCTCTGTGTGCTCTTCACTCTTGGTAACATCTTCTCATTCACCTGATCTTTGGTATTTGCCGTTTAAGTACAGGCAACCAAATGTAAAAGTTTCCGAACTGGGGCCGGTGCTGTGGTGTAGCGGGTAAAGCCGCTGCCTGCAAATGCCGGCATCCCATACGGATGCCGGTTCAAGACCTGGCTGCTCCACTTTCGATCCAGCGCTCTGCTATGGCCTGGGAAAGCAGTAGAAGATGGCCCAAGTCCTTGGGCCCCTGCACCCGCATGGGAGACCTGGAAGAAGCTCCTGGCTTCAGATTGGCACAGCTCCAGCAATTGCAGCCAGTTGGGGAGTGAACCCGCAGATGGAGGATCTCTCTCTCTCTCTCTCTCTGCCTCTCCTTCTCTCTCTGTGTAACTCTTTCAAGTAAATAAATAAATCTTTAAAAAAATTAAAAAGTTTCTGAGCCCATCTTCCTTGTAGGAAGTACGTAAAAACCAAATAAAAGCACTTTGGTCATACTGGCAGGCAGCCCCTGAGTGACAGGAATACTGACTCTTCTCGTGAGTGTGGATCTCTGAAAGTCTGTTTCTCCATCATCTTTCTTTGATCCCATTCTAGAAAACTGAGTGAGATCCTATCTGATTCTTGAACATCAAGGAAGGCTCTCGAAAACTAGGAAATCAAATGGATGTCTGCCTCTGTCATTCGAAGATGAGATTTCAGGGCTGGCACTGTGGCACAGTGGGTTAATGCCCTGGCCTGAAGTGCCGGCATCACATATGGGCACCGGTTCTAGTCCCGGCTGCTCCTCTTCCAATCCAGCTCTCTGCTTTGGCCTGGGGAAGCAGTAGAAGATGGCCCAAGTCCTTGGGCCCCTGCACCCACGTGGGAGACCTGGAAGAAGCTCCTGGCTCCTGGCTTTGGATTGGCACAGCTCCAGCTGTTGCGGCCAACTGGGGAGTAAACCAGGAAATGGAAGACTTCTCTGTCTGTTTCTACCTCTCTCAGTAACTCTGTCTTGCAAATAAATAAAATAAATTTTTAAAAAGATGATATTTCAAGTCTTTTGAGATGGTGCAACATATCAAGTTACATTGATGGTTTTTTCTTGTGAATCTAATATGCGCCAGGACCGAGGGTCCTTCCCTGCAAGTAATGAAGAGAAATATGAGGTATGGTCTCTACCATTAAGGAAGTTATGATCATTTAGACTTTGCATTGATGAAGCAAGACCTTAGAGTTGGAGTAGCTCTAGAAATGGTGAACATTCCCATTATGGTACTTACAGTTGCCTAATCTGGCCCTGTACTCTTAGATGGTTTACAAGAAACTACTCATTGACTATCAAAAAATAACAAGTGATTTTAATATATTTTCCACAGGTGACTTATTTGTCATGACCTGGGTCCTTAAATTTCCTATTTTTTTTTTTTTTGACAGGCAGAGTGGACAGTGAGAGAGAGAGAGACAGAGAGAAAGGTCTTCCTTTGCCGTTGGTTCACCCTCCAATGGCCTGCGCGGCCGGCGCACCACGCTGATCCGATGGCAGGAGCCAGGTACTTCTCCTGGTCTCCCATGGGGTGCAGGGCCCAAGCACTTGGGCCATCCTCCACTGCACTCCCGGGCCACAGCAGAGAGCTGGCCTGGAAGGGGGACAACCGGGACAACCGGGACAATCCGGCGCCCCGACCGGGACTAGAACCCGGTGTGCCGGCGCTGCAAGGCGCAGGATTAGCCTAGTGAGCCGCGGCGCCGGCCTAAATTTCCTACTAAGTTGAACCCAAATCGATAAGGTTCCTAGATTGCTTCCCACATTGAAGTGCTCATTTGGGAGTCTAGTCCAGTTAGGATTCAGCCATCATTATTTTTAGTCTTACGACTCTTCTGAAGCTGATTCAGACCAAGTATTTTTGCTTCCATGCTTAAACTGTAAGGGAGAGTTCGTGGTCCGTTCTGGGGTGGATAACTTTTTCCAAAGTGGATCCCAAATTCGCTTTACCATCAGTTACAGTTCTCCCCCGTTGTAGCATCGTAGATCAAGCCTTTGTCTTTTGCAGCTTAGAAGTTGTTTCCGTATCCAGGGGTAGATTGAGACGTTGGTCTCTCTCTTCTCTGGATCTGTCCCGTGTGATGAAGCCGTCACTCTTACTCCTTAGCTCACAGGCATTTGAGGGTGGACTCCGATTAAGAGCAATTTTCTTCGTCAGTCTGAAAGTAGTCACTGAGCACTTCCGACCTGCAAAGCACTAGGCACGATGTGGGTAGAGAAGAGGAAACAAGTGTCTCAACCTCATGGAGTTTACTTTCCCATGGTGGGAAAAGTGGACATTTTACACCTGTCCTTGATCTTTTACCCCTTGCATTTTTCTATAGCCTTCACCATCTTAAAATTCAATTCCTCCCAACATTTTAGCATTAGTTTGCTTAGACACTTCTCCTTTTGTGATCTGCTTCATTTATTTATTAAGCACCTACTTCCTGTGATATATTGAGATTCACTTGAAAGTGAGGTGAGAGTACATGGCAAGATCTCTGAGGAATTCTCCAAAAGCTGCAATTAGAGTAGATGAGGTTAATTACAAAGCTGTAATGGTTTCATAACACGTGCCCAAAACTCTGAGTCTCCTGCCGTCAGAGTGGGGTCTATGTCTATTTCCCTTGCATCTTGAGAGGCACATGCCATTTTTGACAAAGGATAGAGTTCTTTTTCTATTGGGGCTGGGCCCACAGAATCTGTGAGTATAACATAACAGCTGTTTATGCCACTTACCTTTAGCTAGTTCGTTATGCAGCAATAGGAATCCAAAGAAAAACACACAACTATGTCAGATCTCATTCATCTTTTTTTGCAAGATTTATGTATTTATTTATTTGAAAGGCAGAGCTAGAGAGAGAGAGAGAGAGAGAGAGAGAGAATCTTCCATCTGCTGGTTCACTCCCCAGATGGCTGCAACAGCTGGGGCTAGGGCTGAGCCAAGCTGAAGCCAGGAGACAGGAACTTCTTCCAGGTTTCCCATATAGGTGAAGGAGCCCAAGTACTTGGACTATCTTCTGCTGCTTTCCTAGGCACATTAGCATGGAGCTGGATCAGAAGTGGAGCAGCCAGGGCGTGAACCAGCAACCCTATGGGATGCCAGCACCACAGGCAGCAGCTTTACCTGCTATGCCACAGGGCCAGCCCCGTATTTATTCTTTTTTTTTAAAAAAAGATTTATTTATTTATTTATTTGAAAGTTAGAGTTATACACAGAGAGAAGGAGAGGCAGAGAGAGAAAGAGAGAGAGAGAGAGAGATAGGTCTTTGATTCACTGGTTCACTCCCCAATTGGCTGCAAGGGCTGGAGCTGCACCTATCCAAAGCCAAGAGCCAGGAGCTTCTTATGGGTCTCCCATACAGGTCCAGGGGCCCAAGGACTTGGGCCATCTTCTACTGCTTTCCCAGGCCATAGCAGAGAGCTTGATTGGAAGTGGAGCACTGGGACTTGAACTGGTGCCCATATGGGATGCTGGCACTGCAAGCGGCAGCTTTACCTGCTATGCCACAGTGCTGCCACCGTATTTATTCTTTTTTTTTTTAATTTTTTTTTGACAGGCAGAGTGGACAGTGAGAGAGAGAGAGAGAGAGACAGAAAGGTCTTCCTTTGCCATTGGTTCACCCTCCAATGGCCGCCGTGGGCGGCACGCTGTAACCGGCACACTGCGCCGATCCGATGGCAGGAGTCAGGTACTTCTCCTGGTCTCCCATGGGGTGCAGGGACCAAGCACTTGGGCCATCCTCCACTGCACTCCCGGGCCACAGCAGAGAGCTGGCCTGGAAGGGGGACAACCGGGACAACCGGGACAATCCGGCGCCCCGACCGGGACTAGAACCCGGTGTGCCGGCGCCGCAAGGCGCAGGATTAGCCTAGTGAGCTGCGGCGCCAGCCACCGTATTTATTCTTATAAGCTAGAACCAGAAATGTTGTCCACATATTTCAAAATCCTTATGTCCAAGTCTTCTTTACTTCCATATACTATCCTATAATCAACCTCCCACCCCCAAAACTCACATTCATCTTCAAGGGTACCCACTTCTAGAACTGGGCTAGATTCCTTCACTTCTTCCAGCCTTTGCCAAATTCAGCAGTCAAAAGACCACAGGAACAAAACCCAGAGCAAATCGCATTATCATTATCACACCTATGACAGGCTCTCCATGGCAAAAAGATTTCCAAGCCCCAGTGGATGACCTGCTTATTTCAATGTATTTGGAAAACAATGTTTATTGTCCCATGGAGAAAAGACTCTGTCGTATTTATCAAACAAGTGATCACAAGGTAATTTACAGACTCTATGATTCTTGCCTCACTTAGAATATTCTGTCTGGGAAAATTGAAATAAATTATCCCTTGTGCATGGGGAGGGTGGCAATCTGAATGACAACTTTTTATATTGAGTTAAGATGCCTTCAATTATACACTCAAGCTTCAGTTCATAGGAGGGGCTAACATCATCGGTCTACCTCTGTTTATTCCTTGCTTTCCAGGCATGTAGCATTTTTAGTCTTAATGCGGGAGAAATCTCTTGTGAAAGCAAGACCACTCTAGAAACTGCAAGCATATCGGCTGAAACATGAAACCCCTACAGTGACCAGCTGGTTAACGAAGAAACTGTGTTTAGCGTGAAGGTAGGGGCAGATGTTCAGTGCAGTGGTGAAGTCATTTTGGATGCCTGTTCAAGCCCTGGCTCCTGTGCTTCTGAGCCAGCTTCCCCCTAATGCCCACTTGGAGAGACTGCAGATGATGGCTCAGGTCTTTGAGTCTTTATCACCCATGTAGGAAACCTGGACTGGGCTCTGGGTTCCTGGCTTTAGTCTGCCCATCTTGGGCATTTGAAGAGTGAACAAGCTGATGGAAGATTTTTGTCCCTCTGTCTTTCAAATAAGGTGGAAAAAATTAAATAATATTTTGAAAAAATATAGGAAGGCAAAATTCAGCATCAATATGTTACAAGACCATGGGAATGATTCAATGGAAGAGATGAGACATTTCCATCCACATAGGTCAATAAAACTGCATAAAAGAAGGAAAGAAAAAAATCCATGAGTTTGAACTCCCAACATTGTGGCCTCTTTTGTTTATAGGAAGTACTTTCTACATCTGAAGACATCGCTGTGTGCAGAGCTCATCACTTGATAGCTCCTGAGTATAGCACTCAATTCCAGGGAAGATTAGAATAAATTAGCACCTGGCCTCATCTCAATCCTCCCTGAAAAAGCATTAGACAGGATTTTTTCTTAAAGGCAAGACATACTTCTGTCTCTGACATTTAGTTGAAATATTGGAAATAAAGTATACCTGGCAGAGATAGCTTGGCATATTCAATTCTGCATTTCTGTCAGGAGAGAAAGACAGGCATCTTGCTAGAAAGGTGGTGTGATTTATAGCAATGAGAACATGAGAAAGTGGGCTGTCTTCTTTCACAGTTAAAGGACTCTTCCAATTAGCAGGTAGCACAGCTTGTTTTTGAAGAGTCAGGGACAGGGTGGAGATGGTTGCAAGCACCATGAGCCTGGGAAGGGCAGAACACAATGCATTAGGCGTTGTGTGTCCTTACCTGGTTTTGCAGGCCAGAAGGATTATCACAATTATCACAGCCAAGATACATAGTAACTCAGAGAATTACGATTTCAGCAGCCAGTCAAAACTGAGCTCCCATGAGGGTCACCATGGTCTTTCTTATTCCAAAGATAAAGGAAGCAGCTAGAGGTAGAAGATTTTGCTTTTGGACACTCAAGCCTCCTCACCCAATTAGTTCATTGATAAACATTTACTGAGCTGTCTGTTAGATGCCAACAACAAAGAGGGGAGCCTAGTAATGATTAAAACATATGCTTGACAGCTGGATACACAGAAGAATCAGCAATTAAAACAACTTAACAAAACACTGAAAAATAAAGATGTGTACAAGGTACAATAGGAGAAATAACTCTGACTAGAGAAACCCAAAGATGCTTGACTTGGAGAAGACAGTTTGGCTAGGCATTCAAGAGGAAAAGATATTGGAAAGATGAGGAACATATATTGATATTGCATTAATCATCATTTTGTCACTATAATGAAATGCCCAAGGAGAGCTACTTGTGAAAGGAGGAGATTTATTTTGGAAAATAGGTTTGGAGGTTCACAGCCTAAGATTTAATGGCTCCATTGGTTCGGTCGTCTAGTAAGGATGGAGGACTGGCAATGGTAGAACACGCACAGAGGAAGGATGACATGGGAACCCTGGAGTAGAGAGAGAACGGCCAGGCCCATCTAAAACTTATGCAACCAGCCATCGCATGAGAATTACCTTCCAAGGACAAGCCCCTAAAGACCTAAGGACCTCCCAATAGCCGTTCTCTCCACCCCATGGTTCCCATGTCATCCTTCCATAATTGTACCAGGCCTCCATCCTCCTAACACCACCAGCCCACAACTTTGGGGGTTAAACATGTACATGAGTAGGGGAGCCAAGTCATGTCCAAACTATGGCAGTATACTCTAGGTATTGGAAATAGCTCTAAGTTAACACATGAAGGGTGATATGTGAGTTGTGAATACACATCAAATGAAAAGTTGATGAACACTGGGAAATTCTGTGTATCAGGTAGGAAACTATTGGTGGAAGGTAGCAGGGAAGGGGTGTGGTGGAATGAGGTGAAAAGGTCATATCAAGATGGCCACTGAGGTGAAAAGGTCATGCCAAGATGGCCACTGACAACAGAAACTGTCTGGCAACAGGCCGTGATTGAATGGCTTCAGAAACCACATGACAACAGAGGAAACCACATGACAACAGAGCCTGACTGACGGCAGGCCGTGATTGGATGCTTTCAGAAACTGCCTGGCAATAAGAGCCTGACTGGCAACAGGCTGTGACTGGATGGCTTTGGAAACTGCCTGGCAACAGGCTGTGATTGGTTGGGGCATAGACCGTCCCTTGACCAGATTGGCTGGTCTTGGCTATATAAGCTGTTGTACTAACTCAAATAAATGAGTCTGTGGGCTGCTCGTCTCAGGCCTGCTTTCACCCGACTCCGGGGTCTGTGTGGTGACTCCGCGCCTCTTGCCCCCACCATGCTCCTCCTCTCAGAAACGAATCCACCACAACATTGTTGAGAAATCAACTGCAACAAAGGGGTGAGGAGCTTCTTCTTCAAGAGGAGGGTAACACTGTGTAAAGAGTCAGGGATTTAAAGGCAATCACACTGGTAGACCAAGGCATGGGCAGCTGCACCAAGCCATGAGCGAGAAGCCACAGTGAATGCCACAGCACCCCACAGAATAATAGGGCTCCTCCAGATGTGGAGGGTTATGAAGGAGACCATCTGAGGTCATGAAGGAGACCAAGAGAATATTTACTTGGCTTGGTGGTTTTGTCCTAGCAGAACCACCTGGTCACAAAATTGCTTTTCTTCTCCATGACTGTAGACATCTCTCTCTGATGCTTAGACTACCCTCAAGCTTGAGACCTCGGTGAGGTGCTGTCAGGATAACTCATTTATCCAGTCTGGAGAACAAATTCTAGACACAGACACAGGCTTTATTGTTCAGATGTGGAAAAATAAAAGCAAAATAATATGGGGCCTATGAAGAGATTCCAAACACAGAAGGAAACTATGATACTTACATGCAATAGGAGAGCATTCTTTTTAAAAGGTTTGCTGTGAGAAGCAGACATAAATTTTAGACATTTGTCTGGTACTGTCAACAATATTAAAACAAAAGACAATACAGTGAGATGAAAAGGCAGCTGCTAAGAGAGAGTTATAAAAAGGAAACAAGATGAGCAGAGTGTGTGAAAAGAGTTTGTTTTTTCTTTATGGCATAAAAAGAGTCAACAAGAGCCCACCGTGCAAAAAAAGATCCTATCAGCAATGGAAGGATAGTCTTGAGGATCTCACCCATCAGCAAGAGGAAAAGGAAAAATAAATTCATGAAGAGATCAATGACACAAATACACAACAGGAAATACAGATACAAAATACATATTGATGGTATAGTTGATGGGGAGAATAAAGGAAGTCAAGCAAAAGCAAACATCCACAGTTTAATAAAAGAAAAAATGTCCTTAAATCCTAAATCTGCAGATCAAAAGCCTTCACTGTATATTGGACAGTGTTTCTCCTAGATAGAGATATGTCTTCAGCTTGAGAGCAGGATAAGATAGATTTAACAAGTTAAACTTTCTACTCTATTAGAAGCAGATCAAGGTCATCCTCTGTAACATTAAATAGAAAAGTAGTTAACAAGGTTCACAGGGGGAAAGAATTGAGGCCAAAATATTCAATATGTATCTGTTGCAGAGGAGCTGCTTCCCATTGCAAGACAGAAACCCCAAGGAGAAGGAGCAAAAACAGTCTAAATGGCAGTCTCACAGCTGTCCCATAGAAAGAGAGAGAAGGATTATAGGAGAAGGAGTTGGGAAATCCTGCAAGAAAGATCACAGGCACAGCTACCAGAATACCGTGGTGTTCTGTCCTATGACCTCACTCTCAGGAAGTGCCTTCCTTCCTGTCTGTTCATCTCTGCAAAATATTCCTAGCATGATGCTGCCATCTGATATACAATCCCAGCACCCACACACTTTTCCCCAAAGGAAAACAATGCTGTATCTCATCTGGTCCCTGCTCCCAGCTGCAGGTCCATCTGGAAGGTATGTGTCCTTCTCATTTGGGGGCATTTACGGGTCCCCAAACTCATGCAACCTGAGGCTAAATGATCAATTTAGTGACTTCTACAAGCTTAATGTTATATTGATATAAGACTAACAAAATGGTAACTCTGATTTAGAAAGGTGAAAGAGGGTAATTGACTTCAGTGGTCACTGGGCCATAACAGCTTCTAAAAAAGAGAAGGAAAGGTTTACTCCCTATTAGTGGAACAAGCCGTCAGCCAGTCAGTTGGGCTGCTTGCTTCCTGCCCATGTAGCCATCATCTTCCACATCTGACAAGGGTTTAAAGAAAACTGGTACCAACACCTTCCTAGCAGACAATTCTCTACCAGGCTGGATGACACAGGCCAAGGGGTTTCAGAGGGGCTATGCTCACATGGACCTGTGATTTGTCCCATAGTACAAATAATTCCTCGAAAACATAGTTAATTGTGGATCAGTTTGATTTTTGAAAACTGTAACTAACCAGCACTCGTCTTAATGAGCACTTTGATCTGGGCCTCAGCCGTGCTCTTCCGGCTCTTAGCCACAGGTCAGAGTCCTCTTGCCACCCAGGCCTGGAACCCAACTTGCCAGCTTCCCTGCCGGCTGCTGCCTCTGACCATTGCCACCACCCGCAGAGGCAGGCAGAAGTAATGTGCTCTTTGTCCTCAAGTGCAGGGAAGGTTCTAACGCTAATAAAGAATACACAGCTGAAGGCATTTGGGAAGGATGTGGCGTGTCCCAAAATGTTACAGTCTTATTTTTCACAGACCTTCTGCCATGGCTTCCAATGGCCACCACCTCCTGAGTGTGGCTTGGAAATATCAATTGTTTATGCTGAGGCTGGGTTATAAATAAATAGCGGCTTATGTCTTGGGTACTTTTTCTCTTTCTCTGTCCCCAAATATTCACCCTGGAGGGAACCAGCTACCATGCTGTGAAGCAATCCAATGAAAGACCTGTATGGCAAAGGATCCATTCTGCCAAACACGCATGACCTCTTAGAAGCAAATACCCGGGGCCGGCATAGTGGGGTAGTGGGTAAGGCCTCCGCCTGAAGTGCCGGCATTCCTTATGGGAGCCAGTTTGAGTCCCGACTACTCCTCTTCCAATCCAGCTTTCTGCTATGGCCTAGGAAAGCAGTAGAAGATGACCCAAGTCCTTGAGCCTCTGCACCCACGTGAGAGACCCGTAAAAAGCTCCTGGCTCCTGGCTTCAGATCGGCGCAGCCATTGCAGCCAACTGGGGAGTGAACCAGTGGATGGAAGACCTCTCTCTTTCTCTCTGCCTTTTCTCTATCTCTGTGCAACTCTTTCAAATAAAGAAATAAATCTTTTAAAAAAAAAAAAGCAAATACCCCTTTCCCCCAAGTTGAATCTATAGATGGGCCACAGCTCAAGCCTACACTCATAGGACTGTGTCCTTATGAGAGGTGACTAAGTCAGAAGCTCTCCCCTATTCTGGGCAGGAATTCCTACCCCTCAACCTGGGAGATAATGAATAGTTGTTATTTTAAGCTGCTAAGTTTCAGGGTCATTTTTATTCAATAACAAATAATTAATACAAGTTTGCATCCCCTGATCTCCCCTAACTTAACTTGAGTTTGATGCAAAGAATGTGTCAGGGTATGTGACAGTCTGACAGGCTCCTGTCTCGGATTGCTGACCACAGCACATTACAACTGATACTCCCTCCCTGATTTCAGACAAGTAGCTGGAATGTGATCTTTCATTGTTAATATTTGCTGGTAGATCAAAAGACAGACAGGATAAAGGCAGCCTACTCTAACATTCCAACATCTTTCTAAAGTTCCAGGTTCAATAAGCAAATAGGCACTAGGACCAAGTCTTAAGACAGCCATTCCAGCTCCACGGGTTACAGTTGAACCAGTTGCTTCACTATTGCATAGTAAGTAAAGCCAAATTTCCTAGCAGGGCTGGAGGTATCCTTATATAGTTGGAAACCACCTCAACTATCCAGTCTTCCACTGGGGTTTTGCAACACACTTATACTAGCCTAAGTGGGTGATGGGGGTGGGGGTGGGTATTAACTGAGATAACTGAGAGCTTTTGTAGTAAATATTTAGGTATAGTTAAATATATAGGCTCACATGATGACAACAGACATCAGACATCAGCATTCTCTGTCCATCTGTCACCTTGACTTTGGCTTTA
This sequence comes from Oryctolagus cuniculus, assembly GCF_051225735.1. Classification (NCBI taxonomy): domain Eukaryota; kingdom Metazoa; phylum Chordata; class Mammalia; order Lagomorpha; family Leporidae; genus Oryctolagus; species Oryctolagus cuniculus. The sequence continues at coordinate 55,150,312 of NC_142883.1, read as the reverse complement.
GCAAACAAAGTCTCACTACACAGCAAGCCCAATGTCTCCTTACTGTTCCTATTAACACACTTCTCAGTCTAACAACCTCGGGGAAAAATGGAACTCCTCCAGTAATCTCATATCAATCCCTGCAGTTAGGGATGAAGGTCTCATCCAAAGCATAACGAGACAAATTCCCTAAAGGCATTTGACAAAATGAGGCAGGAAGTCTGGTGGGAAAATAGCAATACTCCAGTTCACTCTTGCTCCTCAAATTGTGGTCCACAGACCAACAGTGTCTGCCTCCCCTGAGAGAATGTTAGAGATGCAAGTATAGCATCTTCACCTCTACCTAGACTTCCTTAATCAGACTGCATTAGCAAGTTCCCTAGGAGATTCACGTGCACACTACAGTCCAAAAGTGCTGCAATGGAAAAACACTTCCATGCCATGACTTGCAGTATGATGCCATCCATCCTCCCCAGAAGAAGAAGTCCAAAGATGTCCAACCACTTGGGAGATAAATAAAGAATCCAAGAATGGGGATGCTGCATTGTAAAGCAAAAAAAATGTGAGCTTTCAAAGCAAGCAAAAATAGAATTATGAGTAACAGGATGTCTGTTGAGCTGCAGATTTGCCTTCTGAGCCTCAATTCTCTTATCTCTAAGGGGAAGGAGATGTTTCATCAATGAACACCAGCCGTGGCTGCACTTTAGAATCACCAGGGTGGTCTCCCAAGCACCACTTCTGGGCACCATCCAAATCAACTGGGCCTGAATCTCAAGTGACAAGGGAGGGCTGAGTCGTTAAAAACCAGGTGGTTCTAATGATGGTCCACATTTTCATGAAAGTCACAACCAGAGTGATGTCCCTAAAACAGCCAAGAGCTAGCCCATGCATATTCCTTATTAAGACATCCCACACTCTCCTTCCCCATGCCATAGGCTGTCTTCATGACTGAGTAGAGTTGGTAGGTTGGATGGGATCATCTTGTTGTTATAACAGGGAATGTTCATGTTTCACATCACATTGAAGGTACGGGTCTCTATTGGGCTCTCCATCGGTTTCTTTCTTAAAAATATCATTTATTTTATTTTATTTTTTCCCAAAGAAACCGTTTATTTAGTGAGTACAAATTTCATAAGTACAACTTTAAGAATATAGTGATTGTTCCCACCATGTCTGCCCTTCCACCTCCACTCCCACCCCGCCTCCTCCTCCCTCTCCCATTCCCAAACCCTGGTTTCTGTGTGCATGTTTGGGGACAGAATCCTCCTCCAACCTGGGTTTCAGATGGCCTCAAGGCTGCATAGGAGTGGTGGGAAGGTGCTCTGCATGACACGGGAGGAATTTGTCCTTTGGAGTTGGAGAAAGTGGAATAGTAAACCAGAAAGAGAGAAAGCCAGAAAGGGAAAAAGTGAAGAGAGTAGCATTAACTATGAGATGACTCTTCTCCATGAGTCACAGGGCTTTTTTTTAAATTTACTATGAGGTTGATGGGAGTGGATTTTTTTTTTTATGGAGACCTACAAAGAGGCTGAAATACATGAAGATGAAGAAATAGGACAAAGTCGCGTCTTTAGATGAAGCTATTAAACTCTTGGAGAGGTCTAGGCCAGGACCTACAGAAACACTCAGGGAAGAGAACAAGATTCACAGGTGTCCATGGCCGTTGCAGCCAGATCTCCCTGGGCCCTCAGGTGACAACTGTCTATACCTGTTTTCTCTCTGAATGAGCTCATCTCGGCTTTGTCACAGCCTCTTCTCACAGGCATTCATTCTTTCATTTGACAGTTGGCTGAGATGGTGCTGGAAAAAACATTGGAAAAATAAAAACACAAAGGTCACTGGTTTCATCTCCAATGGCAAGGACAGATATCAACCAAATAAAAATAGCGTTAAGTTTATAGTTGCAAACTAGAGTGAATTTCTTCAAGGCAAAGAACATAGTTCTATGGGAGCCAGTGATGGAGGAATCTATGATGGAGAAGATCGTAGGAAGAGTGACAGTGATGTGTCATTTCAGATGTAAAGGAAGCTGGAGCAGAAGGGCACGCTAAGGAAATTGGAAATTGGTCTTTGGTCCAAGATCACAGGGAAAGTGCTGAAGTCTCTAAGCTGAAGGAGAAAAGATCAATCTGCCACCCAGCGAGCAGGTTGCTGGGCTCAGACCACAGGTGGGGAGACTCACAAAGAATCTTGTTCAACTGTCCAGCCCTGGTCAATGATGGTATCAATCCTAGCCATAGCAGAGAGGGGCAGAGAAGTGTGCTGGAGTTTGAAGGACACTTGGGAGGTGAAACTTGGAAGACTTAGTGCCAGATCCCATGTGGAGAGTGAGGGAAAACCAGCTTTCCTGGATTCGTGGCTAGCCCTGAAGTTCAGAGGCAAGGCAGATATATATATATATATGAATCTGACACCAGATGGCTCACCACTTCTGTTACACTATCTACAGTTACAGGTGCAAAACAGGCAAGCCAGCTACAGTTCCATCAAGAGAGAGAAACCTCCTCTGGCATAGGTTATTTCTTTCTCTGTGCATCCTCTCTCAGGAAACATCTGAACTGTGCCTCTGGATGGACACCTATTAGTAATTAAAGATAAGGAAGTGGGAATGTGTTTTTTTTTTAATTATTTATTTGAAAGGCAGAGTTAGAGAGAGAGATTCTATTTGATGACATATATCAAAACATTCTTGGAAAATGAATTAATGCTTGTCCAGTTGGGTGCAAAAAAATTAAAATTCATGCATACAAGTGGTCTTCGGAAAGTTCATGCACAATCCATATGATGGAAAACTGTGCATGACTTTCAGAATTTTTTTTGCATCTAAATGCATTTATCTTTAAATTCCATCCATCTGTGAACTTTTTGAAGTCCTCTAGAAGTTCTGGTTCAAGGGATGGAAGAGTTATCCTCATTTTTCATGCCCTTCTTTTTGAAGCATTCTCTTCTTGGTGTCTGGGAGCCATGACGCTGCTGTTTTCTCCTATATCACTGGCTTCTTCTACCAAATCTTCCCTGCTGATTCCCACCTTTCTTCTTACACTTTAAAATTGATGTTCCCCAAGGCCTTGGGGAACACGTTTCTCCCCGGTCTGTACTCCTTACATACTGGTCCGTGGTCTTCTCTTTCCCCATTCCCTGTGGGCAGTTGATGAGCAGTTATCATCTGCTCCATTCTCAAGGTATACCTTGAACTTGGTCATGTTTCCTGATCTCCATGGTACCAGTCTGTCCAAATGGACTTACATATTTCTTTGACCTCTGCAATGTCCTCCTGAATGAACTCTGTTTTCATTCCCATTTGCTCTTGATCCTTCCTCGAGAAGTCAGAGTGATTCTTCTACAATGAGAACCAGATAGGTGTCACTCCCTGCCTCTCACTCTCCAGTGTAGATCATGCTACTTAGCTCAGTTCCAAGGTCTGTGTCTGACTTAAAAGCTCTCAGCCCACTGCTCCCACATTATCTCCTCCCTCTCTTAACTCATTGAGACCAGCCACTCTGACCTTGCTCTTCCTTGAACATACCTAGTGTCCTCCTGCCTTGGATTTTTCCCATGTGGCACTTCTTCTTCCTGTAGGATATGGCTGCCTTCCCTAACCCCTGTTTACAAACTCCTATACCTAACTCCGTATCATGGTGCCCTGCTTTACTTTATTCAGCATATGTATTACCATCTAACAGAATGATTCTTGATTATTCATAACTTTGTTACTCTCCTCTATAAAAGTATCTAGTCTTACATAGCTGTGAGTACAGGAACTCAGCCTATCTCATTCACTGGCGCATTTCCAGCACCTAGGACAGTGGCTACCACATATTCGGTCCTCAATAAGCATTTGTTGAATTGTTACAAGACTGAGTGGATGAATGAATGAATGGATGCCTAGTTATATTTTAAGAAAATTAGGGAAGGAAGCACCTGCAAAGATCCAAAGCAAGTACATAGAAAACACTGGTTATCTGACACTGCTATATAAATTTCGAAACAAGTTGTGAAACTTGGGGAAAAATTAGGGGAGAAAAAAAAGAAAGCTGCCTTTTCACACACAGTCACAAAGGGTTTACAGTGTCTTGTTGAAAAATAAAGAAATTAAAACAAGAACAAAGAATAATGATATTGGGCTTAAAGACTTCCTGGGACCACAGAAACACTGGAGTGCGAATGTATATAATAGAATCAGGAGAAAGACATTTGGAAAATGGAAAAGCAGAGAGAAAAAGCAGAGACTGAAAAGAATAAAAATATAACTCTATTGTGTTTTGCAAAAGCCTTGTGGTCCTTCACTGAATGTTTGTGTGAATGGCTTTGGTCTTCCTGGTGATGGGAAAGGAACTGCAAATAGGTACTTACATTATGGAAATTCATTTTGCAACTGATGAAAAGACTGTGAAGAGTGAATGCCACCATAGATAGGGAAGTAGGGAGAGTCCTTCAATGAAAGGTATTGTCACAGAAAGAATATGGTTTACTCTACTAGGACGCGACAGTTAACTCTGGGGAGCCTGGTCACAATTGGAAGTGGCTCGGAATGTGGATGAGTGAGGCAGCCAGTGATGATTTGCCCATGGGGGTCACAGCTGGCAGGAAGGTGAGACAAGGAAGAGGGAGAGATGTAACCCCTGGAGAACCCATAGATCTGCAGGATGCTCAGAGCTAATTCAGCTTCAAATGGGAATCATTTTCCATGCCAACTCACCTATCCAGAAGCTACCTGTTTGGTAATACTGATTGTGCAGACATAGATACAAGAAATAAGCTCACCATGCACCCAGAGACACCCTGTTCCTCAACAACCAGCAGGTGATACTACCACTTCTCCTAAATTAAAACAATGACAACTCCTGCCAGATGAAAGCCTTCTGCCCTTGACCTACCTTCCCTACTTCTACATGGTAGGAGACAGTCATGCTGCCTGACTAAACTCCCTGCGCTTGGCTGTTGAAATCTGAAAGTCACAGACTACAGCAGTGCTGGCAAAGAAACTGCGGAGTTCCACAGCAGTGGTGAAGATACCTGAAGGGAGATCTTCAAGGCTAACTCTGAAATTCTGCAATGCGAATGTTCATGATCCACATCCCATGGCCGTCTTGTGCATCTTAGGGGCAGTCTAGGCATAGCTGGGCCAGGAATGCCAGTTCTGATGCTCCCCATATTAGATGGAAGGAGCCACCTTTTCACCCCGGGAGGCTCTTCAGACACTCACTACCAAGGACCAGGGTTGGAATAAGAGAAGACCCAGCCTCTGCTGTTCACCGGCGCTTCCATTCCCTCATGTGTCATGGAACTAGGGCCCCAGACAACTTCTCTCACCTAGACATGGAGTGATGCTTTGCCTCTTCTCTGCCTTCTCCACCTCTCCATACACCCAGACCCAATCCCCTCCTGTGTCTCATATAGGCTGAGACTCATACTCTAAGCTGTCTCTGAAGGGACACAATGCAACCTCATGTCTTCCTTCAAAGTGTCTGTGCCGGCACTGTGGGCACAGCCCTACCATACCTCACTTCCCCAAGCCTGACACCCTTTCTAGACACATTCCCAGGCTGAGCAAATGGAACTGCAGGTGCACCTCCACTTGGGTCCTGAGACATTTACAGCTTCTGTGTTGTCAACCCCCAAAGCAGAAGCATTCCTCCAATATGCCCTGGGAGGTCCCCTTCCTCTGTGTCCCAGGATTCTCCCCGGAGACCTAACCAGGGTTCTCCCTAGTGCTGCAAAAGCAGCCACTGTCAACCCAAAGGGTCCCTTGAATTCCTGCTGTGAAGTTTATCCAGTTCTTTCAGATGCCTGGGAAAGTGAGAGGAAGTATCAGATTGGCGTCTGCTCTCTTCTCTCAAATATCTCTGTGCACTGATGCTTGTATCAGTCAGAAGAGGTTAGGTTTATGCTGCAACAACAAATGACTGCCCACATTTCTTCTTCTTCTTCTTTTTTTTTTTTTTTTTTTGACAGGCAGAGTTAGACAGTGAAAGACAGAGAGAAAGGTCTTCCTTCTATTGGTTCACCCTCAAAATGGCCGCTATGGCTGGCACGCTGTGCCGATCCAAAACCAGGAGCCAGGTGCTTCCTCCTTGGTCTCCCATGCGGGTTCAGGGCCCAAGCACTTGGGCCATCCTCCACTGCCTTCTTGGGCCACAGCAGAGAGCTGGACTGAAAGAGGAGCAACTGGGACAGAACCAGCGCCCCAACCAGGACTAGAACCTGGGGTGCTGGCACTGCAGGCAGAGGATTTGCCAAGTGAGCCACGGCACTGGCCTCCCCACATTTCAGTAGGTTAAAATCGTGAAGGTGGATCTCTTGCTCCTGCCATGTACCCACTGAGGATGGCAGAGGTCTCTGTTTACTGGAGTCTCTCAAGGATCCGGCGTGATGGAGGAGCTGCCATATTGAACATTCTGGATCACTAGATGAGAAGGAATGAGATGTGTCGGCAAAGTGTGCGGCCAGTAGCAAAGTGTTCCCCTCTAGAAGCAGCACTTGTCACTTCCGTCCACACCACACTGGTCAGCACTATTCCCTGCTGCTTTCACTCACAGGAGCCAGGGACTGCAAACCTACCCTGTCCCATAAGTGAAGAGAACCAGATTCATTTGGCAAGCAGCATCAGTGGCAGCCACAGAGCCCTGGGGGTTAGGAAGCCAGCCCCTGAGTGCCCAGCACTGCACGGAGACAGGCAAAGCAGTCCCACATTCCTTCCTATTCTGTTGGAAGGCGAGAGAGGCCCTGTGATGAATCCAGTAGGAGAGGCAAGAAAAAAGCTGTGACCATAGTGTCCTCTTCAAGGGAGATTCTGTTGCTCTTGCTGTTGACTGAGCAACAATGTTTACCATGACAGTGGCTCCCAGAAGCATGACATTTAAATGTTTGCTAATTCCACTGTGTGCTAGGCAGGACCTGGGAGAGGCTCCTGGCGCAGGGCCAGGAAGCCCAGCTGTGCTGTATAAAGTGAGTCTGACAGATGCCCCAGATCCCAGCCACCTAAGGACACCACAGCTTCCTCGTCCCTGAAGACACCTGTGAAGCCGTGTAGTTCAGCTCCCCCGCCACCGAAGGCCAGGCTGTTCCAGCCCAGAAAGACGAGCCCCGTGACGTCCTCTGCTCAGGTTTTCTGCTAAGGCACACCAAGGGTTTCTTTTTCTTGCGCACTTTCCAATTGTGTGATGAATGTCAGTGGTAACAGGTACAAAGCCTTCCCTCCCCTCCCTCCCCCGTGCGCGTTGCCCAAGCTCAGTATGGCGAGCCAACTCCCACTTCCTCCACGAGCCCAACTCTCTCAGATCCCCCATGGAGACTCCCAGGAACCCATCCTAGGAAAAGCTCTGTGTGGAATTCTCCCTTCTTTCTGAGCCCATGCCAAGGGCTAAGGGAGGATGCCACAATGTAACAGATACCATGGACTGTCTCAGTCCATTTTCTGTAGCTATTGACAAAAATCTCTGCGGCTAGGAACTTCATAAAGCGGAGAGGTTTGTTTGGTTCATGATTCTGGTGGCTGGAAGGTCCTAACAGCATGGTGCCCAGGTCCTGGCCAAAGTCCCCTGGATGCATCACAGCATGGCAGAGCATTAGAATGGGAGCACTACCATAGGTAAAAGGGAGAAACCATACCGTGAAAGATTCAGGGACTGGGCTCACTTCTTCTATGACAACCCACTCTTGTGGGAACTAACTAGGGCCCCATGAGAACTATATTAATCCCTTCAAAGGTTGGCACCTCTCCAATGGCCTAATCCCCTTCCACCAGATCCCATCTTTCAAGTTCTAGCACCTCAACACCACCACACTGGGGACCAAGCCTCCAGCACATGAACCTTCTGGGGACACGCTCAAACCACACCCAAACTATAGCATTGGAGTGTGGAGATCATGTTGGCTTTGAGGGGGAAATCGGTAGCTCTGGGAGACCCAGGTTGCAGGAAGCAGGGTTGCTAGGAATCTCACTTGAGTCATGGGTACAAGTATCCTGGGAGGGCAGACTGGCACTGTGCGAGAGCAAGGACACAGAGGGGGCCAGGGAAGGGGCTCACACAGGGAAAAGCTGGATTGGACCCCTAGGAGGGTCCAATCCTGCCAGAGGCCACCTTGTCCAAGATCACCATGGCCAGGTATCAGCAGACAGGTGCAAGAACTCAGGAGTCCTGGCCCATTGCCCTATGCGTGGCCTGTCAAATGGAAGTGGCAATGTCTGTGGACTCCAGGCAGACGAGACACAGCTAAGTATTGTCTGTTTGGGTCATCAGAGGACTGACTGAAAGGTCATTGCTGGAGAAAGGCTGAAGATGGCCCAGGGCCATGAGGGGATAAAGGTGAAATGCAGGGTTTTCATTCCTATGGATTAATCCTGTCTTGATTTATCCTTTAGTCTCTTAAGGATCTTCAATTGAAATTCAGGTTTTATTGCTTGCATATGGTTGATGAAAAGTAGTGAAGTCATAATTTTTGACCTTGAAAACAATTTGTGTCTAATACTCTATTCACAAGGACAGCTTAAAATAGATAAAGAGGGGGAAAGTGAATTACTGGCCAAATAGCTGAAAATCTACGGTGGTAGTCTGATCCAGATATCCACTTATCAACCAGCATAAGAACTCCCAACTCTCTCTCCTGCCCTCCTCCTCTTTCTCCGTCCCCCTGCCCAGCTTTCTTTGTTTTCTCTTGGTTTCTTATTCATTCCCATGAAGCTGTCTCTTTTCACGAAATGAGCCATAGCTGCTAAGAAGAGCAAATACTTTTTCAACCTAGCACCACCAACAGAAAGACGGCACCCGAGAGAGCCCCCTTCACTGCTCCCATTGGCCCTGTCTAGAACATTTCTCCATTCGAGGCCAACTCTTGCTGCCTAACCTTGCAGCTGGTCAGCTGCCCATACCCAGAGTTCGGTGGGGGTGCCTCCTCTCCCTCAAATGGCAAGGACTGAGAACAACAAGGGATTGACTGCTTAGGAAAGCAATTGCTCGCCATTCCTGGAGGCAGTATGGGTTAAATAAACAGGGCACAAGCAACGCCTGCTCACTCCAAACACCTGCCAATCTTCTTGTGTCTAGTCTCTCGAAGACCATGCAGCCCCCTACCTCCTCCCTAAGCAGCCATTCCTTACTGTGACTAAGCAACTGTTTAGTTTAACTCAACAAGTACACGGATAGACCGGAAGAGGTCGAACTCAAACAGAACATCAAAATCCTCACCCCAGTTCCTCTCCGGTGCTCTATGCTTGTTCAATAAATAAATAAAAATATGTAAATAAATAAAAACAGATTCTCTCCAGGGCTACCCACAGGGTCTGTTCCCTGAGTATGATTCTAGCAATTTTAGAAGGAGGTACAGGGCCCTGTGCTAACGACAGGAGAGACTCAACCAAAGTTTTGAAGGCCCTTGAGTTGTTTGTAGGGTACGGTTGATTTGTTGGCATTCGCTCCATTCAAATTAAAAGTTTCTGCTTACCTAATTGTTAATAGAAATTTGCACAAATGAGATCAACATTTGAAAAAAAAAAAAAAAGACAACAAGATAATTAAGTCTGATTGCTCCAGAGCAGGTTGGTGACAGCCCTGAAAATGTGCCAACACTAATTGACTGGAGAGATTTCTCCTACAGTTAATTGCAAATGGTCATTGAAAGCCCTTGAAATTAACTCAGGTCCCCTCAGCTGAAGTGTGGAGAAGGGATTAGAAGTGTGAAGGAGACCGGGGCTTGGGAAGGGAGACCCACCAGAGACATCGGGGCCACCTGTCCCAGACGGATGTTCAACTTCATGCTGCTGAATCGTCATTGCTGTCCTGGGTCTCAGTTCTCTGATCTGCACAATGGCCACAGTGGGTAGGAGCAGGAAGAACATGCCAGAACCGGATGACCTGACCTGTGATTCCCCTGAGGCTGGGGAGAGCAGATCCCAGTCTCACTAGTTATTTTAACCCTGGAAGCAGGGCTGTCTAGACTTAAACTAGTGTTCAGATATGGGGTCCCAGCATCGCAGGTGGCAGCTTAACCTACAGTGCCACAGCACCAACCCCTATAAAGTCTTTTCTTTTTCTTTCTTACTTGAAAGAGAGACAGGGAGAGAGAGAACTTCCGTCTGATGATTCCCTCTGCTAGGTCTGGAATAGCTTGGGGTTCTGGTCTTCCGCAGCCCCAGAAAGAAGAGACGGAAAAAGGAGATGGAGACCGGCCTCAACAGAGACAGGTTGCTTTGTTGGAAGCAGGGTCTGTTCTTGTGAAGAGCGCATTTGGGACTCAGGTTTTTATGCGGGTTAAGGAGGGGGGAATTTGCCACGACAGTGGAGGGTGGTGTAGACTGCAGCTGGTGGAAGAGTGAGGGGCGCTCTTCGACGTCTCAGGGAATTTCTCTTTTATCTGTTTCTTAGCTGCCCTGTGCAGCTGATCTATTTTGCCATTTGCAATGCAAGGAGTTGAGAAGGGTCTGGTTAGACACCAAGGATCTAGACAAAAAGAGAGGAAGTGGGGGGAGGAGGAGGAAAGGGAGGAGGGGAAAGGTACAACAAGTTCTTTACCCTCCCCAAAGGGCCATGACAGCCAGGGCTGGGCCAGGTCGAAGCCAGGAGACAGGAATTCCGTTTGGGTCTCCCACATAGGTGGCATGAACTCAAGTACTTGAGTCATTGCCTGCTGCCTCCCAGGGTGCACGGTAGCAGAAAGCTGGATCGGAAGCAGGGCCAGGACTCAAACTGTAGAGGAAATACAGCCGCAACTAGAGACAAAGAGAAAAGTGGGCCCCTCCTCCCAACACAGACTGCACAGTGGCTGCTCGCAATTCACTAGTGAAGCAGCTGCCCGCTGGTATCTTGTCTAGGGAGGGAAGATGGCCTAAGTTCTGCTTCTGCAAACTCCAGTCTTACATCTGTCCTAATAGATCTGCCCCTGGTATCTCTTTTACAAACATACCGGGCCCCCCGACCATTGGAAGTGTGGTCCTAAGTCACATAGGCTGCAATTTAAACCCGCCAATGCTGTAACAGCTAAGGTATGACACTGGTGAACCTATAAATATTGTAAGAAACTTGGGATTGTTGCTCAGTTCTCAGAAATGACTCCAGCTGAGCCCGCTGGAGTAATAAACTGCTTGATCCTCCATTGTCTCTGGTGCCTGTTTGAATGGAGGGAGTTTTCCCAGCCCAGGTTTCTGTAACAAAACCAGGCACTGCTACGGCATGTGGGCATCTTAAATGCTCCGCCAAACACCTGCCCTCTAGAAATCCCCTTGAGGAATTCTTTGAGTCCATAAGTGATCTGTTCAAGTCCCTGCTTCCTGGGCTCAGGGTAAGATGCCCACGTCCCAGGGGACCCAATCTGGAGACAGCAACTGTCCCTTGGAAGCTGGGATAGGGAAGAGAATTGCTGTTTGTCCACAAAGCTGATTTCAGCCCAACCTGACTGCTGCTTGTATTCCCTGGCTGAATACCTCAGCAACCGTTCACTGCTTAAAATAACTAGTGAGATTGGGATCTGCATTCCCCAGCCTCAGGGCAGGGGATAAATGTGACCATCTGGGCTTTGTTATCGGCACAGGTGCATTTCCGGAGTGAACTTTCTGGAACCTTCTATGGCAGGTTTTACCCTATGACGGTCTGTGGCCCATGAGCCAACGGAAGAGGTGCGTAGAGATGACTGTCTATCTCTTCCTCCCCATCATTTGCAACATGTTAATTTCCCACTCCTCCCGTCCCCCTTAGCTTGTTAAATTAAGCCTGAGGATGACGATAAGTAATTCTCAATGAGTGTGTTTTGTGTGTGTCAAGTGATGTCATCAAAGCTTTGTGTATATGCTAACACAATTTGTCCTCACTAGGAAGCCAGGAGGAAGGTAAGGTTCCTACCCTTAAGCCACAAAGATGTGTGTTCTAGCCTTAAGCAATAGAGACAGGTGGAGCTTAAGCAGTATCCTGAGGTTAGTGAGCTGGTAGTGGGGAGAACTCAGCTGTCTGATTTTAGGTCCTTACTCCTTCTGTTAAGAGACACTGACCTTGGGCTGGCGCCGTGGCTCACTAGGCTAATCCTCTCCCTGTGGCGCCGGCATCCCGGGGTTCTAATCCTGGTTGGGGCACTGGAGTCTGTCCTGGTTGCTCCCTTCCAATCCAGCTCTCTGCTGTGGCCCGGGAGGGTAGTGGAGGATGGCCCAGGTCCTTGGGCCCTGCACCCTCATGGGAGACCAGGAAAAGCACCTGGCTCCTGGCTTCGGAATGGTGCAGTGTGCCAGCTGTAGCGGCCATTTTGGGGGTGAACCAACAGAAGGAAGACCTTTCTCTCTGTCTCTCTGTCTCTCTCGCTGTCTAACTCTGCCTGTCAAAAAAAAAAAAAAAAAAGAAAAGAAAAGAAAAGAGAGAGAGAGAGAGAGAGAGAGAGAGAGACACTGCCCTAAGCCTGGGCACAGCTTCACGATGCCTGAGGGAAAAGCAATCTTTGGAAGATGAAAAGAAGCTTCCTTAAATTTCTACTCCACATCTGTGCAGTAAAACTTAATAAAGCTTCTCAAGGAAAACAGCTCTGTGACCTTGGAGTAGACAAAGGTTTTTTAAGCAAGACACAAAAGGGCCAACCATCAAGACAAAAACAGTTGATGAATTGGTCAGCATTAAAACTAAGAAGTTCTATTTATCAAAAGATAACATTTTGAGAGTGAAAACACAACCCACATTTTTTTTAAGGGACAGAAGATTTGAAACAGCCTGGTTACAGAAGAGGTTATCTAAGTGGCCATTAAACATTTTTTTAACAGCGTCCAAATGTATTAGTCATTGGGGAAATGCAAATTAAGACACGTTGAATGAAAAATGAAATTAATATTTTTAAGTTTTTAAAAGGTTTATCCATGTATTTGAAAGTCAGAGTTACAGAGACAGAGAGAGAGAGAGAGAGAGAGAGATCTTCCATCTGCTGGTTCACTCCCCAAGTCCTCGCAACAACCAGGGCTGGGTCAGGCCAAGGCCAGGAGCCAGAAGCTTCAACCGGTTCTGCCACATGGGCACAGGGGCCCAAGCACTCGGGCCATCTTCCACTGTTTTCCTAGGCCACTAACAGGGAGCTGGATTGGAAGTGGAGCAGCCAGGACATAAACTGGCACCCATATGGGTTGCCGGCACCACAAGCAGCAGCTTCACCTGCTACACCACAGGGCCAGTCCCTGTAGAGCTTTCTTGTACATATTTTTCTGTTTATACATTATAGTGTAACAAAACCTTTATGAAACGTCTCTATTAGACACATGCAGTGTGGTTCGTTTTTGCTACAACTGCCCAATGCTCAGATTTCCTAGTCCCGTGTGCAGTAAACGGTAGAAGCCTTTTATGGATTCCTCATTAAGTGAGCAGTAACGCTCAGAAAAATGGTTTCGTGCATGTTCCACGCTGAGTTCAGTCTTTCCTTTTTTTTTTTTTTTTTTTTTTTGACAGGCAGAGTGGACAGTGAGAGAGAGAGACAGAGAGGAGAAAGGTCTTCCTTTTGCCCTTGGTTCACCCTCCAATGGCTGCTGCGGCTGGCGCACCGCGCTGATCCGAAGGTAGGAGCCAGGTGCTTCTCCTGGTCTCCCATGGGGTGCAGGGCCCAAGCACTTGGGCCATCCTCCACTGCACTCCCTGGCCACAGCAGAGAGCTGGCCTGGAAGAGGGGCAACCGGGACAGAATCCGGCACCCCGACCGGGACTAGAACCCGGTGTGCCGGCGCCGCTAGGTGGAGGATTAGCCTAGTGAGCTGCAGCGCCAGCCTCAGTCTTTCCAATACCTTCCCTTACTCTGGTTATGTGCAGAGTGGAGTCTAGCCTAGGTTGGTCTCCTGCGTTCTGACGGTCAGTAAATGTTAGAGAAGACACTCTCCCAATTAAGCTAACAGGGACGAGGCTTCCTGAGCCTTGGCTTTGCTCGGCCACATCCAAGCAGACCTCTGAGCCAAACTCACACTTCAGTCTCTGACATCCGTGAGCATCACAAGGCTGAGAACAAGCAGGCCAACTAGTCTTATCAGCTCCATCATTCTCTATGCCCAGTTTGAATCAGTTGTCAACACTTAAAAATCAGAACTCACTTAAAACTCCAGATTTCTGTCTTGTCTGAAAATATATCAATGCTGTCTCTCTCCCTGGGGCCCACACCCAGTCTGCTTCCCTCGACTGGGCTAGGTTCTTCAGCCCCTACGTGTCAGGAAGAAGAGACACAGTATGAAGCCAAAGCCAGGCTAGGTTTATTTAGAAAAATGACACCTGGGAGGGGTTCAGTCCCAGGTAAATGCATGGCAGAGAGTTGCAGCGAACACCTAGAGAGAGAGAGAGAGCACCTGCCCTTACAGACTAGCAGTTTACATAGCACAAAGTGGCGGGAAGGGGCTTGGGGGTCTGAGCTAAAGCGTGGCTGCAGAGACAGAGGGAGAACTTGGGCTCCTTCTAAAGGTCCTGCGAGATCACAGTGTGAGCTGGGAGCGGTTTGGGCTGAGGCTGAGTTTGGATTCTGGGACTGAGGCTGAGGCTGGACTCCGGGGCCAAGCTGCTGAGCTGTGGGGAGAGAGCTGGGAGGAGCGGGGAGTGCTCAGGCTGCTGGGTGGACTCTTCAGAGACTGCTGTGTCCAGCTGTCCAGCCAGGGTGGAGGTGGGGCTGTGTTAGCAGGGCAGAGTAATGGCAGCTTGCTTGCTGTATGCAGGTGAGAGGTCAATATGGACGTAGGGTTGTATAGGTAGAAAGTTTGAAAAAAAAAAAAAAAAAACAGGGCCGGCGCTGTGGCGTAGCGGGTAAAGCCACCGCCTGCAGTGCCGGCATCCCATATGGATGCTGGTTCGAGTCCCGGCTGCTCCACTTCCAATCCAGCTCTCTGCTGTGGCCTGGGAAAGCAGTAAAAGATGGCCCAAGTCCTTGGGCCCCTACACCTGTGTGGGAGACCTGGAAGAAGCTCCTGGCTCCTGGCTTCGGATCAGCACAGCTCCAGCCATCGCATCCAACTGGGGAGTGAACCACTGGCTAGAAGACCTCTCTCTCCCTCTGCTTCTCCTTCTCTCTCTCTGTATAACTCTCTTTCAAGTAAATCTTAAAAAAAAAAAAAAGGTCCTTGTTCTGATGGAATTTTTTAAAAAGATTTATCCATTTATTTGAAAGGCAGAGCTACAGAGAGGCAGAGAGAGAGAGAGAAAAAGAGAGAAAGAGACAGAGAGAGGGGAAGAGAGAGAAAGGTCTTCCATCTGCTGGTTCACTCCCCAGATGGCTCAATGGCTGGAGCTGCACCGATCCCAAGCCAGGAGCCTGGAGCTTCTTCTGGGCCTCCCACGCAGGTGCAGGGGCCCAAGCACTTTCACAAGATTTTGGGGGTGATGCATAGGCCACTTGTGTTCGTGACATGCTTTCTCAGAAGCTCCCTGCAGTCACTGTTCTGCATTGGATTCCTTAATATTCATGAGACTCCACAGTCACCTCTGGCCCTCCCAGCCAACAGTCGGGGGCTGGAGTGCCATCAGCAGGCTTAGTCCACCAACCTCATGGATGATATTCACACTCATCTTCCCAGGGACAAACCTGCAGGGTGCTAACCTAGCTCCTGGGGGCTCCAGTCTTTCCAACCCAAGAGAGCAGGTTGGATTTCTGATGTGGGAAGGCAATTAGATCAGTTTATTATACATTCTTCAAAGGTCTATTTTATTAGTTTGGAAGGCAGAGTGACAAAGAAGGAGAGAGGGAGGGAGGGAGGCAGAGAGAGAGAGAGAGAGAGAGAGAAACTTCATCCACTGATTCACTCCCCACATGGCAGCAAGGACTGGGGCTGGGTCATACTGAAGCCAAGCACCTGGAACTCCATCCAGATCTCCACTAGGTAGAAGGAGTACAGGTACTTGGGCCATCCTTGGCTACTTTCCCAGGTGCATTTTCAGGGAGCTGGATCAGAAGCAGAGCAGCTGGGACTCGAACTCGTGCTCTGATATGGGCCTCTGGTGTGGCAGGTGGCAGCTTAACCGGCTGCACTAACAACACCAGTCCCTTATGATACATTTTCTAAAGCAAATAACATCCATGCTTTCTTCCCACCACCACTACTGAACGACAAATTACTAGCACCCTCTTCGCAACACACCCGTGGAGAGGGACGCCCAGCTGAGAGGTACAAGAGAGGAGGGCTCAGGAGGAGGAAAAGCGGGGCTGCCTGGTCCCCTTCCAGGCAGATGCTAATGAGAGTCACCAGCCCTTAACCTCCCTGCCAGAGAAGCAAGCTGATAATGTGACGAGCTGTCACTGTTCATTACCGGCACAGCTCGTGGGTCCAGAGCCTTGAATAAGCCTGCAGGGGTAACAAAAGAGAGGCTGTGCTAGGGGCAGGGGGCCCGAGGGAGCCAGACAAGGGACAAAGAGCAGCCTGCCCCAGGTCACACAGCCTATAAGAGGGTTTGCTCCCTGCCCACTCTTGCTGACATAGCAGTGGCCTGCAGACTCACCCAGCAGAACCATGAGCCTGGAAGCCTTGCCAACTGCCCCAGCGGCTGCAAGACAGTTGCTCCTTGGAGAGAAAAGAGAAGGAGCAGGTGGGCCAGGCAGGAAGGGCCAAGTGCTGCTGCTGGGCCTCCCCTCCAATCGGGTCTCAGGATCTAAGAGTGCTCAGGGTCTGAGAGCGCCTGTTCCAGGTCCCCGTGGTCAGGAATAGAGTCACAACCTGAGGTCTCGTATAGCAAATGACTCACGCGAGGTTATTGGAGCAAGATCGTGAGGGGTTAGGACTCATTGCATTTTTGCCTTCGGATGTTGGATGTCTCCATGGCTCAGAGGCCAATGATGGGGTAGTCTTGGGGTAGGTGGGAGGAGGGTGGAGCATGGGCCCATCTGACTAACTTGGTTGTCCATTGCTTGCATAGGATGCATTCCCACTCTCCTTACGTCCAAGCTGAGCGTCCTTCTCCATGAAGTCTGTGCAGACCACACTCTCTCCCATGGCGCTCCCCTCAGTGCTACGAGCAGGTCGTAAGAAGCCTGTTCATCACCCCGTGTGTGCCAGGGGGCTCCTCTCATTAGACTGACGGGTTCTCAGGGGGTAAAGACGCTGCTTACTAAGATTTTTCCTCTCACTACTCCTAGTGCAGTCCAGAGAATGTTGTAGATTCTCAGCGAGTGTCCACAGATGGAGCAATTCGGTCAGAGGTTGCCCTAAGAATTTTACGGAGTTCAAGGAAGAGCGAGACAGAGGGAGCTTTGCAGCACCCATCTCCAGAAGCCATTTTTGATCTGCACACCTTTTCTCTGCAACGCAAGGGGGTGTTTCTAATCTGTCAGCACCTTGAGGACAGCTTGCTGTTTTCATATTTTTAAAATTTTCTTCTAAAGACATATTTGTTTATTTGACGGGAAGAACAAAAAAGAGAAGGAGATACACACACACACACACACACACACACCTCTCTGGTGACATCTTGGACTTTTGCACCTGTTCTTCCTATAGGAAGGCAGTGTTCAGCTATTGCCTTGAGCTTCTTCAACTCTGACACCAAATCTTGGATCCTGACTGTGTGCATTGAAACAGGTGCCAGTAACTTCCCCCAGGGCTTCTCTGGTGTGCTTAGAGTTTACATCATTTGATCCTCCTATGCATAAAAAATAATCTTTCATGTAAAAATCATAACTGCTGTTATAGGTATCTTCTTCACTGTCATCCCCAATCTCAGGCCAGGAATGGCTAGAAGACAGTGGGAGGGAATGGAACTCACTAGGTCAGGGAGTTG
The DNA here is from genome assembly GCF_051225735.1 of Oryctolagus cuniculus. Taxonomy (NCBI): domain Eukaryota; kingdom Metazoa; phylum Chordata; class Mammalia; order Lagomorpha; family Leporidae; genus Oryctolagus; species Oryctolagus cuniculus. The sequence goes on along the minus strand of NC_142883.1, from coordinate 55,132,640 downwards.
CTGCACCTCAATGCACCGTTAGCAAGTACCCATTCATCCATGCCCTGAGACAGGGAAGTCACACTCACACACCTCCATGCTGCCAAACACACCATGTCTCAGCCCATCCATGTCCTCACTAGGTTCTTTCTTAACTTTTCCCACTGTGTTCTTCCTCCTCTCCCCTCTACTTTACTCAAAACAACTTCATCCCTATAAAGCATAGCTGGAGCTCATCTGCTGAGAACACGCTGATAGGAATGAAGCCACGGGCTTTGAGAGTGGAGACTCTCATCAGGTGATCCCATGTCTAACAGGAACTGTGATGGGTGTCAGATAAGCCCCCATTGGGGCCCAAGAGCAAAAATCCACAGGTGACCCACCAGGACTGTTTCCTTGCTCTTTCTACGAAGACCCTGCAGCCAAACAGTGGAGAAAATGACACTACGATTGATTCAGAGCAAGAGCTTAGCAGAACAAATGGCCAAGGAGACGAGGTCTTTGAAGGCAGTTTCGCAAGCAGTGTTGAAATGGCTGACCATGAAGCTGGACCTTATACGGGAACAAATTGATCACTGACAACTCATTCTGGAACCTCCCCCACCCCAACGCATTCCCCAACCTACCCTATACCTCCTACACATACACAAGCCCTAACACAGACCCAAGCTCACGGCCGAGTCTCTCTATGGTGATTTGCCAAAGTTTTGGAAGTTATTGAGAAATTTGGGGAGTTACTACATCTAGCTATATCCACTAAAAATGCACCTCTGTTTTCATCATTTATTAGCTTTGTTTTAATATGGAATATTGTAAATTTCTGTGTTTTCAACAGAGCTGTTTATGGAATAGAGAGTATCTCTTCTTCTGTCTCCACACCCAGACCCTCAATTCCAAATTAAGAGTTTGTTGTGGCCGGCGCTGTGGCTCAATAGGCTATTCCTCCACCTAGCGGCGCCGGCACACCGGGTTCTACTCCTGGTCGGGGCGCCGGATTCTTTCCTGGTTGACCCTCTTCCAGGCCAGCTCTCTGCTGTGGCCAGGGAAGGCAGTGGAGGATGGCCCAAGTGCTTGGGCCCTGCACCCCATGGGAGACCAGGAGAAGCACCTGGCTCCTGCCATCGGATCAGCGCGGTGCGCCGGCCACAGCGGCCATTGGAGGGTGAACCAACAGCAAAAGGAAGACCTTTCTCTCTCTCACTATCCACTCTGCCTGTCAAAAAAAAAAAAAAAAGAGTTTGTTGGTTTGCCATAATAAATCTCTCAGACCCTCACTGGATTATCATGCACAGAACACCTTGCACTCCTCGTGTCCTGTGGCTCCACTTGGCTCCACTCGGGAGGAGTCACAAGGCAAAAGATGACATCCCTGGCAGAGGCTCAACTGGAGACAGAAACTCATGTCTGGAATCTGATAGGATCTGGGTCCCACCAGGCTCTGAACCAGGGTAGGACAAAACTCACTGAGACTTGCACAAACACTGGGAGCCCTGCTTGGCAGGAGGATGCTGGCAAAGACTGAGGCAGTGATGGAAATACAAGAGGTGAGTTTCAAGCCTGGAAGACTCCCTGGGATGGTAGGTGCGGATTTAAAGGTGGACACGACCACAGATATTAACTGGGGCAGGGTATGTCCCATAGGGGCCCAAGAACTCAGGCAAGCGACTCTCTACCTCTATGGAATCCGGGAGGCAGCAGGTGCAGCAGTGGGCAGGACCACAGGGGCAGAATCAAAGCTGTGGATCTTTCTCCTTGTGCCTGAGGAAGCCAGTTGAGGGGAAAGCTGTTTGTGGCCAAGAAAATGTGACTGGTTTCTTAAAGGCTCAAAGCCAGGAGTCAAGGGAGAATCTGGTACTAGAGTGACAGTGGGAAGGCTGGGAAGAAAGATGGAGAGATGGAGACCTCGTTTGTTTCAAGGTCAGAGCATATATTTGGATGGAGAGGGTGCCTAAGAGAACAGTTTGGGAAGAAACTTGTTTCATTTGCCGTAGAACCAAACAGAACTTGCAATGTGCAAAACCCTGAGCTGTCCCCATGGTTAAAGAGATGACTTCCTCAGGATGAAGCCAGAAATGTAGACAAGAGCCCAGCCCCATTTCCTGATGCGGTTCTCGAATGAACAATGTCTACAAGGCAGCCATCCAAAGACTAATTTTCTCAAAGCACCCTGGTTGACAGAGTAGAAGAAAAAGGGCTTGACTAGATTAGGGAAAAGATGAATGAGTCGAAATTATACGTAGGGGAGTTCATCAGTTTGAGTGGGAGAATTAATCTCCAGTGCGTGCGTCTCCGTATGTGTGTGGGAATACACTTCAGAAATGGCAGGGAGGTGGCATTAAGGTTGAGAAATGGTGCAATTAAAAGAGTCAAGGATCACCTCTGTGGAGGCTCCTGCATCCTCATTAATTCAGCCACATTACCTTCCACAAACACTGCACCAGGTCCCCCTTACAGCCTCCAACAGCTCACGGAGGAGGACCAGCTGCCAGTAGCCTCTCTGAGGCTCCTTGGGGAAATCTGTGATTTTCCTACTTGGCCAACCCCTAATTTAACCAAATCCTGCCCAGAGTAGCTGCAACAATTTATATAACATAGCCCTGAAGGACTTGGTAGGAGAAATTAAATGGGAAGGCAATTAGCTACCTACCTAGTGCTGGCCAAGAGTCCTGTTTCTCTAGGTCTGGGAAAGGGTTCCAAGAGTCTTCATTTCCAACAAGCTTTTTTTTTGGGGGGGCGGGGAGCTAACCCTTCTGGTCCCTGGGCCAGCTATGGGTGCCAAGGTTCCAGATCCTGGGGCTTGGAAACATTGGTGTCACCTGGGAGCGTGTAAGACAGGCAGATCTCAAGGTCCGCCCCAACCTCCTGAGGCACCTCAGGAGGCATTCTAAGATCCCTGGGTGATCTATAAGCTATCTTATGGAATTCCCTTGGTCTCCTTAGAAAGATCTGAGATTCCCCCACTCCCACCCCTGGAATGAAAGGCAAAACTGCCAAGCGTGCACTTCCAGAGTTGTTGAAAGTACCAATGGCGTCTGGTGTCAGTCTTCTCATGCATGTCTCCTTCCTACTTGGTTATCAACTGAAGAAAGACATTCAAGGGAAAAATAGCTAAATAGGGAACTCAATGCAGAAAAAAAATAACAACTCTGCAAATCAGAACTTCAGAGCCACCATCCTGTGTTCTCCTAAGTAGAGCTCTCTAGGAGCGTGGAGTGGTGCAGACTCAAAGCACAGAGAACCCAGGAGGACTTCGTTTTATACAAGGTCTGAGTCTCGGGGAAGACCAAGCTGTCTTACCCTATGAACTGCAGGAGCAAGTGTGCCAGCCTGCCGCACCTTCCCAGATGCAGCTGGAGTTGCCTAAACACACATACAGCCAGCCCAGAAATCCAGGTGGGGTCTCAGGTGAGGTTGATTCATAGGGACTGTGGGTGGAAGGGCTCGTGCTATGCCAGGCACCGGAGATTTAAACAAGAAAGTAACCACGGTTCCTGTTCTCAGAGTCACTAAGTGCACTGGGAGAATGTGCTGCGTCAGATTAGCAACTCCTCTTGCCACTGTGAGAAGCTGGGAAGTGCAGTTGGCAAAGTGACAAAGTCCCTTGCAATGGCCCTATCCAGGGAGCAAAGGTTGCCTGGGTTGGAGAGAAGTTTCCATGGAGGGCATATTCCTAAGGGGATCCATGCATGAGAAGGGATTAACCTGCTCTCATCTGGAGCCTTCCCTGTCTGCCACCCGAAGCCTGGGGTGAAGATGAACGAAGAGGCAGGCGCCTGGGAGATGCCTGTGGGCGGTTCAGGCTGTTGGTGGGTTTGCAGCCTTCTGTGCAGAGATGATGCCAACAGGTGATCCCTTTCAGGGCAGCCGCCAGCACTGCAGTCCAAAGATGCTTCCTGGCTGGCGCCGCGGCTCACTAGGCTAATCCTCCGTCTTGCGGCGCCGGCACACCGGGTTCTAGTCCCGGTCGGGGCGCCGGATTCTGTCCCGGTTGCCCCTCTTCCAGGCCAGCTCTCTGCTGTGGCCCGGGAGTGCAGTGGAGGATGGCCCAAGTGCTTGGGCCCTGCACCCAATGGGAGACCAGGAGAAGCACCTGGCTCCTGGCTTCGGATCAGCATGGTGCACCGGCTGCAGTGCGCTGGCCACGGCGGCCATTGGAGGGTGAACCAATGGCAAAGGAAGACCTTTCTCACTGTCCACTCTGCCTGTCAAAAAAAAAATGCTTCCATGAGGGGAGAGAAGGCAATTAGCCCGACCGATATGATTCCTTCCCTGCAGCCCGATGGCGTCTGCCACCTCTGTCCATCTCTCCCTGTCCCCTGGCCGATTTCCCAGGAAATCCCTGTTTAGCCCCTCTTCCCCGTCCCCATCCTTGCACAGATCTCTGTGGTACTGGGAGCTGGCGAGGCTCACCGAGTGTTGCAGGAGGGGAGGGCACGCCAGGTTGCAATCTGGAAGTGTTGCTAATTCAGCTGTTTTGTTTCCTCATAAATCGTCTGAAGAGCTTTAAGTTAAAATTAAAAAAAAAAAGCTGAATTCCCAAGGCTCCAGTAATTTGTTTTGACTTGTTTCCCTTTCTAAATAAATATTTACTTCTCCAGCCATTTTTCCTTTTCTTAGAGCAGGGCCCCAGAAATTACGTAAGCGTCCACCTTCCCTGACCCTTTGCTGCACCCTACCATGTTCCAGTCGAGAGGAATGGAAAAGGAGCTCTCTCCAGGAACTACTGGGCAGGTTGGCCTCAGAGGCTCCTCCCCTCCATTCCTGGTTTTAAGCAGTGGCTTTCTCTGAAACTCCTTCACTTCCCTGCCTTGCTAAGGAGGATTGAAGTCAAGGCATCCTGGAGGGGCTTCCAGAAGGTGCAGCCAACATTCAGACCCTCCTGGAAGCAATGGAGCCCCACCACCACCACCACCAATCCCTTTGGGCAAATGTCTAATTAAAAACAAATGCCAGGGCCAGTGCTGTGGAGCAGTAGGTTAAGCCCCCGCCTGTGGCGCTGGCATCCCATGTGGGCGCCGGTTCTAGTCCCAACTGCTCCACTTCCCATCCAGCTCTCTGCTATGGTCTGGGAAAGCAGTAGAAGATGGCCCAAGTCCTTGGGCCCCTGCACCTGCATGGGAGACCCGGAAGAAGCTCCTGGCTTCTGACTTTGGATTGGCGCAGCTCCGTCTGTTGCTGCCACTGGAGAGCGAACCAGCAGATGGAAAAACTTTCTTCTCCCTATGTCTCTCCCTCTTTTTGTCTGTAATTTAACCTCTAAAATAAATACACAAAAATCTAAAAAAATAAAATGAAAAAAAAAATGCCAAGAAAAGGAAAGCAACCCAGCACCCTCCCCCTCACGTTGCTCGTGGTGCAAATGCCTCCTGTTCATTCTCTGTTCATGCATAGCTCAAGCAGGCTCCCACCCAGGCCACCTGGGACTGACTCGCTTGTGCCCCCTTCACTTTCCAGACATCCATCTTCCTGCCCAGCCTTCACTTCAGACATTTATCTCCAAGAGATAGGGGGACCAAAAGGCCAGACTCACTCATGGCTGTAAGGGAAGTAGACCCCTGTGATGGGTACGCAGGTCTGGCATATCTAGAGAAATTGTCTCACATTGACTGATGGAAACCCATTTGAACAGATGTTGGATGTTTGGAGCTGGCAGCTATCAGTGCAAGGATTGTCACTTGGGAAGGAAGAATGTGCCAAACGTTGGCAGGGAATATGCATTTAAGCCCTAGCTCTGTGCAGCTGTAATCACCTCTTCTATGTACATTCATTGTAGCTAATTCACAGCACTGATGTAATGATCAAACGACATCAAGCACACGCCCACTGTTTACGATCCCCAGGGGTCAATTATTTCTAGTTGTAGCCAGTCCTCATAATTTGGGACCTTCCTCCATGACAAAGCAACCATAGCAGAGGGACTCTGATACAGCATTTTGGGTATTTTTTTCTCATGCATAATTTCACCAGCCTCATCATTTTTTGGGAGAAGATTGGCAAAGTGGTCAAGACTTGCTTTTGAGACTTGAAATGTAAGGTATTGGGCAAAGCAGTGTGGGCTCCAGTGAGAGATTTCATCAAAGCAAGGTTCTTCCTTCCCTGATCCCAATGCTAGATAGGGAAGGAAGGAGAGAACAACAGCTAGCTAGAGGGATCACACACAGGGGTCTGGGGTCAATATTGCGGCCTCCACACCTTCACCCCTGTGTCATAGGGAAGATCTGAATGTTGCCGGGACTCAGGAGCAACCCGGAAGCCAGATGAACCTCTGGAGACCCACCAGGCTCTGTCTGCATGAGCACCATGGTGAAGTTGTGGACATCTGGTGTCCAACACATCCCTTGATGACTATTCTGCAAAAGGGACACCTGCTAATATATATGAGAGGTTTTCCGAAAGTTCACAGAAAGTATGCATGGACCTCAACATTTTTGCACCCAAACCAACTTACCTTTTAGTTTCATTTCTCTATTTCAGTCCACATGGACTGCCCTCTTTACTATTTATATTAAATATTTATTTAATACTATTAAGAATGCCTTTAAGACTTTCACTCAGAAAACAGAGCCACAACTATACCACTGAGGTGGGGAAGGACGTAGCAAGGCGTGCTTCGCAGAACCAGCTAGAGAGCTGCCTTGGAGTACAGCGGTTGGAAGGTACCATTGCCCCCTGCAGTCAGAAGAGACATCAGAGGACCCCAGCCCCAAAGAATGCAGTCCTGGAGCTGCACAGAACCAAGAGGCAGCAACAGCGTGAACGGCTCCAGTAACAAAAGTCAATTTGAAGACTGAGCCCCACTCCCTGTGTCTCTCTGAAAAATGGAAGAGAATTTTCATCTTCATTACTTTTTCTCTTCAGACACAGCCTGTGGCATACACTCAGATCACTCCTAATCCTGTCCATTCTCAACACCTCTACCACTAACTACCCTTTTCCGAATGGGGAGCTTTCAGAGGTAGCACTGACAGCACTGATGGGTTGTATAGTGAAAGTGAAAGAGAGAGGAGGGCCAAGGGCTGGCGCCGTGGCTCAATAAGCTAATCCTCCGCCTTGCGGCACCAGCACACCAGGTTCTAGTCCCGGTCGGGGCGCCGGATTCTGTCCCGGTTGCTCCTCTTCCAGGCCAGCTCTCTGCTGTGGCCCGGGAGTACAGTGGAGGATGGCCCAAGTGCTTGGGCCCTGTAACCCATGGGAGACCAGGAGAAGCACCTGGCTCCTGCCATCGGATCAGCGCGGGGCGCCGGCCGCAGCGCGCCAGCCGCGGCGGCCATTGGAGGGTGAACCAATGGCAAAGGAAGACCTTTCTCTCTGTCTCTCTCTCTCTCTCACTGTCCACTCTGCCTGTCAAAAAAATAAAAAAAAAAGAAAGAAAAAAGAAAATAAAGGTAAGTGCAATAGGGGTAGGGGAGCGAAAAGAATTTCGGATAAAAGAATCACAATTCTTTGAGTTTAAGTAGCCTAGAAAAGACCAAATTGAAGATGTGGTGTAGCTTGTTGGGTGTTGGAGCTTGGAACTTCGGGAAGAGGTCAAGGCTGAAATTGAAGAGTCGAGGACGTTACTTGGGGTGATCACCTAGGAAACAATGTCTTCACAGTTAATAGGAAAGAACCAATAGGACCACAGATCTGGAGATCTGCAAAAACAATGCAGAGCTGGCCAAGGGGACTGTGAAGAGGTCTGTGGCTGTGTAGGGAGCAAACAGACATCCCACTGTCTCAGAAACCACAAGAGAGGGGGGTGTTTCGCACATTCCATTTCAACAAGTGCCTGGGTTTGAGTTCCAGTTCTATTTCAGCTTCCAACTTCCTTCTGATGTGCAACCTAGGAGACAACAGGTGATGACTCAAGTACTCGAGTCTCTTGTCACTCATGTGGGAGACCTGGGATGAGTTCCTGGCTCCTGATTTAAACCTGGGCTGGGCCCACTTGTTGTGTGCATTTGGGGGAGCGAACTGGCAAAGATAATAATGAATTTCAATAAGGAAGAAGCAGGCAACTGTGTCCAGATATTCTGAGAAAATGCATAAGAGGTGTGCTGTTCCTGGCTCTTATAAGCAGCTCATGAAGGCCCAGCCTGTGTTGTTGCATCATGCTATGCCCAAGAGAAGGTCACCCTGCCCTGGTGGGATGAGGAGCACCCAGGAAGCAGATGCAGTGTGGGTCCTGAGGCCTACTGATGACACTGGTTGCCTTTCAGTGACAGTTCCCACTCCATGCTTGGCATAACACTAGGAACATGACATATTATGTCTCATTTACCACTCCCAACAGCTCTATGATTTTACAGACTTCCCACAGTGAGGGTGCTGGTCAGTGATGGAGAACAGTCTGGCTCTTAGTGTGGTGGTTAAGAGATAGACTTTGGATTTGGACAGACCTGGATTTGATACCCGGTGCTGCTGCTGGCTGACAGTGTGGGCTCATCCATTGGGGGCCCCAGCTCCCTTCCCTGAGAATTGAGCCCATGGGACTAGTACATCACCACCATCACTAACTACCACATCCTGCAATTGTAGGTTTTGTTCTTCAATGGCTCAATAAAGAAGAAGGGAGATTCTGGGAACTTCAACGCATGCCTGACACACAGGTAATGACACCCAGATTATGGTCACAAAGTCTGCTTTAAAGACAGGTGACCCGCTGTGTCTGCTGTTGCTCGCCACCACTCCTGGGACCAAGGGACCCAGCACAGTTGACCCCTTGATCCCAGCCCAGTGGGTGCCAGGCAATGCAGGAGCTGATGCTCTTGGTGAAGAGCAAGCTTTTCATGTGCTGGGTTATTGGAGGAGGTGACTGAAGGAGCAGTAATCACAGGTGTTTGGCCATTCTTTGGAAAGAAGCAGATAAATGCATTTGTGTATTAAGAATAATGGCCAGGAATGCTCACTATTCATTTTAAGGCAACACAGAGAAGTTTAGTCTGTAGTTGCAGGCTGAGAAATGAGAGTGGACGCAGGACTGCCCTCTGAGCTCCACTCCTCCCAGGGCACAGGGGTCTTCCTGTTCCCAAAGGACGCCTCACATGTTCTCTCCAAGGTAAAAGGCTTCAGAGCAGAAAGGGATTTCATTCTGCATTGCCCAGGGAATGAATGAGGGCCAATGAGTAGAGGCGATGGTGCAGGCTAGACTGAGCTTCCCGTAAAAGCCAGGAGAGCAGTGTGGCTTAGGTGTGTGAGCCTCAGAGACTGCTGAATCGCCCGAGGAGTATTAACAGGACTTTGCACACTTCAGTTTTCTCATCTATACCACATTGAAGGTGCTTACTATTGTTCCGAGTCTACATTATTTTTTAAGGACTGACTCAACAGAACTGTATGACAGCAGACATCCACTTACCCTTGTTGGGAAGAACAGGGTTAAACATTTAGAACTTGGATGCAGGCTTTGGGAGGAAATAAAAGCCCTACTTGGGTTTCTAAGTTTAACCATCCAATTCTGCTCTTTCGGAGAGCTCTGCACCAGGGAGTTGGGTGCATAGAGGTTCTTTCCTCCTCTTATAGCTTCTCCCTGTGTGTATCTCTTTTGGAAGTGGTTATTAGTTGGAAAATCAGAATTCAGATAGTTCTGAGACCTTTGTTTGCAGCGACATCAATACCTACCATTGACCTAGCAACGTACTGTACTATGCATTCAGAGATGGGTGGAAGCGTCCGGAAGAGACAGTCCCTGAGTTGAGTCTCAGAGAAGGAGGAGAAATCTGACAGGCAGATGAGAGTATTTATTCCTCAGGCTCCGTGAGAAGTGGGAATGGCGGGTTACTTGGGGCAAGGATGCTCAAGGAATCAGGAGCTTTCCCATATCCACAAAGGCAGCCTCTGCTTCCTTGATCTTCCTTGACGTCCTCAGCATCTAATTTGAGTTGTCTAAGTGATGGATGGGCTGGGAGGGCTGCTGCTCGGCGGGTAAGGGATTCTCAGTCTGCTGGGTCGGCATGTTTTTGGCAGGCTGTCTGTCTTGATTTGTTGCTTTGAAGGGCCATTGCTCAGAGAGCCTTTGTTATCTGCAGAGCCTGGGGCTGCTGGGTCAGGTCTGCTTCTGAGCTCCGGGAGGCACACCATGCCAGGCTCATAGCTCTGTTATCTTTATTACCCAACCTTTAGTAACTCTAAGCCTGGAGGAAGCATGGGTCCAGCCCAGTCCTAGGCAACCCTGTCCGTTCAATGTTTGGTGGGCTGGGATTCTGAGATGGATCAGGATCTTGGGATTCACTTGTTGAGTAGCCTTATTTATTTATTTGAAAGAGAGACAGAAAGAGGTCTCCCATCTACTGATTAATTCCCTAAAGGTCCATAACAGCCAAAGCTGAGCCAGTAGAAAGCCAGGAGCCAGGGACTCAATCTGGGTCTCCTACATGAGTGACAGGGACACAACTACTTGAGTCATCACAGGTGCCTCCCAGGGTGCACATTAGCAGGAAGCTAGAATCAGGAGTGAAGCCAGAACTAGAACCCAGGTACTCCAATATGGAAGGCAGACATTCCAGGTGGCAGCTTAGCTGCTCTGCCAAAGGCACACCCTGAGTGTGAGACATTTGATAGAGTCAAGAAGAATGGCCACAGGGCCGGCAATGTGAGGCAGTGCGTAAAGCTGCTGTCTGCAGCACTGGCATCCCATATGGGCGCCAGTTCGAGTCCTGGCTGCTCCACTTCTGATCCAGCTCCCTGCTGATGTGCCTGGGGAAACAGTGGAGGATGACTCAAGTCTTTGGGCCCCTGCACCCATGTGAGAAACCCAGCAGACACTCCTGGCTCCTGATTTCAGATTGGTCAGCTCTGGCCATTGTGGCCATTTGGGGAGTAAACCAGTGGATGGAAGATTCTCTCTCTCTCTCTCTCTCTCTCTCTCTGCCTCTGCCTTTCAAATAAATAAATAAATCTTTTAAAAAATAAAAAAGTAGAAGAAGGATGGCCAGGATCATTGCCATGTGTTGTATCGCGTGCCTTCGTCCACTCCGAAGGCAAAGCTTTACTGAGCTCCTGATTGGTTCAGGTGCCGGGAAGTGACACAACATGCTACCTGCTTTCCCCCAGGGTTAAGCCAGCAAACAGAGGGACATGGAAACATGCCGTGTCCAAGGGAGGCTCAGAAGGCCTGTGGAGGCTCCTCTGTAGAAGGTTTAAGCTTTAGCCCAAGGTGGAGCATGGTATGATAAGACCACGGAAGACTCCGCCCCTAGGCACTCAGCCCGCCAATCAGAATTGTGGTGAGGACCAAATGTCTATTTCTGTGATGCAGGAACACTGTGTGTAAATGGTAAAGTGAAAGAGGAGAATTATTTTCCTGTTGCCCTCTGGCCATGCAGCCAGCTTCTTTCCAAGGATTGTGAGCTTAGAGACTGGATTCACAGTTTGACTATGGTAACATTTGCTCAAAATCATTTCACCTTTGGAGAATAGTTTTCCCCCAACTTTTTAAAATTAATTAATTAATTTATTTATTTATTTTTGCCAGTCCCTAAGCCACATTTTTCTCAAAAGTAACCTTGATCCATCTTCACATAGAAACCTTGGCAAGCACGCTTGGGTATGATACCCTCCTCTCTCTCCGACTCCGAGTGACTCCACCTTCCTCCAATCACATCGCTGGGAGCGACAGTGGAAGGAGAGGAGGGGGTCTACTGTCACTTCCTCTGCCCCCAAGCCCCAACAGCAACTAACACAGCTTTCCAACACTCTTGAGTTTGTCCCAATTTGTTTTGTGGCTGGAAGCCTTATCTTTCCTACTCTATTGTAAGCTCTTCAAGGACAGGGCCAATGCCCTTGGATGCTTTGCTTGGCTCCACATGGGCTTGGTTTGTGTGAAGCACTCAGTGTTTGTCATCACTTTATCAGCGAGGCTGATAGAAATGAGGCTTTTAATTTCATCTGTGGGACTTCATTTGCAATTAAATGGATGGCGATGCCTTGGTTATGGCTTAATTAATAAATTCAATAAACATGAATTAAGGCTCTATGATGAGCCAGACACTGTGTTAGCACTGGCTCTACAGAGATGAATGACAGCTCTCGGCTCCCCAGAAGCGAATAGTCTAAGAAGAGATGAACATGTGCAAACATATTTATAATAGTGGCAGCAATTGCTAGAGAATAGATTTGTTAAAAAAGCTGTCAAAACCCAAAGGAAGGAGCAAAAAAGTGCATTTGCTAGCACGATGGGTCATCTTGCTTTTGAGAGGTGAAAAAAAAAAAAAAAAACCAAACAGTCGGAGAAAAGCACTGCAGGTGGAGAAGAGGGTGCAAAGACATGGAATTGTGAGGAGGCGGGAGCCATACTTGAGAAATCTGAGTGTCTCAGTGTGACTGGGATGTGAGCTATGCGGAAGGGAAGGTGGTTGCACTGGGAAAGAAATTTGAACTTAATTCCAGCTCAGGACTTTGGGCTTTTTTCAATACTCATGGAGCACTAAAACATTTTTAGTGCCAGAAGGAGCCATGAGTCTACTTGATTTTATTTTTTTAAATAAGGGGGCCATGTGTTTGATCCAGCCGTTAAGATGTTAGTTAAGATGCTCACATTCCAGACCACAGTGGCCAAGGTGCAGTTCTGGCTTCGGCTCCCAGCCCTGGCTTCTTGGTAATGCAGAGCCTGGGAGACAGCAGGTGATGGCTCAAGTACATGGCTGCTTACTGTCCACATGGAGGTCTGGACTGAGTTCCTGCCTCTCTGCCTTGACCTGGCCTAGTGCCAGCAGTGATGGGCATTTAGGGAGGGAACCAGCAGATGATAGGTAGCTCTCTCTCTCTTTCTGCCTCTGAAGTAATAAATAAATAAAACAAAAATTGTTGAAGAACAACATTCCCTTTGATCAGATTCTGCAGAGTGCCCAGGAAGGCTACACAGAGGGCAGCAGAAGCTTGAGGATCAACCTGCTGAAAGAGGAGCTGATAGCAGAGATGGATTTACAAAGCAGGTGTAGCAGCACCAGCAGAGGTTACCCTGGCCTGGGAAGAACCCTTTGCTATAGGAGAACGGATGGAAGAAATTGTGAACCATCGCTAAAAAGAGTGACACAATTTTATCATCCACTGAAGCCTTTTCCACAAAGACAATAAAATGCATACCAAACAGCTAAACATAAATATTAATTAGATTGGTTACAGATACAAACAATACAGTTTTGAGAGTTGGAATGTGATAAATCCAACCGGCTAATGGAGCGGAGTGCCTTTTCCATGAAGGCATAACCATATGTTAGTGCATGGCACAATTTAACCTGGTCTCCTCCTAGGCTTGTCAGAGCTTTGCTGTACCAAGTGCTGTAGGTTTGTCCAAAGCTCTCCAGTTGGGTCAGAAGTTTTTTTTTTTTTTAGACAGTGAGAGAGAGAGAAAGAGAGAAAGGTTTTCCTTTTTCCATTGGTTCACTCTCCAAGTGGCTGCTACGGCCGGCGTGTTGCGGCTGGCACGCTGGGCTGATCTGAAGCCAAGAGCCAGGTGCTTCCTCCTGGTCTCCCATGCGGGTGCAGGGTCCAAGCACCTGGGCCATCCTCCACTGCCTTCCAGGTCCACAGCAGACAGCTGGACTGGAAGAGGAACAACCGGGACAGAATCCGGCTCCCCAACTGGGACTAGAACCCGGGGTACTGGCACCACAGGCGGAGGATTAGCCAAGTGAGCCGCAGCGCCAGCCTGGTCAGAAGTTCTTGTGGGGAGCAACCCGGACTAGACTAAGTTACTGGAATTAAGACTTATTCTATGCATCTGCTCTCCCACAATATGGCGCTGGGAGAGAAGAAAACAGCTTCTACACAGCTGCCTCCAGTTCAGCCAATAAGCTGTAGGACTTGCTCCTGATTGGAGGAGAGCAGCGTACTCGGCGTGTGGGCAGCCGAGTTGGGATTGGCGGAGGAGGACTATAAAGGAGGAGAGAGACGGCATGCACCAGGAACATCTAAGAGGAACACCTAAGGGGAACACCTGTGCAGCCCCCGAGAGAGCCGGCCGGCGGTGTGCCGCTCCCCTGCGGAAGTGGGGAATGTGGCCAGGGGGAACTGCCCTTCCACGGAGGTGGAAGGGACAGTAGCCAACCCGGGAAGAACCAGCAGCAAACCCGGGGAGGGCCGAGCAGACGAAAGAACAGCGCAGGGTCCAGTGTCGTTCCTCCACGAAGAGGGGGAGCGACATAATGGTGCCGTGACTCGGATATGAAGCCTAGGCAGGGCTTAGTGTCGTTCCTCCACGAAGAGGGGGAGCGACAAGTTCTGCTAGGAGCTTCTCTTCCATGCTGCCTGTCTTCTCCACAGAAGTCCCAAGAAGGAGGCCCATGAACCTGCACAGTTAGTGGAATGGAAGTGGATCATCTCACAATAACAGAACTTGTGGGAAGACCTCACAGTGTTGGCCCTTCCTCCTTTGGGTCACTGAAGCCCAAGATTTCATCCCCAGCTTTGCAGAACACCCAAATCTAGTTTTCCACCGTGTCCCCAAGTTGATTGGGTTCAGAAAGGCTGAGCAAACAAAATTTTGCCACTTTGTTCATTTACCATGAGAAAGATGACTGTCAGAGGAATCAGTCACTCACATCCTCTGGCCCAGCGAGCACATTTACTCAGCTTTGACATTTCCGCGAGAAACCAAATTCTAACTACAAAGTTGCAGGATGAGCCGGGTATGTCAGGAGCAGAGACAGATGTGTGCACAAATAATTGATGCCACTGCCTGTGGTTGTCTGAGGTCTCCTTCTCCCCCATAAGAATTTTCCAATCCATGCGCCCAGGGAGCACCTGGTGGCCATCCTCTGCAGTTTGGGAGAGAGCAGGATCTGAGAAGTTCCAAGTATACACCTGAGAAACTGAAAAGTGATCCCTGTTAAATATAAGAGTGGGAATAAGAGAGGGAGGAGATGTACAATTTGGGACATGCTCAAACGGACTTGCCCCAAATGGTGGAGTTAGAAACGTGCCGGGGGATTCCAATACAATCCCATCAAGGTGGCATGTACCAATGCCATCTCACTAGTCCAAGTGATCAATTTCAGTTCACAATTGATCACACTGATAGGTCTAAGAGTCAAAGGGATCACACAAACAAGACTAGTGTCTGCAACTACTAACTGATAGAATAAAAAAGAGAGAGAACCATCCATCATGGGAAGCAGGATACACAGCAGACTCATAGAATGGCAGATGTCCTAAATAGCACTCTGGCCTCAGAATCAGCCCTTAAAGGCATTCGGATCTGGCTGAAGAGCCCATGAGAGTATTTCAGGCATGGAAAGCCAAGACACTCTGGAAAAAAAAATAAAAGAAGACCTAAAAGAAAGATCTCTGCGAGTGTGATCCCAGTGGAAAGAACGGGGCCATCAAAGGAGGAGGTACCTTTCTCTGAAGGGAGGAGAGAACTTCCACTTTGACTATGACCCTGTCGGAATAAGATCGAAGTCGGCAAACTCAAAAGGCTTCCATAGCCTTGGCAACTCATGACTAGAGCCTAGGGAGATTTCTGACACCATAAACAAGAGTGTCAAATTGTTAAGTCAACAACAGGAGTCACTGTGTACTTACTTCTTATGTGGGATCTGTCCTTAATGTATATTGTCCAATGTGAAGTAATGCTATAACTAGTACTGAAACAGTATTTTACACTTTGTGTTTCTGTGTGGGTACAAACTGATGGAATCTTTATTTAATATATACTAAATAGATCTCCTGTATATAAAGATAATTGAAAATGAATCTTGATGTGAATGGAATGGGAGAGGGAGCAGGAGATAGGAGGGGTCTAAGTGGGAGGGAAATTATGGGGGGAGGAACCATTGTAATCCATAAGCTGTACTTTGGAAATTTATTTTTACTAAATAAAAAAATAAAGATACTAAAAAAAAAAGAAAGAAAGAAACTGAACAGTAACAGGTACACTGGGTGTCAGAATCACAGTCCTAACAGAAATTGTGTTGAGAGCTGATCTGCTAAACTTTCAGCCCACATGCATCTAGCAGGCTCCGTGTGCCAGGTGTCGTGGTTCAGATGCACCTACAAACAAGACGGGCATTTGGCCCTCAGCAGCCTTGGAGTTCAGGAGGGGGGCAGGCTCGTAGCCTAGCAGTTAAGACACCTGTGTTCCTCACTGGAGTACCTGGGTTTGATTCCTGGCTGGGGATCCTGGCTCCAGCTTCCTGCTAATGGAGATCCTGGGAGGCGGCAGTGATGGCTCAAGTAATTGGGCTCCTGCCACCCATGCGGGAGACCTGGGTTGCATTCCCAGCTCCCAATTTGGTCCCAACCCAGCCATTGCATGCGCTCTCTCTCTTTCTTGCTCACTTGCTCTCCATTTCTCTCTCTTTTTCTCTGCCTCTCAAATAAACAAATAGGTTTTTTATTTTTAAAAAAAAGATAATTTTTTTAATAATCTTCATAAGAAATGATAAGAGAGAATTGAGTTCAAGTCCTCATTTATTAAAGGGGGGAGCTGAGGTTCAGAGAGGTGTGGTATCTGGCTCATGGTCACACAGCCAGTGTGACTGGAGCCCAGACCTACCCAGACTTGGGGGATCTGCCGGTGGACAGTCCTCAGGGAGACCACTAGATGCATGCAGGGTCCTCTCAGTGGTGCTGGGCTCCAGTGGAAGTCAGCGTTCCCTAGTTTTGCTGTGAAACATGTCCTTTTTTTTTCACAAGGGGATGAGGTTTAGGACTCCTGTGAGTCTTCTCTAAGAATAGGGCCCCGAAGCCCACAGACAGAAGGAAGTTCCGTAGATGATAGTGCATCTAGAAGTGGCTGAATAGTATTATATGATTACCTTTCTTTTTCTTTTTACATCTCCTGTTTTTCCTGGCATTCATAGTCCCTTCTTTTCTGCATTTTCCATGTTCTCTGCTGTGCTTTCCTCTTCTGTTTTGTTGCTGCACACCCAATGTCATGGCTGCAAACAGCCACCAACTCAGAACAGATGGTCCCCCACTTAAATTTCCCAATTTTATGATGGTGCAAAAAATGGTATGCATTCAGTAGAAACCATCCTGGGATCTGGACTCTCATGACGTGCAGCAACCTCTCTCGCGATGCTGGGCAGCGGCAGAGAGAGCAGCTGCCCACGCTCCCCGTGGACACATGGGACAGCACCAGGCACACTGCACAAGGCTGTGCTGCCGAGCTAGGACGCCCGGTGGGTCAGGCGTGTTCAAAGCATTTTCGACTCCTACTATTTCCAGCTTGCTCTGGGTGTTTCCGGATCTGAGCCAGGAGCATCTGTGTGTCTCGAGTCCAGGGCCAGCGATTTGGGGTTGGTGGATGTGGACATGCAGTTGACAGTGACATTGACTGGATTACACGTGTGGCACTCCGCTGGCTTTGAGCTAGCCAGCGGCTTCTGGAGCCTTGGCAGGGATGCTGGGAAGCTGACCGCGCTCTCCCACACATATGCTCGGGGCTCCCAGGCTGCAGCTTACCCAACTCAACAGAATCTTCTACCTGGGACTTTCAAGCATCCAGGCTGATTTCCTCTGCCAACTTAGTGGAAAAAGAAGAGATGGACGCATGTGATCAGTCCTCTGTATTTAATTGTAAAAACTTTTTGTTTGTATTTAATTGTAAAAGCTTTTTGTTTGAGTAGAAGTAAACTGAGCTACAAACATTTTCAAAAACAAAGTTTTCATGTCTTTTAGCAAGTCCTCCAACTTAATGTAAGTAAATGGTGAAAAAAAAAAGTTAAAACTATCAATATTATCACAATACAAAACTGGTAGCCACACAAATGGTCAACAATAAATGATAATTAATTTAAAATATAATTAATTTAAGATATAATTAATTTAAAATATAATAGGAGACTTTTTTTATTTAAAGCTTTAAGTGATCAGGATAACCCTTGGGAAAATTACTTTGTTGTATTATTAAGTAAAAATCTGTTACACACTCAGCAAATTTGCAGGAACAGTCATTGAAGTGTACTGAAATCAGTGAATTTTATGATATGTAAAATATACCCTAAAACTGTTCAAAATTACATATAAAATAAATGACAGTATAGTTCTATTTTTAAAATGCCGGTTAAGATGCTGCAAAAACATACCCATGGGAAAAAGGAACGAGAATAAAGGTAGATTTTAGAAATCTATATGCAAGTGATGAAGTCTGACATGCTACTTTTTCTTTTGTTCCAAAACCTTTCTTTTATCACACTGCTTTTGCAATTAAAAAATGCAAGCCCTCTCTCTCGTCACAGCATGGCTATTTCAGTGCAATGGAACATTTAATGGAGTGCATTTGAACCCAGGCACTGCGTGGCCATGAGGCTTGTAACAGAAGACGCAGGAGCCCAGCCCCTGCAGCTGGTCTGTGGCTCTTCAGTGAGTGACAGCGTCTTCTTGTCTGCTTGCAGCTGGGGTGCGTGAGAGACCAGCCAGACAGTGTGGGCTTGTGCCTGTGAGATGGTTGTTTTCAAAATACATTGTACTTTGCACCTGTGACTCTCCTGGCACCATGAGACACACAGTTCCTGACTGTGTGATTTGATTGAGGTTTCTGAGTTTACTGTTTTCTGAGGATGGGTTTCATCCCCAAACATGGTGTTTCTGCTTATCCAAAGGACACTGGCAAGATTTGCTCTGAGCATGCTTCAAAGGAAACATTCCGTTGTTTTTCATTCCATAGCCTGCATTTGCTTGTGTGGTTAAAGCATCTGGGAACTGCATATCACCATGCCCAATGGCCCTGAGCAGGTGGCAGAGTGAAAGCCAGCCCTAGGACCAGCTGAAGACCACATGGCTCAGACCTAGGCATCTCCTGTGGACGTGGGAAGCACTTGAAGAGTTCCCTTGCTTTAGCTTCTGCATTTTGCACAAGCCCCCACTCCCCATGGAGCTGTCAGTCCGTCTTCTGCTCCATCCAGCCGTGATGAAGAACTACGCAGATGGCCAAAAGTTGGAATAATCTTTTCCCCCCATTGCTCTGCAAATAACCCACCCGGAGCCCCCTAACACGTGAATGCCTGCTGCATGCCTGGCACTATTCTAAATGTTTTATATATTTTCAGAATACTTTGTGGGGGATGAATGCGGATGTTAGTCCATATCACAGTTGAGGACACTGGAGCCCAGGAAGTTGAAGTAACTTGTCTAGGGTCAATGTCACCCAGGCAGTAAGCAGCCAGGGTGAGGCCCATTCCCAGGCCGTGTGACTCCAGATACCCTGCTCTGTGTTGCACACTTGCCCCTTGAATACAAACCCACCTAGAAGACCTGCTTTTGCCTTCCTGGACCAGACCAAAGAAGAGAGCTTGGATTCCCCTCTGCACATGAAGTATTCAAATATCTGAACACTGCCAGGCCTTTCTACCGTTCTCCTGCCATAATTCTCTTCCTTTGTGCCAGCCCTGCTCCCTTGGTCACCAGGTCACTATGTGCTCCCAGCCTGCATCTATCTTCCTGTTCTCATCACTGCCCAGTTCAATGGAGGGGCCAAGCAGAACCTCATTCACTTTCATATGCAAAACTCTTTTACAGCGAGCCGGATGGCCAGTCCAAGGACTGCCAGGTGCACGAGTCTCTGCCCCATCCATCTCAAATCTTCAATGGGGAATTGGGAGGGTCCAAAAATCACTCAGCAAGGCAGCAGGTGCACCCCTTAGTGTGATTTTCAAGGAAGATTGGCTTTCTGCTTTCCCAGAGACTTCAAATAACTACCAAATATGGAGGGGTAGAGGGAGATAGGAAGGGGTCATGGTTTGTAAAGTTCCCAAAGGTGAAGCCACTGTTCTTGTTTTCTACATCACCACTGTAAAACTGAAATGCAAAATGGCAATTGTTTCAACTATGTAAATTTGCAGATGATGCTCATCAAGTCCAACCTATTAGTGAGGAACCTTGTATGGGAACAAAGTTCATATTAATCCTACCTTTCAATATTCCTATTGAGCCATGCAAAGAATACGTGAAACACAACAAAAGATACTCAGCTGCAACCGATTAGAGCAGACATTTGGCCCATCGAAAACGATACTGGGATAGGACACCACGTTTCTATCCACTAAGCACCAGCCATTGTAAACACTTAAATTTTTAAAAATTCACTTATTTGAAAGTCAGAGGGATAGAGAGCCCCATCCGGCCCACTGATTCTCCTAAATCCCCACAATGAAACCTGAAGGCCAGAACTCAATCCAGGTCTCATGTATCTAATCATTGTGCCATCACCTGTTGGCCCCAGGGACTGCATTAGCAGGAAACTGGAGTGAAGATTTGGAGTCAGAAATCGACCCCAGGCACTCCAGTATGGGAGGAGGGGCATCTTAGCTGCTAGGACAAACATCCACATACCGTATAAGCATTGTAATGAATAAATTTGGCCCACATTTGGCCTGCAAGTGTACAGTAAATGTTTCTAATTACCACAATTTCTTTCAAGTAATTAAAAATGAAAGCATGCAATCATGTGCTGCATAACGATGCTGCAATCCACAGGGGGTTGCAAACACAATTGTGGTCCCAGAAGATTATAATTGACTTGACATTGCCTAGTGACATTGGAGCCATCAACACATCATAGCACAACCTGTTAGTCACCATGGGTTGCACAGATCTACTGCATGGCTGGTTGTAGAAAAGCATAGCACCTATGAACATTACTATTACCTAATATTTGATAATGAGTGACTACATTACTGAGGTACATATTCACCATACTATCCCGTGCATCATTATTTTACAGTATTCTTCTGCTTATAAAAAACATTTTTTGTAGGAGAGCCTGCTGCATGTCGCCCTAGCAGCAGCCTTGTGCTTCTTGTGTAGATCGGGGTCCCTTGACTGCATCAAGAGGCCACACTGAGTGACTGACTTCACCATCTTGACGTGTGCAAGTGTACTTGTAGGATGTGCTAACAAAGACAAGATGGCCTGATAGCACAGTTTTTAGAATGTATATGCCTGGTTAAGCGACATATGACTAAACCAAGAATAACATTTCAACTCAACTCTTGTACTCAGCCCCCGGCACCCAGCTCAGTGATGATTCAGGTAAGTTCTTTATCTCGTAGGTTTTTGTACACTTGATTGCTCCCAAATGAGAGCCTTGCTCACTCATTCTCAGTGGTCAGCCATGAGGTGGCAAAGGTGTGTTTGCCCTTAAACACTTAGGAGTATCGGGATGAGAGGTGGACTGAGCAGCTGAAAGACTTTTCACTGAAAATCAGCTTCCCACATTTTGTTAGACACCAAGAGAACCAAAGTCCAAAGACAAAGGCTGAGAGTCTCAACTCAGAAGATAATGATGGGCGGATGCTGTGGTGTAGTGGGCTAAAACTCCACTTGAGATGCCGCATTTCATAGGGGTGCCGGTTTGAGTCTTGGTTGTTCCTTTTCCAATCCATCTCCCTGCTATGACCTGGGAAAGCAGTGGAAGATGGCCTAAGTGCTTGGGCTGTTGCACCCACATGGTAGACATGGAGGAGGCTCCTGGCTTCGGATTGCCTCAGCTCCAGCTGTTATGGCCATTTGGGGAGTGAACCAGCGGATGGAAGACCTCTCTCTCTGTCTCTCCCTCTCACTGATTGTAACTCTACCTCTCAAATAAATAAATAAAATCTTTTTTAAAAAGAAGATAATGGTAAAGCAGTTCCTAATTTATTCTTCAAACGGACTCAGTGGTCCATATTTTTTATGTCTGTGGCAGTCTTTGTATGTGAGGGTACTTTAAAAAGCTTATGGAAAAAAATGGAATTAAAAGATGAGTTCATTCTAGTGCAAAATAATTTGAAATCTATTCATAGTCTTTTCATAACAAACTCATTGAAAACTTTTTGTATGATTTTAAATAATGCGTCACTGACTTGCTTCCTGACAAGAAAATTGAGAAGAAAGTCAGCAGTTGATGGAAAAGAGTCAGCTTGCAACAGCTAAGAATTTGTACCAAGTCATGTCTTTTTGGAAAAGCCTTATGTCTGATTTCATCAACCTTAAAATTATGATGGTTCAAGCTATTTAAGGTATAAATAAATCTTAGAGAAATACCACACCAGGTAAACCTTTGGAAATGACCAAACTATACTAATTTTTTTTGTTATTTTTTTAACTTTTATTTAATGAATATAAATTTCCAAAGTACAGCTTATGGATTACAATGGCTTCCTCTCCACCCCCGCAATGACTTCCCTCCCACCCGCAACCCTCCCCTTTCCCACTCTCTCTCCCCTTCCATTCATATCAAGATTCATTTTCAATTTTCCTTATATACAGAAGATCAGTTTGGTATACATTAAGTAAAGATTTCAACAGTTTGCACCCACATAGAAACACAAAGTGAAAAATACTGTTTGAGTACTCGTTATAGCATTAAATCACAATGTACAGCACATTAAGGACAGAGATCCTACATAAGGAGTAAGTGCACAGTGACTCCTATTGTTGACTTAACAAATTGACACTCCTGTTTATGGCATCAGTAATCTCCCTATGCTCCAGTCATGAGTTTCCAAGGCTATGGAAGCCTTTTGAGTTCACTGACTCTTATCTTGTTTAGGTCATAATCAAAGTGGAAGTTCTCTCCTCCCTTCAGAGAAAGGTACCTCCTTCTTTGAGACCTGTTCTTTCCACTGGGATCTCACTCACAGAGATCTTTCATTTAGGTAATTTTTTTTTTTTTTTTTGCCAGAGTGTCTTGGCTTTCCATGCCTGAAGTACTCTCATGGGCTCTTCAGCCAGATCCAAATGCCTTAAGGGCTGATCCTGAGGCCAGAGTGCTGTTTAGGACATCTGCCATTCTATGAGTCTGCTGTGTATCCTGCTTCCCATGTTGGATCATTCTCTCCCTTTTTTATTCTATCAGTTAGTATTAGCAGACACTAGTCTTGTTTGTGTGATTCATTTGACTCTTAGTCCTTTCATTATGATCAATTGTGAACTGAAATTGATCACTTGGAATAGTGAGATGGCATTGGTACATGCAATCTTCATGGGATTGAATTGGAATCCCCTGGTATGTTTCTAAATCTACCGTTTGGGGCAAGTCAGCTTGAGCATGTCCCAAATTGTACATCTCTTCCCTCTCTTATTCCCACTCTTATATTTAACAGGGATTACTTTTCAGCTAAATTTCAACACTTAAGGATAACTGTGTATTAATTACAGAATTAAACCAGTAATATTAAGTAGAACAGACAAAAAAAATACTAGGAGGAATAACGTATTAAGTTGTTCATCAACAGTCAGGGCTATGGCTGATCAAGTCACCGTTTCTCATGGTGTCCATTTCACTTCAACGGGCTTCCTTTTTGGTGTTCAGTCAGTTGTCACTGATCAGGGAGAACATATGATATTTGTCCCTTTGGGACTGGCTTATTTCACTCAGCATGATGTGTTCCAGATTCCTCCATTTTGTTGCAAATGACCAGATTTCATTGGTTTTGACTGCTGTATACAAACTATACTAATTTTTCCACTACTCCAATTCCCCCACCTTACTTGCTTGATTATTTATTTATTTCTCACTGTATGTTGAAAAATTCAA
The DNA here is from genome assembly GCF_051225735.1 of Oryctolagus cuniculus. Classification (NCBI taxonomy): domain Eukaryota; kingdom Metazoa; phylum Chordata; class Mammalia; order Lagomorpha; family Leporidae; genus Oryctolagus; species Oryctolagus cuniculus. The sequence continues at coordinate 55,109,221 of NC_142883.1, read as the reverse complement.
ATGATTCGATACAGCTTAAAACAAAAATGGGACTATCAGTTGCCCTACCTTTTTTATTATTATTATTATTTGACAGGTAGAGTTTTAGACAGTGAGAGAGAGACAGAGAGAAAGGTCTTCCTTCCGTTGGTTCACTCCACAAATGGCCACTATGGCCAGAGCTACACTGATCTGAAGCCAGGAGCCAGGTACTTCTCCTGGTCTCCCATGCAGGTGCAGGGGCCCAAGCACTTGGGCCATCCTCAGCTGCCTTCCCGGGCCACAGCAGAGAGCTGGACTGGAAGAGGAGCAACCAAGACAGAACCAGTGCCCCAACCGGGACTAGAACCCAGTGTGCCCGCGCCGTAGGTGGAGGATTAGCTTAGTGAGCCACGGTGTCAGCCAGTTGCCCTACCTTTTAATATCCCCAATCATAAGCCCCTAGAGGCATCAACCTTTTACTGCTTTTTCTCCTGCTGGTATTTGCCACCATCTTTCTAAAGAAAATGCTTACAAGCTTAGATAATTTCTTTTTGTTGTTGTTGTTTTAGATATTGTCTGTTGACCTGCCACTGTGGGTGATGAGAAGTTAACCCTCTTGTTAACTTGTTGCAACTCCCCCGCCTCACCAAAGACACTGACACTGTCAGCCTTCCAAATTCAGATAGATCATAGCATTTAGATGGATATCTATTACTACCATTGCACTATCACTCACAGTAGAGCCATGCAGCCCTTTCTGGAATATGGTTTTCTCTTTCCTGTCTTCCTTCCTTGCCTTGTTTTCTGGGTAGCCATCACCCATTCACCCCCTCCCTCAGGCTCTCTTCAACACCTCATAACACATTTGAATACTGTTTCAGGCTGTTCTCTGTTGCTATAAGAAACTATCTATAACCTAGGAATTTATGAAGAGTACAAGTTTATCTAACTTAGATTTGTGAGGCTGGGGAATTCAAGAGCATGGGGTTGGCATCAGCTCAGTGTCTGGTGGGAATCTCATGCTGTGTCACAGCATGGTGAAAGGTATCCCATGGTGAGATGGAGCAGGTGGGCCATCAAGATTGCATGTACCAATGCCATCTCACTAGTCCAAGTGATCAATTTCAGTTCACAATTGATCACACGGATAGGTCTAAGAGTCAAAGGGATCACACAAACAAGACTAGTGTCTGCTAATACTAACTGATAGAATAAAAAAGGGAGAGAATGATCCAACATGGGAAGTGGGATACACAGCAGACTCATAGAATGGCAGATGTCCTAAATAGCACTCTGGCCTCAGAATCAGCCCTTAAGTCATTCGGATCTGGCTGAAGAGCCCATGAGAGTATTTTAGGAGGTTTATCTTCTGGTAACTTCCTAAGCAGGTGGGCATAGGAGATAGCTGGTTAAACATCTGGTGACTCTTAAAACTTCATCTCAGAATTCTGAATTCATTGATTCCATTGTCATCCAGCTTCCTCTCTCCCTGCCCCTCTCCTTACACACACACAAACACACACACATCTTATATCATCTGTTTTCTTTCCCAAGCATTCTAAAATTATGTAATAATGGATCTTATTTTTTAAAAATTCCTTTAAGATACTTGGCTTACCTTTTAAATATGGGAAGTCTGTATCTCACTATTTCATTGAAAGACTTCTTAAAAAAACCCTCTATTTTCCTTGTCTTCTCCTACTCCTTAACTGTCAAATTCTACTCAATCGCTTCTCTAAGTTTCTATTTCTTTTATCTGCCTACTAATTAAGAGGCAGTCTCTCAAAATCATCTTCCAAAATTTCTGCAGTCTTTTTAACTTCTAATGCTTTTTCTTTTTTGTCTCATATTTCTTTTCATAACATCCTGTGTCTGTTTCACAGGCAATATTTTCTCCCATGTCTCCACAAATACAAATAAGAGAGTTTTGTGGGTTTTCTTAAAGTTGCACCTCTCCTGCCAATGCTGTCTCTTTCTCCTTAGAGATCCTTCTCTTCTTCCATCACATGCATCATGGAAGAGCATTCCTCAGTACATGGAGGTCTTTGATCGTGAGGGTACAACAAGACTAAGAGGAATTTCCATGTGTGTGTGTGTGGGGGGAGGGTTGAACTTGTATGACTAAGTTGGCCTGGTTGGCGCTAGTGCTGTGCAACATTATGCTAATCCTCCTCCTGCAGTGCTTGCATCCCATATGGATGCCGGTTCTAGTCCTGGCTGCTCTACTTCCAGCTCTCTGCTGTAGCCTGGGAAAGCAGTGGAAGATGGCCCAAGTCCTTGGGCCCCTGCACCCTCATAGGAGACCTGGAAGAAGCAACTGGCTCTTGACTTCAGATCGGCTCAGCTCCAGCTATTGCGGCCATTTGGGGAGTGAACCAACAGAAGGAAGACCTTTCTCTCTGTCTCTCCCTCTCACTGCCTGTAACTCTACCTCTCAAATAAATAAATAAAATCTTTAAAAAAAAGAAGGTGGCCTGGTTGACTAAGGCAGTCTTGTTTTATGAAGAGATTCCCAGTTATCAATTTCAGGATATTTTCTTTGTTGATCCATGTTCCTGAGGGATGATCTCTCTGGCTCCTCCCTGAAGGTATAGCCTATCCGGTCATCTTCCAGAAGTCAGTGTTGGGGGGAAAGAAGCCAAGTGACATCATCACCCAGTCAGCGCTAGGAATTGGAGGTTGGTTTGGATGTTAACACTCATCTGTTAAGGTTTGCTCCCTGTAGTCTTATGTTAATGACACTAAGGGGGTGTTTGAAGGTGGGGCCTTTGGGGAGTGACTGGATTAGATTGGTTATTGGGGGAAGACCCCATGATTAAGTCTTGGGGTGCTCTGCATCACCTCCACACTCTGTAAACATGCATGCCTTCACCAGAAGCCCAACTGATGGCACCACTGGTCCTAGACTGTGGCCCTCCAGAACCATGAGCTAAGATGAACCTTTTCTGGTTATAACGTTAGCTTCTCTCCAGCATTCTGTTGCAGTAATGGAAAGCTGACCAATATAGTTAGGTCTCTACTTTTCTTCTCTTTTCAGAAAGGTACCCTACCCACAGCTGTGCTTGGGATTCCTGATTCAAGAATCCCTTTGATGTAACTTGCCAAAGAGTTAACGCTTAGTCTTCTCCCAAGATGTTGGAGGATGTACCCTGGCAGCAGAGACCTGGGGTAGGGAGTCTTGTCCACCTGCATCTTACACAGAACATTCAACCACGTCGACAATTTTAGCTTCCTCTACATTCCCACTTTCAGTTGGGTCTAGTACCTCTTTAAAATAATATTTATTTGTTTATTTGAGAGACAGAGTTACAGATGGGGGTGGGGAGAGAGAGAGATCTTCCACCCACTGGTTCACTCCCCAAATGGCCTCAATGGCCGGAGCTGGGCCAATCCAAAGCCAGGAGCCAGGAGCCTTTTCCAGATCTCCCATGCTGGTGCAGGGGTTCAAGCACCTGGGCCATCTTCCACTGCTTTCTCAGGCCATCGCAGAGAGCTGGATTGGAAAAGGAGCAGCCGAGATACACACCAGCACCCATAGGATGTTAATACCGTATACGGACGCTTAGCCCACTGCACCACAGTACTGGCCCCCTAATACCTTTATTTTTGAGATTCAGAGGCCCTTAAAGACACTTTCTTCTGGAAATTTCTTCTATAATTTTTCCACTGTAAGCTTAGCTTCCAAATTTCTCCGTTTTGGTCTGTTTGAAAGCATCCATTTGTCTTCTCTACAGCTTTAAAATGTTTGCCGCTGCTGTTTCCTTTCCCATTGGCTTTGTGCTTTGGGTCCATGCCTTTCTAATCTCTGTATTTTTCTTCCGGGAAGATTTCAGGAGAAAACTATATCAAAGAAGATGTTCTACTTGATACACTGAACGAAAACTCACAAGCATCAAATTTTTGTTCATTTTTCACGTCAACCACTTAAAGGAAGAAACTGATAGTAGTGGTTGTCTCCAACAAAGAGAGATTAAGGGGAGAAAAGCCATGGGTTTTCTATGTCCAGTATTCCTCCCTTAACCAAGGTTTTGCTTTCTGCGGTTTCCGTTGCCTAGGTCAACGATGCTCTGAAAATATTGCGTGGAACATTCCAGAAGTAAACGATTCGTGATTTTAAATTGTGGGCTGTTCTGAGCAGTGTGCTGAAGTCTCTCAGCATCCCAGTGCATTCTGCCTTTTGTCCAGAGTATCCATGCTACGTACACCATCCAGTTAGTAGTCACTAGCTGGCTCAGTTATCACACTACAGCAGTAACTCATTTTACTGAATAATGGCAGCAAAGGGGACCCGGCGTTGTGGGACAGTGGGGTGAGCCACAGTGTGAAATGCCAGCATCCCATATCTGAGCCCTGGGGTTACAGTTCTTCTGATGCAGCTCCCTGCTACTATTGGAAAGTAGCAGCAGACGGCCCAAATAAGAGACCCAGGTGCCCAAGGAAGAGACCCAGATGGAGTTTCAGACTCCTGACTTTGCCCTGGCCCAACCCCAGCTGTTGCGACCATTTGGGGAGTAAACCAGCAGAGACCAATGCATGGAACATATTTTCCCTCTCTCTGTCTCTCTCTCTGCCCACCAAATAAATAAATAAACCTTAAAAAAAAATGGCAACAAGGCCGGCGCTGCGGCTCAATAGGCTAATCCTCCGCCTTACGGTGCCGGCAAACAGGTTCTAGTCCCGGTCGGGGCGCTGGATACTGTCCTGATTGTCCCTCTTCCAGGCCAGATCTCTGCTATGGCCCGGGAGTGCAGTGGAGGATGGTCCAAGTCCTTGGGCCCTGCACCCGCATGGGAGACCAGGAGAAGCACCTGGCCCCTGGCTTCAGATCAACGTGGTGTGCTGGCCACATCTCTGTCTCTCTCTCTCACTGTCCACTCTGCCTGTCAAAAAGTTAAAAAAAAAATGGCAACAAAACGCAAAGTAAGTGATTTTGGCAATTGAGATACCCCAAGAGAAGAGTTTTGTTTTAGTGGAAAGGAGACAGCTGTTTTTTGTTGTTGTTGTTGTTTTTTGTTTTGTTTTGTTTTGTTTTGACAGGCAGAGTGGACAGTGAGAGAGAGAGACAGAGAGAAAGGTCTTCCCTTGCCATTGGTTCACCCTCCAATGGCCGCTGCAGCTGGCGCACCGCGCTGATCCGATGGCAGGAGCCAGGAGCCAGGTGCTTCTCCTGGTCTCCCATGGGGTGCAGGGCCCAAGCACTTGGGCCATCCTCCACTGCACTCCTGGGCCACAGCAGAGAGCTGGCCTGGAAGAGGGGCAACCGGGACAGAATCCAGCACCCTGACTGGGACTAGAACCAGTGTGCCGGTGCCACAGGCGGAGGATTAGCCCATTGAGCCGCTGTGCCAGCCAAGGAGACAGTTCTTGACTAAATAAGAAAAGAAAAAAATCATATGCTGAGGTTGCTACGATTGCCAGTAAGAACAAATTGTCTGTACATGAAATTGTGAATAAGGAAAAAGAAGTTGATGGTGATTTTACTGTTGTACCTCAAACTGAAAAAGTTACATCCACAGTCAGTGATAAGGGCTCCATAGAGTTAGAAAAGGCATTAAATTTGTGTGTGCATGTATAAGAAAGAGCAGAGTGTATATATGGGGCTCAGTGTTGTTATATTCAGAACAGCGAGTTACAGGCCGGCGTCGCAGCTCACTAGGCTAATCCTCCGCCTTGCGGCGCCGGCACACCGGGTTCTAGTCCCGGTCGGGGCGCCGGATTCTGTCCCGGTTGCCCCTCTTCCAGGCCAGCTCTCTGCTGTGGCCAGGGAGTGCAGTGGAGGATGGCCCAGGTGCTTGGGCCCTGCACCCCATGGGAGACCAGGAAAAGCACCTGGCTCCTGGCTCCTGCCACCGGATCAGCGCGGTGCGCCGGCCGCAGCGCGCCGGCCGCGGCAGCCATTGGAGGGTGAACCAACGGCAAAAGGAAGACCTTTCTCTCTCTCTCTCTCTCTCTCTCTCTCTCTCACTGTCCACTCTGCCTGTCAAAAAAAAAAAAAAAAAAAAAAAAAGAACAGCGAGTTACAGAAGACGCCAAAGTCTCAGGGCCCAGTTACGGAGTCTTAATTCCAGAAAGCTGGTGACTGCACGGGGACATGTGCTCTCCAAATGCAGCCCCGATTGAGCTCAGGGGTGAGCTTATAATGGCAAAATCCACATCTTGTTGGAAGTTAATTACAAAACCAAGCATTCATTACAGAAGACCAAACAAGCAAGGTTACACTTATCTGGGGTGGGGGTGGGGGTGGGGGCATCGAACACATTTTCCCAGCACTTAATGTAAACAGTCCTTACAGATTACATTCTTACAAGGCTGGTTTCTGGGTAGATAGTAGCTGTGTGAGTGGTTAGGGAAAAAATAGAGGACAGACAGAATGACTAGAGATCATCTAGAGACAAAATGCAGTGACTCCGGTCAGGCCATAGCTCACCGGTGCTTCGGTAGTGTCCACAGGATTCGGTCAGCCACAGGAGGTCTTGGAGCCTGTTCTCCATGGATAAGAGAGGAACACTATTTATCCCTTTGGACCTTTTAAGTTTTGTGTCACGTGTAAAGATGACCTTTTCAAGTGTCCTGCCAGCCTCTGAAATATCTCTCTCTCATGTCCAGCTAAGGTTAGGAAAAGGGGTGCCACCGTCACTGCCCATTCCTTCACAACCCTTGCTGCAAAAGACAAGCTCAGTATTCCCATGATTTTACTATATGCATCGTCTTCACAACTCCTTTGTCTCTCGAATCAAAACGAGAGGGCATGTTGCTGATGACTGACGGCTAAAGCCCTGGGTTGACATCCAGCTGTGACCTCTCTGACTTAAGGACCAGTGATCAGCTTGGCTACAGCCACAGGCACTCCCTGGTGCTGTGGCAAAGACCCTGAAGAATGTGGCAGGGAACCCCTGTTCTCAAGGACAGGCTGAAGATGGAAATGGTAGGGCAGCTGGGGCCTTCTGGGAATTGGGGGTGTGGTGGGACCTTTCTGAGAAATGCCAAAATGCAGCTCAGTCAACTGGAGTGACTTGGGTGTGACTTTGTGTGGCAGTAACCACAGGTCGAATAACTGACTATGTGTTAGGAAACTTCAAGTTGTGTGTGGAGGTATAGAAGATGATGCCCTGTTTTGCTCAGGGCCCAGAATTTGGAGACTAACCTCTTCTCCGGGCCTGCCAGCAAGAATAAAAGCTGTTTTCCTGTTAAGAGCCTTGGTGGCCTGCGATTCTGTCTTGATGCCCACTACAGTGCCAGCTCCAACACACTCCAGAATCTATCACAGTGATCACGATACCGGTTACATTAAAAATTGTATTTTCCGGGGCCAGCGCTATGTCACAGTTGGCTAAGGCTCTGCCTGCAGCGTTGGCACCCCAAAGGGGACTGGTTCGAATCCTGGCTGCTCCACTTCCAATCCAGCTCTCTGCTATGGCCTGCGAAAGCAGTAGAAGATGGCCCAAGTGCTTGGGCCCCTACACCCACCTGGGAGACCTGGAGGAAGCTCCTTGCTCCTGGCTTCTGATCAGCCAAGCTCTGGAAGTTACAACCATTTGGGGTGTGAACCAGCAGATGGAAGATCTCTTTCTGTCTCTCCCCACCCCCTTCTCTTTGTGCTACACCTCACAAATACATAAAACTTTTTTTAAAAATACGTATCTTCCAGCCGGCGCCGTGGCTCACTAGGCTAATCCTCCGCCTTGCGGCGCCGACACACAGGGTTCTAGTCCCGGTTTGGGCACCGGATTCTGTCCCGGTTGCCCCTCTTCCAGGCCAGCTCTCTGCTGCGGCCAGGGAGTGCAGTGGAGGATGGCCCAAGTGCTTGGGCCCTACACCCCATGGGAGACCAGGAGAAGCACCTGGCTCCTGCCATCGGATCAGCGCGGTGCGCCGACTGCATTGGAGAGTGAACCAATGGCAAAGGAAGACCTTTCTCTCTGTCTCTCTCTCTCACTGTCCACTCTGCCTATCAAAAAAAAAAAAATATGTATCTTCCAAGGTATGGGTTTTTAGTGATTAATAGGAAAAAATGACAAGCGTGTCACCCTGATATATGTATCACACATAAGCAAAAAACTAGTTTCTGATGAGAATATCAGTGGTTTGTATAATTATAAGGTAAATGTCCAATGATTTGCAGGCAAAATAAAAACAATGATTCCACATGCTACCCATTAAGAACCTACAATAGGGGCTGACGCTGTGGCTCACTAGGTTAATCCTCCACCTGCGGCGCCGGCATCCCATATGGGTGCTAGGTTCTAGTCCTGGCTGCTCCTCTTCCAGTCCAGCTTTCTGCTGTGGCCCAGGAGTACAGTGGAGGATGGCCCAAATGCTTGGGCCCTGCACCCGCATGGGAGACCGGGAGGAAGCACCTGGCTCCTGGCTTCGGATCAATGCAGCGCCGGCCATAGCAGCCATTTGGGGGTTGAACCAATGGAAGGAAGACCTTTCTAGCTGCGTTGCCAGCTTCTCTCTCTCATTGTCTAACTCTATCTGAAAAAAAAAAAAAAAAAAAAAAAACAAACAAACAAAAAAAAACAGCCTATGAACTTACAATAGCCAGGAGTTTCTTCTAATGATGGGATCTTAATTTGTTTTCCTCTCTCTTGGTGAGCATATGCTTTGCCATTAACTTTGTTTGCTGTTTTACAAGACTTTCAGCAATGGTGCGACTTGCAGTGTTTTTCTAGTTTTGCTATCTGAGATGCAACCTTGAGTGGTACCTCTATATTTTTAGCCTTTGTCATTGTTGCTGTTGTTGTTATTCCTTTAGAAACAAGTGCCAGCAGCACCAGACTGGAAAACATAGGTGTGTGCTTGCTCTTTTAAAAAACTCAATTAATTTAGTGAAAGGTCAAGGGCTTTGTTTGCAAATGACAAAAGATTTGTTGGCTTCACATAACAATTTGCAACACACAGAAGACATAGACAAGGTATTGGCACTTAATAAGATGGAATGCCAGTAAAATCCAGTTTGGGGTGAGTCATGCCCACACTGCCTATTTTTCTCTCTCTCTCTCTCTCTCTCTCTCAACACTTTAAAGATTTATTTATTTATTTGAAAGTCGGAGTTACACTGAGAGAGAAGGAGAGGCAGAGAGAGAGAGAGAGAGGCAGGTCTTCCATTCAGTGGTTCGCTCCCCAGTTGGCTGCAACAGCTGGAGTTGTGCCGATCTGAAGCCAGGAGCCTCCTCCCGGTCTTCCACACAGGTGCAGGGGCCCAAAGACTTGGGCTGTCTTCTACTGCCCTTCCAGGCCATAGCACAGAGCTGGATTGAAAGTGAAGCAGCCAGGACTCGAACCAGCGCCCATATGGGATGCCGGCACTGCAGGTGGTGGCTTTACCTGCCACAGTGCTGGCCCCATTCACCCTTCTCTTTTTTAGTTGCTTGTCTAGAATCATCACATTCAGAGTCTGGTTTCCTATTTGCCTTTATGCCATTACTTTTGGTTTCAAAATTTCTATTATTATTTCATTACTATTTTAATAAGCTTTCCTAAAAATAGTTTTCAATTTAGAGAAAAATTGTGGAGATAGTGCGATGAGTTCCCATATACCCTACATCCAGTGTCTCCTCTTGCTGTTGTCTTACATTACTATACTAACAACTGCATAGTCCAAGATAGTCACTGGTCACAACTAATGAACCAATGTTGATTTATCATTATTAATTAATTAATTAGGCAGAGTAACAGAGGGAGAAGGAGAGACTCTGACACACACACATGTACACACACACACAGGGAGGGAGGGAGGGAGGGAGAGAGCTTCCATCCACTGATTCATTTCCTAAATGGCCCCAATGGCCAGAGCTGGGCCAGGCAGAAGACAGGAACCAGGAGCTTCATCTAGGCTCCCAAGTGTGTGCAGGGGCCCAATCTTCTGCTTCATTCCCAGGCACATTAGTAGGGAGCTGGATCAGAAGTAGAGCAGGGGCCAGCACTGTGGCATAGAGGGTAAAACCACTGCCTGTAGTGTTGGTATCCCACATGAGCGCTGCCTGCTACACTTCTGATCCAGATCTCTGCTATGGCCTGGGAAAGCAGTAAAAGATGGCCCAAGTCCTTGGGCTCCTGCATTTGTGTGGAAGACCCGGAAGAAGCTCCTGGCTCCTGGCTTTGGATCAGCTCAGCTCTGGCCATTGAGGCCATCTGGGGAGTGGGCAGTGGGGAGAGGATAGACAATCACCCCACCCCTTCTCTGCCTCTCTGTAACTCTGATTTTCAAGTAAATAAATAGATCTTTGAGAAAAAAAAAAGAAGTGGAGAAGCCAAGACTCAAATGGGTGCGCATTTTGGATGCTAGAGTTGAAGGCAGTGACTTAACCTGCTATGCCACACCAGCCCCTAACTTGTAACATTTCACAGGGCAGATCATGAGATTCCTCAGTTCCTGTTTTTCTGAGAATATTTTTTGTCTTTGGTTTAGAAGGATAATTTCATTGGAAATAGAATTCTATGTAGATCTGTACGTTTTTATTCCACTTCTCTAAGTTCTCACATTTTCTTTATGCTTTCATGATCCCAGATGAAAAGTCTGTTGTCATTCCTATCCTTCTTCCCCTTCCTCTCTAGAGAAGATTTTTCTTCTCTGTCTTCCTTTTCACTTTCCTCTTTGCCTTTACTTTTCCATCTTTGATTATACAGTGCTGAGGTCTGTGGTTGACTTGCTTTCTTTTTTTCTTTCTCTTGTAGTTGTCCTGTTTTATGTTCTCTGAATTTCCTGAATCTATGGTTTTGATGTCTGCCTTTCAATTTGTAAAGTTCTTGGTCATTATTACATCAATATTTCTTCTGCTCTGTTCTTACCATTCTAAAATTCCAATTACATCTAGGCTACACATTTTATATTGGGCCACAGTGCTTGGATGTCTTGTTCAGTGAGGGATTTTTTGTTGTTGTTCTTTCTCAGAGTTTAATTTTGGGAAATTCTTCTTGGTCTACCTTCCTTTGTTGTGTCAAGGCTGGTGATGAGCCTATCACAATGTCCCTGATTTTTTTTTCTTGAAGTTTCCAACTATAGTTATTATAAATTCCTTAATTGACCATCCCAAAACCTGTACATCCCTTTATCTAATTCTGATGATCATATTTTCTCTTCATATTGCTCCTTTCCCTCCATATCCTTTGGATTTTTGGAAAGCCAGATGCCGTATCTGGTGACACTGACTGAGGTAAATAGGGAAGATCTGAAATGTGTGCAGGACCGCATGGGTTTCTCAGTCTCCAACGATTCATCAGATTTGCACCTGGATGCTCTACCAGTGTACGGCCCAGATCAGCCCATCTCAGCTACTGCATCTCCCTCGGTGTACCCAACACTCTGGATTTCAGGTCCAGCCAAGCTTGGCAGCTTGCCCTGTGAACTCAGCCCTTTGATGTATCAGAGAAAAGTTACTGATTTTCCATTTGTCCAATTTCTTCTTATTTTAACAATAGTGACCTCTCCCAGGTTCATTATCCTGGAAATCTCTTCATACTATTTTTACACTTCAGTGAACCACTATGAGTCACTGCTCCATTTTTTGTGCATTTGGTATATAACACAATGGAATATGACTACATAAAGGCAAATGTAATATCAATAATCACAGATACCATGAAGTCACCCATAGTGGGATAACTTTACTCCTTGAGTAGCGCATTAGCTAAGATGGGCTGAGGCGTGTACTGCTTGCTGCCTTCAAGGTGGAATGATTAAAAAGTGATATGGTTTCTAAGAAAAATCACGTTTTGTGGTGCCAGTGCTGTGGCTCAGTGGGTTAAAGCCACATCTTGCAGCACTGACATCCCATATGGGCACTGGGTCAAGTTCTGGCTGCTCCATTTCCTATCCAGCTCCTGTAATGCACCTGGAAAGTCAATGGAGGATGACCCAAGTTTTTGGGCCCCTGCCACCCATGTGGGAGACCCGGAAGACACTCCTGGCTCCTGCTTTAATCTGGCCCAGTCCTGGCTGCTGCAGTCATTTGGGGAGTGAACCAGTGGATGGAAGATCTATCTTTGTCTGTCTGTCTCTCTCTCTGTAACTCTGACTTTCAAATAAATAAATAACTTTTTTAAAAACAATCACCCTTCACACATTTTCCTTTTGTGAAATATATGTTTCTCACAAATAAAAGGATGTTTTTGCACATTAATTTTTCCTCTGAAGCTGCCAAAATGTCTGTGGAGAAGTTGATAAAAACCCAAGGAATTATGCTGTAAGAAACTGCTTACCAGGTAGTTTGGGGAATTTTTCCTTAAAGCGTGATATCTTGTATAAGGGAAGACTGCATTAAGACGTGAGTCCAAGGAAGCAAAGTGATAGAGAAATACACATTTACTTATTACTCATTTATGTATCCATTCATGTTCCATGTTCTATTTAAATATAATATATACCAAGGTTGTATTATACTAAGTATAAAGTATTCTCAAGATTCAGATACATAATTGCCTTTGAGCGGTGTCCCAGTACATTCAGAATTCTGTAACATAAAATGAGTAGTTTATAAAAAGCAGAAATTTATTTTTCAGTTTTGGAGGTTGAGAAGATCAAGAACAAGGTGCCCATGCACTCCGTGTAGGGGCTTGCCCTCAGGTCCAGAGATGGCACCGTCTTGCTGTGTCCAGACACGGTAGAAGGGGACAGGTAGGCTTCTGGAGTCTCTTATAAAGGCACAAATCTCATTCATGAGGGCAAAACCCTCATGAATTAATTCCCTCCCAAAGCCTCACCTGCTAGTGACATCCCACTGGGGATTAGGTTTTATGAGTAAATATTGACGTTATGCAGATATTCAGATCACAACAAGGGCAATGCACATTACGCTGACTCTCTCCACATGTGTAAGGCTTGCTAAGTGGCTTTGCCGTGAAATAATTCATTTGCTATTCAAAGGTCAAATGAGCATTCCCTTTGCCTTCAAACAGAACTACTCTCGGTTTAAACACCAAGTACGTATGACGATTGCACCCAATACGGCACATAGAATGCATCGTCTGCATATCTCCTTATCCCACTTGCGGGAATCACATGTAGTAAGATAGAATCCATACATGGTCACCAGCGTCATTCCCTACCCAGCTTCGTAGAAGGATAAGTCATATAACTTGACTAAACGTGGTCTCAACTGTCTTGTGAGAATATGAGAATAGTGGAGAAAGGGAATCCTTAGTCATTGATTTGCAATGTGATGTTTACTACCTGTTCAGTATGAGAGGGGTACATTTAAAACTACCCATTTCAGAAGCCATTTGGCCATTTACATCCTTATTGTACATTCAAGCCTTCTTCTCATCTAGACTTGAACTAATGTTGCTGGTATGAATCTTCTCTGGAGCCCACTTTTCTTGGGATAAGGGATATGACTGCTTCTTACAAATCAAATGCTTTTTTAGATCAAGATGGAAGTAAGTTTGAAGCTTGCCTATGAATCTAAAATGAATCTTTCACTGGAAGGTTTGGCTTTAATGGTCTCAACATGTGCATGTCCCAACCATCATGTTTGACGTTGTCTGCTCAGATGTATGGTTTGGCCTTCATTCTTGAATCATGCCTTGCACAGTCAATGGGTACAGTGCATGGCCCTAACCCTTCTGTTCTGCCTACCAGGTTATGAGCTGGAAGACGTATGAGCCTGAGAGAAGCATATCCCTTTCATAAAGTATTTACCCAGAAAACAATCGGTCTAGACGGCTGTGTGTGGCCCTTATCAGAACGGGGACATCAGAGGAGCAAGATGAGTGGACCTTACCCATTGTGACTAATAATAGGTTTTGGAAAGAGCAGACAACAGTTTCAAACCCTGAAAATAGGGATGCATGTCTTTGTCATTTTTACCTATGTAAGTATTGAGTGGGGTGTGTGTCTACCCACACAGTGAGAGCATACACTTGAGGGACTTTCTCTACACATCAATCTTGTTTTTATATCAACTTTCAGAAGTGACCTCATGAATGATTTGGTAATGCACTGATTGACAGACCAGAGATTGACATGCACTGTTTTGACAGATGAATTTCCATTTATTGGGATTACTTCCAACATTCAATTTAAAGTTCAAGGAACAAGATGTTAAGACACCACATCCCATATCAGAGTTCCTGGGTTCAATTCCTGGCTTCAGCTCCTCAGTCCAGCTTCCTGCTAATGCAGACCCTGAGAAGCAGCAGGTGATGGCTCAAGTAATTGGGTTCCTGTCATTCACTTGGGTGACACGGATTGAGTTCCTGATTCCCAAGGTAGTCCCAGCCATTGTGGGCACTTGGGAAGTGAACCAGAATCTGGGAACTCTGTGTTTCTTTCATTCTCTTTCTGCCTCTCAACTAACAATAATAATATTAATAAATATGTCAAACAATAAATTTCCAGTGTGTGTAATTTGCAACTACTTATCCTAGAGAGCACACCATAATGCTATGCTACTAAACATTAGGATGGGGGGAGTGTTTGGCCTAGCAGTTAAGACACCTGTAAATCTATCCTGCAAACCCTTGAACAACAAAAAAGTAAGGCTGAGGAATGGCAAAAAATATATATTATCAATTATTTAATGTTCTGATAGATGAAAAACAACATGACATGCGAATAGGGCTTTCCCTGCAGATTATTTTGTCTATAATTAAATGTCTTTAACTATAAAGACATTCATGGAAAAGATACTGATTTCAAGAATAGTGGCTCTCTTTAAGAAGACAGGAGCATGAAGAGAATGAGAGAAGGGAAGAAAATGTATAGGGATGTAAACTTTATTCCTAATATTTCAGGATATATACTAGGCAATGGGAACATGAGTGTTCAACATTTTGTACCTTGTATCTCTTAGGTATGGAATATTTTAAAACAAACAAAAACAAAAATTTGTGGCATTTCGGATTTCAGAGGGACTTGCTTTCGAGTCCTGGTCCTATAGCTTGCAAGTGTGTAAGTTGAACTGGTTTCCTCCAGATGTTATAGCTTGCTTTTCTGTAAAATGAGGATGAATAGAAAATGCAATGTGTGTGTTTGGGTCTCTAATATGTTGAAGTCACAGGACTCTTGCCGGCCCCGTGGCTCAATAAGCTAATCCTCCACCTGGCGGCACCAGCACACCGGGTTTTAGTCCCGGTCGGGGCACCGGATTCTGTCCCGGTTGCCCCTCTTCCAGGCAAGCTCTCTGCTGTGGCCAGGGGAAGGCAGTGGAGGATGGCCCAAGTGCTTGGGCCCTGCACCCGCATGGGAGACCAGGAGAAGCACCTGGCTACAGGCTTCGTATCAGGCTTCGTATCAGAAGCAGAGCAGCCGGGACTTGAACCGGCGCCCGTATGGAATACCAACACTGCAGGCGGTGGCTTTACCTCCTGTTGGCACTTCTGCCTCAGTCTTCCCCTGGGTGAACCAACGGCAAAAGGAAGACCTTTCTCTCTGTCTCTCTCTCTCACTATCCACTTTGCCTGTCAAAAAAAAAAAAATGAAGTCACAGGACCCCTTTCAGGGCCTAAGCTTATTGCCTTATTCTGGAATAAGTACCCCTTTGCAGCAAGAAGAAACAGCTACTATCCAAACACACCTTACAGAGTCTGCAGTCTCTAATAAACAATTGTGTCTTACCTTTGATCTGGTTGGGTGTCATCATAAATCTATCAGCCCCCAGTGCAAGCCCTGAACAGCTGCGTTCTAGTTACTTGTCAGACAACTCTGTGTTGTCCAAACTCTATAAACATCACATGGATGAGAATAGATATTTATGGGGGATTTCTGAAGGACATGCTGCTCATTTATTCTCTGGAAACAGTAAATTGTATCCTTGGATCAAACCCCACTGTTGGAGAGCTGTGTATCTGGGTGGCATCTTTCTGACTGTTGTCAAATTGACTTGACAGAATTGAACTTTGCTTTTCCAATATTGGCTTGCATTGAGAGACACTATGAGAAGCAACTGAGCAAACTTTGCTCTTGTATTTATTGCTGGGATGGAGTCCAGTATGTCATTCTCTGAATCAAGATGCATTTTCCCTAGGAAGACCCAAGGGATACATCTTTCTCAGCTCAGCAAAATGAAAGCCTTAAGCAATTGGCTTGTCTTTATTTTGTGGACAATATGAATCTATTTTTTAAAAAAAAAGATTTGCTTATTTATTTGAAAGGCAGAGTTACAGAGAGGCAGAGGTAGAGAGAGAGAGACAGAGAGAGAGAGAGACAGAGAGAGGTCTTCCATCCACTGGTTTACTCCCCAGATGGGTGCAACGGCCAGAGCTGGGCTGATCTGAAGCTGGAACCAGGAGCTTCTTCCAGGTCTGCCATGTGGGTGCAGGGGCCCAAGCACTTGGGCCATCTTCCACTGCTTTCCCAGGCCATAGCAGAGAGCTGGATCGGAAGTGGGGCAGCCGGGACTCAAACCAGTGCCCATATGGGATGCTGGCACTGCAGATGGCACTTTATCTGCTTTGCCACAGTGCCGGCACCAGTATGAATCATGTAACTCAGAATATTTCCCTACTTTAATCTCCCACTAGTATACAGCCCAATCTGTGACCCATATCTAGTGACTCCATAAAACAACTAGGCACACATTCCTGAAAGACAGGTTTATTTATTCATAAATTTTCTTACCCATATTATCTCTTTGTCTCAATAGTATGTATGTATGTAGTATTTATGAGACAGACACATGGCTCTCATTTGCTAATTTACTCCTCAAATGCCTATAGTGGCTGGGAATGAGCCAAGACCAGAATCAGGAGCCAGGGATTCAATCCAGGTCTCCTACATGGGTGGCAGTCACTTGAGCCTTGCCTGCTGTATCTCATGGATCTGTGTAGGCAGGATGCTGGAATTAGGAGCAGAGCCAGGGATTGAACCCAGGCCCTCCAGGGTAGAATGCAGGCATCCCAACTGACTTCTTAACCAGTAGACCAAACAGCCAGCCCTCTCTCAACATTTTAAATGCTTTATTTTCGTTATAACTTTGGAAGCTGATGCAAATGCTTTAAGAAACAAAATAGGATAGAATAAAAGGAGAAAGTGAGAATAGACTAAGGGAAAGTGAATTCCAAGTAAGCAATAAATAAATTCTATAAAATGATTTCTTGTTTACTTTCATATTCCCTAGAGAAGTATTCATTGAACTTAACAACTAGCATATGGTTAGTAAATATTCTTTACAGTCAAAAAAGATGAAACCTCTCAGCCTCCAAGGATTCTTTTCCCCACTGTGTGTAGCCATATGGTGGGCTAGAAATGAGAAAGGCTGGGAAGCAGGGGAGACTTTGAAATTTTCTGAGTGATGTTCAGTGTTTCCTAAAGGAATGCCCCTAGCCACTCCTCAAAGCTTACTCAAATGCCTTCTACTTTGTTAAAAACACCTCAGTTACAAACAAAGACCTCCTCTGAATGCCTTCAGAATTCACTGTCTCTAAGCTCTCATTTGGGATATGTTTTCCAATACCTTACCTTGAGATATAAAATAAAAAGAGTAGGTGGTAGACAAATGATGGATAGATTCTCCTATCTGAAAAAGGAAAAGACTATACTAATAGGCATTTATTTTTATTCATCAGCATATTTATTGTCATAATCTCGATATGCTTAATTAATATTTAATAGGTACATGAAAATCTATTTCACTGATTGACTTACTTTGTGGTAAAGCCACATTTACAATGGATGAGTTTCAAGTGCACGGTGTGAAATGAAAGAAGATGGTTGAAAAAGACTACACGCTTCCCGTTCCATCTATATGACACTATTGTAAAAGCCAAAGTATACGTATGGAGAAAACCTCGGTGATTACCCAGGGCTGGTGATGAGGGGAGGAGACTGCTACCAAAGAGCATGGCAGAACCGGAGGAGGGGAAGGACCCTTCTGCACCTCGACTGTGTGATGGTGGCTACATAATCATATATGTGTATCAAACTTCTCAAAACTCTACCCTGAAAAAGCATGGAATTGTATCATTTGAAAATTATGCATAAATCAAAAAGAATGAAGGTAGGGAAACTTTATTCAGTGTCTGCAGAAAATAGTGAAAAGGTTTCCCGTTATCATTTGTCCGGTGAGTTTACCCAGCTGCAATACCTAGGACAATTGGGGTAAGGGCTGCATAGGGGCTGCCTCTTCTCTCTCTGCCCACAGTAGGTGTTGCCAATCAACCATGGCCTCTTTCTTCACTCTGAGGAAAGACAGGGCCTTGTGAAGGGTCTCCAACGCAGCATTCTAGGTGGCCACTAATACTATTTTAGAATTTACATGACATGAAACATTTTAAGACTCACTTTATTTATTTGAAAGGCAGAGTTACACAGAGAGAGAGAGAGACTGATCAATCTTCCATCCATGGGTTCACTGCCCAAATGGACAAAAATAGCCAGGGCTGTGCCAGACCAAAGCCAGGAGCCAGGAGCTTCTTCTGGGCCTCCCACATGGGTGCAGGGGCCCAAGGATTTGGGCCATCTTCCACTGCTTTCCCAGGCCATAGAGGAGGGATGGATCAGAAGTGGAGCAGCCGGGACTCGAACTAGAGCCCATATGAGATGCCGGGGTTTTACCCACTACATCACAATGCCAGCCTCAAGAAATTTATTTAATGGCTGTGAAGCCTGTCAATCAAACAGGCACTACCATTTGCTCAGTTACAACAAAGTGCAGGAACAAGGTTTACAAAGAGTTCAGTTACTTTCAGATGCTTTTGCCTTCTTTACTTCAGTGTAGTCTATTTTTTAAATGAGCAGAAATGTGTAGAAGTCAACAGGATCTCATTTTGTATGTGATATCCAGACAACAACCTTCAGAAAGTGCAGCCCCAGACACACAAGACAAAGAGCAAATGATCTCAGGACGGGGCTATGGCACAAGGCAGAAGATTTGAGGCCAGAGGACTTGGTGTCACTGCCATCTGGACGGTTTCATCGCAGTGTAAGCAGAGAGTGTGAGGATACACAGGGAAGACTGAGGCAGAAGTGCCAACAGGAGGTAAAGCCACCGCCTGCAGTGTTGGCATTCCATACGGGCGCTGGTTCAAGTCCCGGCTGCTCCGCTTCTGATGCAGTTATGGCCTGGGAAAGCAGTGGAAGATGGCCCAAGTCCTTGGACCCCTGCACCTGCATGGGAGACCCAGAGGAAGCTCCTGGCTCCTGGCTTCAGAATGGCACAGCTCCGGCTGTTGCGGTCAAGTGGGGAGTGAACCAACAGAAAGAAGACCTCTCTCTCTCGGCCTCTCCTTCTCTCTCTGTGTAACTCTGACTTTCAAATAAATAAATAAACCTTTAAAAAAAAAGAAATGTCAGCAGATCCCATTTTGAGCCAGATATTATGCTAACAAGCAATAAATAAATAAATAAATCCCTTTGCCCCATGGAGCTTATTACCCCTTGGGAATAATGGGTATGAATGAAGGAGTCGTGTAAGTAGATACAGACAATTGCAAGTGCTAGGAAGGAGCACTAAGTAGAGTATGGCAAGTGAAAAACACAGGAATTGATAGAGGTGGGTGAAAAAAAATTCAGTAGAATCGCCTTTGACACAGTGGCCTTAATGCTAAAGGCCAGAGAGGGCAGAGGAGTTGGCCAAGTGGGCAGCACACACACACACACTCCAGGAAGAGCCCAGTGCTTAGATCTGAGCCTTGACCAATCAGAAGACTAGCAGTGTTGTAGGAAAATATCATTCTAGGACCAAGCTGACTGAATCTCGGGCAGGGGAGGTGACAAGGTGCCAGATGCATGTCTGTAAAGCCATGGAGACAAGTCAAACCATCATGGGTACTCTGGACCAATGGCCAGGACACAAAGTTGAGAAAAATAAATAAACTCTGAGATACTCTTAAAGATGAAATATGGAGCTGGCACTGTGGTGTACCTGGTTAAGCCACTGCCTACAATGCCAGCATCCAGTCTTGGCACTGGCTGCTCCACTTCCTGTCCAGCTCCCTGCTAATGCACCTGGGAAAGCAGCAGAAGATGGCCCAAGTGCTGGGACCCCTGCCACCCACATAGGAGACTTCTATAAAGCTCCTGGCTCCTTGCTTAGGGCTGGTCCATGTCATTTGCGTCCATTTGAAGTAACAGTGGATGGAAGTTCTCTCTCTGTGTCTCTCCTCCCGTCTCTCAAACTCTGCCTTTCAAATAAATAAATGATCTTTTTATAAAAAAAAAAGGTGAAATATAATCCAAAATTTAACAGCATGCGCTCCCACAGCATTTTGCGCCTTCTGTCTGAACGTCACTTGCCATACTGCGACTGTCTTGTGGACTAGGGCAGGGGCTTCTGCTATGCATTGTATGCTTAGAGTCCGAAGTACAGTTATGTGCTCAGTAAATATTTGTTGAATTGAAATGAATTAAACAAAACATCTACGCTTGCAAATATACAGCATTTCCAAATGAATTTCACTTGTGGATTCCGTGGATTATCGAAAGCAGCATCTGCCCTGAGGCTGGGAGCCACCAGTACTGAGAGATGTGAAGTTACAGATACATCTTCTTGAGGAAAAAAATAACCTTTCCTGAGCTGTCACCAACGTAGGCTGCTCAGAATCCCGGCAAGCATCTTCTGTCATGGTTCCAACAACGTGAAGCAAAACAAAAGACCACGCGGAGAAAAAATTACAGGGTACGAAGGCTTATTTTTGGAATCTGTTCGAAAGCCAAGACAAACAAGCCAACAAGTGACAGAATTCCCCTCAATGGATCAAGGAAGAGTCGGAAGAAGTAATGACAGCCCAACAGCAGGCTACTAAATCGGGCCAAACTTCTGAAGAAGCGACAGGTGTGAGAAGCAGAGGCTGAGGTTTACGGGGTGTGTGGGGATCACTAAAGCTGAAACGCAGTGGCTGAGAGCAGAATGGGGAGGGAGGAGCAGCGGAGAGAATTTTCTGGAAGGTTCCGTGTTACAAGGTGAAGTTTACCTTCCCCACTCTCCGATTTTTTAATGTTTGAAAGGTGGAGAGTTACAGAGAGGCAGAAGCACAGAAAGAGAGGTCTTCCATCTGCTGGTTCACTTCCCAGATAGCTGCAACAGATGGAGGTGGGCTGATCTGAGGCCAGGAGCCAGGAGTGTCTTCTCGGTCTCCCACTCGGGTGCAGGGATACAAGGACATGGGCCATCTTCTGCTGCCTTCTCAGGCCACAGAATAGAGCTGGATCAGAAGTGGAGCTGTGGGGTTGGCGGGTGCCGCGGCTCACTAGGTAAATCCCTCGCCTGCGGTGCTGGCACCCAGGGTTCTAGTCCTGGTTGGGGTGCCGGATTCTGTCCTGGTTGCTACTCTTCCAGTCCAGCTCTCTGCTGTGGCCCAGGAAGGCAGTGGAGGATGGCCCAAGTCCTTGGGCCCTGCACCCATGTGGGAGACCAGGAGAAGCACCTGGCTCCTGGCTTCGGATGGGCGCAGTGCGACGGCCATAGCGGCCACTTGTGGGGTGAACCAACGGAAGGAAGACCTTTCTCTCTGTCTCTGTCTCTCTCTCACTGTCTAACTCTGCCTGTCAAAAGAAGAAGAAGAAGAAGAAGAAGAAGAAGAAGAAGAAGAAGAAGAAGAAGAAGAAGAAGAAGAAGAAGAAGAAGAAGAAGAAGAAGAAGAAGAAAAAGAAGTGGAGCAGCCAGGACTTGAACTGGTGCCCATAAGGGATGCCCGCACTGCAGGTGGCAGCTTAATCCACCGTGCCACAGCACTGGCCCCCAATTCATTTTTTAAGTTCCTGACTCCACATATCTCAGAATACAACTTTACTTGTAGATGGAATCTGTACAGAGATAGGAAAGTGAATATGAGGTCATCATGGAAAACCCCAATCCAATAGGACTCATGTCTTTTTTTAATTAATCGGTTGAATTTTATTTTATTTGTAAGGCAGGCAGAGAGACAGAGGAAGATCTCCCCTCTGCTGGTTCAATTGCCAAACAACTGCAACAGCCATTGCTGGGCCAGGCTAAAGCCAGGAGCCCACAGCTGAAGCCGGGTCTCCCTTCTGAGTGGCAGGAACCCAAGCACTAGAGGCATCATCTGATGCCTCTCAGGATGCTCAGTAGGTGGACTGGAAGTGGAGGAGCTAGGACTTGAACCAAGCACTTAGATATGGGACACGGGCATACCACGTAGCAACCAAACTTCTACTCTGACTCACATCTTTTTTTTTTTTTTTGACAGAGTTAGACAGTGAGAGAGAGAGAGAGAGAGAGACAGAGAGAAAGGTCTTCCTTCTGTTGGTTCACCACCCAAATGGATGCTATGGCCAGAGCTACGCTGATCTGAAGCCAGGAGCCAGGTGCTTCCTCCTGGTCTCCCATGTGGGTGCAGGGGCCCAAGGACTTGGGCCATCCTCCACTGCCTTCCCGGGGCCACAGCAGAGAGCTGGACTGGAAGAGGGGCAACCGGGACTAGAACCTGGCACCCATATGGGATGCCGGTGCCGCAGGTGGAGGATTAACCAAGTGAGTCACAGCGCCAGCCCCAACTCACATCTTTTTAAAAGGAGGAAATTTGGGCACAAAGATATGCACAGAGGGAAGAATCCAGGTCAAAAGACACAGAAGACAATGACAGAGGCATGGAACTGGACCTTCCCTTGCAACATACACAAAGCAAAAACCTGTGGACACCTTCAGTGCAGCATGCGGGACAAAGGGGAAATGGAAAATGGGCCTCTGTCGGTGAAGCCACACAGTTTGTGGTGCTTTGTGCAGCAGCCTCAGGAAACCAGCACAGTCATCAACCTGGAAAGTCCTCATTTAGAGGAGACCGAAAAATCAAAGGGGAACAGGGCTGGATGGAGCTCCTGGCTCCTGGCTCCTGGCCATGGCTGTTGTGGCCATTTAGAGTAAGACAGTGGAAGATCAATATCTCTCTCTCTCTCTCTCTCTCTCTCTCTCTCTCTCCCTCTATCTCCCCCCATCACTCAATCTTTAAATTGAAAAAAAAAAAATCTTTTAGGGGCCGGCGCCATGGCTCACTTGGTTAATCCTCTGCCTGTGGTGCTGGCACCCTGGGTTCTAGTCCTGGTTGGGGTGCCGGATTCTGTCCTGGTTGCTCCTCTTCCAGGCCAGCTCTCTGCTGTGGCCCAGGAAGGCAGTGGAGGATGGCCCAAGTGCTTGGGCCCTGCACCCGCATGGGAGACCAGGAGGAGGCACTTGGCCGCAGCACCAGCCATGGCGGCCATTTAGGGGGTGAACCAACAGAGGGAAGACCTTTCTCTCTGTCTCTCTCTCTCACTGTCTATAACTCTACCTGTCAAATAAAGTAAAAAGAAAAATCTTTAGAAAATGTAAAAAAATTAAAAGGGGGAAAAAGAAGTTGAGCTAGTAGATCCAGGGGCTACAAGAGGTCTCCTTGGGCTACCATGTGTGGGAAGTAGGTTATTCCAGCAGAACTCCATTCGCCAGAAGCTGTACAAGGATGGGGCCTGGAATGACAGTGGGGACTAATAATACCAAGCAACAGTCACAGGCCTGAACATGGACCTGCCACAGCACCCTAAGCTTTATGTGCATCATCTTGCTTGACCCTTCCAAAGTGGGGTGAATTATTTTACCAGGGAGAACTGTATGACTCAGAGAAGGCTGGTATTTGCACAAGGCCAGCTCATTTAGCTGGGAGTGGAGGAAGGCTTCCAACTGGTCACCTGCTCCTCCCACCTCTGCTTCCTGAAACTCTGGAAGATTCAGGGAAACTGCTATCAGCAGGTTGACCAGAAAATCTCTCACTCACGGGCCTCGGATTCGTGTAAACTGCAAAGCGCGAGATTAGAGTCCCTTGCATGCACAGTTGATTCTATACATAAGGGTTAAAGTCCTCTCCTCCTCCCATTATTTCTCCTCTTCCTCATGCTCTTCCTTTTCCTCCTCCTCCACCTTCCTCATCCACCTTCTCCTCAGTCTTTTTTTTTTTTTTTTGGACAGGCAGAGTTAGACAGTGAGTGAGAGAGAGACAGAGAGAAAGGTCTTCCTTCCGTTGGTTCACCCCCAAAATGGCCGCTACAGCCAGTGCTGCGCTGATCCAAAACCAGGAGCCAGGTGCTTCCTCTTGGTCTCCCATGCGGGTACAGGGGCCCAAGCACTTGGGCCATCTTCCACTGCCTTCCTGGGGCCACAGCAGAGAGCTGGACTGGAAGAGGAGCAACCGGGACAGAACCGGCACCCAACCGGAACTAGAACCCGGAGTACCGGTGTGCAGTCAGAGGATTGGCCTAGTGAGCCGCGGCGCCAGCCTTCCTCAGTCTCCTCTTCCTCTCTCCCTCTTTCCCTCTCTCTCCCCCCTCTCTCATCCACTTCTTCTCTTTCTCTCAATTGCTCTCCTGCCAAAAACAGAATGATGGATAACCCCCAAGTTGCTAGATTCCCTTGGGCAGTGAGCTGAATTACAGGGAAAACAAAGTGGCTTCCATTTTAATGTGAAGAGTTACAAAGGGCACACAGAGGAAATGTTTATCCATGAGATAGAATAGAGAAGGAAGTGAACAGGCCCAGAACTTGCCATCCGCAGCTTACTCCAAATGAGATCGTGGGCACCTCAGAAGACAACACTGGACTCCAGTTTGTAAGTGTAACCAACAATGGCTACCTCATGAGTCTTTATATATTTAATATAAATGAGGAGCCAGCGCTGTGACCTAGTAAGCTAAGCCTCAGCTTGTGGGTACCGGTTCATGTCCTGGCTGCTCCTCTTCCAATCCAGCTCTCTGCTGTGGCTTGGGAAAGCAGTAGAAGATGGCCCGAGTGCTTGGGCTCCTGCACCCGCATGGGAGACCTGGAAGAAGCTCCTGGCTCCTGGCTCCTTGCTTCGGGTCAGTCCATTGGGAGAGTGAATCAGCGGATCTTTCTGTCTCTCCCTCTCTCTGTAACTCTGCCTCTCAAATAAATAAATAAAATCTTTAAGAAAAATGAAAATATATATGAGACAATTTTGGTTCCAGCTCCACTATCTAAAGAGCTTAGAAGTCAACATTGCCTTCTTTGTAACAAGAAACAGCTGAAGAAACTGAGAATGCAAAGGTATTTCTGGGCGGTTTCAGGAGAAGCTGCTGCCTGCAGCTGGAGAAGGTGGGAGAGTGCAGAGGCACAGCTGTGACCGGTTTATCTGCTGCAGGAATCCCTGGAACCATAAGCAAGTAGGGGCATGTTAATGAAGATGTTCACCAATGTCTTGAGAGGGTGGACTAGCGTAAGAGTGAGAAACTTCTGGGGACCACAGCACAATTTCTGGGTTTCTTTTCTCCAGGGACTGACATCAGGAGTCTCACCGTAAAGAGGTAGGAAAGAGCCCCCTCTTGGCTCTGGCGGTGTGAGGAGAGCAGCCATTGTGGACTACACCACACACTTTCTCTGTGGCAAAGGCCACGAGAGGGGAAGGCAGGTACCAGACCCCCATTCCACTTGGGGGAAGGGCGTTGCTCCAGTTCCAGTCCCTCTTCATCTTCTTCTCTCACTTAATAATTTTAGGAAAGCAGAAATCATACAAAAATATGCTGTCAGATGACAGTAGAATTAA
This sequence comes from Oryctolagus cuniculus, assembly GCF_051225735.1. Classification (NCBI taxonomy): domain Eukaryota; kingdom Metazoa; phylum Chordata; class Mammalia; order Lagomorpha; family Leporidae; genus Oryctolagus; species Oryctolagus cuniculus. Next base: position 55,083,835 of record NC_142883.1, on the reverse strand, counting down.
GAAAGAAAGGGGTAAATCAATGATCAATCTTACCCAATAAATCAACCAGTAATACAAATATATAGAAATTATACACACATTTCCAAAGAGCTCACAGATCAATAAAATCTCTCTCTCCAGAGAAAGGTTAGGTATTTTTAGCTATATTAAAATGCAACTTTCTAAAATTTATGGGATGGAATGAAAGTCTTGAAGGAAATTTATAGCATTAAATGCATACATACATTTGAGAAGTAGAAAACTATAGAGTTGAGAACCTAAATTTTTGCCTTAAGCACTAACAGAGAAGAGTAAATTAAACCTAAAGCAAGCAGAAGAACTGAACCAATAAAAATAAAGAACATGAATCAGCAAAATTCAAACAGGAAACAACAGAGAAAATCAACACAACCAAAATGTAGTTCTCTGAAAAGAACAATAAATTTGATCCATGTGCAGTCAAGATAAGCAAGAAAATTCAGAAAAGGAATACAAATGACCAATATCAAACATACATAAGGGGTCCTTGCTGAGGACATGGTTACAATAGAGGAATACTATGATCAATACCCTGCCCACAGATTGGATAACTTCAATGAAATGGACCAAAACCCCGGACACACACAGGGCTAAACATCACACAAGAAATGGTAGATCTGAAGGCCGGCGGTGAGGCCCAGAGGGTAAAGCTGCCGCCTGCAGTGCCGGCATCCCATATGGGCGCTGGTTTCAGTCCCAGCTGCTGCCTTTCCAATCCAGCTCTCTGCTATGGCCTAGGAAAGCAGTGGAAGATGGCTCAAGTCCTTGGGCCCCTGCATCTGCATGGGAGACCCAGAAGACGCTCCTAGCTCCTGACTTTGGATCGGCCCAGCTCCAGCCATTGTGGCCATTTAGGGAGTGAACAAGCGGATGGAAGACTTCCTCTCCCCCCCGCCCCCTTTCTCTCACTGCCTCTGCCTCTCTGTAACTCTGCTTTCAAATAAATAAATAAATCTTTTTTTAAAAAAAAAAAGTTTGAAACACTTCTAGAACTATAAGGGAGTGTAGTGATATCACAGAATAAAATGTTACTGTCCAAAAGTTCATTACTTTATCATACAACAGCAATGAGTGAGTGGATAAGGGCACTGAAGGAAAAGAAAATATTTAGGCATAAATCCAACAAAATATGTACAGGATCTGTATACAGAAATTGCAAAAACTCTGATGAAAGAAACCAAACAGAATCTAAATAAATGGAGAAACAGTATATTGAAGACTAAATATTGTTAAGATGTCAGCTTTTCCCAACTTGGTCTATAGATTCAACACAATCCTAATCAAATCTCTTGCATTTATGCTCAATATTGTACCATTGGGCAATACACCAAGCTGTATGCCCTTTGGAATTCTTCACATTTAAATGGAAGCCACCTTGTTTGCCCTGTAATTCAGCTCACTGCCCAGGGATTAAAGAGCTGAAAAAAATGTTTCAAGGTCATTCCTAAATACTGCCCAAGATAATTGATTTACATAACCATAAGACTATTGCAACATAGTCATCAAAACAATCATATAATGACAACTCACACTCTCTCCAACAAAGCTTTTAACCCTACCAATCCTCCAATGCTTCTTGAGGGAAAATCAACAAGAACCCCGCTCCAAGTGAGTTCTCAGCCCTCAGCTTGCATCATCGCCAGTCTTTGGCACAGTGGATCATTCAACCTAAAGGCAACCCTTTACTTGATTGTCTTCTAGCACACATCACTGGTTAGTCTCAGCTTTGTTTTCTTCTACCTGCCTTTTTCATGTTGGAGTTCCAGGATTCAGTGCTTGGTCCTCCTCTCTTCTCTGTACCCCCTTATCGAGACCTTAGAGCACAAAGCCTTTAAACACTCTTATATATTGAACCCCAAAATTCCATCAATAACCATGACCTCTCTTCTGAACTCCAAGTCCATATAGGAAGCACATCCTTCCCATTTTCACTTGGATACTTAATAGACATCTCAAATTTTTTTAGCATGTTCTATTCTTCCCTTCAAAACCTGTTCAATCCCAAAATCAATTCCTGATTTTAGTATAAGGTAACTACATCCTTTCAATTTCCCAGGCCAAAAGTTTGAATGCACCCCTGATTCCACTCTCTGAAAGCCAGTACTCCTTCTTCTTCCAGCAGTGCTCTTGCACAAGTAACAATTTAGCTGATTCCCTCTCTTCCTTCAAGACCTTGCTCGAATCATCTCAGTGAAGTCTTCCCTGACCAGCCCTAATATTACAATCCACTCACCACTCCCCTTATATTTTCGATTACTCTTAAACTGTTCTTTTTCATTTTTTCCCAAGGCACCATTACCTTTCACTAAACACATCACCGACTCCCTTAATTATTTTCATGCCCTCTGTCTACTGAGCAGGGATCATCAGATCATCAGATAGACATCAAGCACGTGGAATAGCATCTGGTGCCTAGAAAGTATCTCAACTTATGAGTGCTGAATGAATGTCATTATGTTTGTTTCATAAGTGAGGTGATGCAATGTGGCTAATAAGTGGTGGAAGGGTCCCAGGTATGCTTAACTTCTAAAGATTGATGTTTTCTATCACGGTGTGTTTCTCCTATCTTTATTTAGATTCAGAGTGCACTAACATTGGCACTCTTTTTTTTTTACTTTTATTTAATGAATATAAATTTCCAAAGTACAGCTTATGGATTACAATGGCTTTTCCCCCCACAACTTCCCTCCCACCCACAACCCTCCCCTCTCCCGCTCCCTCTCCCCTTCCATTCACATCAAGATTCATTTTCAATTCTCTTTATATACAGAAGATCAATTTAGTATATATTAAGTAAAGATTTCAACAGTTTGCATCCACACAGAAACACAAAGTGAAAAATACTGTTTGAGTACTAGTTATAGCATTAAATCACAATGTACAGCACACTAAGGACAGAGATCCTACATGAGGAGTAAGTGCACAGTGACTCCTGTTGTTGACTTAACAATTGACACTCTTGTTTATGGCGTCAGTAATCACCCCTGGCTGTTGTCATGAGTTGCCAAGGCTATGGAAGCCCCCTAAGTTCACCGACTCTGATCATATTTAGACAAGGTCATAGTCAAAGTGGAAGTTCTCTCCTCCCTTCAGAGAAAAGTACCTCCTTCTTCTTTGATGACCTGTTCTTTCTACTGGGATCTCACTCGCAGAGATCTTTCATTTAGTTTTTTTTTTTTTTTTTTTTTTTTGCCAGAGTGTCTTGGCTTTCCATGTCTGAAATACTCTCATGGGATTTTCAGCCAGATCTGAATGCCTTAAGGGCTGATCCTGAGGCCAGAGTGCTATTTAGGACATCTGCCATTCTGTGTATCCCCTTCCCATGTTGGATTGTTCTCTCCCTTTTTGATTCTATCAGTTAGTATTAGCAGACACTAGTCTTGTTTATGTGATCCCTTTGACTCTTAGTCTTATCATTATGATCAATTGTGAACAGAAATTGATCACTTGGACTAGTGAGATGGCATTGGTACATGCCACCTTGATGGGATTGAATTGGAATCCCCTGGTATGTTTCTAACTCTACCATTTGGGGCAAGTCAGCTTGAGCACGTCCCAAATTGTGCATCTCTTCCCTCTCTTAATCCCACTCTTATATTTAACAGGGATCACTTTTCAGTTAAGTTTCAACACTTAAGAATAACTGTGTATTAATTACAGAATTCAACCAATAGTATTAAGTAGAACAAACAAAAAAATACTAAAAGGGATAAAGTATTAAGTTGTTCATCAACAGTCAAGGCAAGGGCTGATCAAGTCACCATTTCTTATAGTGTCCATTTCACTTCAACAGGTTTCCTTTTTGGTGCTCAGTTGTCACCGATCAGGGAGAACATATGATATTTGTCCCTTTGGGACTGGCTTATTTCACTCAGCATGTTTTCCAGATTCCTCCATTTTGTTGCAAATGACCGGATTTCATTAACATTGGCATTCTATCAAGACACTGGAAACTTCTTTAAATGCCGGTCAATCAGGGGTGGGCATCCATATGACTGCATTTTCACTCTTCTGAGAAGGTCTGATGAACTTCAAGTTTATGGACCATTACTGTCAATTCTATGCCCACCAGGGGTTGTTTCCTCCCTGGAATGCCTAAAGAACTAGCAGGGTGTGGCAGAAGAGTTAGCCCATCAACACAGCAGCTGTTAGGTGGCGCCATATGGGAATGAACTGCTCCACATCCACTAAAATTAAAAACTAGAAATGTTCCCTGAGGAAGTCCAAGGTGCTTTAAAATAAATTATCTCAGTTTCCAGTCTTTTTGAGATGCATTACCACTTCCTTTAAAAACAGTGTGAAATGAATTTTGGCTTATTTTTATGAGTTGTTCCTTCTTCCCAAAATGCCCCATTTGCTTGGACAATCCCCTACTTATCCTTTACAATGAACCCCAAGTCATCTTTCTTTGGAGAATCTTTTTCCCCCAAATCCCTCAGGCTTATTGAGGTCTCCCTTGTCTAGAGATTCCACAGCCTTGGAAATACATGGGTGTCTATTGTCTCAGTGTGTGATGAGAAGTGATTGACTCATCTTGCTTCCCTACTTTACCCTACTATTAGTAAGGAATATTTTGTTTCAAAAGAGGAAAATTCATCTGTAATTGGTTTAAGAAAAAAAGAGAATCTATTAGTCAGTGGAAAATGCATGAGTGAAACTGACACATTGGACTTACATACTCCTATGAGGCTTTCAGAAATCTAACTCAGAAATCCAACTCTCAGCTCCAGGCTCCTTTGTTCTGGCTTCATCCTTAAGCAGGCTCTCCCTAAATGGTACCACAGATAGCACCAGAATTCCTAGACTTCCATCCCACCTCTTTAACAACATTGGTAGAAGGAGGGTTCCTCAATTCACAGAGGTCAAGCAAAAGTTTCAGGGGGATTCTTTCCTGGACTGACGTGAGTCATGTTCACACTCTTAACCAGTCATTATGGCTAGGAAAAAAGTAAAAAGCAATTCTGCCCAGCCCTTGAGCCATGGAGTGGGACCAGTCCCTTCTTCCAAATCTCTGCAGGTAGCAAAGGTAGGAGGAAGGGTTCCTTGAAGAAGAGAGAGAATAAGATTGTGTAAGCTAAAACACCAGAGACCCAGTACAACTGAGCCCCTTGGGAGTGTACACATTGCCCAATTGTTCATTCACATATCTTCATTTCCTGGCAGGGTGCCGACCACATGGATGGGGGCTCGTGCTTAATAAATTAACCAGAGTTGTGAAATCACCAACAGTTACTTTATGCTATAATGTCTGGGGTCTTCAGACTATTGACATGGCATCCCACTTTAACACTCACTGCCTCCAATCTGCTGGGTGTGGACTTTATTACCATATGGAATGTAGGCTCCTGGAACAGAGGCAAATATGCTATTTTTTTCCACAGAGATAATAATCCTCAGCCTCAAACATGACCATTGGTAAAAGCACTGCCAGTCTTTTAATTAGGTATCCCAGGAGATTAGGTACAAGATGTGGCAGAAAGACAAAGTCAACAGGATGGAGAAATGGAAATGTCACCCTCATTAGCGCAGCCATTCACAGGAGGAAGAGCCTGTGCAGGACCCTCGTGAGTGTCAGAGGGCAAGTTCCTGCCAAGATCCTGCAATGAGCTAAGAAAGAACAGCTGCGGAGCCTTGGGGTGGGATTGAGGGCGTGATGCATTGAATTGGGAAAAAAGACAGCAGGAGGAAGAGCAGATCCAGTTCTCTCTGTCTCTACAGCTCCCCGGGGAATCCAAAGGACTTTCTTCCAAGGTGATCCTGAAATGTGCATGTTGTGGTTATTGCTTATTTATTTCCCATTTATATTAATGTACCCTTATTATGTGCCACTTCTAACTATTATAGACCTGGGCCCTCTGACCAAGCAAAAGGCAGATGAAGGTGCTTTCTGAAATGTGACTCCCCTGTCTCCTACAAAGACCTTCCAACTCTCTCTCCACACACACACACACACCAACCAGCCCACACCACAGGAGGAAAGACTCAACAAATGTTGTCTCCTAGATACTCTAACTGCTTCCTGTCACGAAATCAAAGGACATAACTGGCCAGGAAGTTGCTGGGATGTTCAAGTTTAACACATTGTGTGTTTTAGCAGGCGGAGTTGTGAACCCAAGTGAAGTCCCAAGTTCAAGTTAAGCCATGGAAACTTGAGTAAGTTGACTCCCGTATCCCTTCAATTTCCCTGTAAAAACAGGGACCGGCATTGTGGCCTAAGTAGACTAAGCCTCTGCTTGCAGCACCATCATCCCATATGGGCACTGATTTGTGTCCTGGCTGCTCCTCTTCTGATCCAGCTCTCTGCCGTGGCCTGGGAAAGCAGCAGAGGATGGACTGAGTGCTTGGGCTCCTGCAATCACATGGGGGACCCAGAGAAGCTCCTGGATCCTGGCTCCTGGCTTCAGTTTGGACCAGCTCCAGCCATTGCAACCATTTGGGGAATGAACCAGCAGATAGAGAAACTTTCTCTCTCTCTCTCCCCTCTCTGTCTGTGTGACTCTGCTCTCAAATAAATAAATAAAATATAAAAGAAATGTGAAGATTCTGTGATTTCTCAAACACCTGAATTAATAAAAATTTCAGTAAGAAATAAAAACCCCTGTCAACAAGGTCAGGTGTCCCGGATGTTAGAGTCCCTGGTTGTAGTTCTGATTAAGTTATACATAATGGATATCGGGATTATCTAGGATTGAAGACAATTTGGAGAGCCAGGCTTGAGAATGGCAGGAACCAAAGCAAAGCCATAAAGGTCCCAGGCACCACTGTTGTCCAAACGCAAGAGCATCCATCCATGCCACTAGGATGCAATGGGACATCAACCATGGCAGAAAACTTGACTCTGTACCAAGGAGGAATCATCCCCTCAACCAGGTTGAGTCATGAGACAGCAGAACTCAATGATGATCCTATAAGGTGGTATCTAACAAGGGAGAAGCAATGCATCAAAGGAAATCAGACACCAAGCATCCTGAAAATGCTAGTGAAAGAGGAGAGACAAAATGCAGCCATGACACACTGCTATTATATCTTTCCCCATGAATCAAGAATCCTCACAGGTCAGGATCATCAGTGCACACATAGAGGCCGTCCAAGGTCACAGCGACTAGCTCATCCCCCTGGTCACTCTAACTCTTCCTGGCTCTCCACTGTCCTTTGCAATTTTCCAATGAAGACCAAGAGCTCCCTAGTCATTAAGCCCCTCCCTCCATGGAACTTCAGTAGAAATCTACTGTGCAGTTTATGAGCTTAGTCAAGCAAGCATCCAGGGGGAAAACTGTGGCAGGAAGTGGTCCACTAAACTCCATTTGTGAAGAATATGTTAAGCAGGTGATCTCTGTGGACCAGGGACAGGCCCTCTGGAATTTGCAGAATGGTGCTGGATGTGAGATCAGAGGTCAATATCTGTGTTCTCAGTGGGATCACTTCTTTGCACCCAGGCTGAGCATCCGCTGGGGCTTCTCATCCCTGCAGCTGCTCCACTTTCTCTTCCACATGTCTTCCTTCCCAACCACTCAGCCATCCACCTGCACCTTGCACAGTACTTTTCTGCCCCACTATGTGAACGCAGCATCAGTCCCCGAGATGGAGCCAAGGACTGCCGCTCTGGCTGATGAGAACTGGCACTCCCCACCTCCCTCTCTCCACCCCCTGGTCCCTAAGGCTGCCCATAGCCCCTGCAGGTTAAGCAGAGAGGAGACTAGGAATTATCTAAATCACAACAATTCCCTGACAGCTTTTGTCTGATTACAGGCTCTGGTGAACTGAACTGTCCAGCTGGGTAATTGAAGGAAACATATTTATCGAAATTCACATGCTTACAGTTCTACTCAGCCCCTGGATATCAGCAAAGCTGACCTGAAAGAGAATTAAGAGCCCCTTGCAGCATTCCAAGTAATCATTCTGTTCAGGCCCTTTGGGATTTAGCTCTCTGGTGGCAAGGGAGAGCTTTGATGCTCCATACCCTTGGTCCCTCTCAGCTGCTGCCAGTTGCCAGCTGGGCTGCCAGGTCTTGGCTATCAAAATGGGACCCACCAGCACTGACATTTCTCCCTCCTAACGGGTTCTGCCCGGAAGGTGTCAGCAACATGGCCTCGCTTTTCAGATTTCATTTTCTGTTGAGAAATAGGAGGGCTTTGATCAGCCGGTGAGTTCCCTTTGAGTGACAGCTGCATTTAGTAGCAGCTGGGTTTCTGGAAGGAACACCTAACAGAGACGACCTGACCTTGGCAAGGGTCACTCTTACACAGCCTCACTGAGAAACGTAGAAAATATATCAGGCTAAAGTCAAGCATGGCTTATAATACATAGAAGGCGCCTTCAAAAAGTTCATGAAAATTGTGCACTATGGAAAAAGCCATGGGGCCAGCACTGTGGTATAGTAGGTTAAGCCTCTGCCTGAAGTGCTGGCATCCTATATGGGTGCCAGTTTGAGTCCTGGCTGCTTCACTTCCAATCCAGCTCTCTGCTGTGGCCTGGGAAAGCAGTGGAAGACGATTCAACCACCTGGGCCCCTGCACCCAGGTGGGATACCTGGAAGAAGCTCCTGGCTCCTGGCTTCCAGTCAGCCCAGCTTCAGCTATTGTGGCCATTTGGGGAGTGAACCAGCAGATGGAAGACTTCTCCCTCTGTCTCCCTCTCTCTGTAATTCCATTTCTCAAATAAATAAATAAATCCTTGTTAAAAAAAAAAAAAGGCCATGCATGGATTTCAATTATTTTTGCACGAAAACTAACTTATCTTTTAATTCCATTTTCCACAAACTCTCTGAAGCTCTTTATCACCTTTTTATATAAAGAAGGATGAACATCAGCACTGCTCCTCACCCGGAAGAAGAATCACAGATCCTAACAATTCACAGACACGTCCAAGGTCATCAGAACGTATCTTCTGCCAGAAGTTGGAATCCTTTTCCTCAACCCCCATAACACAAACCACAGTTTGAACACACGGGCCCATCCGTAGTCAGGGAGAGTTTCTCATAGTTGAAGTTTGTGAGTTCACATCAAGAGAGAATGTCATAGTTGGTAAGGATTTTGGAGGGTTCAGTAGCAAGATTTGTGCAGGGTGTTTACCAACTCTGAGCTCAGCTGTCAGCAGTGCTGTGGGCAATGAGATCACTTCTTGCTGCACAGGCCTTGGCTGCCACAGCCTCTGAGATGACATATGGGGGGCAGAAACCAGGCTGAGAACTGTCGACACCGTGTTGGATTCTTGGCCAACAGCTTGTTAAGGAGGTTATGGGCACCTCAAATTCAACTACTAGAATTATATTTTGATGAAAGTTTATGTTGGACCTGTACCTTAAATTTGGAGATATTTTCACTTGGAGATCTTGCCCAACAATCCCACTTCTTATTGTGGATTTTTTTTAAATGCACCTTGAAATGTAATACAGAATCCATCGATAAACCCTGGAAAGCTCTAGAAGGACCTAGAATTTTAGTGTTGAGACTATTTCCTGGATCCCTGCATGATCCCCCTAAACAAGTAACCAAAAACGACACAAAATGCTAGAATGACACAAGTCCTACTTGCTGGGGGCCCAGTAAAAATAAATATTTTGACACCAAAAAGATTGCAGGGTAGAATCATGAAAGAGATCATCTTTCTGTAGGAAATGCTGGATTTTCCTGAGCCATCACAAGAGTTAACCCCAAGGAAAAAGAGGAGTGAAACACCAGGCATAGGAGGCTTGGCTTTGGACCCCAACATTTTCACGGGTGCTCAGGGAGGTTCATCCCCACTCAGACTGAGCAGCCTCCAACCCCGTGACTGGAGAGTTAAGAGCACGCGTGGACTGGTATTTGAAATGACACCTACGTTTTGCTTGTTGGCTCTCCAAATAGGTAGTAAAGTTCCTGCTTGCAGTGCCTGCAGTAACAGGATTTGTGAAGTGAAATAGATCCCATACATCCTATTTAAGGGAATTAGGAGAACAAACTGATTTTAAGGACTTCAGCCCATTAGTTGTTGGAATAAAGATGGATACAACCAATTACCAATGGGTTTCACAAAATTTCCAAAGCCGTTCTCCAGGGCCTGTCCTCAGAAGCACTTTGTCAGCAATTAGTGATGTGTGGAGCTGAAATCCAGTGTGAGAAGTTAAGAGCTTTTGTAGCAATGAAATTCAGATTAGCCTACTCCCCAGTGGGGGGAGGGGGAATTAGGTTTTAAATAAACCCAATCTATAGAGAAAACCTAGACTGATAAAACAAATTGCATATTATTAAAAATTGCTATAATATTACTATATACAGTAAGTTCCCCTATAGAATCTAAGATTTGCAAAAAAAAAAAAAAAGGTTTAAAGCAAACTCTCAGAAAGAAGTCACTTACAGTAAATGACAGCATCTGTGAGGCAGATTTATGTCAGCGGGTCTGAGACATTTTTTATATGCCCGATCATGGGACCAGCCCTTGTGTGCAGATAAGGACTGTGGCTTTGAACGGCAGCAATTCCTCCTGGTTTCTATTGGAATGACAGCTGGTCTTCTGTGCTGTTCGTTAAAGAGTGCTTGCCTCTGCAGAAGTATTTATCTATTGATGTAT